>NC_092460.1:59846405-60529497 GCF_047495875.1 Pithys albifrons albifrons
AGAACACCTTGTTGTCCTGGAGGCTAAATCCACCCCTGTCCACTTGGAAATTCTTGTTTCAAAATGTGCAGCATTGACCTCAGTAAAGTACCCATTTGGGGCAGAATTCATCACACCAAGGTCATAAGCTGAGCATGTAGTGTATGCATATAAATTTGGATCTCCTTCTAATCTATAGATAGAGAGGTGAATATACTTATTTTTTCCAAAGGAGATGCTGATGTAAAATACATGTTATACTTTTAAATGAGAATATTCTCACTCTTGCTATTCTAGACAGGCAAAGGCCTTCAAAGAAAATAGGTCCAAATTTCAATGTTACGCTGCACAAAAAAAGTCACTGCACAGAAGGTCAAAAAAGCAGCAGTCTGGTAGTTTCTTTGCTACTCTACTTCCAGTCCATCAGTAACATTACCTCTTACTTTACCTCAAACAGCAAAATGTTTGTTCTCTGTTTGCTTGCAAAATGTATATAAGTCTTCTTCAGTGCTGGAAAAGTTTTAAAAATCACAGGTGACTGAGCTTAAAACTGACTAATATCACACTGACACATAGCAGAGAGACTGTTTTAAAGAACTTCGTCCAGATGATTTTCCATTCTGAGGCTCTGAGGCAACAGTTTCATATGATTTTTTTTTTGTTCATATATATTTCATGCTTGGCTTAAAAAAATCTCTTTTTTAGTATTTGACAAGTTGTAAAATGCACTCTTTCTTGTCACATTTTAGAATGAAAACACTATGTGAAAAGAATAGTTACTTAGAAGTAAAAAGATTAAACATATTCACAGTCAAACTCATGAAACATAAGTGTACTGTTATAGCCAGTGTAAATTACTAAACATATTTTCATAAAGCTCTTTCTTAAGGATATTGAAGAAAATAGGCACTGTGATGAGCAATTGCTTTTCACTCAGACTCACACTTTTAAAAAATTAGGTCAGATCAATTCATGGCTTTCAGATACTTTCCTATTAAGTGAGTCTGCTATACAATGGCAAGAAATCAAACAAATTTATAGCTTCTGAAATAATTAGGATATTTTAAATGTCTAATGCATCTTTATCCCACCTCAGAAATCTGCCTAAACCATAAAGTCTTTCTAATATTTGAGGTCTTGCCATCATTCACTTTAAGACTAGAGAAAAACCAGAGGTTGTTGGCTTTTTTATATTCCATTGGTGAGGCTTTTTATAGTAGAAATCTCTATAAAGAAACATTGGAAAGAATACCCCACTCCTCCAACAAAAAGAAAAAAAAAGAAACAGGGAAACAAACAAATCAGACCAACAACTTTTTAAAGGGCTCTTAAAAATTAATAAAACTAAATGTATTTTAAAAAATACTCTATTTACTGGGGGGGTGGGGGGGGTTCTGAAGAAGTGAAGTACTACTGAAGCTGTATTTAAGCAAACGTTCAATTCCATTTTTAAGTACAATGAAATATCTGCACACAATGAAGTTAGTAATTTCTCCATACTATTAACTGCATCTTAAAATGTTACTTCATGTGTAGCAGGAGGGTAGTGTGTTGGGAAGTTTCCTAGCATAATTTCGTCTTGTTATTCTGTCTCCTTATTTTTTTTAATGAAATTCAATTAGATTTCTAACTGTATTTTAAGTATTAAGGCTAATAAAAATAATCATTTTTCCCAGGGTTTTCTAAAAATGGAACATTAAAACAATAATTTTAGACCTAGAATCTCGATAATCACCTCATTTTTAGAGGGCAAAAATTTACTCTACTTTTTTAATGTGAGGATTAAAATGACACTTGCTCATGCTTCCTGACTTGAATGTGTGTCTAATTCTTTTTCTTTTTATATCCCATGGAAAATAAAGAAATTTCCATCAGAGAGCAGTGTGCATCAGCAGTAATCTTTGCTGTGTCCAGATAGATTCATGATGAGGCGCCTGTTCCTCTGCCTAAAACTCCTAAAGGAGCATCCTACACTATAAGACTACATGAGTTTGTTGATACTCTGTGCCATGCCTTAGGACTGGTAGAACCTCCAACAAGAGACACTCTGTCATCACCAAGTCTAGACTCCCAGGGACTAACTCTGTCTCTGTTTTCCAACAGCCATTTGACCAAGATGAAAGTAGCTTTGAGAAATCAGTCCAGTCATAGTAAAGCTAATATCTGTTTGTACAAATTATTTCATAAAAATTTATTACGCTTACAGAAATAATTTAGAACACAACAGATAAAATTTGTTGGATAATTTCATAACAAATAATTCAGTTAAATGAAACTCATATAAATCTCACATAAAATCTCCATCTGCCTGCTCTGCCAGTGCTTCATATAGGAATAGATATTCACAGTAAGAAAGTTCATATCACTGTCAAATGTTAGATGGGTTCATATTAGTTTGAAAAGAATGGGCAGATTTTTTAAAATATAAATCAATATGGATAATCAGTTAATTGCAAAAAATCACTAAGGAAAGATTTTGCAAGCATAAAAGAGTGGTTGGACTCGATGATCTTGGAGGTCTTTTCCAACCCAGTCGATTCTATGATTCTATGACTGTTGGAGATAGAAAGTTAGTTAAATTAAATTGTATATAAATTCCTTGAAAGGTGAAAATGTCTTTGTTTCATTTGTTTTTTCTTTTTTTTAATAAGTCAGATTTGCCAAGTAAAACATGTAAGAAAAAGGCATTATAAAAGCTTAATAATATTGCATCTGGGCTGTGAAGCCGTGATTGCAAGAGGTAGAAAACATACATAGATAAAATGTTTAGATAAATATTGCAATGTATGTTTTATATACTTCCAAAACCTCAGTGTGTCATTGCCAATATGTAAACTGCAGCATAGTATGATGCCAGCATGATGCACATTGTCTTGGAGTAAATTTGACTTGTTTCTCAGAATTGTGTTATGCAACACATTGTCTTGAACTGATAAAAATGTTGCTTCACTTCATTTCTTATATCCAGATTACAAAAACCAAGAACAAAAAATAATGACACTTCAAAGTCACTTCCCTTGCCTATTTTGCACCTTTTCTGCTTTTCTGTGATACCAGCAATACAACAGTGGTCTAATCTTGCAGAAAATGGAAAAGTGTTTTTGGGGTTTTTTTCCAGTTTAACTCCACACTATCTCATTATTCAGCTAACTGGTACAAGACTGGTGGCAACATGGCATAGTTCACAGCAGAGTAGAAAAAGACTTAACCTAGCAGGAAACTGTTAGCCTTCAGACTATCCCATTTTTAATCTAAAAATCTCACCTGTCACCATTCAGTGGAGAGACAAATAGCTGCAATTTTGTTGTGTTTTCCTGAAGTCAGGAGGCACCTGTATATGAAACATATTTTACTATCTTAATAAATGTCACTTTGGGAACTTAAAATATCCTTTATAGAGGTGATTGGAGTGAAGCTGTTATTCATTTGAAAGGAATTACACTGGTTTACCAATGCAAACCAATATCCTTCTGATCACATAATCCTTCAGTGTTAACATGCCAGTTTTCTCAGTAATTGGTACAACTGATATCCCTGACCTTTTACTTTAAATGCTCTGTTGTTTGGCAGCCTCATTGGCTGAAGCGTGATTCACTCTTATATGCTGCTATTCAGTGGATGCTAACTTGCAACAGAAAGGCCAACACACTTCTTTTGGAAAAGATAGCTGCAATGATTTTCTTCCTGTTGTTTGCATCACCCTTTCTCACTATATTCATACTTCACTCATGCACCTGTGCTGTCCATGAGCTGTCAGGTTAAACTTATTGAGAGTTATAGTCATGCTATATTTTCTGCCTACATTCAAGACAGACTACAGAGATAATTGTTTGCTGTATTGTTTTGAATCACAGATAGCAAAATTTACATCTAGTTGTCAATATCAGAAATTCAAAAACAGTGTCCAGTTCTGGACACTTGAGTACAAGGTTTACAGATGAGCATATATATATATATACGTGTGTGTGTGTGTGTGTGTGTGTGTGTGTGTGTGTGTGTGTGTGTATAACCATGATATAAGTACTTTGTAATGACAGGTTACTGTACCTAAGACAAGAAGTGTCAGACAATCAAATAATAAAAATTATTGCCATGACATGTGATCAGGAAGGTCAGAATGAAAAATTACTGATACTAGAGGAACAAAATATACATTTAAAATGCTCTGATTTTCCTGTGATAGAAATCTCCATATGTCAAAGTTGTTTGCATTTCAAGGATCTGACAAAAAAGAAAAACAAACAAAAACAAAACAAAAACCCACAAACCAGAAAGACTGAGCCTACCTGAAATCCTCGCAGATGATTTTGATTTTTAAAATTCCCATCTAAATAAAAAACAGAGACCACAAACTGTTGATTTGAAAGGGGAAAAAATAAAATGGTCATAAAAATGTTATGAATAATAAAAATTTTCAGAAAGTCAATAGGCTTCAAAGACACATTTTATTTTCTAAGCTACATCACAATTTTTCAATTAATAAAAGTATATTACAAATTTTAACTAGTTCAATACTTTAAACAGATATAACAAAGTTATTTCCATCCTGAAGATTAAGAGAATGAGGTAAAAAAAATTGTTGACCTAACACAGAACAGCTCTGTACTTTGAATTTAAATCACAAATACAAAATGCATTGTATTTGCATATTACCCACATACTAGCCCAGCACTTTCTCTGAGGTTTCTCTTTGGCCATGTTCTGACTATCAAGTGTCCTAGCATCAGCAGACAAGTGGGAAGAATATTTTCTGCAAGAATAACCTTCTACATGGTAGTTAGGCCACCCTCTGAAGTGGCAGGCGATTGCAGATCTTAGAGGCTGCAAAAGGCCAAGACCCAGACTTATAACCCTTCCTGAAGGAGAGAGACCTCTCACCTGTGATTCAGTGGGAAATTAATAGCATGAGCTCATTGTTTACAGTTGAACTCTGTTTCAACTGTGAGGTTCAGAGAAGTACTTCAGCATATAACAATGAAGAACCCTGTCTTTAAATTCAAGAATGCCTTAGGAAGAAAATTTGCCACCAATATACTCAACACAAAAAAACCAAGCAAAAAATACAACAGGAATGCATCTTGACATGTTCATTGAACAACCTCTGACACTTAAGTCTAGGTGTTTACAATACTTAAAGTGCCTAAGCAGGCTAGAGACAATTTCTGGGTTTTTCTGCTGAGAATATACACTGGCATTGTTGTTTATGAGTGAAGTGTTTTCTTGAATCTCACCTTAAGTAATTCACGTGGTGCCATAAGAAAAGCCACTAGCTAAGACAAGAACATAACCCAGCCCCCTTTGCCAATTCCTTCATCACAAGAGCATTCTTTCTTTCTTAGGACTATACATGTGACCTAAGTAAAGAAAAAGTTGATGGAAATTCAGACATACAGGAAAAGGTTGGCAGACTACTCCAAGGAAAGTTTTAACAGGAATAAACTAACCAATTTTCTTTAATGCATAATTAAAAAAATGTGTTAAATGCAGCCTAAAATTTCTAACTCATATTGTCTCTAGAATTTTCAGCACACTCACTTTTTTATCTGTTTTTGTTTGTTGAAAACAAGAAGAATATTGGCCAGCAGCCTGAGTCATGAAATTACTTGGATGCTTTCCTGAAATTCACAAAGATTTGCAAATCCCTTTGACTGTCAGTGAGGAGGTGAACAGAAGTACATATAGAAAAAGAAGATGATTTAATGTTTAATCAAATTGTGATGCATTGGGAAATTACTTCCTAGCATATATTATGTGGGTGTTTTTTTCTTTGTTTGCTTTCCTCCCTTGAAAAGGATAAAGAAAAATATAAAAATTCAGAAAGGACAGGTAGATTTACAAATGAAGCTCAGAAATGCTTTCTTTCAGTAAAACCTTTTCTATTACTTGCTTCCATCCAAAAACTCACAGAATGTTGCTAGTAAGTGCATAAATTTTATTATTTCCTTCTCAGTGATTAAGAAATAATAATTGTAACTTCCATAAAATACCAGCAATATCATTATCTACTCTTGTAAATTATTTGAGTTTATTTTCTTGATATAATGTGAAGGAACAGAAAGTCAGATCTAATTCTGAGTTTTCAGAGTTTTCCTACTATTTTATGATCTCTGATAAATCTCAGAAAGTCTTTATTATGAAGACTCTGAACATGTCACACATTTAAGAAATTCTGTAGGATTCACCTGTGTCTATTGGATATCTCTGTAGGTAAGACATATTCTTTCCTTCAGTCTTGCTCTTTTTTCAACCCCTTTCTAATGGCTTCCTGGAACACAGTATTTCTACTTTGCATACCTAGAACAAGTTTCCTTTTATTCATTACGTCTGAGTCTTGGCTGCATATTTGATCCATGCTCTTTAAGGAACCTCTGAGGTTCGGTTGCTGCTGCCTTCCTGCCCCATACAACCATGTACTTACCTGACCCATCTTTTTCCTGGATTCTTCTCCTGGGTCCAAGTACTCATCCCACCTTGGCAAAGTACAGTCACTTCCCAAAAAAAGGCAGGTTAGCTCTGTACAACTCATTTCGGTCTACTAAGCCTAGGCTTTTAACAGAAAAAAACCCACACAGTTGGAGGAGGTAATTAGGGAATAAGAAAATTACACCATATAAAAAGATGCTATCTATCATATCAGATTTTAACTTAGTGTTGCAGATTGTCTACTGAGTTTATCTATCAGGATTATAATTTGTCATGACTTTTTCATGATTAATTTTTGTATCTATTATATTCTGAGAAATGCTGTTCTCTAAAGGAAGTTTTGTGTCCAGGAAGCTCTGTCGTCAGAAAATATTGGTTCTTGGTTTTCAAGTATTCACTTAGTTCAACTTTATTCCCAAATAAAAACAGGACCTTAGAGCATCTGGTACAGCTGTTAGGATTGCTACCTGATTGTAATTGTTTTAACAGCATAATTAGGTCTTTACAGTTATTAAAAAATTACAATTGTCATAAAGTATAAATTTGCCTTAAACCTTAGTTGTTTTTTGCTAATTGTATTATTCAATATAAATTTAATTGATTCTGATGGTCATATTAAGGAATGAATTCATCTTATAAAACTATGCCTCTGATAGAGTAGATTTCTATAACAGATTTTTGTCCCTCTGGTAAGGGGGCAGAGCCATTGCAAGGATAAATATATTCCACTGAATTTAATATTAGCTTTGTTTTATCTGAGTAATCAGAGCATGAAATGCAATGGTTAATAATAAATAATGACACTAGGAAAAAGATCCAGAGAGTAGTTGTGTTTAGACATATTCTGTGTAGGGCTTTATTATGCTTCTCATAGTTGAATCTCTGCAAGAGACAACCAGAAAGAGAAAAATAGTAGCAAGTTGGATGGCCAAGAAAGAAACAAGATTTCAGTTCTTACTCCTAAAGCTAATGTATAAAGGTCACAACAATCTTCATGTCTGTGGAGAGCTGCTCTTGCTCTATAGCCAGACTCCCACCCAGCTGCTCTCCTACTCCTTCTCTTCAACAGAAAAGAGGTAGAAAATAGAACAGAAACACTCATAGGTCAAGAGAAAGCATGGATATAATTTACCAATTACTGTCTGTCACAAGCAAAACAGACTTGCAGAATAACTTATTGTCAAATAAAGAGTTAGATGGTAGGAAACAAAGAAAAAAGTTAAACCAAAACCTTTACACCACTCAGCCTCTTTTCCCAGATTCAACTTAATTCTCAAATACTTTACCTCCTCTTTCACTCCGAGCATTTTCAGAGAAACGAGGAATGAGAAATGAAGATTGGGTCAGTTAATAACCACTTCTCTCTGCCTTATCTTCCTCCTCACCCTTTTTGCTGCTGTCTGCATGGACTCCTCTCCTCTGGCCAGGAGCCTTCTCCTTCCTGGATTTTCCAAAGGCAGCAGCATGGGGTCCATGAGTTCTTCCATGAACATCTGCTTCAATATAGTCCTTTATGGGCTGCAGAGGAATAACCTTCTCCATCATAGTCTCCTTCGTGAGCTGTAGGTAAATCTCTACTCCGGCACCCAGAACATCTTTTTCCACTCCCTGGCCTTGGTGTCTGCAGGTTTGTTCTTCACCCTTTTTTCTTCCACCTCTCCACTTTCTGATGTTATTGCTCTTCACTGAATCTGTTTTCCCAGATGCATCACCATCATGGCTGATAGATTCAGCTGGGCTGAGAGGTAGGTACTCTATAGACAGCTGGAACCAGCGCTATCCAGTTTAGGGGAGCCCCATTCTCTCCTCACAGAGGTCACACCTGCCACTCACAAGCCACTCACAAGGCTGTCTCCAAAATAGTTAGATATAAATTTATGCAATTATGAAACTAATTCATTTATTTTAGCTAAACTTCATCCAGTTTCATGAATTTGATGTAAGTTTGTATAATTTCAGATGATGCAGATATTATGCATGTACAATGTTTTACAGCTCTAGAAAGACTGTAACCATCTTGATCTGAGAAACTGCCTCATATTTAAGCTGATGCCAAACCTGTGAATCTCTTTCCACTGGTGTGAAGAAGGGCAATGCCTTGAAGTGGTTATTATAGTCATTAAGCAGTGTTGAGAAAAGGATGATATGGTGTAAAGGAAGATACACATTAGATTTGGGATATTTTTCTACTCAAAGTCTTTTATTCAGATATAAATTTTTGACAGTAATGTTCTTGTGCCAAGTTTAGACTGCTGAAAGGTGCACTGCATTGAATTTTTCCAATCATGTGCAAAGTCGGCATTAGCATTTAATTTCTGTTCACCCTATCCATTTGTATATCTCGTATGCAAACACATGGATCACATCTAACCCTTTTACCAGTTGTATTTTAGTCTTTAATAGGTTACTAAGCCTACTAGGTTCTTTGACTTCTACATAACAGCTTCAATAATAAATTAGAGAACCTTGACATAACAATTATTTTATGGACCAATATCCTTAAAATATGACCACAAACAGTTCATGAAAGGACATAAAGGTTAAAGACAGAGGTCTATGACTGCTAATTCAGGACAATTATATAAGGCTGTAAGAAATTTTTTTCTCACATAAGTCCTTACAAAGCATAGATCTCAAATTGTAAGTTTCACATTCTGTTGAGTTTGATAAAATATTACTTAATAAGGGGCTTGAGGAATCTGCTTTCCTGAATTATAATAATTTTACAAAATTGATGACTTGTATAAGTTCAATTAAGTAAAACCTACAATGAAGAGTTATCACATTGATTGCTGAAGTCAGTTCATTTTAAATAATAGTTTCATGTTTTTGTCAGAAAGCTCAGAAATATACCATTGCAGAACTATGGTATATTTATTTATATATTTTGAAGGAGCAGCCTGTATGCTGAAGGCATTTAGAAATATCATTCCTTTTCAGGATCATATAAGTTCAGCAACTGTGGGAGACAAAATTAAAAAAGATAGGAATTTCATTCCAGGAAAAGAGAAGAATACGTCAGAGGTCCCAGAGTGTGGCTGTGGTTTTATTTTGCATTTGATGAAGAAAGATCAAGCCTTTTTAAGAATAAAAATTGCTGCATTAGTAATTTTGCAGCCCACACAGTGTATGTAAGAACTCCATATTAGCTTAACTTTGTAACATTTTTAATACAAATTTTGTTTTAATGGCATTAGGTCCATTTAATTCTATTTTGCCAAAAAAAGATGAGGATACATATTAACTAAAAATCAGTCAAATGTCTAGCTCTTTAGAAAAATGGTGGAAGTGCAAAAACACTGTGAGAATTTAATGCAAAAATTATTTTTTCTTCTTTACTTTTCTCCCTTTTAGACATCATACTTTCCTACTTTTAATCTATATTAAGGGACTATATCTATGTGACTAGAAAATTTTCTGGCTGAAATCAAGTGATTAAAATCAGCAGTGTGAACCTTTCCTTGTAAATACATTCATGTTTGTGTGGCAAAATAAACATAAAAGAACTCTTCAGTCCTGTAGAATTTGTGCCCATACAGTCCTCCGGGAGTTTGAGGCAAAACCAGCTCTGCAGCAGCATGTCTTGCTGGCAAGCTGCTTCTCTGGCTTTTGAACCATTTTCTAAGCAAACCTCCACAAATAAAGAGTCACAATCTTGGGGAACTTTTGGACTAGTAATTAACCAAAGAAGGCCACCTGTTGCTCATTAATATCCCTGCTGTTAGCAAATTTTTCTTTTCAGTGGTAAAATGTTGTTAAAGTTCTCAGTTGTATGTCAATACTGCATTAAGCTGAAGTTACCGTAATCGACTGTGAAAGGCCTCAAATGTATTGTAGAGGAGAAAAAGGAAGCCTTTTATCAAAAGCCAGTTCCTGCTTCCTGACTATAATACAGCTTCTTAAGTTTCTCTCCAGATAATAGATTGTAGGCAGAGCTCAGAACACGGGAGAAGGGAAACACACACGTATATGCACCACATGCACTCATTTAGAGTACAATTATCCTCACATAGGAGCAGATGGAGCAAGTGAGGTGCACCAGATAAATGAAAGCAAATAAAAATAATTTCCCAAAATCTAGTAAAAAGTCTAGAGAACAGTAATGTAATCTCACTTTCTGGAAACTAGAATAAGCTCTGTTAGAGTGAAGGTGCCATAAAAAGAAGAAATCTCTAAAGTCATAATAGTGTTTTCCTTTGAAACAAAGGCACTCTTCATGTTAAATTGGAAGGTCAAGATCTGAAAAAAAATATATACTAGACTTAGAAACTGTTTTGTTCTCTTTGCCAAATATTCCAATGGGGTTTGAATGAGTTTAACTATGGTACTACTTAATTCCATCTCATAAAATTACATACACACCAAATACTAAAGAAATTGTGTGATTCTGTGTTATTTTTAGCTTTGCGTATTTTTCCTCCACTTTTATTCATTTCACCTTTGAGACTTAAGGAAAACTCCAAGTAGAGACCAGAAAAGCAAATCATTTCCTTTTAATTACTCCTCCAGGAAATCAGTTAATGGAGGTTCACCCTGGGTCATGTAAAACTGTTATCACAAATCTTTAAGCCACAAATGAACTAGAAGCAGAAATCTGTCTGCCACACATGGTGTGACTTTGGGTGATTTTTCCCAGGTGCTTCTTTGACTAATTAATAAAGAGAAACAAATGCTCTATGTGTGGCAAAAAAAGAACAAACAAAAAAAATTGCATTCTCCTTTCTAAATAACTCATATCCTGAGCTTTTCTCATAATTATGTTATTTGATACAAAACCTACATGGTGTATATTAAAAATATTACAAACTGGCTGATATTTTTAAAAAATTATTTTTTAATAAGGAATCACCCTGAAACAGGTGCACTTTCTGTGAGTCCATTTGTATTCTCAGTCATTTAATTCTTGTACTGGGGGAAAACCTGACATATTCTTGCTGCTAAAGTTAGTAAATGACTAATGGATGACAAAAGATGCAGGGAAAGATGAAAAAAGAGGAAGGGGGGAAAAACCCACAACCCAGAGTAATCCAGACAGCTTGATAATGTAGGTATAAATATACAACTTCTGTCTTAATATGATGAGCTGTAAAGCAAGAAGTCTATCCAGAAAGGCAACAGTTCTGTCAGGGATTTAAAAGGTCATGGTAGATAATAAGCCAAAGATCTATAGCTGAAAGGGCTAAGGAAAACCTTGGATGTTTAAACAGAGGACTATCAATTAGGAAGGATACTTTACCTTTGTATGTGACAATCATGCAACTTCAATTGCAAAGTTTTATTCCCCTTTTGGAGGTCTAGAAAGATGTTGATTGCTTGGAGAGAACTCAAAGAATAAGCATGAGATTGATTAAAGGGCTAGAAAATGTGCATTACAGGAAAGGCTTAAGAGCCTAAATTTGTTTATCCTAACATTAGTAAGAGGAAATCAAATCACAGTGTTTATCTAGATGGGAAAAAAATGTTGTTAATAGACTTCTCAGTCCACTTATGGTTTAAAGTGAAAACCAGACAATTTCAATCTATAATTAAGCAAATTCAGCAGAAAATTAAGAAAACAAGAGATATGTCTGTGTGAACTGTATTGCCTTTGTATAGAAAAATAAATGTTATTAGTAATTTTAACTTCTCAATGCCATAGAGCAACTCAATTTATAAGAGCTACTCAATAAAAACTTTAGACATTTGTTGTGAGGTTAAGAGTGACAAATCCAAAGTGAAAGAGATGCGGATGGTTTAATAAATGAAAAATTACAAACAAGAAACTGGCATGCATTACATGAGAAGACAAAATAAACAAATAAAATCCTAAGCAAAGAAAGAATTGTTCAATTTCTAAAGCAGGACCTGCTTCCTATCTTAGGCACATTTATGGGAATACAGTGTGATTTCTGTTAGTCCAGGTGTGACTGCAAATCTGTTCATCTTTGGGTCTTGCACGACAAATTTCTGGTGCAAAGGTTTCACTTGTGGGAACACTGAATATTCAAGCTGAATTCCAGAGACAAGTATAGTATTTCTGCTTTTCTCCAACCTTCTGTGCCAATCCTCTTTTTTTTTTTTTTTTTAATTTTTATTTTCAAGTCTTTGGTCACTGTGCAATTCAACAAATGTCTTAATCCAAATGTAAGTCTTTCATTGCTCAGGCCATGTCATTCAATGATATGAATCACTGTGCTTATTCAATTAATTTGCTGTATTGCTGGGTGTAATACTTGGGACTTCTGTGGATTTCAGTAGAATATTTTTTCAAGAGTCCCAATAGATTCCCATGAAATCTTGACTCTTCCCCTTTGCTACTGCACTTGGCAAACACAAGCTATGTACTTATTATATGAAAAATGGAATACCTTTCAAGAATACAATAAATTCTAAGTCCAGGGATTGTGTTCTAGATCATTTGACAGAGGTTTCTAAAATAGGTTTCCCTCATGATGATAAAGCATCTGCTAATTCAGTTCAACATATATATGATCAGCATCCCATCTTCCTCTTTCTCTAGCCCAACATTGGTCTGTCATTGGTCAGCCATGCTTTCAAAGATATGCAAAACTGCTCCATGAACCACAGAATAGGGCAGCAACATATTTTGTATAAATAAATGGTGCAGTATGAACACTTGGGTCTTCCAAAAGACTGAATCTTATTTGATTACCTGAATGTAAATAGTGGTATGATAATAACTGTATTGTCTGAAAAGACAAATATGCATGATTCGGCATATTTAATTGGTGGATAAATCCTCCAAATACTGCCTTAAAAGCCAATACAGGGTTACTTCAAATCTAATAACTATGGAATCTTTCAGGAAATTGTTTTGTGCTGACCAGGATCTAAATTTTTCTTTTAAATCAAAATAGAGCTACACTTCCTTGAAATTAAAGGAGGCTTTTGTATTGGGGCTAAGTACAAGTGATTCACGGGCCTTCTGAAATGGAAAGATAAGCAACATCATAAAGAAATGGGGCATTAGCATTAATGCGTTCTTATTTTGACAGCGTCAAAACTTTATGTTCATGGAAATGAAGACATTGTTTAGTCCATTTAAAGGTTGAAGATGTTTTTTAATCAAATGAGGGGGGTGTGGCTGTAGTCTTTGCAGAGTAGATAATGTACATTCTCATAATGAAGTTACTAATTATACGGTTATATTAATTAGTTGGTGGTAATCAGTGGACTCAAATAAAGAATGTATTAAATAAATTAATGGGAAGAGGAACAGAAAAATAAAACCAAGACAAAACGATCCATGTCTAAATAATCTCCTTCTATTCTTAACTATCATCCCTAGAATTTGAGGGGGTTAAGTTACTCCAGCTTTCTTAATTTGTAAACAAAAGAAAGGGTGAAATCCAAAGCATTTCATGATAAGAAACCATGGAAATCTATCTTGGAAATAAACAGGTGCAACTAAAATGATGGATTTTCATCATATACAGAAAGGGTTTGAACAGGACAGTCTCAAACAACTTAATCTTAAGAGCAGTTCTTTGCCAAATACTCTTCCTGGATATGAAAAATCCTGGCTTAAAGCCAAGGTTTGTTTCTGCAATGTTAACAAACACAAACATGTCACAGACTGAAAGTGGAAAACATAAGGAGAAAAAGGAAAAAAAAAAGAAACTTCAAATCCATTTCAATAACAATATGAGAAAATAAAGATATTTTATATCTGGAATTTTGGAAAAGCCAGAAAGTAACAAAAGTTTGAGTGCTGCAAGAATTTCTTCTGCTGGTTAATATTAAGGCTTTAAAACAGATGTGTGTTCATTTTTATGGTTTCCAAATGTGAAAACCTGGGAATAATTAAGCCAGTATCTTCATATCTCACTTGGGTAAATAATTCTTTTCTTTCTTACAGATAGGAGTTTTAAAAAAAAGCTTTTTTTTTCTCCATCCCCCTCAAGCTGATAGTAATTATAGCCAGGTTGGAAGAAGGTCCTTGCACTAGGCTAGCAGATGTCTGAGAAAATTGCTATAGCAAATTAAAATGCAAAAAAATAAGATATATGAGCTGCTATCTTTGATGGAAAGTACACAGACAGATACTGTATAGCAAGCTTTTATTTGTGACTCTCATAAACTTAATGGAAGACAACATCTTTTGAATGGCTTCTTAAAGGATAAATACTTGTGTAATTTTGTGTTTTCCATGAGAATAATTTACATGAGCAACAGTGTTGATCCTGGTAAATAAAATCGGTCTTACTGACTTCCATAATTTACATATAAATGATGAGATATGTAGAAGGAGAGCACATTATCTGAACTACATAAGCCTGAATTAAGAGTGAATTTGCAGTTTGTACCTGATTAGAGACATTCAGATAAGCCCTTTTGGGAAATTACCATAAATAGCTTAAGTAACATTGTAGTCTTAAAGAATCACAGAATAGTTAAGGTTGGAAGAGATCTCTGGAGGTCATCTTGTCTAATCCTCAAGCTCAAGCAGAAACACCTAGGACCGATTACCCAGTACTATCTCCAGATAGCTTTTGAATTCTCTCCAAGGATGGAGACTCCACAAACACTCTGGACAGGGGCAGCCTGTGCCAGTTCTCAGTCACCCTCATAGTAAAAGTGTTTTCTGATGTTCAGAAGTAAACTCTTGTGTTTCAGTTTGTGCCCATGACCTCTTGTCCTGTTACTGGACACCACTGAAAAGAGCCTGGCTCCATCTTCTTTGTGCTCTCCAAAAGGTATTTATACTCATTGATAAGATCCACCCTAAGTGGATTCTCCAGACTAAACAGTCCCACCTCTCTCAGCCTTTCCTCATAAGGAGAAATGCTTCATCTTTGTTACCCTTCACTGGACTGTGTCCAGCATGTCTGTATTTCTCATACTGGGGAGCCCAGAACTGGACACAGTGCTCGAATTGAGGGTCACAAGTGCTGAATAGAGGGGAAAGGTCTGCCCTTGATCTGCCAGCCGTGCTTTGTCTAAAGCAGTTTGTGACACAGCTTTCCTTTTTTTTCCCTCAAGGGCACATTTCTGGCTCATGTTCAATTTAGTGTTCACAGGGATCCTCAGGTTCTTTTCTGTCAAGTTACTTTCCAGATGTTCTACAACACTAGTTCCTTGATGTTATTCCTCCCAAGGTGCAGGACTTTGCACTTTCCTTTGTTCAAATAACAATCTGTCACTTGCCAGCCTACCTGCAGGAAGAGATTTCAAGTTGGGAACGTCACATTTGGAAAGGTGTTTTTTGGGCCAGAGATTATTGTTTGGAGTTTGCCTGTAATTTTCCTTGCTTCAAATCTGTAGATACATTATTAAGATGTGATCTTTCATGGATTTCAACAGAATCAATGTAATACAGCATTTGGATCTTCTTGTGATCTCCGGGTAGACTGACTGAATACTGTAGGTGTAACTCATATTCTCTGACCTGTCTCATTCTATGTATTTGAAACTTCTTGTAATGGATAACAAACCTCCTTTTCTTGATTTGAAATGAGAAATGCTTGCCTCTCTCCAATTAGAAATAAAACAAGGATTAACCTTGTTTATTTATGTCAGTCCAGTATGAATAATAAAAGGATAGAATTTATCGCACCATCATAATTTGATTGATAAATCAGTTTTCAGCCTAGGCTCTAGTTAAAAAGCTTTATTCATTTAAGGTGTTGGGGTTTTTTCTCCTGAAAATCTTCGAGTGTGTTCTCAAAATGTTTAACATTAGACTAATAACCTTACTAACACTGTATGTTACTTAACAAAACACAGTAAAATTGATTTTTCAGTATGTGTTTGATGTTTTCTATGACATATTGTAAAGCATTCATTCTATTAAAATTTGGACATTGGCTGTGTCCTTTGCAGATTTTCTTTTTTTCTGAAGAGGTCATTTTGATTCAAGAAGCAGTGTTTTTCCACATGTTTCAACATTTCTTATTAAACTTGTGACCATTATTCTTAACATTCAGCAGTCTTCTGCTTGCAAATCTAAATTCTTATAGATTATCAATGTATCTCCTAACTGCTAAGAGTGTATCATGTTGTTATGCAGCATTCTAGAAGTATCCAAGGTAAAACAAAACTGAATGTAGCAGGACTTTATATACTATTTACAATATATAAAATTCACAAAAATCTGGAAATCATTGAGAGGTAGTGCATATGAAACCCCATGAAGCTGCTTACATGAACTTTCAGGAGTCAAATAGCACTTCAGAGTTTATGAATGTACTTGCACTTGTCTATGAATGTACTATGCCCTTATATACTTGCCTGTTTATGAATATACTTCCTTTACTCTTCTCAATTTCTGTACTGCTCAGGCTACCCTGAATAATGTGTGTACCAGAATATCAGATACATCCAGGTTTTACTGAGCCATGGACCCACAAGGTTATGAAAGTATAAAGTGTGCTTTCAAAGGAGGATGGTAGACTCTATTTAGTCAGAAATCATTAGAATACTAAAGACTAATTGTTCACTCAGTGCCCAGGGGGTTTAAGCCCTTGGAATAGGTAACTAAAGCCTGACGGATGGCTTTGAGACTCTGATATACATGCAGACCTTGGTTTAAATGATAGTGTGTCAAAACATAAAGGATTCAGTCAAATGTACTGGAAAATACCATGGGTGCTCAATTCTGAATTTGGGCTAGCTAAAACTAATGCTGTGGTCTGAGCACACATGACTTCTCAGAAGTGATTAATTTTCAACAGCAATTTTTTCAACAGCAGTTTTCTCAACCACTCACTGGCTCTATTGCCTCATGTTATGACAGGTTGTCAATAACATGAAAGAAAAATTATCAGATTATAGAAAGTAATAATATGTGGGGTATTTTGATAGAACTACTTAACAGCATTTTCCCAATATTCTGTTTCTATAGTTGAATAATACTAAACTGTAACATTAGTTTCATAATTTTCAGTAGACATAGATGAACAACTTAAAATACAGGAAATATATTAAGTTCTTCCTGAAATACTCCATAATCTACTATCTGAAACTTAAACGCCAAATAGTATAATTGTATATATCATATAAATACACACACGAATAATTACAAACAAAATAATAAATAACAGGGAGGGAGAGAATTATAATCAAGCATCTCCTTTATTTCGATCATGACTTTTTTGTAAATGTTCCTTAAAAAAATAAAGCAAGAATACCTTGGGGTAATTCAGATTCACAGCATTTAATGAAAAACAAATTGGGAATGACTGCAGTTAACAGAAAAGAAATCAAGTAAAGTTGACTATAGGTGAACCAATGCTATTAACTCACTTTATTTTCTTTTTTGGATGGCTAAACTTGCTTGCGTGGTCTTGAAAAGCAGTTTTCCAGAGTATGATGCTCATAGCGGAAAAATCTCAAGATTCAGCATCTAAATGACAAATCAGCTTGCTTGCTCTTAGTTTGGCACTTGGAAAGATGACCAGAGCTACAGGTTACTGAAGATGAGTTAGAAATTTTGCTGTGACAAGTACGCTCCAATTCACTTCTCAGGGTAATATTTGGAAGTATATCATCCATTTCTCCCCTTAAAAAGGGGAAGTGGTTAGTTTAGCATGCTATTTTTTATTCAGTGTATTGTATAAACAGAAAGAAAAAGAGTATATGTGAATCTGTTAAAAAAGTATTAGTAAGAATATTTTTTAATTAAAAAGAAAAGACATTTGTCATAAACTCATTTGTATTCTCTCAAAGTTTAGAAATTTGCTTATAATGATTCATTGCTAGCGTCAGAATCAAAACACCACCAAGAATCATAGGTTTCATCAAGCATTCTAGTCAGGCTGGGCATGTTAATTTCTGAATAATAGCTTTTATGAAACAAAACGGTTGTAAACAATGAATCATTAACTTCTAATCTAACCTTTTCCAGAACAATTAGTAGACTTCATTTTGTTTCTTCTACCTTCTTTAAGCTCAAAATTATCTTATGTAGTTACCAGTCAGTGAGATTTTAATCACATAGAAAGAGAATTCATTGAACCTTTGATAGTCTTAAGGGTAATAATTAATGTAAATTCACAGTGACAACAGAGGACATGGATAAAATTCAGAGTGCTGGAACATTGGGTCTAAACAAGTAGATTTCATCTCTACACATCTAAAAGTATTCCCTAGTCTCCATAGCCTGGCTGTAAAAATGTTCAGTAAAGTTTGTTGATCTAGGTACCTACAGAAACAATTTGTTCCATGGAAGGTAAAATTCACCTTCAGAAACTGTTTCATGGTCTGATGGTTCCATTTTCAAAATCATTCAGGACAAAAGTTGCATATTTTTAGCACACCACAGTGAACCATGTCTTCAAATAAACAAGCAATTGACATCTTGTGTTTTCACAATCTGAGTGAAGCAATAAAGTCTTCAAAATATCAAGGTTTTATTACCAAAGCAACATCAGACTTAAAGCAATTATGGTATTTTAAATAATAAAATTTCTTCATTATCTTTAATTTATGTCTTGACACTTGAAGTCTACTTGAGTAAGCTGATATAGCCAAAAGGCTTATTAATTTTTAGCTCCTTGGTCTGGGCAGGTATTTCATATTTGTCCAAATCCCATGTTGAGGTGGAACAGTTTTCCCTCCCAGGAGGTGACAGTCTAGCAGTCCATTGAACTGCCACAGAGAAAGGTTTATACGAATCTCATCTCTCAAAAAAGGGCCCAAGAGACTGGCATCAACTGCAGCAATCACCTACTGCTCCATCCAGGTGTAGCTATATTTGTATAAGATGAGTAACTAAATATGTTGATATAAAGAAAAAGAATAAGCAAGAGACAGGAAGAGAAAAAGAACAGTTACTTGTTTTGGGACTGTGCCTTTCTCATTTTTTAGGTAATTTTATTTAAATTTCACCTCAAAGATGAAAAGACATTGCTAGGACTTTACAGCATAGCAGTTAGCAGTTTCAAGGCCATAAAAATTAGTTTTCTTTAGTGAAAGAGAATCAAATTGGATCACATTGTAATTCAATTGCCACAGACTAAGAGTATGCATTGGGACAGTCACATTTACAGAGCGATTGAACTGGTAGCAATAAAGCTCTCATTTCAACAATATTTCTGCAAATCTCCTCCATAAAGAATCATTTAAAACTCTGCACCAACACAGAAAGCTTATTATGTAAAATGTACTACCTTTACACTGGCAGGATCCTACCAAATCTGGTGGGACTTTTCATTCATGGGTCCAATATTTATCCCTGTCTGTCTAGATTTTGGTTCTACTAGCACACGTCAGCCTGTTTTAACCAGAAAACTCATTTTATTCCCTGTGTCACTGAAATAAATGTCAGTCATCGAGACAGAAATAAAGACTATATGAATGATTTAACTGTGGTCACATCACTTTCTGGTGCACTGTGGAGGCACTCAGTCATGCTCAGCTTGGTCGTTAGCTGGGTGAATAACAGGATCTGGCTATTTCCTTTTCTTCAAGTAAGGACAGAAATAGACTTAACATGTTGAATTTACTGAGCATACTAAAAAGGATAAAATATTGTGACTTGTTCTGTGAAGCAAAGAACTGAGATATTAAATGATGCTAAAACCACCTTTGACGTTTTTATATCTCTCACATCCATGAACTGATTCAACAACTTTTCTGTATTGTTTCTGTTTTTGACTGTTTCAGAACAAAGAAAATCCATTTTTTTTCTGTATCTGAGTATCTGAATGTTGAAACTACTGTTTACCAGTCAGTTTTAAATTTGTAACTCCCCTGTATGTCATCTTAGCTGAGATAGAAAAATGATAGCTAAGTATGTTAATGTGAAGTTTTCTTGAATATTCCCTGAAAAAGGATATAATCCAGCCTCCATTGAAATCAATCATCTAAATAGTCTGTGACTCAAACTGAGAGAAATAAGCTTTCATTGTATCAGAAAAATTCATATGTGATTTCAGAATGGTTCTTACAAAGGCAAAGGTTTCATTAATAAGAGAAAATTTGAGGGTATCATAGGAAAGAGAAGGTTGTGATGAAATTAAACAACTGTAAATTTAACGTGAAAAAGGTGATTTTTCCTAACCAAGAGTATAAATATGTGGAGACAATTTTCTATGGGAGGTCATATGGCTAGATTTAACAAAAGATTGGATAGTTTTACACTTGTTATTAAAATTTGTTGCTATTCAAGCTTAGAAAATGATGTGAGTAATCACATTTCAGGCTTCATGGCGTAGGCTGATTGCTCATGAGGGTTAGAGACTAATCCATCTTTTCATTTCACATTGCTCCAAATTTATTTATTTAAATGCCTTCTGAAGGAGAACAATTGGTTTATTTCAAAATACAGTGTAGTGGTCAATAAGTCAGAGAAACAATAGACACAGAAAGCAACTCCTGTAGTGCACATGCTTTGTTTTGTTTTTCAAGTACACACATTCTTATTTAAAAATCGGGGGCTAGGACCTTATTGCATCAATTAATAACTTTATTGCAGTTCATATAGATAAATTTTATGGCTTGGAGTGTGAAGAATACCTTCTTAGAGCTTTTTTTCATGTCTGAGAATTTTTTTGCATTCACAGTTATTATCTTCTGCTCCAGAAGACAAACAGGTGTTTTAAACTAGGAAAGATGCATTTACCAGAAGATGTTTTAAATAATTTGTAAATGTTCACAACACTGTTAAAAAAACTACTCGTCTCAAGTATAAGTTCCTTATAAAGCTATGATCAGGATCTGATCTATTAAAATTATCAGTAATTAAATTTGCAAAATCCAAAAAAACCTCAGATAATGTGAATGTACTAAAAAGGGGATTATTTTATAGAAAATATGAACAGATAGTGTAGAAAATATAAATTACAAAAAAGAGGGAGGGTTACTTTTTGCATAGGCAGATGATTATAGAACAAGGGGAACACTTTTAAACTGAGAAAGCAAAGACTTAGATTAGCTATGAGGAGAAAATTCTCGACTCTGAGGATGGTAAGTCACTGGAATGAGTTGTTCAGAGAAAGGTTGGATGTCCATCCCTGGCCTGGAAACGTTCAATGGATGGGGCTTTGATGAACAGGGTCTAATTCTTCAGTCTAAGACTATCCATGAAATAAAGAATTTTAGTTTCAATATTACAGCCCCAAAACACTCTAAAATAGTGTGGTAGTTTTGGCTTTAGTTTTAGGTAGTCCACAGTTTAGCAGGCTCAGAGAATCTACATGGATTAGGAGAGACAGGTATCACCTGACTTAAGTAGCCACAGAAATGTTTCATACCAGATGACGCAAACCTGAGATACAAATACAGTAGGGTAGGAAGAGTTTCTCAGTTGCCATCAATATCTGCAATAGAGGCAAGACACACAGCTGCTGTCCTGCTGTCCTGGGCCTTCACTGCTGACACTGCTACTCATATTTTGTTTTCATTCAGGGAAGTAGAAGCATTTTATCATTATCTCTCTCTTTTGCCTTGCTGGGTGTCTTTTGGGATGCTTTATGAATCTAGAGTGATGGTTTTGGTGGGAGGTAGAAAATTGTTGTTATAGCTAACTTGCGTAAGTGTGTGTTATACTGTAGTTTTCTTCTAATTTTCTCTTTTCTAAATAAATATATATAGTTAGTTTAAGTTTAAACCTGAGTTTCCAGGTTTTTTCCTTTCTCCCTTTTCTAGGCGGGGGGTAGGGAGGCTGACATTCTGTGTTGGGCAGTTTGCATTTTGCTAGCTCAACACACGACAAATAGGTGCCATGAATTTCCAAAAATATTGGGTTATACCTCTACTGTATTTACATTTTGGCAGCCTCACTGGACTTGCATATTTCAATTTTTGCAGGTAAATACAGGTGGAAACTTGTTTCTTCAGAATGCCATTTACTGTGAGATGTGCCAGAAGCAGAAGATTTTTCTATTGATTTCAAAACGTGAAAATGTCTGTATACTTCCAAAGTCACATTTTTGCCACATTCTTTCACAGGAGGCATTATGACTTAACCTCTCCACCAGCTGATCAGTGAAGAACAAGACCTTCAGACAGAGTATTAGAGCTGGTTCAAAGGAGGCAAGGTTAATTTTGCAATTAAGATAAACAAATATGTGGGAAAATCTATAATGTGATATTGTTGTGGAAAACAAGCAGCTTAAACTATTTCCATTTCATCAATGAAGTTTGTCTGGCATATTCCATCTTCTCTCATCTAGAAACATTAGATTGAGTTACAGCTTATAGGCATAAAACTATGTTACAATACTCACCGCTGGTACATCTTCTGTTGTAAGATCTTACCATATTAGGACAGCATTGGATACTTCATTGCATAACCAAGACCAAATAAACTCTATAGTGAAATGATACAAGGTGGGATGGTCCAGATATTCTTAAAGTGAGTTTCCCTCAAACTGCATCCAGACTTTTCTTTCTCAAAATGCTTGTTTGAAATCTATATTAAGAGGACATGCTTCCTGTTTAGATTTTATGGCTTGTTACTGATGCTCCTTCAGACAAAACAATTTCAGAACATGCAGAGTTTCAAAAACCTTGTTACCTTCTTTTTCGTGTTTAATTATGTGTGTCCAATGATTTTTCTGTGCCAGTTTAGAACAATACAGGATTTTCCAAGTTATGTAATTTTGGAAAAAAAAAAAAAGTCATGTTTAAGATTTGCAAACTGGCTGACCATCTTATAGATTTCATCCAGAATTAATAGATTTCAAGTTTACAAAAGATATTGGAAGAGTTATTCCAAATGCCCACAGCTGCTCAATTCTTTATTTCCACATGCTACCAGCTGTATCATGTAAATCCTCGGAGATGACAAAAGGGGCTTTAGTATGCATCTGAAATGTTTGTAAAAAAAGTGCAAATTCATCCAAATAGGACTTGGACTTCATGCACCACAGGACAATTAGAAGGTTTAATTACATCAAGATCTTCTGCAGATGTATAGTAAATCACTGCTAGTGAAGAACAAGGTTCACAGATTGAATTTCTTTCTACAGCATCAACCCTTTACAAAAAAAAAAAAAAAGCCAAATTTCTGTCAAATCATTTACTTTGGCTGCAATTCCAGGTGAAAAGTTCCCACCTCTTTCCTTCCCCTTGGCTTTTCATTTTCTGTACTTTGCCATTACTAACACCATTACAGCATTTCATGGAGTTTGAGTTCAAATGGAATAAGTCTACTAAAAAATAACCCTTTTTTGAGAATTGTTTTTAACCTGAATCAGTTCAGCATCTGGTTTATATTTACAGGAGATATGTAGGACCATTGAATACTAGTACAGAGACAGCACAGAAAAGCCAAGGAAGGAACTTATTTTACTGTCAGAAATCACTGTACTTTTGAACATACTAAGATCTTGTTCCTGCTCCCATCAATATAAGGAAACTAAGCACTATTAACCTAGCTATGTAGTAAATGAAGAGAGTTAATTCAAAATTAATGGAATATATTAGTGCCAGCATACTGAGTAAACATCACAAGGAAACCAATAGAAAATGCTGAAAGAGTATGAAAGACCTCTGTACCTACTTTAAAGCTTCTCTTCATATAGCATGAAAACTACTGAATCCTTTTCAGTTAAGCTCCAAAGCTCACTGTTTTAAGAACCAAATGGAGAGTCAGTTGTTTCTCTTCACATGAAACTTCCAAATAAAATATAGTGTTCTTTGGGTTTATCTCATAATTTGGCCTTTAGATTCTTTTTTTGTCTTGCTGTGGGTTTCTTTCCTCAGGATCAAGCCATAAAAATGTGCATCTCCCACGAGAATTGTATCCATCACAGAATGTGGTTTGCACTCAAACTTCCAATCCCTGTATTTAGCATGGCTTGTAAAAATAGAGACAAGTACAGAAAAGTATTACTATGATGTGAACCATTTTTACCCTAAGGTATGTTTCTAACTTGAATAAACCAAGGACATTTGCAGAAACATATTGAAGTTCATAGAAACCCAAAGCATGCCTTGAATCAAATTAACTATGGATTGAATCTTGATTTTTCACAAAGGATGGATTTTTAATTGCATTTCTATGTGTTTCTTTGGATATGTGCATGCACATTGTTGTCTCATATAGAGAAAGTAAATAATGAAACCTATGGATCATACTGGAAAATAGTAGCTGACCATAGTGAAAGTTAAAATTTGCCTTTTCTTCCACAGAGTAGACAGAATCTGGTGTCTTTTATTCAGACGATGCATCCAATGGATTAAGTGAAAGAGAAACCTGAAAAAATACATTCTATGCCATGCCTTCATTTTGCATTAGAGTGCTGGAAGGTCTTTCACAGAGGTCTTTAAAGAATATGTTTAACTTTAATCTGAAAAAAAAAATAGAAATATCTATGGAGAGACCTCTGCCCTTTTCTGAAATAACTTACATGCATTTCTGTTAATAGTGTTCTATTTCTGCTGTCACTCTACCCAACAGTGTAATAGACATCATCTGGAACACATTCGAGGTTACAAAGACAGTAATGAGATTCTTTTTCATACTTTTTTTTTAATGCGATCTTGCTGTAGACAAAGTAATAAATGTCTTGTATTCGTGCTTAGATACAGCAAAAACATATCCTTCCCTCATTACTTCTACTAAATCTAGTAGATGGGATTAAATGTTCTGTTATATATTTCCCACTTTTGGAGCCCTTGTCTGTCTGATACAGTCTTAATAAGGTTATTAAAAGACAATAATCATCCTCTAGTGTAAATGATTCTCAAATGTACCATTAGCTCATGACTAACGTTAGTAGTCTTCAGTTATACCTTTCCTGTAACTTTTTGTTTCACTCAGACATGAGATTTCACTGTGGAGTGTTGCAACTGCAGTGTGTTACTTATGCAGAAAAATGTTCTGTTTATCTTACACAACAGCAGGAAATCCCCATTCAATTTTCCTTCCAAATTTCTGAAAGCGATTCGAAAGACCTGTAACAAAGTATTCCTTGGGGTTCTAAAACTGAAGGGCTCATTCTTGGTGTATTTCCATATTAATTGCTTTAGCTATTACAAATAACAGTTCTAATTGGCTTTTGAAGACTTTTTGAACTTCAGTAATTAAGTCCATAAGGTACTTTTAAAATTGTTGGCTCTAACCCGCTGTTGTCTCCTTGTCTGCCCACACATTGGGTAATTAATGCAGACTCTCCATGCAGTCCATCTCTTCATTTCCAATTCACTATTTGGAATGCATATGTCTTTTTGCACAGACTGATATGCACAGGCATGTGGACAGAGGAAAATTCAGGGAGGACTTGAACCTAGGAATAAATTAATAATCTAGTAAATGTAGTAATTGTAGTAAATGAAAAAAAAAAAGAAGATTCTTATTCTGAAGCAAATGTCTCTGAACTCCTTTTATCCTGTAACTGAATGACTGGCATCTTTTTGGTTCTTACTGGAGAAAGTTTGCACTGCAGCCTCAACATGTACACATGTCACTTATGAGAAGTTTGCATCTCTAACAGTAAAACAAAACTGGGTTTTCAAAGACATTCTCTATTTTAATCTGTTCAATCTGATTCAAGCCACGATGATGCATCTGTTCTTGTCCGACCTTGGAAGCTAAGCATCTTTGGAAATCACACGGAAAATCTCATGCAATGTAGAGGTATCATAGCCTACCAGTTACTGAACACCAAGATGCATGAACAGGTATAAGACTTTTATTTTTATCCCTGTTGCTGAGAACTTGAGACATCAGTATGAAATGGTGAAGAACTGAAACTACAATTTTTTCACAAAAGCCACACAAACACTATTCTTTTGGTTCCAGGTTCAACAGATTCCTTACGCAGCAAACTTTTTCATTAATAGTTTCTCAACCATTAATAAATGTCTGGGGCATGATCAGTATCCTGAACATAGACACCTAGTCCTATCTAAGCCATTCCTGGGGCTCTGAGGTCTGGCAAATGGGGCTAGAAAACATGAATCAAGATTTATGAAGTAGAAAGTAAGAGTCCATTCTGTCTGTAGTAGTTGCCTAAATATAAATGAAGAGCTTATGCTTTCTTAATGTATCTCATATTAATAAAACACACTTTTCAGAAAGGGATTTATCCATTCTCTTCATATTTTTTAACCTTATAATTCCATTTATAAGTCCCTAAAGCCATTATCACAACTATGATACTTCAGGTATTGTCATGTATGGTTGCTTCATAAATATACACTCCTTTTCAATTCTATGCAAATGTAAATTCTGTCTTTGGAGATATAGATGAATAATAGTAGGCAGAAAAACAATTGCACCAGAATAAAATCTCATGTAAACTAAATTGAAGATGCCTAAATAAACTTGGAAATTTTTTTTTGAAAAAAATTAAATATAAAAATATAATTGTGTCAAAGGAGGCACCCTATGAAAGTCTACAAATTGAAAATGACATTTTGAACTGAAAAAAGTATTTTGCCATGATTTAAATAGAAAAGGAGAGAGGAAAACACTAGAAACCAAATGGCTTTTCCAACTGTTGAGAGCTCACCTCTTTTTGCAAAACATTTTAAATTAGATCTTTGCCCTTTCTTCTTCTCCTGCATTCATGTTTTCAGCAAGGGAGAGCAGAAGTCTCATTCCCAGACACTATAGCTGCATCCTGCTCTTCCGGGCTGGAAAAGTGGTTATACTCCTCAGTTTAGCTAGATAACTCACGAAAAAATGAGCAAAATGGGACAGGACCAGAGGGAAAGACCTGAAGTTGTGTCAGGGGAGATTTAAGTTGGATATTATAAAAAGGTTCTTCACCCAGAAGGTGGTTGGGCACTGGAACAGGCTCCCCAGGGAAGTGATCACAGCACTAAGCCTGCCAGAGCTCAAAAAGCGTTTGGACAATACTGTCAGGCACATGTTGTGACTCTTGGGGGTGGTCCTGTCCAGGGCTAAGAGTTGGACTTGATGATCCTTGTGAGTCCCTTCCAACTCAGCATATTGTAACATTCTGTGAAAACAGGGCACCACCTTCAGTGATCCATGACAAGGTGTTTGGACACTTATCAGTTTTAACAGTTTACTTTAATATCATCTGATGAATTGAAACAGAATAAAAGACTGTCATCTTTGGTTTCATTTTTTTTTAAGAAGTTGTGTTCTTGTGTGAGTCCCTGAAAATTAACTAAGAGGTGAGAGATCAGCCTTGAAGTTTTTGACTCTGCTTATGTGGAGAAGAATGAAACCCTTGTATCTTGCACCATTATTGAGCTAGATATCCAAACTGATTCTCAAAAGAATTTTCTGCATTTAGATTTACAGAAGTGAAAACCCAGCAGCAGTGATCACTCAACTCTGTCACAAACTTCTGACAAATTTCAGTGAATCAAAGTTACTATGGAACAACCTAAATATAGCTCCATGGAACTGGGCTAAAGAACAACACAGCCTATATGCTTTACATATGGTCCACATCCATACACATACATATCTACACAGGAACATAGTATTATCTTAAACTAAGCAGTTGTGTTGGATTTGCATGGCCAGGTTTTGGTAATCAAATGGCACAGGGGATAATTCTGTGAGAAGCTGACACAAGCTTCCCCCCATGTCCAGCAGAGCCAATGCCAGCAGCAACAGGATGGACTCCCCACTTGCCAAGGCCAAGCCAATCAGGAATTACAGTAATGCCTCTGTGATATCATATTTAAGAAGGAAAATAAATATTGCACAAATGGAATTGCAGCCAGAGAAGAGAAGAATAAGAAAGTGTGAGCAATTGTAGACAGCAAGGTTATTGCAGAAGAAGGGTCAGGAGGTGCTCCAGGTATCAGAGCTGTGATTCCCCTGTAGCCTGTG
This sequence comes from Pithys albifrons albifrons, assembly GCF_047495875.1. Lineage (NCBI taxonomy): Eukaryota > Metazoa > Chordata > Aves > Passeriformes > Thamnophilidae > Pithys > Pithys albifrons. The sequence continues at coordinate 59,874,514 of NC_092460.1, forward strand.
GCGCAGCCTGTGGTGCAGCCTGTGGTGCAGACCATGGTGAGGTAGCCATACTCCTGCAGCCAGTGGAGGCCAAGAGGAGTGCAGATTCACTTGCAACCTGTGCAGGAGATCCATTCTGGAGCAGGTGGATGCCAGAGTGTCCTGGTAGGAATCCATGGAGAGAGGAGCCCACACTGGAGCAGGTCTCCTGATAGGACTTGTGACCCTGTGGGGATGCCATGCTGGAGCAAACTGTGCCTGAAGGACTGCACCCTGTAGGAGAGTGACCTGCATTGCAGTAGTTCATAGAGAACTGTTGCCCATGTGATGGACTGCCACTGGAGAAGTTTGTGGAGAGCTATCTCCTATGAGAAGCACCCCACACAGGAGCAGGGAAAGGACTCTTCTCCCTGAGCAGTGGCAGAAACAACCTGTAATGAACTGACTATAACCCCCATTCCCTGCAGGGCTGTGGGGAAGGAACCTGGGAAGGAGGGAAGGGTGAGAGGAAATATTTTGAAGATTTATTTTGCTTCTCATTATCCTGTTCTGATTTTGTTAGTAATAAATTCAATAAATGTCCCCAAGTTTGGTCTGTTTTGCCCCTCATGATATTTGTTGAGTGATCTGTCCTTGCCCTTATCTCAACTCATGAACCTTTTGCTATATTTTCTCTCCCCTGTCTAGTTGACAAGGGGAGTGATAGAATGGCTCTGGTGGGTGCCTGGCATCCAGCCAGGGTCAACCCACTACAGCTGCCAATATTTTTAAGGTGCCACTATTTCTGTCTTTGAATACAAATATGAGCTCAAAGTACATTTTGTGATGAACCAACACATGGAGAACATTTCAAAATGTCTGGCAACTCATTATAGTAGATTTAGAGGGGTTTGCATTTTACTGACAGGCCTCTTGTATATTTTTATTCAACTACAGCACATGAACAATTATTTCTGATGTGACAGTATGTATGAGCTGTGGAAATATCTGGGATCATGAAATTGCAGCAGGTCAGGAAGAAAAATCAAAGCTGGTGCTTCTGCTTCTCTTGTCTTGCCCTGACATCCCAAAAACCTAACCAAATAGCTCAATTCCTAGTGGAATAGGAAAAGGAGAGTTGTCAGACAATTTTTCAGAGCAGTAAAAGAATACTTGTCCAAGAAAACCAAGACACAGGGTTGGCATTAGTTGCTAATATACTTGGAAAATGTATTAAATTTTTATTTCCTATCCATTTAGATTCCAGTATGCATGCATAATGGCATAATACATTAAACTATCCTGAAGTAATATCTGAATATATAAATTAAGAATAATTACTAGTTTGCTATGTGATTATAGTGAATGTATGAGTCTGAGACAGAACTTTGTTTTCTGCTAAGTTGAGCTTCAGTTCATTCTTTGCTTCTAACAGTAACTAAACAAAATACATTATAAAAAGGACTGGAAAATACTTATTTTTTAAAAAAATGGAAAAAGAATTTCTCATAAAGGTTCAGAATTCTCTTCAATATAGTAATTTTGGAGCTGGCCAGAAGCTATTGTACTCAGACACAAGCAAGGCAGAAAAACCAGCTAGACAGACAACAAGACATAATTTGTCTGTCCATCTGTCTATCTATCTATCTATCCATCCATAAATCATACATGAGGTTCTATCTGAAAAGATATTATGTTCTGTTAGAAAACTGCAGCTGGATCCATGACTTTTGAAGAAAATCCTTGAGACTTGGATACTTACAAGGTATGAAAAAATAATTGCAAAAAGCTTTGTCCTCTGTTTTAGCTTCATTGCCAGCCATTACTATGGTTTACAGCATTTGTTCAAAAAATGATATTTCTCGTTTCTGTTCTCTCCCCTCTGAGAGACTTCAAACCTAACTTCATTCTCCTTGAACACTTGAATGTTTTCTTGAATACTGAGACAGACACATGCAAAGACTTCAGAATTTTCTTGAAGTTCCATAACCATTAATCTAGGGAATCTGGGCTCAGATATTTTGACCAAGGTATTTATTTAATGCCATTTGATATATACCTTGGATATCTGAAAGTTTTAAAGTGTCTCCCACCAAGGCATTTGTCACCCATATACCCACAGTCATATCTATTTAGATAGTTTTCTATGACTCAGATATGGTACTTTCAGAATACCATCTCCCACTGATATAAAACAACCTAGAAAATAGCTCAAAGGTCTGACTACATTTTTGAGACATTTAATGTAACAAAAAATAAATCTCAGGAATAATAAGTAAAAGAGGTTGATTTAAAAAAGCTAATGTAAAGGTGAATTTGAAAAAAAAAAAGAACATATATATCTGGAATTCTGCAAAAAGAAGGGGAAATAAAAAATCATGCATCATGAATACAACTGACATACCAAGAGAAAAAGTATAACCAGGATTATATCTTGTAATCCTGATGAGCTTTGTATTTCTTATAAGCATCTTAGCAACTAACTTTGTGTTGATCACAATGGTTTAAGGTGTTACTTCCATCAGCTATCTTCTATCATACCAGAAGTAATGTTCATAAAACAGGTGGATAAATCTAGTATTCAGCAGCTTCCTGCCTGATATAAGTCATAGCATACTAAAACAAACTGCTTTAAAATAATACATCAGGCTGTAAGCAGTAAGAACTGAAGGTAGTCACACAGAACTTTCTGTTATGCCTGATAAAGGAAGAAAACCTCTGAATAAACCACAAAGTGACCAGGTAAAGAAGAAAGTTGGGCAAATACTTTACTATGTGATTGACAATACCTATTGTGTTACCAATAGACATGGAATATCTTACATTTCATAAAGCAATCAAGGTTATATTAAGTAGACTAAAACATCTAGAAAAGTTAAAAATTGATCAGTGAAACAAACATCTTTTATAGACCACTTTTATGTGAAATTGATGTTTGCAATAGTGTAGGAATAATCGGTTGCAGGCAGTTGTCAAAAAGTCTTAATTCCCATCAAAGAATTACAACAGAATAATCCATCTTTTTTTTATTTAAATACTTGTCATCACAAGGCTGTTTTTATTGGAGCATGAAATAAAGGACCGTTAATTTTGCTTTTGCTAATATTATGATAAAGTAAAAGAATCTGTGGCAGTCAGCCACAACACATCTCTTACTCATATTGTTGCAAGCAGCAAACCTTTCTGAGTGAACAGGCATAGAAAAAATTGGACACCAAATAATTATTCAACCATACATTAGAAGAGAACAAAGAGCTGTTATCTGAATCTCCCAAACTTCTCTCCAAGTGCTGGCAGAAAATAGAAGCCTATGTTTCCAGTAAACATTGCACACTGTTTCTTAATTATGTAGAACAGTTTTTCAGAAACATATTTATCCATTTATGGTTTTGATATATCCTATAATTTGACTTCTGATGTATGGGTGGTTTTGTTGGTTTTTTTTGTGGTCAGACACAAGAACTCTTAAAAAATATGTTCAAAGGTGCCTGCAATATTTTTTTAGACATGCTATAGATTCATAAAGAAATTATTTCTACAATTATATTAAGAATAGCTATTATTCCAATTTTATTAGCTTGAATGGGATCTAAGGAAATTTTTAAGATTTTCAAAATAAAGGTTGATTCTGTGGTACACCTCGACTTTGCTAATATGAAAACCAAATTTTGTGATTACAGAAATTATATAAACTCGTGGGATTGCTCTGAAGTACAGGCACAAGGTTTTCTGAAAGTTTTTAGGAGGATAATTTTATTTATTTTTCTGTTAGGATTGCTTTACATATTTTTTATTTCTTAAACGATGGAATTGTGATGTGAAATGGAAAATGGTGAATTAAAAGCTGCCTAAAGGATTTGAAGAGACATTTTTAAAGGTAGTACTTAGACAAGGTTGAAGAAAATATGAAATGTCTCAGTAATTTGAAAACTTTTTAAAAAAAATTTCACAAAGTGTGCTCATTTTCCAATCTCCATATACTTGCTATTTTCTTTATTGCAATTTTATGAAATCATGAAATCCACAGGAAAAAAAAATAAAAATTATGGGAACTACTTTTGTAAGTCTTTTTAAAATTGTGAAAATTGCAGCATTAGTCTTTATATCAGGGTTGCATAAGGACAGCTAGATGTCAGCAATTTAAAAAATACAGTTTTCAACAAAATAGTTTAAAATGTCATAATATTCACAATTGTGGTACATGACATTTTCAGTTACTGAGTATACAAATCACTAGACCCTGTCCTGCCAGTTGTTTTAAGGTGTGGGGGTTTGGGAGTTGTTTTTTTTTTTGTTTTATTTTTGTTTTTTGATTTTTTTGAGAAAACAGATTTTCCTGTGGACTTTAAATTTTCACAAGGAGAGCAAAATTTTGATTAAAAAAATTGTCTTCCATTATTAAACATTGGGATGATAGATGTGAAAGACTTTGTTGAGCTAGGAGCTTGTGCCGGATGACCCACTGTTGTCCCTTCCAACCTGACCTATTCTGTGACTCTGTGAAAGATCAGCATTAAAATGTAGTTTTTCTCCCTGATAGCAGTTAGAGATTAACATCTTTTAAAAAGAATTAGCATTCACACACCTTTAGTCCTTCATAAAGTGAATAAATAATTTCCTTTGCTTTCCTTTTCAGAAGGAACATCCATCTGGATTAATATTCTGCATGTAACAGAGTAATGGGTTATCCAGATGTCATAATATATGTACATTCACAGCTGAGATGAACCACCTTCGGCAGTGTTACACAATTTCATTTATCACTAGCCTCAGAGTAGCAAACTTACAAGTCTTCAGACTGACATTCTTTAAAAAATTAAGCATGATGCTGAGGTACACTTAAATTCATCATTGTCGTAGCATATTTATTTCAGAGTCCAACTGAGCATAATCCATTTACTGGCTAAAATCCACCAAAATCAGAAGATACTTGGAAATTCATTGTCCTGGAGGTCTTTTTGCTCAACTTGTTTTGCAGTTTCAATTTCCATGGATAATATTATATTTCCTCATGTGGAGGATTCTTAAATAGGTAAAACTTCAGTATGACAAGAAGAGTGTTTCTGAGGGGTGCCATAATCTTGAGCACTAAGCATCTACAAAATCCCAAAGCTCAAAATAATCCACCAACAGTAAACAACTGAGCATCAGTCATTTCAATCTGACTTTCTTTGCTCGCAATTGAAGATTAAGGACACGTGGTGCCCACAGGTCTCCACACTCTTTTAAGTTTCAGAAGTATTCACAGAATGCTTGCATGGGTTGTATCACCTTTGGGCTCTGACATCTCATCAGTCTTGTTATGGCAATTTAACCACTGTAGTGTTGTTTGCAGTGTTGCTCCTAAGCACTGTGGGCATTGCAGGAGCATTTTAAACAAAAAACAGTGTGCTGAACTAATTACCATTCATAGATGGTGGAAGTTTTTCTAGCATAAGCAAGGAAGCTGTGAAGAAGCAGCATTAAGCTGCCATGTATATGTGAAGAATGGGACTGCATCTTTTGGAGGAAAGCATAAAGCTATAAACTTTTATAAATCTAAACTTTCTTGCAGCATGTGTCAGTTGTCAGCAAAATTCTCAAAGGGAAAATACTCTGGGTCTTCACAGTACAATAAATATTTCCTGTACCCAAGAAACAAAATAAAACATCAAAATAAATATAAAATTGTGCTATGAATAATTTGAAGGGAAAAAATCCACCTTGAATGATCTATTTTCTTCAAATAAACTCTTTCTACATTATTTCTATTTACTATATAGATTTAGTTTAGGAGTCTCAACATTACATGTTTATCTCTTCACTTCAGTTAAAAATACACAATTTTCCTATTAGTTCCTAGAAGTTTTCTTTCTTTAATAATGTCACCAGCTTTACAGCACATCAAGTGTGCTTAAGTCTTCAGACTCTTCTAGCACTTTCTGTGTAATGCTGCAGATGTAGGTCAGTGCAATCCCACTGGCAATTCATGACATAATTCCATCTGGCTCATTACCCAAATTCAAGTGGAGATAGGAAAAAAAGAGCACATATAACATTCAGAAAGCAAGAGTTTCTTTTCACAGACACAAGCTACACACATTAAAAAAAAAAAAAGGTAGGCCCAGTTGCCCCCAGTTGTTCCTAGTTCTTTCAGTTATCTTTTACTGTTTTTGTAAAAACAGTCAGTGATGGAATTCTAGAAACTTACACCCGCTGTTGAAAAGACCATCCTGTTCCTGCTGATCAGCAGTTTGTATGACACTGGTTTTAATAAACAATTCATTCAAATCTGTTGCTTGTCCAAAATCTCTTATCCAAGGTAGTATCTTTTTTAAATATCCATTTTCTCTAGGTCACCATTGATTTTACATAAATAGGGCAAAATTTGGAAGTCTTGATCCTAGATCTTATTCCTAGCAAAAAAACCCAAATCAAAAAGCAACTTGCCATATCAAGTAGAGATATCTTTTATCCTCAGCACCAAAAACATTTAATTGAATTCCCACATATTTATTAAAAAAAAAAAAGGGAAAAAAAGAAAAAAAGGCATGGAAAACAAGTGGGAGAGTAACTTTCTTAAATTTTGACACAAGCATTAGGCAGAATAACTGAGACATTTTCAGCTCTTTCAGGCATCTTTACTATCTTGACTATTTAGCACATTTTTATTCCAAGTCCAACTCTGCTTTTTCCTAGCTGTAGCTAATAGAGTTGAAAACCATAAATTGACAACACACAAAACTGGTTAACTCTGTAGGAAATAAGTAAGAGTTCAAACACACTACAGCAGTGGCAAGAGGAAGGACAGAGAAAAAGTGAAGACAATCCATGCCTGAGATACTCCAGGACACTGATAAGTTCAGTTGAGTACTATTATCAGACTCAATACTTCCTAGAAGGATGGTAGGAATTCACAGGTCACACACGCAGAGTTCTCTATTTGCACAAATATTTAACAAGGGGAAACAACATTCAGTCTCATCATTGCCTTCATGCAATATTTTCATATGGTTTCAGAGAGGACCAATCCTTGCTATACCATGCATTTGTGCACTCAGAGTCTTATTAGAGATTTGCTGAGGTTATATCTCTGTTCTGGCAGATACAAAAGGAATGCAAAAGAAAATACATGTCTACATGTTGGGTTTTTTTTTTTTAAGGGAATTACAAACTATCTTCCCTCTTCCTATATAGTAGCCATGCTGTCTAGACCATGTGGAATTTGCCAAATGGAACAGATAATTCTATTTTAATACAGTACTATCTAAACTAACTTTTCATAAAAGAGGGAGGATGAGGCTTTAAAATGTCAGTTGCTGGTAAAATCAGTTGGACTGACTGCAGCTAATTTGCATACATAATATTCTTTTCAAAATCTGCTGCTGAAATGTACAGTTTATCTTTTGGTATCCATGTTAATTTCTGGGCTGTCTATGTGCACATATAATCCCTTGAAGGTAGTGTATGCAAATAGGAAGGGAGATGTCTACAGTCAGTAATAAGGTCTCTATTGAAAAGGTGGCCTATTGTGTACTAGGGCTACATGTGCAAAATATAATATTAGTTTTCTCTTCTATTTTACTTCCCAGATAACTTTTCATTTCAGTCATAAATTGTATATTCATCATATCCCTTAATCTTCTTAACCTAAGTCCAGTCAAAATAAGCAGATTTTTAATTAAGAAAGCTGCAAGCAACCTAATCATCTCTATCTGGAGAAAGAAAAGTAAACGATGATTGTGTGGGTATAATAATGTTCTGTGATCAAGACTGAATCATAGCTGAAACCTGAAGCTGATTGTCCCGTTGTGGGTTGACCAAAATGTGAAACAATAATTTAATGCATGCAAGACCTTCACACAGATTCCTAAGTGAATTACAAAAACTAAGGCAGTTGCCTTAAAAATAAATTACATTTCAGTGCTTCCACATGCTCACTGATGTGTATCCCTGAACATTTTATCCTACTATGGTGGGAAAACTGAAGTAAAATATAGAATCCTGAACAATTCACAGTTTTATTGGGGCTTGGAGGTGGGGGGAGGGGAGAGGGGGGTAAAGAGCTTATTTGCTTCTAGTGTGCATGACTTCTATTTTTTGTTTAAATACACAAAAATTTTTAGCTCATTTTTTATTATTAGTTTTATTTCAGAAGTGCCTGATGGGCTGCATTCCTGGGCCATATAACACTAGATGCGGTACTGAAAATGAGTAAAATGATCCTTCCCAAAGGCATTCTTCCTTAAAATTAAAACAAAGACTAGGAAGATTGTTAGAACAGAGGCATATTTTTCACTTTTTTTCTAGTTTGTCCTATTTTTGTTTATTTCTCTTTAAGCATGACTATACTGTATCATTCACAGCATGATATATTGGTTTGCTCATCTATAGTGCATCATCAGGAGGATCCTGAGGGGTGCATTTTGGGAGGGGAATAAAGACAGCCCTATGATTTTAGAATATAAAATTCAACAAATGAGTCTACAAAACTGATGATTAATCCTGTCCTACACTGACATAATTCAGAGTTTGTCATTATGTTTAGCAAGACCCAGATCATCTTGACTTGTCATACAGATAAGCTTATTCAGAGGTTTGATCTCAGAATGTGGCTAGAGTGCACATGGTTTCCTGCTCTGATAGAATGATGAAGTCCTGTGGGAATATTGTCTTTGAATCTACACATGGAGGGTTACTCACAAACTCAATGCAGAATATGTTCACTTCAAAGAGAAATCATGAGCTTAAAGCTTTGCTTTAAGCACTGTGTTTACACTGAACAGTATGCTGTGTCTGAACAGACTGTCATATTCAATGTTTGAAAGCTGAAGCAGCATATGGAAGAAGTATTGATGTTGCTTAATGTTTTAACTTTGTTTTTATGTTCAGGAATGTTAATTGGACCCACACAAATGCTCTCACATGCAGCATCCTGTTTTTTCCCCTGTTTTAATTTCTATAATTTATTGGGTTTTTTATAACTTGTCTTGCCAGTTTACATTTCATAAATGAAAAGTATTGGGGGGCAAAACTTAGTGAACTGGTAGAAGCTAAAACTAGTAGACTCTGACCACAGTGACTTCCTGATCTCCAGAAAAAAACTACAAGTGCCATCTGAGAATCAGTGCAAAAATCTCTTCCAGTAGAGACATCTTCATTCAGTATCTTTGCACAACAGCATACAATATAATTTCTACAGGATAACTTTCTCCACATAAAAATCTTGTCGGTATCCATTAGATTTTTAGATTTTAAAATTCTTTAGTACTTCCAACTGTTTTGTTCTGGAAACCTTATGAAGCTTATGCTCTTTAACTAACCTCCACTTGATACATTTGGATCAAAAGAAATGAATGAGGGTTAAAATTTATGTCAAAATATCTATCAGGAGAGATAGTTGAAATCTTTCCAGACACCTTTCAAGAAACTAATTTTAATGTCTTAAGAACTTGTATATTAGGAAACTTATTTCATTTGTTTCTAATCTTTAGTTATTTTACTGTCACTCCAAAGATAGAACAAGTGGAACTGGAGTAGGTATAGTATCACAACCAAGTTTTAAGACAGCTCCTGAGAATGGGAAAGAGTTGTAATTTCATTAAAAATCAATAAACATCTTTATAGAGATAACAGACATCTCCTTTGTTCTCTTTATAAAACCTTTGTAGTTAAAGATTAAATTAGTTCCTTGTGTTTTGTAAATATTCTTTCAAACATGTATATTGCTTAAGAATGGGTTCTATTTATCAGAGAGGCCATGAAATGCAGTGTTTTCCCGATAAAGTTACCTTTGCCTTTACATGCTATTCTGCTAAATTTCTGTCTGGAAAGAGATCACTGAAATTCTAAAATACTGTTGGGACTCAAGTACAACATAACTCTTGGTTATATGAAACACAGATGAAACTCTAGATACTAAAAAAAGGCAAAATGAAAAATAAAATTTTGTCAGTGGGAGATGTGTTTTGCATTGGTCCAACACAGCTTTTCCAGCAGCATCAGTCTCCTTGAGGAGGGAAAAGAGCGTAATTCCAAGGGCATTCTAAATGGACCCCAGATGATCCATTAAACAACAAAATTCATTTGTTTTTAGAATTGGGGAGAGAAGCTTCCTGCTGTTCTGTCTTGCCTGCTACAGCCTGCTGGCTCCAGGATCAAATCAAGACACTTATGCCTTTATCTTTTTAGAAGCACATTTCATCAAGTAGGTATCCCAAGAATAACTTTAAAGCTGTATATTAAAAAATACAGGAAATCCAGACTTCCTGTCAGGGTAGACTCAAAGCTTTAGAAGTTTTCCTTACCCCAGTCAGAGTAAATTTCCAAAGGGCTAACTCAGGCATCTAGGATAGCCTAGTGCACAGAAGGCCATAGTTCTAGTCTTCCTGAAGTCTAGTTTCTCCATTTTCCTTTGTCTCTAGAAACGTTTTCTCCACTTTTGAAGCCCTGAGTAAGATATTGGCAATCTAAAGGCTCATATTTTATATAATAAATATGGAGGTAACATAAGTTACCACAATAGGATTTTGTTCAGAAATATGTGTACCCATTCTCTTCTCAGCCTCCAGGTGAAATGACTGTAGTGGTTCATGGCAAAATAGAAAAACTTCACAGGAGCTGTATTTGCAGAACATCTTTCAGGAACTGAGTCCATAATTTCACTGACAGCAGAAAAAAAGGGGATGATTTTAAGACAGTTTGTAAACCTGAACTGTGGAGCACTTTATCAGTAATAGTGGTATGGTACAGCAGGGAAGGTCACAGAGCAAAGCTGCATCACTCCAGAACTGGAGTCCCTCACATTTTTCATTTTTCTGGGGCACTAAAGACATAAATAAAAGTACTGCAAGGAAAGAGGAATTGCTTTGTAATTAAATGACAAACCTTATTCAAGAATATAGAAAACAGTCATCCTGTCTTTCAGTGTCTCCTCTGGAGTGTGTTTAGCAGAGCTGGTCTGTAAGAAATTCCTTAAGGGAAAGTTTTTACAGCACATGTTCCCAAGAGAGGAAGAGAGACTGTGGAAATATTGAAATACTTCTGAAATTATTTAGGATCTGTATATCCTCTCTTTAAAGGCACAAAGCTCAAGTTGCTATGTTCAACCTTATTTTCATGCTAAATTTAAAGTTTTCTGGGCAGACACTATAACCTTGATTACTATTAAGCACGTCAGAACATCTAAGTTCTGCTTTATTATTTCTAAGGAAAGGACAATATAAGATTCTGCTACAATGTAGGAAATCAAACAAACAAAATATAAATGAAAGCAGATCTTCTAGCTAATGGAATAACTAGTATTATAAATCTCCTATAAAAACAAAATTCATTATTATTTTTCCTGTGGTGTAACATGACACCAATAAAAAATGACTTAGAATGTAACAAATTTAATTTGCCCTGAAGATATTACAATCACAGGACAGAGAAAACCAGGAATTTCATAGTTTATAATTTCAGGAATATAAAAGGTTTTGCTTCTAAAGGACCTCACAGCATTAAATTTTCTTAAATTATCTGTGATGGCTGCATAAAAGGCAAGAACTTTTACATGTAAATCTAACCTCAGAGGGGGCTCAAAATATGCTGTAAAGCCACAGAACTTCAGGTAAATGATCTGAAATTCTGGCTTGCTGGACTGGAAAGTTCTAGCATGGTTATGTTTCTTCCATTTACTACATATAGTAATGCAAGATAAACATCCAGAATGGCCTGCAATTAGCACCTGCTGTGAGCTCTCAAGTTTCACAAATTAAACAGAGTTGAACCAAGACAGTTCTTGGAAGATGTAAGTGCATTTTTATATGTGGCTCATAAGGAAGTAAGTAATTCAATTTGAATGCTCTTCTATCTTTTCCTTCCATGTGTATGAAGAGGAGAATTGTGGTGGTATCTTCTCAAAATGCATGTAACAAAAATGTTGAGTAAAAAATTACATACTTAAATTTTTAACAGTATAAAATGATGAAATATGACTTAGAGCTACAATGAAAAGTTTTGAAAACCAGTGTTTTTTTGGAAATTATTTACTCTGGTGACTCCTAGAAAAGAATGAAATAGCCACTTTATAACCTTATATCTATTAAAACTTAGTCATAGGGACATGGGAAAATCAATTTATAACAGAATAATAATTTTGCTATCAGAAATACATCATTCCGCAGGCCACTGGGAATTCTTGTTAGAAACTGTAACTGTTTCATGACTCTGGGTTATTTCTGAGTGATTGTGTTTCTTGGTATATTACAAGTTGAATTTGCAGTTACATGGAAGATATTTTCCTTTTCCAAGCAACTCAGTTAAAGACAGATCCAAAGATACGTGGGCCTAATTGCAGAGATCTTTGCACCTGATGTCTTCCTCTATCAAACACAAAGAATATACTTGAAAGAAATTTGCTAGGAAGGATGATTGCTGCTAAGTAAACTATCTGTGTGATATGGATTCACCATTCTTGCCCACAAAGTGAAATCTTGTGAATTCAAGTAATCAAGGGAAAATAGATTTTTTTTTCCTCCCTATTTAGTTATAGGTCCAGAGACTGATCATTTACCAGACACTTGTGCTTCCAAGAATTATGGGCAATTTTCTGTGATGTAAAGCAGGATGCAACTGGGAAAATGGAAAGATTTTGAAGTAAATTTCACCATGAGAAAATGTTGTCACTGAAACATAAAAATACATTGTGATTTTTATAGATGCATTAATCCCCTATGCATATAATCAGAGAAACAAAACCTTTTAAAACAATGCTATTACAGTTGAGATAGTAAAAGAATAGAAATACATCCAATTTGGAAAATTAAGAGTCCTTTTCATTCTGCAATGAAATGTTTTCATCATTTATTGTAAAATAAACTGTGTAATATAGTTTGTAGAGTCAATTTCCACATCCTAGAGCCAAAATCTAACACTGCTCAGCAACTGGGTGAGCAACATAAACCCATTTGTAGGTGAATGTTGTACATTAGCTGAGAATCTAAAGATTAATGTTGAGAACTTGTATCCTTTACCATTACTGAGTGCATGACAGAGTGTACATATACAGATAAAACTAATCTCTCCCCATACAGCTGCATTAGCATAGTCCTACTTTATATGTTTTATCATTTGTTTCAGGGCTCAGTAGTAGGGATTTTGATTAAATTTTGGTTTTGTGATAAAAGAGCTATAAAGTTTTTATCCAAGTCTGGTTTATATCCAAATAGCTTAGGGAGTTAAAGAACTCATCTAGCCACAGTTGCACAGAAATGCACCAAATTATATTAGTTACTTAAAATTTTATTATTTATATTGCTGCTTATACTCAGAAATTTTGGAAAGCTGTGAGGAAAAATTAAAATTAAAAACCATCTACCACTAGTGCATATATTCAAGGGCATCTATTACAGTGTAGCAGTGCATAGGCAAAAAACTGCTTTTGCAGGTATAGATCTGTGATTAGAAGTAATTTTATAATTCATGAAATACAATTTGATTGAAATATTAAGTCACAAATGTGTGAAGACCTTCAAAGCTTTCAAAAACACATAGGCTCTCTTCTCTTTTTTGTGTGTGTAGGCATGTGTTAGTATTCCCAGCAATGTTCTAACCCAAATGCCAGAAATTATTGAAAATTTGAAAAGAAATTTTTTTCAGTGCTATTTCTCTTTCCTGTGGCAGAAAATACTGGAAGGATTCATGGAAATCTGTTTTCTAGACATTTTCAGTTCAGTATTACAAGTAGAATAAAATGGTTAGTAGCTTTGAAATCCACAGTGACAAAATCATCAAGTAATATAAATCCAGACTTTTAGGAAGAGGTGGCAGTTAATAAAAAAGGAACAGGAACAAAACAAAACATAGAAGGAAAGTATGGTTCCCAGGAAAGTAAAAACAGAAAGAAAAGCTTTTTCTTATTTCTTCCTTTCAAAAATTGCTTGTTAGGAAACCATTGATATAGTGATAAAATTTAAATAAACTTAGTAACTTTTAGTAAGGCTTGACTGGTCACATTTTGTTTCTTTATTGATATACCCTTTAGATATATGAAGCCTGATGATTAGTAAAGTAAGTCCAGACTTTTCTAACATATCAAATCAGTAAAGATATTTCTAGATATACCAGAGACAGACAGACAAGATTTAGTATTATAAATAGCAAATATATAATGATGTTTGAGAACTGAACAGAGCGTTTAATCATAAATGTTAAGGAGGTTCCCAAACACCAGCTAGCTGATGGCTACCTGGAATGTTCTGCCACTGTAGTTGAAGTTCCTTTACCACTTTGCTGGTAAGAAAAAATACAAAACAATGTTGAGATTTAAAAGACACAGAGTAGATCCCTGATTTTAAGCCACTGAGAGTTGTGAAAACACTACATGTTTGGCCAGAAAAATAATGAAAAGAAGATCAGAAAAAAAAATCACTGACCTCTGTCTGACACAATAGTGAATTCCATAGCAGAGAATCTGGAACCATGGTAAGCCATCAAGTCTTGCTTAGGCACGGAAATAATAATTTTATCTGACCAAGAAGCAAGATCCTTCAGGGTCAGCAATAAAGTAATACTGATTGCAGCAACTGACGTGGTGTGTTCTACAACGGGGCAGCTGAGAATCACATGGGAAGAAGATCTAAAGAAAAAGTCTTTTGGATTTCAGGTCTGGATTCTCAGACAGTTGCTATAGATTCTGCTTCCAATTTCCTTATTTGAAATTACTCTAACTGGAAAAATAACTCTGAGACCAGAATGCAAGAACTAAAAGATTAATGAGATGGGACCAGTGTTGTTTAATACCTTCGTTAATGATACAGGCAAAGAGATTGAATGCACTCTCAATTTGCAAATGACACCAAGCTGACTGGTGTGGTTGACCTGCCTGAAGAATAGAATGCCATCCAAAGGGATTTGGACAAGTTTGAAAAGGGGGCCCAGGCAAATCTCCTGAGATTTATCATGATCAAGTGCAAGGTGCTGCACCTGGATTGGGGCAACTGCCAGTATAAACATAGGCTGGGGGATAAACAGGTGGACAGCAGACCTGCTGAGAAGGACTTAGGGGTCTATGAAAGGCTGGATATGGCCCAGCAATGTGCACTCACAGTCCAGAAATTCAACTCTGTCCTAGGCTGCATCAAAAGCAGCATGAGCAACAGGTTGAGAGAGGGGATTCTGCCTGTCTACTCTGCCCTGGTGTGACCTCACCTGAAGTTCTATATCCAGCTCTGGGGTCTCCTGCACAGAAAGGACATCAGCCTGTTGAGGTGAGCCCAGAGGAGGGCGACCAAATTGATTAGAGGGATGGAACACCTCTCTTATAAGGAAAGGCTGAGAGAATTCAGATTATTCAACCTGGAAAAGAGAAGGCTTCATGGTGACCTAACGGCAGCCTTCCAGTACCTGAAGGGAGCCTACAAGAAAGCTGGAGAGAGACTATTTGCAAGACAATGTAGTGACAGGAAAATGAAGAATGACTTTAAACCTGGTCTAGTGGAAGCTATTGCTGCCCACATGAGCGGAGTTGGAACTAGATGATCTTCAAGATTCCTTCCAACCCAGGCCATTCTGCAATTCTGTGATTCTATGATCTTGATTAGTATTTGCATATTCAACATTTATTTCATGGGCTTCCTAGATATTAAATAGAGGTTACAAGTCTATGTCTTAGGAGATACTGGACCTAATAAGTACAGGCTGAAAGGTCAAAAGCAAAGACCAAGCATATTCCTTTTGGTTCCACTAAACTCAGTCCATTGGAGCATACTGGATTTTCCTCCAGCTTGTCCCCAGTTACAATAACTGTGTAATGGTTAATTAATCAATTTACACCAGATTTTCAAAAATCAGGACATTAAAAATAAAGATACTATAGTATATATAAATTTGTTGGCAATATAAAGTGGCTAGTACTTTTTACTCTTTTTGCTTCCTAGGAAACCAAGAAGTCGTTCTCTAGAATCACTGGTGTATAAACAGTTATGAACAAAAAGAGCATATATAATTTGCTGAAAGAACAAGCAAAACTGTTGGAATGAGAATGAAAGTATAATGCTAATGTACTTTCCATCTCCTGGCTTTTACATTAGCTGCCTTGTTTCTAAATGTAACACCAAACAGAAGCAATGACACTGAAGATTGAATAACGGATGATAAAAAGATGAAGTTATCCATCAAATGAGTCTTAATTCTGACTAACAAATATCTGCTGAGAAAAACTCTAATTTCCTACTTGATTAAAAGCTGATGTCAAGAAGGTAAAAGTACAAAACTACGTTTTTGATTATAAAAGGAGACGTGGAAAAGGTCTCTGGAGTCAAATGATACTGGTTCAGAGAGCAAAAGAAATTGATTTTATTTTGCCAAGTGAATCATGGTTTTATTTCACTTCTATTCAGTCCCATTCTTCAAGTGAGATTCTTTGCATACATTTTCAACCTCAGTTTCATTGCAAAAAATCTGCATTGTAAAAGTCTCAGAAGAAAGTGTGATGAAATTCAACAGATGAAGAAATTAGGAGACAGAGGAGGAACACAAAATGGGGGAAGATATCAGGACCTCGGAAGGTTGGTTACTGGGTGACAGGTAACTGGGTACTTTTGCCATAGAAGAAGATCACTTAAAATGAGTTTTAATATAACCATACTAGTCACAAGAGTACACATTTTATGACTCCAAGCACAAGATCACTGTGTAATATATCAAAAATATCTAAAAGTACTCGTCAGTCTTTTTTGGATATGTATTAATGGAAAGTTTTTTCTGTCATGAAGACAGAAAGGTACTTAAACTAAGCAAAATCCTCTACCGACATGAGCTGTGAATCAAACTGACAATTGTTCAATAAGTGATGACCCTGTTCATTACTGCCATTTGACTTTTGGATAGAGACCTCATAGTGCAGGTGCTTTAAATCTTTTGCATCTTCCTACCGCACTTAACTGCTAAATGAGAGAACAAGGCTAATTATCCATAGTATTGATTTACCCTGAACTGATTCTGTATTGATACAAAGTAGTCCTTACACTGTTAATTACAATGTCTAACTTGTAAGACAACAACCTTCGGTTTATGGTTAGTTAAGAAACCCAAAACTAGTGGATTCTTTATTTGGCATGTATGTAAAACTTCACATGTTTTTATGCTGCATTTTTCTATGGCATCAGATCAGAGACACATATCTGTACTATATGAATTGCTAAGGAGAAACACTTCACAGAAAAAATAAATGACAGAATTTTCTTTTTAAGTTTTGGTTTTAGACTTCATAATATTGTATTGTCATGCTAACATAAGAAACTGCAAATACCAGCACTGGAAAGAGGACAATTCAAGTCTGGTCAAAACAAATAAACTGAACATATACAATTCCCACACTTCTACTGTCAAGTTACGAAACAGATGACTTGTTTGGCAATTATTATCTTTATTCTGCCTTTTTAAGAATCCAATATTAGAAGTTTAGAAAAGATGACACAAATAAATACCTTATCTTTCTAACTTCTTAAATATCTTCAGGCATCTCTTATTGCTTGAAAGTGATACATAAGACATGGCGGATAAAAAAAATTCCCCTTTATCAAAGGCTACAGTCAGGAAGTTTAGTATTTCATCTGTCCAAATGCTTAATCAAAAATACACTAAATAAAAAGATTAATTCCTATTAACTGTGATGAGTATTGAACATGGTCTCTGTTGTAGTTTGGGATTATTATGTAAATTCTCTCCCCTGCCACTAACTGCCCATGCCAGCAGTTAACAAAAGAAGTAGTTAACTGCTGATCACTTGGATGGGGGCAGGTTTGTCTCTTTTGTTTTTGGGGACATCTTTCCTTTTTTAGCTCGGTGGAAGGTGGGAGCGGTGGCTGCCGAAGAGGGAAGCTGCTCCTGCCTGGCCCGGGCAGCTTTCAGCCGCTCACTGCCACTGCCTGTCCCGGGACTGCTTCTGGCTGTTTGTGTTTCCTGCCTCTTGGACAAGGAATGCAGGGGGAAGAGACAAAGTTCATCTGTGAGCTCACCACTCATCTGTCTCGCTGGAGAGGGACTGGAAAACTCACTCCGCAGCCAGCCGGGCTGTGACATTGACACTGCTTAAGTATAACTTTCCTCCCGGAAGAAAACCTGCTGGGTTTTGTTGTTGTTCTTTTTCTTTCTCTTGTGGTGTTGGGGAAGCGGTTTGCACTAGTCTATGTATAGCAGATAAGAACAGTTATCCTTCTTGTATTAAAATTCCTTTTCTTAAATCTGATAAAGAGTGGTGTGATTACTGTGGAGGAGGCCCCCTCCCCCGCTTGTGGGTAAACATTTTGGTTTTTCCCCTCAAACCAAGACAGTCTCCATCAGTGCCCCACAAAAATAAACTGATTCACAAATGAAATGAAGCTTTCAATCTACTCAGTCCATGTATTCCTTCTTTTCAGTGGCAAACACTTTGTGAACTTGAGCCAGCCTCATCTGTTTTTGTGTCAGTCTGATTGAACTTCAGCCCTGCTTCCTGTGTGGAAATATGAGGACAAATTCTTCCTCCTCCTGCTAAAACACTGATGCTTAAAATGTTATAATTAGGCCTTAAAGCTGGTATCCTCTCAAGACTTAGTATGTTTGACACAATAACAACCATGTAAATATCCATGTAAATGGAAAAGTATCAGTGTTTAAATAGATGTCAGCAATTTGGAACTAGTGTAACAGATGACGCTGACTGAAGAGTTTCAAAACAACTCTATTGCAGTAATAAAAATGACCTATGAGAAAAAATAGATTGCACTAAAGCAAAAGATACTTGAAAGTTAAGGCTAAGAAATTAAAAAGAAGGGTTGTGTCCCAAGATCCAAAACTCTTTCCTAAGCTCAGAATTGGAAGCTGATTAGGCATTTTTTTTCCCAGAAAGATGGAGCTTTGTAAAGTAGAATTTAATATAGCCATTCTTTCCCAGCAGAAATATCCCAAAACCTCAGCAGGCTGCTCGTATTAAGAAATGGTGTCTTCTTACAGCACTAAAATATTCAAGTTTTCAATGAGTTCCCTGAGATGTGGAACAGGCCAAAGCAAGTATAAATCTGTATATTTTGTCTCTTTTGTGACTAGTACAATCCTAGTACCACTTGGTTACTACAACAAGAAAAAAAAATAGAAAATAAGAAAAACAGAACTGTCTCTTTAAGCCATTTCTTAATGATTTCATGACTCTTTAAATACTTGATTCCTTTTATTGACTCCAACTGCAAAAGGCAAGATGTGTTGAAGAAAAGACCCTCCCAGTTTTATTTTTCTTAATACATGACATAAATGGCAACAAATGCCAGTGATAAAGAGCAACAAGGGAAGTGAGCCCCACATCCAAGGCCAGGGAACCAGGTGCTTTTGAGCAAGCACATCCTTCACCTGAAGTGCAGAGCCATTCCTTCTCCATGGGTTGTCCCATGACCAGCACATAAGGCCATGTAGTGAGAGATAGGTCCTACCATGATATAACCCAAATGCACAAGAAATGTGTGGGGTTGGCTCTTGGAAAGTAAGAGCAAGTGTACTGAGAAATGTCCAGTGAGTGATAACTGCACAGGTGTCAGCAGGCTTTTAGGACACACTAAGAAGCTGGATACAATTGAAGAGCTGTCCCTGGGAGCTAAATCTGAAATTCTGTTTGGGATAGCCAACTGCAAGGTTTGGTTTGAATAAAATTCTAATTTTTACTCAGTACTAGGTTCCAAATCATTCAGGGAGTGTTTCTTTTGTTTTATTATTCATGACTTAAAGGAAGAAGAAAAAAAGTATATTATAAATTTCAGTACTGACCTAGAAATTCCTGTGTATCTGAGATTCATCCTAGGGAATGAAGTCTCAGTGGAGATTACCCACCGGTTCTTCGTACAGTCACATCAATTCTTTTGTACTTATATCTGGTCCATTATTTTGGTTTTGATTAAAAGTTGTAAAAAACCTGTTGGATTTCTATGAAGGCTAATAAGTTTTCCTCACCTTTGACACATTTCTTCACTTGTGCAAAAAAACTGGCACTAAATTTTGTGCACTAAAACTGGCAACCTTAGACAACCCTTGTCAGCAGTTGGGTTTTAAATGCTTTTTAAGTACTTAAAGTACATGGTTAGAGACCAATTTCCTACAAACTTTAAATGCAAAAACAATTCCTTGAGGTTAAGCAAATTGAAAGAACTATTTGCCAAAATATCCATCAATTCTTTAATAGCCACTGCTAGAATTGATGTGTCAGAAAGTCTCCTGCTTGCAGAAGAGATCAAATAAGTATACTATATTTTTTTCTAACAATAGATTATTTCACCTTAGGCTACATACGAACTCTATTTTAATTTATTTTTGGATAAATCATCTCTTCTATGCTAGGTACAAGAGCTGAATGCCTCAAATAGTTCTATAATGCAACAGCTTTTAGAGTGCAGCTGCTGAAAAACTTCACAGTATTTCATCCTAAAGGAGATTTCAATCATCTCAATAATGCAAATTTTTTGATAGATTTCCATCTTTATGCAGGGACTTTCAAGACAGTGTTAAGTTCAGCTAGCATAGCTTATGTATAATGCTTAGCTTAATGCTATGAACAGTTGCTTCTATAATTCTATAGAAATTAGAAACCTATAGAAGTAATAAAATGAAAGTTTGTTACAGAATTCTATCAGAAGAGGTGGTAGCTGTCTCTGATTTATTACAGTGTCTGAACTTTTTAAAATAGTTTTGTACTGTAATGAGTCAAATTCCATTAGGTAGCTTTACTCTGGTGGTAGTCAATGAAGTTGTGAAATATTTAAAAAAAACATTCAGATGTGCCATTTTAAAATAAAACAAAGTATAAAAATATCAGACCAAGTTTTACCATTGAATTTATATTACAGTACAATGTGTACAGCCAGTGGGCTTGTATGGATACAGCTGAAGGAAAACTTTTGAAGTTTAAAAGTTTAAGATGCTTTAATTTCACGGATATAAATTATGTGAAATGAATTTGGAGAATTTTTATTTTGAATACATCATAATTAATTTGAATTGCACAGAGGGTTTTCTTGACTGACTCTGTGGTAGAAATGCATTATTTTAATATAGAACAGTATTTTAAAATATTTTACAAGAATATGAGTTCTTAGTAGTCTGGGAAGAATAAGGAGAATAATCAAAATGGTGTCTAAAGAAACTGTTTCCCTCACAAAATTAAAATTCACTGAAAAACCTCAAGTTTTACTTAAAGGAACAAAACAGAACAGAACAAATGAATCAATTAAAAAAAAAAAAACCAAAAACAAAAACAAAAACCAAAACCACTAAAAAACAAAAACAAGCAAAAAAGTAAAAACAGCAACAAAACAATGACAAAAAAGGAAGAGATAGTATCACAACATGTCCTAGATAATTATTGGTCGTTCTGGTCTATACCAGTTCTTGGATATTATTTTACTGCAAGCTGTCTGGGTATTTCATATATGTGGTAAGAGTTTATCCACCTGCATACATATATCTGTGTTTCTTTTCTTGGTTGCTTCCTTTACTGTTGGAAAATTTGTGTATTTGTGTATACATAACTGAGAACAGATTGGTGCTTTGTCCAATGTGTGTGACTGCTGTAGCTTAATGAAACCCACCTGGGAAACAAACCTGAACATTTGCATACACCTGGGTACATATGACAAAACTGATTAATAATCACATTTTAAAGGCAATAACTAGCTGCATTTATATTTTGGTGCCAATGGGGAAGGAGAAAAAGAAAATTTATCATTCCTTCACTGAGTTTATTTGAAAAATATAATAACTGACCTCATTCTTTATGTACAATACTTCTGTGTGCTTTCACACAATAAATAGTTGTTTCTTTTCCTCTTTGTAGTGGCTAGGAGGCTCAAATAGCATTTATGAATATCTGTGTTGAAAAAATGTTATTTCTCTGTCAGAAGAACAGTTTTCATAGAAGGAGGGTCAACTGCTCTTCCTTCAGCAGGTAAAGTGCCTGGAAATTGCATTTTGTGTTCAGAAGTAAATGAGAGATCAGATAATGTAATTCTAGAGGTCTAAACATTATGCAGGTTCCCAACCTGCTTTATTCTACTGAGCTGACTACACGCTGAGGTGATATTTTTTATGCACATGGAAAAAATACATAATTAAGAAACTTGCAAAAGGTAGAGCCATTTCACCATTCATAAGTAAAAGTCAAAAGAGAAGCACAACTTGTTTTGTAATTGCAGAGGTTTTTTGCACTGAGTAACATTTATTTGAGGTCGTCATTACAATTTGCATAGCTTTGATAAACTTGAAAATGAAAAGATTGATTTTCATTGGGGTGGATGTTCCAAAATCATCAACTGCCTATCCAATTTCTACAACAATGGATACTCAGTGAATCTGAAAATTTTGTCTAAAATACTCTGAATTCTAAGTTATGACAATACAGATTAATTTATTTGGGGGTTTGGGTAAATTATTTTATTTTTGTCTTAATCATTGTAGCTCCAAACCCCATATCCAGTATATGCTGGAAGGTTTTATTGTAACAACTGTCAGAATCTGAAGTCAAATTTTAACATCTCCTGGAATCTATGTCAGTAAATACCACATGTAGGTAGTTTTGTCTGCTAGAAAGTTCAACAAAAATATTGAGGGAACAGGTATGAAGCAGAGAAGTAATTTTGCAGAATATAAAATTACAAAAATCTGCCTAATGCGATTATCCATTTAAGTAAAGCAGAATGAAGAATGGAAAATGATATGTCAAAATTACACAAAGTAAATGCATTTCAGATATACTTAAAAGGTTTTGTATTTACCTTTCTTGGGGAGTCTTGTGATCAAATTTACTAGCTCAATAATTGCAGAAAAGCAATTTCTAGTGCTGTGGATGTTTGCGAAAGCAGTTTGAAAAGCAAGTGTAAAATATTCATGCCAGAGTCATTTGTGCTTACAGTGAGCAAACACAACTAGTATCACATTATACATACTACATGACAATTGTATAAAGTCACAGAAACAGGGATTTCTTCCTAATCCTAGAAAAATGTGGAAAAGACTAATTTGCTTTTTGCTCTGTAATGATGTTCTGATGAAAACCCCCACCAGACTCTCCTGACCATCTTGTGCACAACCTTTGGAAGCACTTCAATCAGGCAGTAGAGCAGATGCTTATGCTTTTAAGTATTACTACTGACAAGAAAACAGGAGGTTCAGCAAAAAAAAGTAAATAAAAATTACTAAATCAATATCTATATTGAAGATTTGATAGGCAGCAGATGGATAAAAAGATCCTTCACACAGTCACAGAACACAATACCTGAGGTTGGAAGGAACACCTGGAGATGATCCATCCCGGTTCTCCTGTGAAAGCAGAAGCAAATAGAACAGGCTGCTCAGAGCTGTGTCTGGTCAGGTGTTAGGTATCTCAAATATGGAGACTCCACAACCTCTCTGGGCAACCTGTCCCAGTGTTTGATCAATCTCACCATATTTTTTTTTTTATATTCACCTTAGCTGGCTTTCAGTCTAACTCACTGTCTGTGATGCCTTAATGTCTAGTACAAAATGTCTAGTGTCAATATGTCAATATGAGGAAGTTATGGGAGACAGGTCAGAAATATTACTAAATTCAAAGTAAACAACATGCACTGCTCTTTCTTCATCTGCTGAATGTAGTTTTAGAAAATGTATTAAAACTGTTTTACTGTACCTGTATTATTTTTTGTCTGCAGAATTGTGCTCTGGTTCCAGTACACTTTTTAGTTAAGTGCCAGTTTTGTCAAAATGATCACTGCCACTGGCAACAGTGAATTTATAAAGTGTTTGACAGAGATCCAGATATTTAGATCTACAGATGGTAGTTTGATAGTTTCATTCTAGTTGAAAAATAAAATTTGTCAGTGAAGCACTACAAAATATGGATGAGACATTAAACTTTGCAAAGTTTCCTTCATATTCAGCAACTAATTTTCATCAGAAGTGTTCTAAATATTCTGTTAAAGGAGCCAAATATACTCTTTGATTTCTGCCCAAACCTCCCATAAAGTCAGTGGAACTCCTATACAAGTATCAGATAATGGAATTCTGGCTTAAATAATTGGCCTGCTAGGAAAAACAGTACTATTATAAATGATACAATAGTGTTTATGGGTAGTATTTTGAAAGTATTTAAATCCGTTAAAAGAAAGTAGGCATCAGGCTCCTCAACTCTTCTGTTCCAGTAAATATGAAAATTTTGTCCACTTTCTAATGTTTTGCCACACCTTAGGTAAGATTTCACCAAAGTGATTTCAAAAAAGTTTATGTATGTTTATAATTCTTGAGCTGACAGATAGCAGATTACAAAGAGTTATCTGGGAACATTTTCAGTGTCCTTTATCAGCCTAAGTACAAAATACATATGCCTTGAATAAATCTCAGCCCCATCCCCCCCCCCCCCGCCCCCTTTTTTTTTTAGTTATTTTGTCTCATTACATTTCCTAAGTATATTAACAACACTGGTTCTATTAAATACCACATTGATTTAAATTTTATAAAAGTGGATTCACAAAGCACATGAAGAGAGATATAGGTGACAAAATGTGAACACCCACAAGAAAATATTCCATTTAGTAAGTTGTAAATACATACAATGAATTGCATTAAAATTCAAGTTTTCATAGCCTACTAGTATTAAACCCAGTAACCAAACCAGAATATTCAGCTTTCTTTTCTATAGGTACTTTTCCTGGTACCACATATGGTATATTAAAAGTCTTGGAGTTAATGGAAATCTTGTGAATCCAACTGTAAGAATTCTACATTTCTGTGGCACAGTCCATCAAGACAGGACTCATTTAAAAATATAAAATAGAAAGTAAAATTTGCAGCTTCACAAAGTACAAATTTGAAGTCAATACATGTCCATTAAATAATTCTCTTCAGAACTGAAGGCTATTTCAATTATTTAAACACTTTCCAGGAACTCTTCTAAATTACACTGAGACAATTTATTTATATCAAGATGTCAGCCATATTTTTACATAACAGAAAAAAGAAAGAAAAAAGAAAAAAAAGAAAGATAAAAGATGTTTCTTCCTTTTAAACAACAAAATCTACTATGTGTAGAAAGAAGAAAGATAGTAAGAAAAAATGGTGTGCTATAATAGGATAGGTGTAAAGAATGGCATCATGCAGAACTCTCACTCCTAGAGGATGAGAAAATTTACTATTTCTATGACATTTACCAAGTTTTTACAGTGAAAAAAACAAATTCCTGAAAAAGATAATATGAGTAAATGTAAGTAAATAATTCCATAATATTGTTACATACATGTTTTTTCTGCTTTGTGATAAAAATTCTAAGTTTTAAAATGAACTCATTTTTGTCCTGACTATAAACTTCACTCTTTTTCTGAACTGGTCACCAAAGCAAGAATGTTTTTCATTTCCTTTGTAAACAGATTTCATCTTTATCTCCTTTCCGTATAAAGCCTCTGTGTAGGACGTAAAATCTTCTTTTTGCTGTGTGGCAATTAATTTAGGACTCAATGACAGTCTTGTTGCTATGAGCCACCTTTTGTAGGATTGCACTCTGAAATAAAACAGATATGGATTAAGTGAAAATACAGAATAGTGTGCAAACAGGGCCTTGAGGTATTGCATCAACAGTACAGAAAGCAGAACAGTCTTCTAAAGAACTATTATTTCAGTTTTGGGGTTACATTTTTGGAAAGACTGAATGTTCTAAAAGCTTTTAGTTCATTTTAGGTGTTTATTTAAAGATATGGAAACTTTCATAAGAGTTTATTTTTCAAATCAAATGTTTAATTGACTTTAGCATAGTCAAGTATCGAAACTCAAATCAAGTCAGTGAATTTTAGGTTTAAGTAAAGTAGAGGTCAATGGAGAATAGTTGGTAACAGTTCTTTCAATACAGTAACATGAATCTATATGGCTATGAACAGCAATGGTGAAATATACTGAGCAGAAAATGCCAAATTCTATATTCAGAGTAGGAAATTCAGGTGGTGTATTTTTATCTATTTAACTATGTGTTATTCTAATATTATATGCTTTTTTATTGATGGCAATTTCTCTTTGTTTATTGGATAGTCTAATAATGTAAAACAAGATAAACACAGTTGAAAGGTGGAAAATATTTGCATAGATTTATCTTTGTTTGGATTTTTATTTCACAGCTTTTCCCTATCTCTTTATTGTCACCTGAAGAAGGAAGACTACATTTGCAATACTTAGAAACAGCTCTCTGACATTCCACTGCTGTATTTGGACTTACTGTCAAACACTGTCCAGAAAGAAATATTTATGGTGTATGTTTTTTTATGTAAGGAAGCACTCTGGACAAGAACAGGAAAAAAATGTCAGCGAGGGAATATGGCCAGCAGAGGAAGAAAGACATGGATCATTTTTTATTTAATTAACATCACATTGATTCAGGTGGTTAAAAATAATCAGTGAAAGCCACATTTTTGAATTTAGGACATGTTATTAGTATCATCACCAAAACCACTAACGCTAATACATCTACAGAAATTTCTTATTGTATTATATATATGTATGCAGACGGCAAAAGTACTCTCACTATGCGTAGTTTCAATATGGAAAGCCCAGGACCATTCCTTTCCTTTTTTTTTCCCTCCAAAATGAAGTGGCCACATTTAACCTGTTCACTAGGAACAGTCCAGAACTACTCCCTGGCCATCTCTGTTTTACTAATATAGATAGCTATACAAGTAAGTAATCATAATAATATTAAGTTACTTACTAATATCTCAAGCAGATATAGACTGGTGGTCAATCATTGTCTTGTGTCTGTGCACATTTGGGAGAAGAGTATGTGTCAGTGATGACCCTCAAAGGGCATCTTGGTTACCGTCACTCTGGTTTAGATAGTTAGGGGCTTTATTTGTACTTAATTTCCCAAAGATGGAGGTCCAACATTTTATTATTATCATTGTTGTTATTGTCATCATTATTTTAATTTCCATACATATAGACAATGGTACAGCAAACTAGTGTTATAGGCAACAGTCCTGAGGATGATGTCCATATTGAAAAGTTAAGCAGTGTTAGAGACTCTTCCACCCTCTGAAACTTTAGTGTCATCACTATGAAATTGCTAAAATAGCTGCTAAATACCTTAAGCCTTTACCAGGCTTCGACATAACGAGTTCCCAGGCACAGGTCAAAGATTGGTATGGGTCGTAGAAAAACTATTCCCAGTAAGCAGTTTCATGTGTTACAGGGAAGAGACCTTTATGACATAGATGTTTGACTGTCTGTGATGACTGACATTAATACCACTTTACAATCTCAGACATATATAATTTGCTAATTAAAACACAGCTAAACTTGTGCCCTCTAAGTGGGAAGCTTCGGAGATTGGTGAAATTCATGTGATTGCTTTATAGCATGGCTTTACTTGTGAGTTTGAAATACAGAATATCGTAGCAGGAAATCAATTGTATTTTCAAAAACTTGAACTATTTTGAGATAGATCAAAGTTTTTGTGTTTCTTCAATCCCATGGTTAATTTCATTCAGTATTTGGAAGCAGTGCATGTCACATGAAAATCAATCCTCGATGCACATCCCACAACCCCCATAAATCTCAGGTTTGGTCAACCCACAAGAATGAATACTTAACTGAAAAGTTGTGTTGTTTCTGAAGCCTGTCATTTCTTTAATTTCTCTTATTTCCTAAAGAAAACAGTTTATTTTTCTTCCAGGCCGTCAGTGACTTATGCCTCTTTATATGGGTTTAGAGTCCTTTACAGCATTTAGGAAAGAATATTAAAAAGTAACTCAAACCCAAGAATGATTAGTCAGGAATAGACTAAAGTAGGATTAGGATAATTGCAAGGGATAAAATTCCCTTCTATCATCTTGATATGTGTGTATTCATGCTGAGTTCCTGAAGGCAATGAAGCCATTTGAAATTCTACAATTCAAACTGGGGGTACAATCCGGCTGTCAGTCCAACACTACAAATGCTACTAAGGGAGACCCAAGCTGGAATTTTTGAGCCCTTGTCCGGCCAATGACAGTAAAGGTTTAATGCACCGTATAGGCCATGGTTCAGAGCAAGCTGACAGCCTACCTATGCTGTGAGCAAAGGTACTTAAGAAAATTATAGAAGTAACTAAATACAGCAATTATGTTTCTTAGGAGGGATTTTGAAAGCTCCAGTACACAAAGAAGATTGTGCAGATGTTCTAAATATAAGTTTGGTTTATTTATCATAATTTTATTGTATGCATAAAATAGGAAATAATCAGTTTCCATCTTTTTTTTTTAATTGCACAGAGAATGGTTATAAAGCATTGTACTTGCCTTTTATTTGACTGTGTTTTGATGTTGGTTGTATTCTGGTGTTTATAATCTTGCTTAGGCTTTCTGGTGAATAACCCAAATAATTGCAAAAAATACATACAGTTGGGCTTAGTTTTTAATAAGTATCATATATCTCATTTTTAAATGGCAAACAAAACAAATTATACTCTAGAACTTAAGACATACCACTGAGAAAGTCAGATACAATACCATATAAGATAAATGTATTACAAGTGTATTTTACTTTGTTTTCTTGTGATCTTCATTATACCTAAAAAATATGCTTCAATGCCAGATGAAAAGTTAGGGGTAAAAATCCAAACCCAAAGACTTCTATGATGTTTTTGATTAATAGAGTTTTAATTTCATCAATTAATACATGCAATTAAATTTATCATGATATGAATTCACAGAAAATATTTTAAATTGTTTTCTAAAGCAAATAGGTTGAACTGAGCTAGCTACTGAAATGACCTTTCATAACATACATCAATTATGAATGCATAAAAAGAAAATTTCAAGCATTTTATAGGTAAATGTGTGCAATCAACTTAGCCTCACAGTAATGTAAAGATACATAAAGATATAATATTAATCCAAGTTTGGCCCTGACAATTATTTATGTCATGTAACTTTGCCAAACAAAGATAAGATTCAAATCTTTTTTCTACCCCTTACTATCCATTCCTCTGCTCTGGTGCGGTTAGCAGTGAAGCTTAACCAGCCTCTGGTTCACATCTTGGACAGGTTAATAGGTCTTCAGACTTCATTTACCATTAGCATTTCAGATCATCATAAGTTTAAAACATAGTCTCATACTGGCAGTTTAATGGTCAAATAAGCAACGAGTTAACTTACTTGTAACATCTAAACTTTCTGACCTTTCTTACTGGAACACAAAAATGAATTTCAGCATGGATTTTCTGATGTGTTTTTGTGCACATGTAGCAGTGTCTAAACCAGCTGCTTTTGTGTTTACATTATAACCCTTTCAAAATATTTTCCTTATCTTTTTCTATTTTGCATGCCCTTTGTGAGACAGGGAAGGTAAGCCAAGAGATTTGTCTTTTCTTACCTTTATTTTGTCAAGCCAACCTTCAGAGTCACATTATAGATCATCTGAGGGGGGGGAATCTCATGCAAGTTAAACATTCAACTTCATCTCTTGCCAAGAGAAGGGCCTGGAGGTTGTTTTATTCTAATGGATGTGTCAGACCCAAAAGCGTTCACCATACACCAGCTCTTGCCAAAGTAGGTCAAAGAACTAAATCATTGTATTCATGAGACAGAAATGTCATCCCTTCCTATTACACAGAGAACCTTCACCTTCTAGCCTTGTAAACACTTTAATTGGCTGTTTTCCAACAAAAGCTCATTAGTTTTTTTACTTCATTTTAAGATATGAAAGTAAAGGTGAAATTTGCAATGTGGATAAAACCCTGTCGATATCAAAGAAGTTATATTTTGATAGTGAAAAAGAGAGCCTTTCAACTTTCTGATTCTAAACAAAGCCATTATCTTCATTTTTAGCTTTTAATAAGTTTCTTTATTCAGAAAAGTCTATAAATTTTAGTGTTTTGAATTTAGACATGGTACTTGTCAATATAATACTACGTTTTTAATAAATGCTGCTTAAATGGAAGGATTCTGCTGAATCCTTTCAGGACCTCAGAAGCAAGGAATAAAAAATCAAAATAATTGCATTTAATATTTTGCAATTTGTGCCAATCAAAAAACTTCTTCATCAATGGTGTCAAAGTACAGAGTTAAAGAGGCTTCAACTAAGTCCAAGGTGAGAAAGGGACAAGATTAGTCAGACAGTGTGACAATGTTTGAGGGACAATATTCTATTGAGGTTTTTCACTCTGTTCCACTGTGTGCTGAACACACTGGAGTCCTTTTGAAATGTTTGTACAATAATGCACAAAATATGAGGAATCTATAAGAGGAACTAAAAGTTTCAGCTATGGCATCATTTACATAAGTGAGGCCGGATGGGAAGAGTCCTTGGACTAGTGTTGATATTTAAAGTTATAGGCCTTTGGCATGGTGTCCCCAGCATCCTTCTCTCTAAATTAGAGAGTTATGGATTCAATGTACTGTTTAGTGGTTAAGGAATTATTTGAATGGTCACACCTGGAGTGTCGTGGTCAATGGCTTAGATTCCTGATGGACATCAGTGACAAGCAGTGTCCCTCAGGGGTTCATAATGGAACCAGAGTTATTTAATATCTTCATTAACAACATAGATGAAGGGATCAAGTGCTCCCTCAGCATATTTGCCACTCACACCAAGGTGAGTGATGTGATTGGCACATCTGAAGGATGAGATGCCATGCAGAGGGACCTGCACAGGCTCTAGAAGTGGGCCCATGGGAATCTCATGAGATTAACAAGTCCAAGTGCGGGTTGCTGCACAAAGTTTGGGGCAACTCCCAGTATCAATCCAGCCTGGGAGATGAACAGATGAAGAACAGCTCTGCCAAGGATTTGGGGGCACTGATGCATGGGAGACTGGACATGAGTGAAAGTTGGGAATGGTCTCTCTTTGAAAGCATTTAAGGCCAGGCTGGATGTGACTCTGATCAGCCTGATCTAGTAAAAGGTGACCCTGCCCAAGGCAGAGGGATTGGAACTAGATGATCTTTAAGGTCCTTTCCAACCCAAGACATGCTATGATTCTGTGAAGGAATGAACTAAGGATAGCCCCTGGTAAATTGCTTTTGAGGGTATTAAGGTACAAAAATGCTATTCACTTTATTAGAGCCTTCTTTTAATATACTATATGAAACATAAACATAATCTTCATTTTGTTTTCCCATATTGCAACTGATATAGTTTTTCTTTCTTCATTTTTCAAGACAAAGGTAATCACATCTCTGACTTCGTCACACACAGGTGCAGCAGAGTAGGTTCTAAACATGCTGGAAAAGTGAGACTAAGCACCGTCAAGAGTTCAGAAACACAGTATCTTTATTAATGGAGGTTAATAGCAGGAACCCAAAGAGAAGGGAGAAAGAGGAGGAAAAGAGGAGCCCTACTTGCAAATATTCCTCGCTCACCCAAGGATTATTCATATAGGTTGTCTTACCAACTCAGGACACTCTCCCAAAGGCAGGGACTACATCCTCTAGGAGCCGGCTGACAGCAGGGATCCCCACTGTGCTTTCTGAAAAACAAACCCAGCCCCAGAACACAAGTCCTCTCACCTTTACTCAGCCTTCCAGTAACGTCTAGCTAGGGAGGTGTGGCCAGAACTGCCCAGGTAGACGTCTTGGGCTCTCCCCTCCTTCCTCCTTCTCGCTCCCTCCTTCAACTGTCCTCCAAAGGCTGTCAACCAATAGGAGACCCCAAATAACTTTAATTTATGCAAACTCTGTCTTCAAGGATGAAGCCTTCACTTTATCATCTTTTATTCCCCTAGAACTTGGCAGGAAAAAAATAAATCTTTCACAGATGGCATGAGCAAAAACAGTTCAAAATGTCAACACTCGTAATTCCCCATACAACAGGTATGAAGAAATTTGCTATCTTCTAACTCTTACTAGTGTAGTAAACACTTGAAAAAAACTCTTTGTCATGTTGATGTTTTTTCATCTGCTTTCCCTTGACCGTGCAAATTGAGTGGACAGTGAGCTCTAGAAGGAGGCAGTGCTGATTGTGCTACTTTTATGCCAAGGCAAATCTCACTGTCAACAACTTGAAAACCAGCTCTACTCACTTTAATCTTTACCTAATCACAGTTCCTTTACACAAAAGCACAAAAACACTCACAGATTCATCAGTTATAAGAGGTACGGTCATGTAGTAAAAACTACCCTCTAAATATGAATGCCAATAGCAACTCCAGTAACTCAACAATAGTAGTTGTGGAATCTCCATACTGGACATATTTAAAAATGCACTATATACAGCTTTGAGCAACCAGCTCTCATTGCACCAATTCTGTGTGGAGTCATTGACCTAGATGATCTACAAGTATTCCTTCCACCCTCAGCTGCTCTTGGATTCTATGAAATACCTCCTTTCATAGATTTCACAGGGGTATGCACTTTTGGCAGGACAATATGGATGTTGCACAATTTCAAGAAAAATTGAATGGCACATTTATTTAAGCCACCAAAAACCTTCAAAATCCTAAGGATGGCAAATTTTTGCTTTTGACTTAGGTCCTTCAAAACTCAACAGTTTCTGAAGGTGATTTTAAAACAATGGCCTTTAGCACAACATTTGTTTCACACTGAAAATGTCAAATACGTAGAAGAAATGCTTTTCAGTATTCTATTCAGCAAACTGGGTTACCAGTGCAGCCAGCAAATGAACTATATTGGTTACTCAAAGCCTGTTATTAAAAACAGATAAGGAGAAGAAAGGAAAGGGAAAATTATATGAAAACGATGATTGGAATGTTAAGTAGAAACCATTTTCTCATTTTGTTGTTTAGTTTTGGGGGTTTTTTTCTTAGAAGTCTATTTTCAGTAAAGGTAGAATAAAAATATCTAAGACAGCAAGCAGTCCAAAATTCTCTCCAATGCTTTTCCCATGTGCATCAACCAAGACTCCAGACATCAATACTTCCTTTGCTCTCTAATATTCATGAATCTGTTTTCAGTTTTCAAAAACTGCATATCATGGAGTTACAAAACCTGCCCAATTAATCCTCATATATTCTTCAACTGGAGAGTCTGAAAGTATAATTATGTGCATTGGTTACTTATACTATGTTAAGAAGCTCTGTAAAGACACTCATAAGGAGGTAAAATGGCACAAATAAATAAATTTGTAAACTTTACATGACTGCTTTACATTCTAAAACTAACTAAAGTATTTTCCTCTGTTGTTTTGAGATTCTATTATGCTACTTGAGCTTAAATTCACCTGTTCTTCAAAGAAACTAACAATCAGGTATATGTTGTTTCAGATAAAAAAAAGACTTTTAACATGTAGCTGAAATAAAAAGTGATGATCTATGCAACTTTTAAGAGTGGCTTTAATAGCAAAACCATTATTTTTATGTTTATTATCACTCAGGTAAATAATATATTAAATTTTTTCAGAAAATTGATTTTTACAGTAATTTTAACACCTATTTTTAAACTATATTTGCTACTTAGGAAATATTTTAATTTTTCAAGCAAGACATACATTTCTGAGGCTAAAAAAAATAGTATCTTCCAAATTTTAGGGCCAAAGTTTGCCTTTTTGTAAGTTTATTAAAGCATGTACCAATTTCATAAAATACTGAAGACATAAATCAAAAGTAGGATACATTATTATTTTCTGATCATCATGCTATTAACATTCTAGAAGATTGCACCAGGTAACAATATGTCTTCTTCATACTCAGATGCTGTAATCCTTAATTTTTAGCCTCATATTCCATCCATTTCACCTTCTGGATACATATAATTTTTACTTACAATGTCTTCCTTTTTTCACATCCTCATGAATCCCCACTTTCTCTAGAACACACATACAGGGATATGCAAGCTCAAGCAACCTCCATCCTGAACTCATTTGTTTTCCAAATTCTGTCACATTCCCACACCCGCACGTATTACCACACATATACACAGTTTCTCCAGACTTACCATGAGCTCAAGTTATTTTAATTGAAAGAAAGGAAAAAGAAGTTGGCATGAAGAGTAATACAAGTCTAACCACTGTACAAATACACTTGACATGGAATTATTTATTCTCTATCATCATCATCATCATCATCATCATCATCATCATCATCACCATCACCATCATTTTTCAATGTGATGTTTCTGAGTGAACAATAAAGGAATTAATAATTTTTTACTGCTGTAGAAAGTATTTCTAGTCATTACCAAAGTTTACAAATTATTAAATCCTTTAGTGGTCAATAATATGCAGTAATGATAGTTTTAGTGAGAATGTAAAATAACATGTCATTCCATAATAATTTCCACCTCCAAAACCAAAAAATAGGAAAAGGGAGGAAAAAGAAAAATCAAACTAACAAACCAAAAAAAAACCAAACCAAAAAACCATAAAACCCCCATAAAATTGTGGACATTTCTGTTTTAAAACAGACTAAGCAATAAAAACAAACATTCAGATTCTCCAGAAGGCAAAAGTGAAAATATTTAAAGAGGTGAGAGAAAAAAAAGACAAATATAAATTTGAAAACATACTCTTATGTAAACAAAATATTAGACCTATATACTACTACAAAAGCATAAAGGAGAAGAGATGAAGATCTATAGTGCATTCCTCAAAAATGAAGAACATATAAAAATAAAATGTGCTCTTTCCTTGTTCTAGAAAACATACTTTCTTTGCTAAAAAAGAAATAATGTTATTTCCTCATTTAATATTATCTCATGGGTTCAAAAGCAATCATGTTTCAAGACCCACTGAAATCAGTTGTCTTTTAAAATCTTTAGATGCAAGTTTCATTTCTGTCTATTCATAGTACATGTTCTCATTTTTCTTTATTATGGATAGCATTTGAAGAATGAAGCTTTGTGTCCATACATTGTTATCAACACAGAATATAAATTTAGTGGGTACCAAAGACAGAGATGTGCAAGACTATTTCAGACTTCTATAATTTCAGCTTAGCAACCCAGTATTTTCAGTAGTGCTGTATCCCCGAAAGAATTAATTTTTTTATTCACATTGCAGAGAAGCATTAAATCCAACACAAAATCTACCTTTATGCTTACTGGATTTTAAAAATTACTTGGATACTTCAGCTTCGCAGTGAACTTGACCTAAGTTTCATGATTTTTATCCTTTTAGAATTCTCAGTACAACTGATCTCATTGTTATTGCCCTTAAATATTCTATATTTGTAGGCCAGAATAATTGAAACAATCATTCCAAAAGATGGTTTCATACTTTAAAGGATTTATCATTAAGAAAATTCATTTTTATTAGTGATATATCACACATCATTAATATCAGCTGATATAAGTTTCTGTTGGAAATTTATTCAAATCTATTTACAGATCCTTGCTGTAGTGTTTGATAAACAGATATGAATTAGAATGGAATACAAAGTTTCACAACATGCATATTATGGGCCAATATCTATAACTGGCAATAATTAAGAGATATTATTCCTACAGGACTCACTGAGTTTTGTTACAGAAGTACAAAACAAAGAAAACTGCCTCTTTGTGTACCATAAGATTAAAAAAGACAAACAAAAACCCCAACACAACCCCCCACCCCCAAAAGCAAACAAACAACAAAATCCCACCACAAATATTTGAAGGCAGAAGGGTGACTACAGTATGTGTTTAATAAAATAAGACAAAACTGAGAGATTTGGATTTTGAGTGTATTAAAATAAAGGTGGATCCCAGAACTTCCGAAGTATTAATTGAAAACATGAAGCACCATCTGTTTCTTATCCTTTACAAGCAACAGAGAACAGACATGTGCACTGTATTACATATGGAAACAGTTTCTATAAGCATATTTTGCTTCTGCAGGATTTGGGCCACCCCAAAATCCACTGCTCCACAATGTCTGAGCAATACCAGTACAGCATACAAGCATTTTAAAGGAACCCGCCTGACTATAAAGTAGAGTTTGTTTCTAGTAGTAGTGGACCAGACAAAAAGAATATTTTTCTTATTCTCCTTCTGTGCAGAGTTTGAGTCCACACATGTTGGAATGAAAGAAATAACCCATTCACTTAAAAGCAATTGTGCATGAAAGAATGGATAATATGAATCTTGGATTCAGCTCACAGTTGCAGAGCCAATAGGAAGGAGATTGAGTAGTGCTCATTTATTCATTGTATAATAAAGCAATAACCAACTACCTGTGTGGAGGCAACAGACATGAGAGTTAAAAGGAGAGTGTGCATCAAATATGCACACTCCGAATGATGCTAAGTCCTTGAATGGTGCCTGAACTGCTGCTCAAGGCTTTTCATACCATCATCTTTAAGACATTTTTATGCACACACTTACCTAGCCTCACAGATTTAAACTTAACAGATTAAAACTTAACAGAGAGACACTAGAAATTTATTCTTGTAACAAAGCAATTTACCCCACAAATATTGCTCATTACTGCATATTGTATCACAAGACAGATGAGATGCCCTTTGGCAGTTTACTGCAAAACTTCTAAATATACTCTGTCTGACTGTAATTTTTATTTTCTCTTTTCAAATTGTTTTAATTTTCTTCACTTTTGTCCAAAATTCAATAGCTGTGGAGATTATATCCATGTTAACATTATGAAATGTAAATAAATTCCACCCTTAATTTTCATTTTTCTTTAGATTCATTCCAGCACTGCTGTGTGGTTTAGCAGCTTTGTTTGTTACATCTGCCACTATTCGTCAGTTAACCCTGTATCTCACAGAGCTATTTTATTCCCACAGTATTGGAAAAAAAATAGGTTGTTTATTTCATTCATTATTAATTACCCATTTAACATTCTATTGCTTTAGAATGCATTTTGAGCCACTGAATAGAAATTTTATTTTCCATCTTTATGATGGGAAAAATATCTACTACTTTGACATTTGACTGTGACTGCAAAAAAGTAATAAAGGGTTACTGCAGCTGTAATTTTCATTACAGTTTTGCTACTATTGCATGCATGACTATAGAAGATTACATATATTTACAATCAGAACTTTTCTGATTCTCAGAAGGAAGAGTGAAGACAAAAATCATAAGATCCTTTAGTCTTGAAGAAAATACTACATTATTTTCTCTGCACTTGGATATGGAGAGATAAACCCTTAACATTTCTATGATGAGAAATATTACCAAGGATTCTATCTTAGTAGAGAATTAGCCATCACATACATGATCTAAAAAACAAATTCTGAAAATTTTTCCTGCATGGAAATAAACAAAAAAATAATCCATGAAGTAGCAATCAAAAAAGAAACAATGTTATTATAAAGACAAGCCAATAATTAATACACATCCTTTTTAGGGAATTTTTTGCATGCTGCCTGTTTATGGCTTCACAGTCTTTTTTTTATTAAGCATGACTATTTCTGAAGGATTTTTGAACCTCATTGATAAAAACATATATACAGATAAATATTGCAAATATGTATTGAATCAATTCACTTTCAGATTTTTATAGCCTAAACTCAGTCATCAAAAAGTTTGCCACATAGTTACTCATTAACACTCCCAAGGAAATAATAAATACAGTGACAAATCTCTTTTTGATATTTCTAATACAATTTTGATAAATTAACAAAATAGTTGGCTAAAATATGCAATCTAGCTCTTTTTTTTTTAACCAGAGACCCAAAGAAGAAATATGAGGATATTCTCAACTCATTTTTATCAGAATTTGATTGGGTTTTAGCAGAAAAACTTGTGAAGGTGCAGTTTCATTTGAATTCTCCAGTGCTTCTTTGGCAGGCAAGCACCCTTATAAGGGCTTGGAAAGGTGGTCATTTTGGACATCCTCTACTGCCCATGCTTAAAACTTAAAGGAAGATTAAAGTTACTAATTATTTTTCTCTTAGTATCTACATGAAGTTTCCAAGGGCAATAGATGAAGGCAAACAATACATGGAAGAATTCCACCCTAAATTTTCATTTTCTTTAGATTCATTCTGGCATGGATGTGTGGTTCATCATTCGTGTTTCTTCAAAAGCGTAAATGTATTGGACTGCAGCAGAGTAACTCACTCTGTATTGAATGTACAACTTCTTATGAGTGACAGTAGACATTTTTGAAGTGGTAAGGTCTACCTTGAATATTTAGAATTTTACTCTTCCAAATCTTTTACATTCTTTAAGAATTACATATTTCATAATTTGCAGCATTTTTACTTTTTCCCACTTAGGTCTATTTAGAAGGCTCAGCCATTACTATGATGTACTTTGTCCGACACAAAGCCTAGCTCCCAGATTCAGATATTCCCTGTTAATTCTCATTTGTTCTACTCTTATTCCCATTACCTTTATCCCTCTTTGTATTCTTCAACCCCTGCAAATTGAAATAATAGCATAAAATTTCATCTGCAGCTGACCTTTATTTTATATAAATTAGTTCCATTTGAAGTGCAAAAACACATTTTGCAAAACCATTTTAGGGAACACTCATTAGTCTTGGAAGCAAATAAACCACTTTCCTTTGTCAGCTGTCAGATAAGATATTATAACCTAAGTTTTTAACTTTCTTTAGTGAGTGTACTTAGAAGACTGACTATTTCTATGGGAAAGTAATCCTGGGTAGGAAATTGCATTTTACCAGCAGACAGTTAATTCATCTGGAATCCCCATTGAAAATCTTCAGAGCAGGACTCTCTTATCTGAAAAAAACAGAGCCACTTAAATGCAATAACTCCTCTACTATTTTAAATACAATTGAATCACAAATATAAAAACTAGGACTCCAAAGCTGTTTTTCTCTCTTAAATTATTCAGATGAGTTTAAACTGGTACCCCAAACTTTTCATTTAAATCTCCAAAACTGCAAACTGCTTTGTGCACATCTTTTTTTCTTTTTAATATTATTATTAATATTATTTTTAATAAAGACAGTGTTCCCAGGAAGTATTCTGAAATTAAATGCTGGGCTTGGTGGGAGAAAAAGACAGGAAAGAAAAATTATAAAGTAAAATTGTTACGATATTTGTATCAACTGTGTTACCTGCAATGTTTCTATGTATGTTTTCATATATATATATATATATATATATATATATATATATATATATATAGACATTGAAATAAATATAAATTCTGTGCATATGCTTTATAATTATGCACCATATAACAAGAGAAATTGTATTTAAGCACAATAAATTAATATCATGTCCCACATGAAAGTTTCAGAGAAAATGCTGGCAATTATCTGCACAACAGTCTTTCTTTTTTCCCACTACCAAGGAAGCCCTGTGTCACCCAAACATCTCATTCCTTTTAAGCCAATTACACTGTAGAAAATCAACTTCATTTTTTTGCAATACACCTGCAAGAGTGGGCCTTTTAGTGATTTGACAGAAAAAGGAAATGAAAGCTTCTTCATTTCATAATGCTTTTATGATTTCATTGAATTTACTTCATAAATATAATGATAAATGCCTTGTTATTTTTCTAGTGGGAATAACTTAAAAAAAAATATATGTAATTTCCCTTGTGGTTTTGCTGCACCATATGTTTTCTTTTTATGCATATTTTAGCAACCTAAAAAAATTGACTGGATATCTTTTAAACACATACAGCTAAGATATGGTATTACTACACAGCTCTCAGAGTTCTTTACAGTATAGCCATAGTGATTGTAAGCATGGTGTTAATTTTGAATGGTAGCATTATTCATTTTACCACTGTCTGTCAGGACAAGATTGTGGTTTCTTTCCACCTCCTTGGAAAGAAACAAGAGCTTAAAGCACAATCCAGATATTTATGTTAAAATATTTAATAGCAATTATAAAGTCCAAGTAGAGGAAGGAATTGGCAGAAGTAGCTAAGGCTTTTTGTTAGATCAGTTATTGAATTCTTTTTGAATTCTCATATGAAGATCTACTACCTTAACCGTTTTAATCAAGTTTTGTTCAGATGAATGCTAATAATACCTTCTTCAAACAGTTTGTATGCATTGCATTTATTCCCTAACAGAATGGCTATTATCAATACTGTTATACAACTGCTGACATCAAAGTCAAGTACTTGCCTACTGGTCAAGCACCCTCTGAAATCTATGATCCAGCATAATCTTATATGAGGTGGAAGCATACAGTGCACTCTTATTAACATATAACTACAGATATATTGTGAGATGTATACAGCAACACAGAACAATGGAGAAATGCATTTTAATGCTTTATAAACTCAAAATGAAATGTCACCACCTCACAACCAAAGCAGTTTCTACATATATATACTGTTTTTTCACATGTTCCAATTTTTCAACTCAAGTAGGTACAAAAACCAAGCGTTGAAATAGGTGAATTTCCCCATGGAACAGTAATTTTGATTTTTCCTCAGGTCCAATTAATGTTACCTCAGTAACCTTCCTTTTTGCCTGCTACATAGGTTTGGCTACATTACCAATGGGAAAGCATCCTCATTTATGAGGTGGGAAAGCAACCTCTGCAGAGCTATTACTTCCCTTTCCATAATGGTGTGAAGAGAGTAGACAGCTTTGATATTAATTCTTTCCCCAAGAATGTAACTGCACTAACACAGTGGCACCTGGCCATAGAATTGCATGAAGTATAAAGCTCTTATATTAGTCTATCCTATGCAGAGGTGATGGCAGAAGGTAGATCATGGCTGAGTTATAATTTGCACCTGGGGCACTGCAAAAAAAAAACAAAAAAAAAAAACAAACAAAAAAAACCACAAAACCAACAAAATGTATGAGGTTTGCTCTTCTATATTTCATTGACAAAGCATTTCTACAAATTCACAGTTTAATTATAAGCTATAGCCACTGCAAAGACTGTGCAGTATACCGCCTGAATAATTGTTTGGCTGGGATAACAGTGTCATTAATGTCAATAAAATTATCATTGTACCCTATGACTGAAAATCAATTTTCCTTTTGAAAAATGATCTCTGCAGAATAGATCAAGTATAAACCTTTTGCATTTCCAGCAAATTTCAGATTTACTGTTTTTCTGTGTACAACTTTTTAATAATAAATTTTTGTTTCTTAGAAAGTCTATAGGCATTATTTATTATTTTTTCTCCAAAAACTAATTTTAAGAGAAATTAAATTATTCCCTAAAGATTTTGTTTAACATTCATTGACTTGATGTCTGTACAGCAATACAAGTCAATACATTTGCATTGCACACTTCTGTATTATATCATTTAACATCTCCCATGTTTAAGATGAAAATTAGGAGGAAATAACTTTTTTGATACTCATAGTATGTTGTCTTTAAGGCATCACTTCATGAATATAAGGGTGTTTTCTTCTCTGTGAAATTCCACTGAAGTTGTAGGACTGTCCCAGGACAGTTCTGCTGTTCAAATTATGGATGCTGTATTACAGCCCAAACATGCCTCTTTACTACCTGTAAGTATATGCATGTAGTATTGAAATATAATTGGCTAACACATAAGCAATACATTGGTAAACAAATTCAACTTAATAAAAGTTTTACATTCACAAAATTGTTTGGCTTATTCATCCAGTTAAAAGTGTTTTTCAATTGTTATCTTATAAATGGATCAAACTCATCTTCTCGTTATCTTGCTAACTACTGAAGAGGCACATATGCCAAGTATGATTAGGCACAGCCACATTTAAGATCATAAAACAGTTATAATTCCTTTTCCCGGCTTTCTAAAAGAAAGAACAACCTCTTAGCAAGCAACATATCATTTAATGAGAACAAAAAACTTGAACTTCTGTCTTGTGTGTCTAATTACAGAATTAAGAGTTAATTAAAGCAATCTTTGTACTATCATTCAGTGTATTTAGATACTTAAGGTTGCTTATTATTTCAGGCAAATCTCTATGCTTAATGACCTATGACATGGTAATGCTACACAAAAATAAGGACAATTAGGCCTTTTTGGAGATAATTCCAAAAAGAACAATGAAAAGAATTTGTACCATGGATTATTGTATTTATAAAAAAAGTTTCTCATGGATTGACACAAGTGTAACAAAAGATTGAACTCATTCAATGGTAATTATTACTTAATTTCTGCAAAATTAATTTTAATCTATATGATCAAAGAGGATTTTCATCAGTAACTTATTTATGTCTTAATGTCTGCCTGTGACTTAACTTAATAGGTTGCAAATGAAGCTTGTTGACTTTCACAGCTCCAGGAAGGACATTTACTCAGAAAACTACAGTAACTTCGACATTCTTCTCTTGGCTGCCTGCCTATTTGTCTCACTGGCACATCTATGTACATGTTTTCTAGGAACAGTCTGATTAACATCACGTTAGTCTCAACAGTCTCATCATCCATTGAAATTGAGAACTAATGGCAAATAGGAATAATGTAAAGCTACTGAAGAATGTTTTGAAATTTCAGACAGGTAAAAACTATATTTTGTTGAAAATAGATACAGAGACTGTGTTTGCACAGTAAAAATAGAATCTAACTATTTACTAAAAACAAAAAGGAAAGAAAAAGAAAATAAGACATTGGAAGTGCTCAATATATCATTAAGTATTTCATATGGCTTTAAAGATTCAGTGCCCATAAGATGAATGAGGAGAAACATATTCAGAGATGAGCCAAATAATCCAGTCATCCTAGAGAGAGAAAAGATACTGTATTGATCTTGCCCATAATGAAGGCTTGATTTTTCCTTAGACCTTTGGAAAATGGAACTGGTGATACTGTTTGTTCTCACTAGTGAAAGCAGAATCAGTTGCTACTATATTGTTCTCATTAGAGACAATATCTTCACAAAATTTCTGTTTATGCTTTGAAACAAAAGTTGAATGGAATTGGGTAAATTTTAGTCTTGTGAAATTTTTGACTTGCATGTCTTAGTTAAGAAAAGTACTTAAAAGTCATGTGTCTCTGACATGCACGGAATACTAGACTCATTTCCTTTTGTTTTTCTGGAAAAGAATCTGATTCGATCTCCTGATGCAGCCTGTTGAAAAAGATTTTCTCTTTTATGTAGAGTTCCACTTCATCTTGTGAACAAGTATGTCAAGGGCATGCATCTATTCAGTACAAAATGTCTTTATTTTAGCAAACAGATTTGTCTTTGAAATTTCCTGTTCTTATACCCTTTTGCAGTCTCATAGTATCCCAGTTTATCAGTCATTAAGTATAGGCGCTTTTCTTTTATTTCGAAACTTATTTGGATTTTCCCATAAATTACTCATAAATTACTCTCATAAATTATTAATAGTGCATTACTTTCTCAGAGGTGCAATTCTTCTCACCCATTAGTTGTTTGAATTTGTTCTAATAATTTAGTAAATAGAGAAACAATTTCTGTATAGTTGGATGCATCTGAACTATTTTAAGGCAGATAGATGAGATGAATCAGCCCTAAAAATGCAAAACTGACTATCTTAAAAGTAGGTACTTAAGAGTTTAGACAGCTCAGTCAAAAAAGTTAAAATTTTCCAATGATGCTTATTCAACCCACTATACTTGGCTCAAATCCAAAACTAGGAAAGAGTCAACTACATGCAAGAACTCTACTATTTTGAAATAATCAGGCCATCATCTATTATCTACGTAAGAATTCATTTTTATAACATGTAATTTAATTATTTTATAATCAGTTCTTTAGCTGTCTCTCTCACTGAAGTATTTCCTTTTGTACTTTTCCTATAAACAGTAATAACATTTAAAATTGTTTATCATTCACAGATATTCTTTTATGTTAATGAACCATCAAATGCAATAAGAATATCAAATTGTTAACCATTGTATAAATTCTATGGAGACTGCCAAGACATTGACCACTATTAATATGAAAGAAAGGAAAGTTAAAATAATTGCAGTCGTATAATAGGAATAAAAGAAAGAAAGAAACCCACAACAGCTGCTAATTAGACACAGGCAAAAATGAAAATACCCATGTGCAAGAACAAAAGAATTTTGTTGGTGTGAAAAAATCATTAATTCCAAGGCATTAGTTTCTTCCTGTGTGTTTTTTTAAAGAGAATTCCACCACAAAGCCTTTCTCCTTCTGAAAGAAAGTTTTTCTGTGTAGTTAGATAACCCTGGCAATGTAGAATGATGCACATTTATGCCAGACATAGACAAACATTAGCTTGAAGATAGCTGTGAAATGATCCCATTCATCTCCATGGAGTGTTAAATGTGAAGCCTAATTAGCTGAATCTGCTCACCATTTTACTGTTGATCACTGTCCTTTAAATATACAGCTCAAGCTATCCATTTTGATTAAATGGCATTGTTAAGCTTAGAGACAGGGGAGCTACCAAAGCCATAAAAACAAAGAGCATTCAGGGTGCAGAAACTTTGTTATCATCTTGGCCTTTGAATATGCTACTTTTTTGCTTTAAAGTTAAATTTTTTACTTAGTTGATGGCTGTTACTTGTTTGGGGTTTTTTCTACAGTGAGATATTTGTTTATTAAAGAAACTGCATCAAACTATGAAGTACTTCATAAATAATGACAAAGGTTTTTTAGACACCCAACCTGTAAGCATACTGAGGTTTAAAGTGATGGTGGCTATTTGCAACTTATTTACCACTTTTAAGACATGTCTAATATATGGTTTTGGTTTTTGTTTTGTTTTGTTTTTCAAAATGCTATTGTGGGAGAAAAATGAAGGACACACTCAGAATGTTCCTGAGAAGTCAGCAACAAGGCTAGTCTGTTTAAATCCAGAGGAAACAAGCTACATATGCTCACCACATGAGCAGGAGACATGATTATAGTGGGTGTGAAATCTATTCTGTATCCTTAATATAGACTTCATACACTTCCTCTGACCATCTGTTAACATTTTAAATTTTGAAGTGGATGTTTTAGAAATACCGACCAAGTGGCAGCAATATCT
Organism: Pithys albifrons albifrons; assembly: GCF_047495875.1. Classification (NCBI taxonomy): domain Eukaryota; kingdom Metazoa; phylum Chordata; class Aves; order Passeriformes; family Thamnophilidae; genus Pithys; species Pithys albifrons. Next base: position 59,919,193 of record NC_092460.1, read on the forward strand.
TAAAAGCTGTGGAGATGAATTAACAGGGAGGTGGAAGCTGGAGTAACAAGAGATTTGAGACATCTATATGTTCATTAGTCTCATGGGCAGTAGGTGTCTGGATTGAAAAAAAAAAAAGCAAAAAGTAGCCTTAAAAACATCCTTAACTCAGTCTGATTATGACGATTTCAGCAAGGGATGGGGAGCATGGCACCTTAAAGACAGAAAGCCACGATGCGGAAAAATAAAACTAGTTCTGGGCAGGACCACATCAGCCTAAGACAAAAAAAAATGCTACATCCATGAACATGGACTGTTCTACTCCAACTCAGAGTAACATCTCTGATAGCCAGTGGAGAAACATTTTCTGCTCTTGAAGTCCAAAATGTTTGCCCTAGTTGTCCTTGATATAAAATAGGGTTAATGCTACTGAACTAATACAGAAACCTTGGAAAACTGTTAACTGGTTTAAACACCCAACTTTTTATGTATGAGATTTCAGTTAGTGGAAAGTGTATCAGTTAAATAGTTACTTGAAATGCAAATCTGAACATATTTTATTTGAACCTACTTAGAAATAACTAACACATTCCGAGCCTCATTTTGGTTGTGTAAATTTGATTAAATATGTAGCATTACTAAGGACCAGAGCATAAGTTTATATACATTGTGAGGAAAAGAAAAGAAAATATTTTTTAAAAGAGAGTTTGGAGAGATGAATTAATTTGAAAGTGCTAAAACTTCTAGTTTTCAAAAGTTAACTTATGGAAAATATTTGTATACAGGGATAAATAAATATTTCTAGTAAGAATTACCAAGCAAGGGCAATTTTTACTTGAGGTCCTCATTACTTTAGTAGTGCAGCTCATCAGTATGACCATGAATGTTTCCTACCATAAGAAGAATGTTCTAAGAGAATAGCAGATCAAAACATTTTGAAGTTATATTTTCTAAAGAGGAAGTCACTGAATATTTTCTCTATCAGTCATAATGTAGCTCTCTTAGTAACATTGCCTCTGTTTTCGTGTAACTAGAAGTCTGATGCTGATCAAATCAATAACAATGCAACATATTAGTCAAGCTGTTTTGAGACATGCCTCCCTTCTGTTTGCATTTAATCTCCATAATAACCTTTCAATTGAGGTAATAGTCAAATGATACTTAATCAGTGATTGCCCACTTTGATTTGGATGAAACATAACCACAGCTCCTAACTGCTGTCATTGTTACCCATGTCCTAAAAACAATATTCTCTTGACTGCAGAGTGAATTGTCTGGGTAGCAATTTACTCAGATTTACTAATGCTTTCACAAAGATGAGGTTTTTAAGTTTTCTTTTTGAGATAGAAGGGCTGTAGGAGTTGGGGTAGTCAGACAACCATCACTACCCCTTTCATAATACAGATTTTTTTTTTCTACTCTGGAAACAACTGCATTCACAATTAGCTGGAATTAGCACTATGGTTTCTACTCAAGCAGAATTCCAAGACTTATTAAAGCTGTATTAGTGTTATCAAAGCTATATATCACCTGTTCTGTTGCACAGACCATTTGGTGCACAATCCTTCTACTGCACAGACTGTATCACAAGTCAGCTGAGAAACAGCATAACAAAAATTTTTCAAGAATCTTTAAAAGTGACGTATATGTTTTCCTTGAAGCTATAGGTAAAACATGAGAACAGTAAAATATTTTCTTTAATAACAAAAAGGCATGATACCTCAGAAAACTACTGAGGCTCAATAACAATATTCTGCATGCTGATACACTTAAATATTGCTGGCTATTGAGAGATTCTGGCAAACTTAAGAGATAGAATAGAAACACTGTGCTCTAGGGACTCAATTCTAAGTGTCTGTATAGCCAAGTTAGAGAAGAAAGCAAGCTAAGATGATTTAAATAATTATCTAGTATAGTATCGTAGTAAGTTGTTGGCAATCACATTACAGCAGGCATTTTAAAGGGGTTTTAACAGAACAGTTGAATTTTTTATCACATCAGTTTTACTGTGGCATCTTATATGCTGCATATATCACAGGTAAGCATTCTGCTGCTTAAGCCTACCTTTTAACAGTTTTCAGATTTCTCTCAAGTCATGCAGAGAAGAAGAGAAAAGATGGGGAGGGAACAGACAAGGCTTCTTAGCAAACATGCAGCTGTGAACTGCTAGGCTTACAGTTTTGTATCTTTCTGCCTTTGTACATCTGGACCTACAATTAGCAGAAGAAGCCAATGACCAAATACTTGCCCACAGCTAGTCCCCTAAACCCATTCAGATTCTCAAAATCACAAGACTGACTTGAATTTTCTTTCTGATAACAAGTATATTTTGTATTCCTTTTTATTTCAGTTTTGGCAGTCTCTAGGAACACTTCTTTTTGCTAAAGAGAGTAGTGTAGGGTTTTGAAGGTAAAACTAAATGTCTTTACTATATAGAAGGTTTCTTTTTAAACCTTAGGTCTTATAGATTCAATTCTGCCAGAAATGCAAGCATTTAAGAGCTATCAATGACATGGGCATAAGGCATACATGGTTTTTAATTTGAGTCCTACTTTCTATATACCCTGACTTCCCAACTGAAAATTGAGATTATGAAATATTATGAGAAATAAAAATAAATATGTTAAGCATTTGTATACTACCAGAAAAAGGTATGTAGATTCCTAAGGTAACAAAACTGTAGGTGTTAAAAATTAATTACTGAAAATTTTATCTATTTACATAACTCCAGAAGCATGGATCCTTTTAAAAAAAAAAAAAAAGTAGTAACTCCAGCATCTGGAAATATACAACACATTGCATTCTCTTCTTATTACAAAAGAGAAAAAAAAATTTCTAGCAATCGGTCACAGAAAATACCAGTGTTGTAGAATTACCTTTGTACTTTGTAAGTGTGCATAATATTACAGTGTCACCATGGTTATGGAAATATTTCTTTGCATGGTTCACTTTAAAAACACAAATAACATGCAGTGCAAAAGCCACAGCACAAAGCAAGGAAATGCAATGGAATGCAAAAAGACTGAGTGATATCAAAGATACAAGCGTAATAACATGCAAGAACCAATTACCAACCGGTGGCCAGCATCCAAGTTGGGTTTGGGAAGGAGATGTGAATGATACAGCCAACACTTTATCACACAGCATTATTTATGAAAATCACTAAAACCGTAACTTCACATTAGGAAGTATTTGACATAAAAATCTTGTATATGTTATTTAGAGATCACTCACAAAATTGCTGTATTGCAAATTGGGTCTCCTTCAAATGTACGTCACACTTATGTCATAACCTTCAGGTATGTTTTTAAGTAGGGAGATTGCATCAAGTGTGTCCACATGTGTCCACACTGTGTTCTGTCCTTCTGAACTTCTGAATTCAGGTGCCAATAACACAGCTGCTGCACCTTTTTGTGATTTTTCTCCAAAACTGAAGAAGGACTTGCAACTAACAAGATATGCACATTTATTCTGCTTCAATTTCCCCATGATATATTGATAACACTAATTCAAGTATCCAACACCTGTGGCCTTTTTAGGTTTCCTTTTCTAGCAAGAGCCTCTAGAGTACATTTGATTTCCTGTAAGTTGAAGAAATGGTCAAAAATTAAAAAGACAGACCATGACACTATGTCCTGATATTTCACAACAACAAAAAATAACTCATTAAAATGTTTTCATAGAATAGAAAAGGTAGAATCTACACATTGCTTCTTTTTTTGTCTTTTTTTTTTCATAATTGTGGGGAAATGCTAAAATGCACCTCCGAGCAGAGCAATGCTGGGAAGTGGAGCAGACCTGGCCAGTTGCACATACAAGACTTATTGTTGGAGTTTAAGCTCTGTATGGTTTTGAGTTCAGAGGAGTTCTGTGCCACTCCTGCACGGTTTCTACACCCCCTATGCTCATTCCACCTGGTGTGTTTTCCCTGCAGTTTTTTCTAATGAGCCACAGAACTGTGGAGGCAGCAGTGCCACCTCTCCTGGGCCAGACCGGTCCCACCTGAATATGTCCCATGCCATGGGGCTGCCCAACTTTGGTGGCTGCAGCGGCTGGCTGTTTCCACCGCCATCACTCAGTGATAGCTCCATGGCCCTTCCGCTGCTGCTGGAGAGTGCCGCTGTGCCTGTACTGTGCGGCATGGGCAGTGGGGGCACCAGCCGCAGGTGGCGCACCACGTCTGTGGCATCTGGAACCTGCCAGCGGTTCCGGGTCAAGGCAGCACCTTCCGGGGATGCCGCCACTGTCCATGCTGACAACGGTTCAGCGGAAATACGTCTGTCTCTTCTGTCCATCCAGCCCTGATCCCCAAGCCCCTATTGGTCAGTTCCCCTGTCATTTGACAGGTGTTTCCCCATTGGCTATTCAGGTTGCCAGTTATCCATTCTGCCTCTCAGATTTCCTCCCTCTATCCAGAACTCTGTGCTCATTGGATGTTGCCGGTTACCTGCATGCATTTCACCCAATCCCTTTTGAGCTTCCACCCTGTTCTAAGCAACTCCTCGAACTGAACCCTTATAAGTCGGCTCCTTCCTTTAATAAAGGCTTTTTGGTTTCATCCCCATGTTGTGTGTGATGTCTTCTCTGAGAAGCTGTTCCCTAACAGTCGGTTTCTGTTACATAATGTTCTTGTTTTATTTCCTTTGGAGTTGTGTTCATCCTTACTCATTCAAGGAAAGTATTATAACAGTTTGTTTTCCCTTTCTGGTGAACTGTTGCTTCTGTGTATTATTATTTTTTTGTCTACATAGGAAACTTTTTTTATTTATGTTCTACATATGAAATTGAGCTGGGCTATTTCAATCAGTGCAGTATTATAACTTTCAGGAATAAGTCCTGGGTGTTTGCAGAACCCAGTAAGAATGTGGAGGAGTATATGAGAATAAGCAGCAGATTGAAGACAGTTAAATTTCTTATTCTGGATACTAAGTTTCTCCTTTATTCATGTCCACTGTGAACTAGACCTTGAATCATAGAATCGTGCTAGTTGAAATTGACCTCCATGGACAACTAGTGCAACTCCATGCAGGTCCAATAATAGCCAATTACCCAGGGTGAAGTCCAAGCAAGTTTTAGATGTTTTCCAACCTCTCTTGAAATCTGTTACAGTGTTTTACTTCCTTCAAGGAGATTTTTATCCCTTATCTCCCCACACAACTCCATCTCCCTGATCATCTTGGTGACTCTGAAGAGTTTGCTCCTGTGTGCCCATGGCTGTCTTGTACTGATAGCCCAGTGATCTCACAATAGATGTCAAGTAGAGGGAAAGGATCATTTTCTCAGACCTCCCAGCAGCACTTCCTGCTAATACAATCTAGGGGATGTGGTTGGTATTTTTTGCAGTGAAAGCAGGCCGTTGCATCACGTACACAATCTTGTGTAGCGGGACCTTCAGATGATTCTCTGCAAGACTGCTTTCCGTCTAGTTGGCTCCTAGCCAGTAAAGTTGCACAGCATTATTCCTTTCTAGATGCAGATTTTTCATTTGTCTCTGTTTAATTTTATGATGTCTCTGCTAGGCCATTTCTCCAGTCTGTCAGTGTTTCTCTGAATAACATCCTCATCCTCCATAGCAATGACCTCTCCTAACTTTGCTACAGGCAAGGAATTTTCTGGTCCCACTCTATCTCATCATTTGGGTCATTAATAAAACTGTTAAATTTTATTGCCCCAGCAGCCATCCTGTAACCAGTCACTTGATTGGACTTTATACCAAAGACCACAACCCTCAGAGCTCAGTGCTGCAACCAATTTTCCAACCAACTTATCTGTCCATATCTTACTAATCTACCTGTAACAATATTATCTCAAATATTGGCAAAGTCCTCTTTCTTTAGCTTTGCGGCAGCCATTATACAAGACAGTCAGGTTAGTGAGACAACATTTACCCTTGCTAAAACAATGTTGACTGTTCTCAATACACTTCATATATTTCATATGGCTGGAAAAGACTCTGAGTATTTATTGGTGACTAGGGTGAGATTGTTCCCTGGATTCTCCTTTACACCATTACTGAAGATGTCTACAACATCCATGCTGCAAGCATGTACTTTATAAGACTATGACTGCAGATGAGGATCTTCAGTAGAAATCTCTCTGTGGTTCAACACATATCATGTCCCAAACAACCTTATTTCAGAGCAAGAGCTTATGTCTCATGCAACATGAAGTTCAGTTACTGCTTGGAGAGGACACAGAAGATACTAGCAGACTTAAATATTATAGTCCTGGTCAGAGAGAAAAAGTAGGTATTTCCAATCATATCGCAGGCCTTGGAAGTAAACAGACTAAAATGTTCACAAAATGTGCAGAGGAGCAGCATTTCAATCCCTAAGCAGTCACGTGAAGACTTCAGACAACGAGAACACTGATTGTAATGTGTTGCTTAAAAACAGGGATAATACAGACATTGTTATTATTGCTTTACAAAGTTATTTATATATATGGACTTATAACTCAGCATGTGCTCAGCTTCTGGACCTCATGTCTTCCATGAATGCAATCGATATGCTCCAGATTTTTTGAGGGTAGTGTTAACAACGCTCTCCTAAGTGCTAATTGTTAATAGGATTAAAAATCTGAAAGAGCTGGGTATTTTTTAGCTTCTTTCCAGTAAATTTAGATTAAATACAAGCAAGTTGCAGATAAGATCAAACATGTAATTTGAAATACATGCTTTTTTAAATCCTACAATACATAGCTGACAATGTTAAACATTTGTATGTTTTCCAAATCTAACATGTCATAATCATCTCCAGTATTTTTCCATGACCCTAGCTGAGCTAGGATCCTAGATTTTCCACTTAAATCTACATGTTTACCTCTCACATTGTTTTCAAATATGTTTTGGGCTAAGTATCTATCCAAAAGTACATTATGTATTGCAGAGACATGTACTTCCTTCGTGGTGTGCTCACTGGTTTCTTATTATTGCTAATGGAAGTTAATGGCATGCACATCACTCAGAGTGCCTCATTACTGTAAACGAACAGAATCATGAAGAAGCAACTGACATTATTTTGACTACTTTGAGGAAACTTTAGATGATAGCTGATTTAATAGATGGTTTGCCCTCTCCTCTTGAATCTAATGTGACGATCAGATTTATGACCTGAATTCTGGAATCATGGCTTTGTGCCATCGGCAGCTAGCATTAACAGCACATCAAAGCATACAAAGGGATTTTTGTATCCTCATGTCTCTTCTGTTCCCTAAAATACACTTTATCTGTACTTGGCACCTTCAGGATCTGGGCTATTATCTTCAAGGGAAATTAAGAAAAAAAAAAACAGGAAGAATTAAAAAGCTGTATTATTTACAAACATTGTAAAAAAAAAGGATATCCATCTTAAGATTAGCAGAAGTAACTCCAGATGTGCACTGAAACATGGGTCACCATTTAGGATCTTAGTGACATTTAGAAACACTCCTTTCTTATACAAAATCTGCATAGAAGTCTTACAGCTTGTAAAATATGCAGAAAATATGATGTTACTGATTCACATGGTTTTCTGTAAGATGCACTTGAGAAGTGGAAGATGTTCCCAGAGAAAATACTTAACAGCCATGGTTTATTCAAAGTTCATATCACAATGAGTTGCTAGATTACTTTAAATATGATTCTGTTTTACAGACCAAAGTGACTTTTACCTTGATTATCTTACATTTGAGTCTTTTAATGAGTTTAGTTTACAAGGGACATTTTTTTCTAATTGCCAGCCTTAATCAAAGGCCTGTGTATACTTGAAAATACCATTCTAACTATCTGAAAGCTAAATGATGCTTTCCGTTTAGTCTCATGTCCTTCACTTTATGCCCTCAAGTATTACATAGGTAAATCTTCTGTAAATCAGAAGTGGAGCTCTGTATCCATGGTATAAATGTTGGCATTTACATTCTACAAAAAGGCCTGTCTACGTACTCCCAAATTATACCTCAGCTGTACACAAATATTTATTTGCCTTGTGCTTTGCTATTTAACCAAGTAAGGAAAGCTAAATAAAGCATTTTCATGAATACATTTTTCATACATCAGTAGCCAACTAATTTCCATAGGCACAGAAATTTACAGTAGTTTAACTTGACCAACACACATGATTGGAATGGAGCAAGTAGTCTCCACACGGCTAAAATATTGTGGTGAAAATCTCTTTCACAATAGTAGTATATTCCCATTCCAATGTGTTATGCTAGATAACTTTTACCCATCTACTTGTTTGATCTTCACAACTGTGGAAACACATTTACACTCTCTGAAGTGGGGACATACTGTGATGGCCATTTCGGAAATGGAGAGACACACCGAGAGCTAGTCCCTTAAAGGGATTTTGGCATGCTGCCACCAGAGTAGAACTCAAAGCTCCAACTACATTTTCTGTGCTATGCCTGGAGGAAATTATCCCTTCAAGAAAGGGATTCACAGCAGTTGGCATTATGAACTAGGGATATACTTAAACTGGAGAATAGGAAATTATGGAATGAGCACATCATTTGACTCTCATACCTCTATTTAACATTGATTTATCAGGTCTGTAGACTGCAATGGAGTATAGAAGTACATGATTTACCTCTATACTGAAAGTAGCTCAGTACAAAAATGCACCAACACTTATGTACATTTGGTGATGATACACTGCTTGATCTGACTAACTTAGGTCTTTCTTAACTTTACATTAGGGTATATTTTTTTAGGCTGGAATTTAAAGTCCTGAACCTATCCCTTAAAGTGAAAAACTGAGCTGTTTCTCTGGGAGAAATGAACTTCCCTTTACTTTTAAGACATGGTCAATGATAAAGCTGTATTTCATTAGAGTGCTTGAACTCGAGCTCTTCCCTCAGCCCTAGAACTTTCAATCTGAATTTTCTATCTTCTAGATATGTGTTCCAGCCCTAACCTTAGAGGGCAAGAATTCTGCTTTAAAACACAGAAACAACCCTAGAAAAGGCAACAAAACTCCCATTTTCATTGGAAAGCCATGGTCACTAGTGTAATAAATATGTAATTTTTGCTTCAAAGTGGTACCTTGTCATTATGCTGGGTAGAGTTTTCAGGCCTCATTACTAAACTGCATCCTTCCCTACATCTGGTGATGCGTTCTTCCTATACAGCATGCATGGAAAGGGAGAAGCTGGATTTTGGTGTTTTGCAGCCAAGGAGTTTGAAGGAAAATCCTGGCATATATTCCTCCTCTCTCCCTCTACATTTATGGTAAAGTACTTGAGGTAAAGAAAAAACATGGAAAATTTCTCAAATACACACAAGAAATTGTTCTATATGACCTGCCAGTACCCAGCTGTCTAAATATTTGTGATAAACAACATACATATGCATATATATATAGGTGTGTTCAAATACTTTTGTATAATATGTTTGACATTCTTCTGGGTTCACATTAAACTGAAGCTTACCTTTCAAGAACATGTGCCATAAAGTAAACATTTGCTCCCTTTAAACATCCAGTACACACTTACTAGTCAACCACAGCAATACAAGAAGCACAATTGGGCATAACTACTTAAATCTTTCAGAAAGACACTAAAGTATTTTGGAAATATATAGACTCGGTTGCAGACTTAAGAAAGAGTACTCTTTATAGAATCCATAATTCTATTCTTCATGAATGCATGTCTTTCAGACCTGCAGGTATTATGTATTTACATATGTTTATATAGGTGCATTTATTGCTGAAAATATTTGTGTACTGCAGCTTTTTAGAATATATCTATATTTTGTTCCAAACTTTGATTGTTTAAAAATCAAGGCAATAGACATAATTTTATGTATAAACCAGTACACATCAAAATGTTCAGGGATCACTGCACTCCCTTTTCTTATTCCAATGGTTAGAGCATTGAAGTTCTCTTGTAAGACTGCTACAATCCATTCTGTTGTCTACAAACACAGGAATGAAAGCAATTACACTCTAAAGTCAATAAAAATTTAGAAAAAATAAATATCTATTAACTAACGTATTATAATGTATATTCTGAGTTGATTATTCTGTGTTATTACAACACAACTCTTTCTTGTGGGGATATGAAAATGGTTACTGTTGGTACATCTGTAAAACTATTCTCATGCAGAAGTTTATGTGATGGATAGTACAAACGTCTTTAGAGTTTGCTGTTTCCTAATATTACAGGCTTTTTCTTCTAGCCATACACAAATAAAGTAAACTAATGTCTTGATATTTCTTTTTCACTTAGCCGTAATTCAAGTTCTTCTGTCTATTCTAATGAGGAGGGTTTGATTGACAAAGGACTTTCTACTGAGGAATAGTGCTATCTGGGCTTCCCAAACTTTTGGCTTTCCAAAGACAGATGGTAAATCTGTCAGCAGTATCATTCTGCTCAACAGCAGCCCAGATGCTTTTAAGCTTTCTGTGTGAAGCTTCTCCACCCCTCAAGAGTAGCAATGGGCTACTTGCCAGAGAAAGGTCCCCACGGCAATTAGCTGCCTCTGAATTCTACTCCAGCTGTCTGGAAAGTCAAATGAAGGCAGCTTGTTTGGTCATACACCATTTAATGTGGAGTCTGCTTCTTTATAATTAAAGCAGCCTTCTAGGTATCAGTCCAGCTGTCTTGAAAAAAACACCTATGTGACCTTTATTGTTGAAACAGCAATTTTCTATTTACAGTTCCTTACTTTCCTTTAATGAAAACTGTAGTTTTAAAGATTATTATTTTGTACCATTTTTGCATGCAGTTTGCCATTCACCAGATCTTGCAGAGTATTTGCAAATCATTTAGTACAAACTAAAGGAGCAAAGGAAAAAGAGCAATATGAAATCTTTTTCACAGTATTATTCACAGCTGAAGACTTTGCACTCAGATTTACTGGTTCTCTGGATCCACATCTAGTATGGTTGGAACACATTGTAAAATTGATTAAAAAATGGAAATTGATGCCAGCAGTTTGAAATTTCATAGAGGTTGTATTTTTGAAATTTTGAACTTCTCTTTCAAACCAGTCCCCTGTAATCAACTCATGGGAGAAGAGAAAATCCATTGCAAGATTATGGACCAAATTTTGCATCAAGAATCATGTTACAGTGGGGTCAGAAATCAAAAAAAATAGGTTTCTATATGAAGAAGTATGTATGTTACATAGGGATCTTCCAAGATGCAAACAAGAAGTAGGTAAATTATGGTGAACATAAGGTGACAATTTGATAAACAAATTCTCTATAATTCCTTCAGAAAGAATAGGAATGCTTTGGTTTGATAGCAGATGTTTCCATTTCATGGAATTTTTATGTAGGTTAAGGTCCCCAGAAAAGTAATGTGTACTGTTAAAAAATTATACTATAATTATCTTACCAGAGTATTAGTGGTACAGACATGAACTGTTTAAGATAATGCTAATGAAGACTGTAAAAAAAATGGTAATTTCAAAATCAGTGAGCCAGAGATGTCAAAAAGAACTCACCTGGAAATAGGGAATATAAATTATGCAAATAGAGAGCATTTGCAAGAACAAATTTTTTGACAGGAAATAATTATCCCCTTTCTTGGAATGGAAAGGAAGAAGGTAACTCTTGAGGCTTATGAGATAATGGAGTGACAGCAGTCATGCAACACTGATGTTATCAGGAGAGCTAGAAAGGAGACAATTCTACTGAGCTCACAGACTCTCTTCTTTTCCTCTGTCCCTGTTAGGAACAGTGCAACAAAGGCACTGTTGGATGTGTTAGCTTGGCTGCAACCTAACACTTGTTATGGACCTAGCACTGAAATTAAAGAATTGCAATATAAAAGCCAGTGACTGCAACCTATATTTTAGACGCAGTGTAAATACAGTCCGAGAACTTGCTTGAAAACTATTTTAACAGAGTCTGCACTGAAGTGATGGTACAAATAGTAATGAATGTTACAAAAAGGACAGCCAGATTTTCCAGAATGCCCAAATACACTCAACACAGTGACTAGAATGTTGTCCTTTGTCTTAAATAGATCTCTGATTATCTGCAGCATTGTCACAGACTTGCATGTTACTTCATTCACCTGGGTACTATAATAAGTATGATCTGCTGCCCTGGTAATAGGAGGCAAAACCAAGCTGCAAGTCAACTCACAGTCACACTTCATTGTGTTCTGATCCCAGTGAAATCATGATTTTAGAAGCACAAGCAATTTCTGATTGGCAACAGTCTGGCAAATTGGACACCATGAGAAAGTTAGAACTGAGATTTCCAAGTTACTTCATGAAGCATCTGCTCCTTTTCTATGTCTTACACACTTTTGCTGATATGGATTCCTAACTTAGAATGCTAGTTATCCACATATAGAAATAGCTATGAAGTGAAAGAAGAGGTTTTAAAAAAATAAATAAAAATATTAGCCTTTTATCTCATCTGTGTAAAGCAGACAAATCCTATTTCTGTGTTAGCCCTAATTCTGGGTTGTAACTAATTCTGGGTTTGTAACTGAAAATACATTTGAATCTCCTATAGAGGCTATTCTACATAAGAGACACCCTCATATTACTAATTAGTTACCCTGCAGACATCCATAATTCACTAATTTCACTGAAATCCCTCTCTGGTGATGTCAAAACTGCACCTCCCAGTCATAATGACTTCACCAGATGAAAGTTTCAAATGTAAATACTTTAATGGTTTACTGTTGCGTCAGTCTGTGATCAGAAGATGGAGCAGAAAGAAAGGGATAAGGAGAGCGGGCAGATTTATGGTATACTCATTAGAAGACAGATTAAATAAAAAAGTCAGCATCCAGACTTCAGAAGTTGTAATCTACCTTAAATTCTTAGTGCATATCAATATTATGATCTAATCCTTTAAATAAGGATTTGTCTTTACAGAAGAAAAAATAGAAACATATTAGAAACTGACCTTGGTTCAAGTTCTCTCTCTAGTAATCTGCAAAAATTTTTCCTCCAGTAGGGTTTTGCAGTGTAAATCAGCATGGAATTTATTCTAATGCTTGCAAAACTTGTAAAGCTTGATATTTTCACCAACACAAGAATACCAAAACAAAACAAAACAAAACAAAAAAGCCAAATCCCCACAGCTACTATAAGTCATTATTTTTTGTTGAGCTTGTTTTTAAAAGTCATGGACTCCATTTTTTAAAAAGTAAAAGTATTTTTGAGAGGAATTTAATTTATATATTATGAAATTTACTGAATGTAACATTAAAAGTAACTTGACCAACAACAGAATGTGACCTGAATTTTGAGGCAAGATTTAGGCAAAGAAGAGAACATCAAGGATCAAGTGAGACTGGTAATTCCACTTCATGCAGAATTTCAAAATAGTAAAACTCATTTTTATTCTGAATTAGAGCAAAGACAATAATTTTTCATTCTCCTTGGAACCAACATCTAAACAGTCAGGAACTTGTAAACAAACTCTGTACTTTCTCTCTAAATATAAATAACCAAAATAAAATGAATTCATCCAGTTGTCTGCCATGTTAGCTCTTTCTACCTCTAACCTACCAGCTTAGCCATTAGAAATCAGCACATTTTTCTAGTGAAATCCATGCTTAAATTTCTAAAAATTAAGAAGTGCCAAAGCCTTGGGAGAAGATGTCACTTATCAGGATATACCTTTATATCACTAGCTATTGGATAATTGACTGTAATTGGGTATGGGTCTGTTGGCTGATTAGGATCATTGATAGTAAGTGGAAAAATTGAATGTGAGAACAGTTTCTTTAAAAATCAGGCATGGAACCCAACTAGTCCAGCTATCCCATAGTCCAGCCCCATCCAGATTGTTCTTTACAGTATTTGATCAAATTTTCTGTAAAGAAACCAGTAGGTACATTATTTTTAAAGGTTCCTTTTTTTTTTCTTCCCCCCCACTTAGAGATGATAGCAGAGGTTAGCAAGTAATCCCATCTGAATGCTGACCTGATTTTTTAATGGAGTATTTTAATGAATTGTTTACCCAAATTAAACATAACAGATTCAGAATTCCCCCTCCTCTATTTGACTAAAGGCCATCATATTTTGGCAAACTTGAAATAGTTCTGAAGGTTCCCAATCTACTTTTAATTAATGATTTACAGTGTTAATATATTGCTGAAAGATTACAGACTGCTCATAAATAATATTTCTGCATGTTCCATGCAATGTCAATTGGGAAATTGCCCTGTCATTATGATTCCACATGTTAGTGCATAAATTAAGATTCACAAATGACACAACTGAAAGAAACACGTGGTCAAGACATGCAGCTAAATCATTAAGCTGCCTTAGGAAATGTTTTAAATCATTGGTATTGATTAGTTGGCCAGATCGTATGGGGGGTAAATCAAAATAATTACTTCAATGCAGCTACGTCTTTTCATAGACAGAAAAAGGAACTTTTCCTGGAAAAGTCATGAAGTTTTCCCCCATTTCCCAATGTAGGTTTTTAGTTGGGATTTTTCATCCATTTTTGGACAGTGAGCTTTGTGATATGTGCTGAAATGCAGTCGGGGGGGGGGGGGGGGGGGAACAACTAACCAAACAACAACAATAAAAAAGATTAAATATTGTCCAACAAAATTGTCGCAGGTTTGGCCTAGCTGTTGCCAACCCTGGACTGGCCCCCCTTCCCCCTCCCAGAGCCTTCCCAGCAAAGGAAAGGGAAAAAAAAACACTGAAAAGAAATGCACTCTAAAGAAACTGAACTGAATAAAAAAAATAAATTATATTTTCTAACATTTACAAACCACACTGTATACACAATACATAGGATCCCACCCCCAGGGGAGAGGGGAAGGGAGAAAAGGGGATTGTTTAGCTGGAAAATAGGGAAGACACCAACCCAACCTAAAGAAACTGAATGAATCAAAACAAACACAATTAAAAACCTCAAGGAAGGGGAACAAGATTGAAACAATCTCACCCAGGACAGGAGAACCACCAGGGACCGGAGGGAACAGAGTCCAACCACCTCCCACCAGCTCCTCAGCCAAGGAAAGGAAGGCAGGAACAAAACCACTCCCTCCCTGCTACGTGGAAGACACGTGTGGAATACTTGTAACTTCCTTAGATACAGTGGTTACTGAGGAAGCCATGGGTCGAACCATTACAAAAATAAATTAAAATAAATATTGATCCCAAGGAAGAGACATTTAAAGTTAATCAAATATGGCTTGAAAGACCATAGAAACAGTGATTCTGTGTTTATCATGTATGAAAAGGAACAATAGCTTTAATTTCAAAAAATAAGTGAATTTAAAAAAAATTTTACTAAAAACCTATAAGTAAGAAACTTAAAGCATGAGAATAGTTGGCTGGGTGAAGTATATGTCACTGAAAGTTTTAAAAAGGAGTTAGGTAAATACGCACTCAAAATCATATAAACATAAAGAATCCTGTGTTGTATCAAAAGAGTGGTTGAGGTGACCTTGCAGTGATCCTACCAAGATCTTTCCATCTTTCTCCTATTACTGTTCTTAATCAGCCATCTACTCTTACAAGCAAGTTTGATTGATTGAACTGGAAGGAATCTTTTCCCCCCAGTTTTTACAGACAGCAGATTTTGAGAGAAATTCTCATGCAGTCTGGCCTTTGTAAGCTGTAAAGGAGAAATGCATAAGAAGAGTAAAACATAGATAAGCCATATATCAGAAGAAGCCACATAATTCTTGAGGAAGCAAGAACACCCCCTGTCCTATTCCAATCAAGGTGAACAATGGTAAGCACAGTGAGCCTGAGAAAACCTCCTTTGCTGTATTACATCATTATTAGATACCGAGTTTGTGGTGAACTCAAGTGCCTCTTGGTCCTGTTGCCAGGCACCTCTGAAAAGAGCCTGGTTCCATCTTCTTTGCACCCTACTTTCAGGTATTTGTATACACTGATAAAATCTCCCCTAAACTGGGCTAAAAAGTCCCAGCTCTCTCAGTCTTTTCTCATAGGAGAAAAGCTCCAGTCTCCTAATCATCTTCATGCGCCTTCATAGATCTGCCTCCATTATGTCTCAGTGTCTTGTTCTAGGAAGCCCAGAATTGGATACAATACTCCAGGTGTGGCCTCACCAGCAGGTTGACACCTACTGGTAATACTTTACGCAAGCAGGCCAGGGTACCTTAGCCACCTTTGACACAAGGGCACAGGGTTGACTCACGTTCAGTCTGGTGTCCACCAAAACCCCCAGGTCCCTTACTTCAAAGGTGCTTTCCAGGTGATGTCCCCACTGCTGGACTTTGTTCTTCCCTTTATTGAATTTCATGAGGTTCTCGTTAGCCCATCTGTCCATTCTGTTGAGGTCTCTCTGGATGGCACCATGACCCCCTGGAATATCAGACACTCCTCCCAGTTTGGTGTCATCCACAAACTTGCTTAGGTGTACACTGTGTCCTATCATCCACATCATTAATTTTGAACAAGATTAGACCCAGTATTGTTCCCTGAGTTACATGACCAGTTACTAGCGTCCAGCTAGACATTGTGCTACTGATCACCACCCTCTAGGCCCAGCTATTTGGCCAGTTTTCAATCCAGCTCACCATACTTATATCTGGCCATACATCAACAGCTTCTCTATGAAACATAGGAGAGAGTATCAAAGGCCTTACTGCAGCCCAAGAAGGTAATATCCACTACTTTCCCTTCATCTACTCAGCCAGTGATTTTTGAGTATTTACACTACCATTTGCATTGATTATAATTTGCTGTTCTGCCTGGTCAGAGGAAATTCCCAAAGCTGCAATCATGCTTCACATGCTCTGTACACTGCTTATCTTCTAAACCTTCCAAAGCACATTCACTATTTCAGACACATCCTGTTTAGGATCTGTGCATAATGGGGATAATCTGTACTCCATTTACTAAAGAAATGGCAACTACATCAAATATTAATGAAAGACTGTTAGATAGTATGAGATATATCTTATGCTTTTGCAATAGAGCTTTATGATCTTGTTTCCACTCCTTATGGCTTCACATTCTTTACAATACTGGCTGATTTCTGACTGACCTACAACTACCACATTGTGTCACTGATATCCCTGAATCAGACGGTATTTGATCTACTGATCAAATGCATCTGACATAGAGGGTCATAAAGTAGTGGCTACAGCATGGCAGTAGAGCTGTGGACTATATAACCTGCTAGAATCTACTACTCCTGACTTCCACTGCCATTTAGCCCTGGCACACAGCCCTCTGTGCTGCCTTCCCTTGCTACATGACAATGCTTTTGCAGTCTTTTAGCAAATTATGTGCCTTGAGGAAGTGTATCAGTGAGAAGGCAGACCCTTAAAGAGTGAGCATTTGTAGTGGTGTATCCCCACCCATCCCACACCTCCTCAGGCTGCACTATGATCTGAGAAATGCTCATTAGGCCTCAGCCTTGATGAACAGCACCTGGATTCTAGTACGATTGGTATAAAACTGTGATTGGCACCACAAATTTCTGAGCATTGGCCGTAGAAAATGCCTGGTCGAGTGGTGATGAATGAGGTTTGGTTTAGTCGTCCTGGATTGCATCCCCACCTAGGCTGGGGATAGCTCAAGAGTGGAGAACGTCGTCAGCGGAAACGATTACTCGGATGGGGGATTCTATTGGTACAACGATGCGGTGATTGACTTCTAGTAGGCGGAAGTTGCCAAGGGGGAGTTCTGTTGTTGGTAATATGTAGGAGTCAAATGATAAGTCTTTAAAGTCTGTGTATTCGTAGGATCAATATCATTGATGGCCGATGGCTTTTAAAGTTAAGTCTGGCTCATCAATTTCATCTATTATGTAAAGGATTTGTAGGGAAGGGAGTGCAAGTATGATTAGAACGATGGCGGGTAGGATTGTTCAGAGGAGTTCGACTTCTTGGGCGTCAACAGTGTTTGAGGATAGTTTTTCTAAAAGCATTAAGGTCAATAGATAAAGGACTAGGCTGCAGATAGCTAGTGCTACTATGAGGGCATGGTCATGGAATTCTACTCGTTCTTCTATAATGGGTGATGAGGCATCTTGGAAGCTAAGTTGTGAGTGGTTAGCCATGTGTGGGGATGGGGTGTACTGGTTTTTCACCTGTGATTTAGTCTTGACAAGACTATGTAATGATTTTACTAACAACCCATAAGAAAGAAGCATGAGTGGCTTAATGCGGTTGGCTTGAAACCATCATGTGAGGGTTCGATTCCTTCCTTTCTTGGATTTGGACGAAGGCTGGCTCTTCGAAAGTGTGGTAGGGAGGTGGGCAGCCGTGGATTCATTCAATGTTGATGCTAGTTAGTTCTGGTTGTAGAATTTTGCGTTTGGATGCGAAGGCTTCTCAAATGATAAATATTAGTATGATTACTGCAATTATGGAAATGATTGAGCCAATGGAAGAGATGGTGTTTCATAGGGTGTAGGCGTCTGGATAGTCGGAGTATCGTCGTGGTATACCGGCTAGACCTAGGAAGTGCTGTGGGAAGAAGGTGAGATTCACTCCTGTGAATATGACTCCGAAGTGGGCTTTGGCTCATGTGGAGTGTAGGGTATATCCGGTGAGGAGTGGGAATCAGTGTGTGAAGCCTGCTAGGATTGCAAATACTGCTCCTATAGATAGAACGTAATGGAAATGTGCAACTACATAGTAAGTGTCATGTAAGGCGATGTCTAATGAAGAGTTGGCTAGTACAATTCCTGTTAATCCTCCAATGGTAAATAGGAAGATGAAGCCCAGGGGTCAGAGTATTGGAGGTTCTCATTTAATTGTTCCTCCATGTAGGGTGGCTAGTCAGCTGAAGACTTTAATACCTGTTGGAATTGCAATGATTATAGTGGCAGATGTGAAGTAGGCTCGAGTGTCTACATCTATGCCGACTGTGAATATGTGGTGGGCTCAGACGATAAATCCTAGGAATCCAATTGAGAGTATAGCTCACACTATTCCTATATAACCGAATGGTTCTTTTTTACCTGCATAATATGCAACCACGTGAGAGATGATTCCAAAGCCTGCGATAACTTCTTAATCAATGCATTTTTTCTTAAAGGAAAAAGTATTCAAATGCAACACAAAACCAAATATTTTCTGAATTTTTCTCTTCACTGTCTTTGTGAAAGCTGCCTTTACCTTAGCACTGAAAGGGTAATTTCCATCTCAGTAGCATGGAGTATACTATTGCACACTGTATAGCAGAGAATTCTGTTTTAGTAAGTAGCAACCTGGCATACAGACTTTGTAAACTGAGGTTTTTATGATACATTAAAAACCAAACCAAAACAAAAAAAATACAGTCACTACCTAAAATAATGCACAGGAAAAATTATTATTGTTACAAGAATTCCAGATACAGTTTTTCCTGCAGTGTAATCTGGTTTTTAATAAATATAGTCCACAGAAAATTGCTAATTAAATTTCAATTTGCTTTAGGGAAAAAAAATCATCAGGCTGAGATTAAGAGAAGCAGTTTCAAAACAAATATTTCTGCTGATGGTCATACTTCTTACACTTAATTAAATTTTCTCTTGGCTAGAAAGGACATAATACTCAGAGTTACAAAAAGAAGTCTTTAAAAAAATGTGAAATTTTATCCACTAACGTTAATTTCTAAGCATTGGAATTTAGTCTGAATCTTTCACAAACCAGATTGTACCATCCCTATCTTTCAGATGTTTTGTCACTGTCTCCAGTACTCTATGTAGTCAGAAAGAAAATACTGGATTAGAACAGCTCAGGATCTAATTCAGCATAGCACTTCATAAACATTTAATTCACAGATGTGTTTCCTTAAAAAGGTGTAAGCAAAGTATCTCTAAGAATGCCGACTATTTCCTCCTGTCCTATTCCAAACATTTGAAAGCTTCCTTGCAGCAGGACCCTAGGACTGGAGTAAATACTTAGTAGTATAATGAAAGGTGCACAATGAGGCAGAGACATCAGTAAAGTGAATTCAAAGCTGAGGTAGTGATATTTCCATCCTAAATGACTGATTTCTAAGAAAACAGTTCTTTCCTATAACACATAGGATTTCCCTTCCTCTTTTAAACTTGCAACTATTTTATTCAAACTGTGTTTTTGTGGGACAAAATTTACTCTAAGTTTCTTCAGCAATATGGCAGGGTTTTCTTCAATGCAATTCTACCTTGAAAGTGATTATTTAATTCTCTGTTCATTATGCCTCAGTGATTCCAATATTAAAACTGCTAGCTATAAAAGCTCCTCTGCCAGCCACACAAATTCAACCTGAAAGTCAACCTGTTTCCTTCCTTTCATGGAGTAATAAAGATTTTGCAGATCAAATTATACCTCAATTACAAAAGCGCAGGTTCATTGTCTTCTGATTGTGTTTTCAATGACAACTGTGGCATCCTAGTGCCACTCATGTTTTTATATATATGTAATCTTAGGTAGCTCACTGGAATCTGCCTAATCTTGTCCTAACCAGTGTTCTAAAAGTGATTGCATCACACTCCTCTTTTTTTAACATTTCACAGAAGTTAACTCAGAGGAAAATAATTTTAGAAATCCTACGTTCTTTGTGACTACTATGGTGGTTTTGGCAGGAGTAGAGTAAATTTTTATGTGGTAGCTAGTATGCAGCTATGGTTTGTATTTGTGATGAAAATAGTGTTGATAATTCCAAGATGTTTTCATCATTGCTGAGCTGTGCTTACAGAGAGTCGAGGTCGTCTTTTCTGCCCCTCATCCCAGCCCACCAGTGAAGAGGCTGATGGTGCACAAGGAGTTGGGATGGAATACAGCCAGGACAGCTGACCCCGACTGACCAGTGGTTCATACCATGTGGTGTCATGCTCAGCATATAAAGCTGGTGGTAGAAGGAGGAAGGAGGTGACGTTTCAGAGCGATGGGATTTATCTGTGCTAGTCACCATAACGCATAAAGAAGCCCTGTTTTCTTGGAGGTGGCTGAACACCTGCCTGCCCACGGGAAGTGATGAAGTAATTCCTTGCTTTGCTTTATTGGAACACATAGGTTTTTTACTTTATTTATTAAACTGACTTTATCTCAAGCCACGAGTTCTCGGTTTCACACTTTTGATTTTTTTCCCCTATCCCACCAGGGGGAGCCAGTGAGAAGCTTTGTGTTGGGCTCAGTTGTCGGCTGCCGTTAAACCACGACACAGCTCCTATAGAGAATACCCTCTTATGTTTGGTCAGAAGAACAATAAAAGTCTTATACTTAATGGTTGTATATCCTGAAAGTCAACAGATGTGTACACTGCTCAAAAAAAAACCCTGCTACAGATCATTGAAATTGAATTTGCACAATAATGTACATTCATGTGAAGCTTCATGAACAAGTACAACCTTGAGTGTTCATATGCTGTAGATAAAGTTGCAGTATGAAACCAAAAATAGAAAACTGCTCTTCAGCAACAACTTTTGGATTGTGATCATGCTTTAAGATTTGTACTTTCTCTGTTCTAGAGGGGAAGTTATTAGAAAGCCATGAGCCAAATGATGGATTTTAAATGTCATTTTGGTGCATGAAGATGAAGACTGGTGTCTAATAAGTTGAGGGGTTTGTGTCTCAGTTCCAAATTTCCAGTGGAATCAATTACTAAGGGTGATTTCTTAGATACCTTTTAGAATACATTTGCACGAAATTTGTCTTTGATCACTTCTGATCTTCAATATATATACACCTCATTCATTTTTAATAAGATTTAACTCATAATTTAGTTACAATAAAATAAACTATGTAAAAGTCATGCATGCCTGAGGGAAGGGTTGGTTTAAACCCTTTGGAAGAGGAAACATCTTTAGAGCCTATAATTAGAACGTTTATGTGCCATAGCAACAAAAGCATCTTTCCCAGAATAGTTCTAGAGAGCTGTCTTAAGGGAGGTAGTTGTGCACATAAACTGTTCAACATAACTGCAGCATTGCATTTAGTTGGATGAATTAGTTTAGCTAGATTAGTGTATCAATACCCTCACATGTTTTGTTCATTTGTTGCTGCTTATGCTTATATGTTTCTCTTAAATTCATATTAGTTGGACTTTAGTGTAATTTGGAATAATACAAAAATAACAAAATAAGGATTGGACTGTCAAAGGACATAGAATTAGCATTCTAGGCAGTAATGTTTATAATCCTACTTGAAGCCCTTCATGCAGAAGAATCCTCTATTTCTTTCAGATCAGTAATCTAAAATTTCATTAAACAGCCTTATCAGCATGAATAAAACGAGGAATAAATACAGAAGCTCTTTAAAAAGAATTCCTGTATAAAATGCAATAAATTTTGAGGATAAACATTTATTTTCAAAAACACTGTTTCAAATCACTCTTTTTTTTTTTACTGTTGCTTATCAAAATGTTTTCATCACAAACTTTAACAAAACAGTGGAAAGAAGTTGGGGCAATAGCTTTTTTGATGATAATAATGCTTTTTAATTTTTTAATTTTTTATAATAATGTTTTTTATTTTTTAATTCTAAAACAAGAGAGTGGAATCATTCTTGATCCTCTTTGTCTCTATTCCAGCATTGCTGAAGTGTGGAACCAGAATAAGGTAAACTGTCAATATACTCAGAATATAGATATCAATTTTTTTTCCAATTATAAAGCAATCTGAAGTCAGCTGTTACTCAGAAGGAAGAGAATAGCCAGATTGAACTAATTAAAAAAAATCCTTATGGCTATCCTGAAGGGCTAAGGAAAGTTACAACCTGAAAATGGCATACATAGAAGAAAACATTTAGTGTAAATACAGGGTTTTATAAAAACATGTATGTGTCTGTATTACTTTAAGGCTAATCAGTTTCAAATAGGAGTCTAAATGGTTTCCTATAGATAAGTACTAGCATAAAGCATGTGGAAAATAAATTAAGATTTAAAAAATTGTTTTGGGGGTTGCCCCAAACCCTTTGAATTGTAATATCTATAATAGTAAGTTGAACTTTACAGCCTTAAGTAATCAAATATATCATTCAGATTTCTTTTGAATACCTTCATTATCATCATGTCTCATTCCATCTGCCAGCTACCCAACAAACCTGCTAGGTTTCTGCTTTAGTAGATCTTGAGCTCATCACTTTAAATACTCTATCAGCTCTAAATGTCTCTGAAAGTCTAATTTTCTATCCCTGAATTTGTTTTGCCTCATGCCATAAAATCATAGATATCTCATATAACAAAGCCAGAAGTCTAGCCTTGGGCAGCTACACATGCAATGCAGCATAATCAGAATGAGGAGACTTCATTTAAAAAACCATTTTATTAAACTTGGTTTACACAAACAAAACAAATATAAATCCAGAAGATATTCACATGAAGGTATTTTACACCTTTAATGGATGAAATATTGCATACAAACAACCTTAACTGTACTGGAAACAGCTCTGATCTGAGTATTCAGTCAATAATTCCCATTCAAACAGCCTATTCCACACCTTCCACTAGACCAGTTTGTTCAAAGGCCCATCCAGCCTAGCCTTGAACACTTCAAGGGATGGGGCATCCTCAGCTTTTCTGGGCAACCTGTTGCAGTGTCTCACCATTCTCATAGTGAAGAATTTCTTCATTATAGCTAATCTAAACCTACTCCCTTTCAATTTAAAGTCATTTGGCAGCTTAAAGTGTTTGTCTTGACCTTCATCACCATTATAGAGAAACAACTGTCATAGTTTTCTTTCTGTGCACTAATTGTGGAGGAGAGTAACTTGATATGCAGAATACTCATTTTATTTGATTAAAATAACCATCATTTTAAATTCATACAGAAAAGTAGAATCAGGTACAGGCATAAACCTTCTGTCTCTTAACTCAATTAGATCATTATTCAATTGCTGCTATTAAACTTTTGTCAGTAAACAAATTAAGTGTTACATTGCATCCTAACAATAATGTAGTTCAGTCACCAAGCCAAAAATACTAAGGTGAACTTAGCAAAAAATTAATTATTAAGACAAAAAAAAAGCTGATCCTAGAAAAGTAATGGTGGACTTAGTTCTTAACTCACGTGCTTAGAAGATTTTACCTAAACTTTATTAAAATAAAGTGTCTAAAACTATAATCAGTCACTAGAAAAAAACCCAAAAAATGTTATTTGAAGATACATGAGAAAAAGAATTCTCTCTCTCTCTCTCTCTCTCTCTCTTCTCCTCCTATTACAATGTGGTAAGTTGTTATACGGGTTGAAAAAAACGTTCACAAAACCATCTGCATCTGCATCTTCTGAAAACTCAATTAACTAGCTGCCATACTTGAAACCCAAAATAAATCAGTGGTTCTCAACATTATACAAATAAGATAGCACCAGGAAGTTGTGAGATAAAATATTTTTTTAAATTGTTAAAAAAACCCCCACTTCTTCAAATTAGCTTTTTTTTTTTTTAAAGAAACACTTTGATAGGGAGTTTTAGGTGAAAAATAGAAATTGAAAAGGGCTGTACAAGTCACATACATACAACAGAAGACAACAAATGTAATATTACAACCATCTTGACCCAAGAGGAAAGGTGAGACTGAGTCTTGAAATTTTATTCATGGTTTTCTGGAATGCTACCAAATGTAGTGCAGTCAGTAGGATACCTCTACAGCTGTAAAGAGGTGTTCAAATGCAAATTCACACTCATATATCAGAACTAGATATTTCGTATTCAAACAAGCTCAATACTTTAGCTTTCAGTCACATGTTTAGACAGGATATACAGTGAATAAATAGCCAGTGATTAATGGAGAAAACTGAGTTTCTTCAAGCCGTTAAATGAAAGAATTAGAGTCTATTTACCCTTGCATGTTCCAGAGCCATTTTCTGATTGTTGATATTTGATCAGTTTATAAAATATTCTACCCAACTGCCTATCATCCTCTCCATGCTTCTAACAAAAGAAAACAAACAACCAGGAACTATTGCAAACTACTAATTTATGTTTTTCAGTCTATCTTTTTCTAATTGTTGCAAAAAATGGCCTCACTGTAGAGTTTTAAAATTGCCTTTGAGTCATTCAGTATGGTCCCTATCAGAAAAGTTACACTTCCAGAGATAACTAAAGAAAAACTTTCTTCCTGACCCTAATTTATTCAATGAGTTGTGCTCTGCAACTTGATTGATAGCCCTTAAAATTTTATACTATAATTACTAGGAAAATGCTTTTCTCATTTATGTGATGTTGGAATATGGTTTTCAAATTACTAGGCTCTAGGCCTAGTAATGAGCTCCACAGTAAATCCCCGTGTAGAATGTTGCTATCCTCTACATTTTAAAATTGTCAATTGGCACTGCAAGTCACAGATGGACACATACATCAGGTTCTCTGCCATGAAATGTCTAAACAAATAAAAGCATTTCATGTATGGGTTAATTTATAAATTATTACTATTAATATTGGATATTATTATATCTTCCTTTTTGTGAAGAAATTATTGCCTTTATTAATGCTATCTAAAGCATTTCAAAATATGTGTTCTGGCTTCTTCTCTATGATGCATTTGCAAGAGAAATCAATATGCTCAGATTAGCCCACCCACATACTGCAGTCTTTTTATTGTCACTCTGCTCGGGAGCACAATAGTTCTATTGTATCTCCAAACTCTCTGCTGCTGCTCACCAAAACAATAACCAGAAATCTTTTCTCTTGTTTCACATCTCCTCTGCAGAGGAACAAGTCCTGCTGTGATTACTGGGGTACATAAATATGCAAAAGATATTTGAGAATGGTGCAGAATAAGCACTGTGCAGCAATGTGAAAAATTCTTACCCTGCCCTACAAACTGAATAAAAGACACCAAAGATTAGTGACTAGTTCAATTTCCCTGTCTTTTAGTTTTCAGAAACTCTAATCAGATTGGCAGCACCCTTTCTATGTAGAGTTGATGCTACCATAAATATCTAGCTGACACTTGAGTGCTAGACTGAGAAAACCAGACCATGGTACAGTTACATGTCAAAATGCTATTTTTCAGTAACTGTAATTTAGGAATTTCGTGTGAAGTTCATTAAATATTTATCTTAGTTTGCTTGATTATTCAAATTTCTCTACCTTAAATTTTGGTCATGTCATATACTCTTTTCTCTAAAATACATCATCTCAGTTTTAGTAAATTCCATGCATATTAAGGATTTGGAAGATGATGGTTAGGCTTGTGAACAGATATTAAAGAATCAATTCAGCACAGAGCAAAAAAGTTGGAGTGGAAGTAGGTGGGGGGAAATTATTTTAAATATATAAAACAAAAGTACACAATAATAAAATTGATCTAAATATAATCTTCCTCATTCATCTTGGACTGATGATGCACAATGAATTCCCTGAGAGTCAAATAACATTTATAACTCAATACATTATTCAGTTACCAGAAGTACCTATGAAGCTTCCTTTTTAGACATCGTCCTTCCAAAGTTGATACTTCAGACATTACCAGAAATCATTGTAAACAATTATAAGGAGTATGAACAGGAGAAAAACAGGCTACCAGGATCATTAAAGAGTTTTAAAAGCAGAACTACAAAAGAAAAAAATAGAAAAACCCACATTACATACATTTTTAGATAAATCAAGGCAACCCAAACTGATTGATTGACTATTTGAAACAGGCCACTATAATAAAATAATGTTAATTCGGTGGGTGTGAACCCTCCTAGTCAGCTGCTGTCCAATTACTACTTAGATTCCATCTCTAATTTACAATGACGATTTGAGCTGGCAAGTATTTGCAGTGTAACTGTCAGATTTTTAAAAGCTTTAGTAGATAAGAGCTACCACAGTTTCTTACAGTTATGTGTTCCAGCAGTAGCTTTCAAGAAACTTTTGGCAGCAAGCTGCATTATGTTATTACACTGGTATACATTTCTTAGTAGCTTTCATTCATTAGTGTGATAAATTGGCCCAGAAGTGTCCTGATAGTCTGTTTCCTTGGCTTTGGTAACACACAATTTCCTGGTAATTAAGATTTTTCTTTAACATTTAGATCTGAGCACTACAGATAGGTATGGAATCCATGACATATAAATTATCATGCAGGATGCACGCTTTCCAACTGTATTTTTTGCACTGTTTGTATAAAAACATGGTTTGAGTTGAATGGTGTACTAGATTTTCAGAAAAAGACTTTTTCAATCACATCAGTGGGTAAATTGCCTATTTAAGGTATTATAATTTTAAAAAAATTCTTCAGAAAACTTTTTATAAAATTTCCATAGAGTAAAAATTTTCAGTGAAAAAATATTATATAATTAAACTGTTTTACCAGTATAAATTGCTTTTCTGTTTACTGATGTATGCAGCTGAACTATTTAGTGAGATGTCTGTGGCATTATGTTCACATGACTCTCTGAAGACCACTTAATATTATTGAGTGGCATGGCATATTTTTCCAGTATACATATTCCTGTTCATACACAATTCTTTGAGCTACAATGAAAGACTGGAAGTCATAACTCCAGAAATTCATGTCGGTTTTGGTTTTGGTTTTTGTTTGTTTTTTTTTTTAATAGCCAAGCAGTCATGCAAACCACACAGTCTGACAGTCATCTGACCAGTGTGATCCCTCTAAGGCTGGTCCTGGCACAAGTCAGGGAGTGCCATGTCTGTGGCTCTCCAGGCTGGTTCAGAGTCCCACCTGACTTTGGGGGAGCTTCGCCAGCAACACTTCCATGTGCTCCAGTTTTGGAGAGAGAGAACTGAGTGCTGTTCAAAAAATTTCCCAAAACAAATAATTTCTAGCAGTGATAATTTAATATGCCCTTATCTTAAAGTCTGGGATTAAAGATCAACCTTAACTGCATGTCATATTTACATATCTGCTATTTCACATAAGTCTGAAGCTATTTTTTGTTCCCTATCAAGTTACTGTTCTGTAATTATTTGCATTGCAACACTGACTTAATATTTTCCCCTGATGTTAAGATAGTTTCATTTGCTGGCTCTTCTAAGTGTCTTGTTCTTTCTTCTCAGTCAGTGAACCTGTGAGCCAAATTCAGAAATGATATGTAAGGTACTGTAATATAGCTCACATAATATTCACTTGAATTCCCTCAGTATTTCATACTCTGCTCTTCATAATGTGAAAGGCAGTCTAACAAAATATAACTCTCATACAAAGTAGTTGAAACAAGTTGGGTAAGCTAAAGAATCTCCTTCAATAAATTATGCTTTCTCCTAGCTGTTTATTATCTGAGCCAACTTTGATTTAAGTACTGGAGGTCTGAGGCAGAGAGTAAGGTAGTAGACACATATCTGAGGTAATTCCATTAGTTATGATTGCACTGGCAAGTTCATAGATAAACCATGCAAAAGTATAGGCTCTGTGTGGGCTAGTTCAGCTCATAGTCAGGTTAGCAAGTTAATTGCAGGGCTGCCTGGCTGCATGTATTTATGAAGACATTATGCTCTCAAGTGAGCAGAATCCAAGAACCATTTTTTATGGGAAATACAAACGAGACACCCACTGTCTCATGCTGACTCAAAGGAGGAGGTGTATATGAAGAAACTACTGAATTGTCTGGCTTGTTTCCATTACTTTTGGTATCTCATCTTCTGAGTAAATAAAACAGAGTTGACTGTAAAACATTCTGTCTGCATTACTCCTCACTTTTTCTTTGCTCATCACATCTGAATTCGACTCTACTCCTTCAATTGGACTATGCACATATGTTTAGAGAAACACAAGTGTTTTCATGGCAGTCTTACCCATTAGGTAAAATAAACCATCCTCTGTTTATAGCTAATTTTGATTTTTAAAAAAATTCTTTTTCTTGCAGGAGAAAGAGATTTATTTTCTGCAGTGGTCTAAATGAACTAGTCCAAATTGCCAGGATCTAGAAGAGACTCTGGTACAAAGTGCCTGGTGACAGGGAGAGAGGGAACAAAACATGAATCAAGGTGTCTGGAAGATCTGGATAAAAATACAGAAATAAATAAAGCTAAATATATGGGGGAGAAACAGTGGAAACAGATTGTGAACACAAAAGCTGAAGAAGAAAAATTAGGTGGACAGTTTCTCTGAAGCCTATTTGTATTGCCTCTCTGAGAAAAAAAGTTAAAACTCAGAGAAAATGCTTTAAAAGTTATAGAAAGGTTTGGCAGGAAAAAGGAACCTAATTTTCAGGGAAAACAGGTGTGCAAGGGGGAGTTTCTGCAGACTCTCACTGCTCTACTGATTCAATTCTGTCTGAATATTTCCCCCAGGTATTCATTGCTTTTCATGATGCTTCATTCCGACAACTCATGCTACATTGAGTAACTTATGGGAACTGAAGTATACATGAATAAGCTTTCCATACTCATTTTTCCAGAAGGTGGATGTGTTTGCAGTAGAACTTTTGCACTCAATCCTCTTTGTCACAAGTAGAGTGCAAATAGTGTCTTGATAAATTCTAACCCTTTTGTGGAATTTTCAGCTATAAAGATTTCAGTGTTGCTGTTATGACTGTATTATTAAAGAATGGATAACAAGAAAAGAAATGAGACTCTAGTTCCATGCAAATTCTCTATATTTGAGAACTTTGTACCATATATATAGTCACGAAAATTAATAACAGCCATGCCTTTTTGTTTCTCTTGAATATAAAAATATTTGAATGCAAAAGTTACTTTGTCTAAATTAATCTTCCTCTTCCATGCTAGTCAACTTACACTCCATGACACAAAGACCTCCCACAATGCTTGCCTTGCACAAGCATACTGTAGTCATTGTCTAACTTGGAATTATTTCTGGAGAAGTATTAATATATGATTTTAACATGCAGTTTCACTGTTAAAAAACATGACTTTTTCCATATTTTTAAACCTGGATCAAATATTAGACAGATGAACATTTTCATCCTGCTCAATTTCATGCAAACATAAAAATTAAATACAGTTTTGGTGAAGCTTCAGTTTTACCTGCATTATACAACAAAATTACCTACAGAAATAATTTTTCTTTATTGTTTTCAATGGGAAAAACTTGATTGTCCAAGTATTTTGTGTTGTGATTTTTTAAGAAAAGATTACACTATTTCCTACTTCTTAAAATTTAAAAGCAGTCTTGTCTATGACACAAATTACTAACCTGGAAGCAATATTAGACTAATGAGTACTGATGTGTTTACAGCAAATCTAGAATTTTGCAAAGTCAAGATGATAAGACATTCAATCTCCTTCACTGAACTGATCATATAGATGTGAAAAGGCTGTTAGCCATGTAAATACATGCTTGATTTTAATAGTCCTGTCAATATCACTTTTTCCTTACATATATATAATTCTTACAGTTATTCCATAACAAAAAAAATTTAAAGCCATCTAATATTTTGTGATACATCCATAGATATTTGAGTTCTGTAATTCTGAAAGTCCCCTATGCCCTATGTGGCATTACCTTAGTGTATCTCATGTTGGGGAGTGGAAGAGCCCCATGATGTTCTCTGGTTCCTATTCAATCAATTAGTATACACTCAGGAGTTATTCTTCTGTGGCAGACCTACCCATAATTGAATTTATGTCAGATAAGATGCTGCACTTATACATCCCCTGGGAGCAGAAATGAAGACATCAGTCACAAGGCACACAAAGATTTCTCTTCCCTAAAATCTCAGTGAAACAGCAGCTATTTGCTTTTAAAGTATTGTCCAAATGCTTAAGCAAATGAGGGACTAATTTACCTGACTTCTGAGAATATTCAGTCATTACTGTAGCTAATAATATATGAAATCAGGCTATCTTATGGCATGAAGCCGGTAGATGACAATGTTTTGCCAACTTATTATCATTGGTGTAAGAACTACCTATGTACTGTTTCAGCAATTACAAATGTTGGGGCAACTTACAATGGGTCTGAGGTATTGTTAATTGACAATCACAAACTCAGAACCTGAACTGACAGACCCCTACTAGTTTTTCACCTTGGGAGGACTGATTTCTTTGCAAAATTATAAATCATTTCACATTTATAAACTGAGAAATACACAGCAGGAACATGTTTTTTTAATTTGTATTGTGTTATTTCCTTTTCTGGTTGTGTTCTAATGGGGAAAAAATGTTACTATTAATAAATCATAGGAGGGAAAGACAACATCTAATTACAATATGTTTCATTCACAGGCCTTCCAACTCTAGCCCACAAAATAAATGAAGCAAGTTGACTTGAACTGACAACTGGACAAGTTGACATTGAATCATTCACATGGTCTCAGAGCAACACAAGATTTCTTTGTGACAAGAGATTTACCACTTGCTTTTTAGTTGTTTCTTTGCATTCTCTTCATACAAGTCTTGCAGTGCAAAAGGACAATGAACAAGGTTAGAAGTTGGTCCTTGGTCATAAGGTGATGTACAACTAAAAGTGAAAAAAAAATCTAAAATGCAATCAATTTAGATAAACTTAATTAAATTTCAGAAGAGCTACTGTATCATTACAACAGGGTATTCAGTTAGTCTCCAAAGAGGTAGTGATTGACAAATCCATGTACTGGTAATTTTTCTTGCATAAAAACAAAACAGTGGAAAATGTCAATGTACCTTTAGTACTTACATATTGAACAGTTAAAAACTTCCATATTCTGAAGGTTTTATTCAATTATGGGAAAAGACTTGTTCAAATAAATAAAGTATTTTAGCTCACCCTGTGAGAAACTCCTATTAAGGACAAATGTTTGAGTCAAAAAAATTTCTTAAGCTTCAAAAATAAACTGTATGGCTAAAGGAGATTCTTCAAAATGCACAGTGAAAATGTTTGATTCCTCTTCTGTTTTTACAGATGTAAATCATATTTCATTTAAACTGGCTAAAGAAAGTACAGAATTGAGGCCATGCTGTCTAACCACCCCATACTCCAGTTTTCAATTTTTAAGCCTTATTTTTTTATTTTTAATTTTTTACTTAACAATTTACATTGTCTCAGCAGTTAGAATCATAAAGAAATACCCTATAGTTGGTGACTGATTCTCCCTTGACTAGATACTGCTCCAGACTACATCTGTTGACATCACTTTTTTCTTTCTATTTTCAGGATCCATAATTGCAATCAAATCTCAGACATAAACAAATAATCACAGTCTACTTTAGCTGAAAGCAGAGTTCTATTTACACAGAGGGGAGCCCTACTATCTTTTTCAAAGCACAAAGAGGCTTTAGCCACACACAGAAAGAAAAGAATCTGAACCTTTGATATTTTTATCTGACTTAGTGCCACGAAGTCTGCTGAGGGATGTTAGATCAAGTGTAGAGCATGATACTCTGTAATACCAACTCCCATCCTAAATATAAATTACAGTTATTCTTGTTCTTAAGGAAACATTCTCAGGCTCAGGTGTCACCTGCCTATAACATTACTCAAGGGTGGTCTTTGAGGCTGATCTGAGCCTAATCTTGGAAAATATAACATGTCTTGTCTTATTTAACATCACTCCCTAAACCAAATACTCTATAAAGTATCATGAAAATCATCTTCTTAAAGGAATTACCTTTTAGTTTTTAGGACACTTCAAATAGTTCTAGACTCATGTCATGGTTTAACCCCAGATGTCGATTAAATACCATGCTCATATCCCCTGCGTCCTGCCCCACAGGTGGGGAGGAGTATCGAAAGGCAAAATGAGACCTTGTGGGCTGAGATAAGAACAGTTTAATAACTGAAATGAAATAATATTAATGATAATAATAATAATAAAGGTAAGGAGAGAGAGAGAGTAACGGAAGATGAGAAAAGAAGTGATGAAAAATAAAATTGGTCACTGCCTGCTGAGATCCAGCCTGTCCCCAAGTCACGATCAGCTCCCCTGACCTGTAACTCTCCCAGTTTATATGCCAGGCCAGTTTGGGTCAGCCATTCTGTCCATGCTCTCTCACGGCTTTTTGTACAGCTCCTTACTAGGACTGCATGAAACACTGGAAAGTCCTTGATGAGGAGTAACCACTGCTTAGAAATAATAAAGCATCAGTGTATTCTCAACATTTTTCTCATAGTAGATCCAAAAACCACAGCACTGTACCAGCCAGTAAAAATAAAACTGGGACAGTTAATAGTAGTCCAAAATAAAAATAAAGGTAGTGCAAATTTTCTTTCTCTGACTGAAGTATAGTTTTAATACCTTTTCTTATGGGCAAAATATGGTGTGTTTTAGAATATGAACATCTTACTTAAATGATACATTTTATTTTCCACATGTTCTTCAGTAACTGTCAAAAGCAGAGACTACCTTTTTACTATAGGATTAATCATTATCAAAAAAACCCCACAAGAACGTAATGTAATTTGTCAAACATTAGTAAGCTATATAGATTTAGCACACATTAACACAGAATTAGTGAGTAGGCCATCTCTAATGGCCACGTATCATTATAAATTTATTCCAATTTCTATTCCTAGTCTGTGATTGATTCATTTTACAAATGTTTTAAATCTACTGAAGTAGGTTGCTCAGAAGATCGACAGAAATGCTTGTTCATTAAATATGCTCAAATAAATATGAAACCATCATAAAATCCTTGAACTTTAGTGTGTAGTTAATCATGGAGTGCTTCCAAGATTGCTCATTGTGTGGACCCTGTCCAGAGAAAGAAATAAGATGGAACAACTCTTCTTTCACCTGCAGGTTTTCAGACTGTGCCCACATTCTGAAGGTAATCAGACATTTCAGTAGCATATATAAAATAGTCTACTAACAGTCATGTTTAAATTGAGCTTTAAGGAAATTACATTACTTACCTTCAGAGTACTGCTATATTTCCCAGGCTGACAGTCATCCTTTCTTAGTCAAAGACACACCACAAGTCAGATTTTTAGCCAAGATGAAGGCTCCACTTACAACATACGCTTAAATAGAACATGTCACAACCTTTCCATGTCAAGAAAAAAGGTATATCAATAGCAGCATATTTGACAAAAAACATCTTGGACCATGATTCCTTTGAAGAATAAGAAGTATGTAGTGGAAAATGCAGAACACAGTATTTTTAACTTTGATTATTAAATTAATGGCCAGAGAGATTAATACGCCAGGTGACATTTTAAATATCGTAAAATCAATTCTAGACAAATCAATTCTCATTGAATTCATCTAGCCTCCTGTTCACTTTGCTTGAGCAATAATCCTATTTGCTGCTATTCTCAATGACCCCTGGGGTAATAACACTTCTTTTGCTTGCTCCACACATTTCTTGGTAGTAATGAGTTTCCCTGTGCCTGTGCACTTTTATACTCAGGGTTAATAAGGCAATCACTTGTTTATTAGAGACAATAATATTTGCTTCTGTCACTTGATGATGTACTGTGACATATTTCAAGAGACATATTTTTTTTTTCTGGGAGAAGGTAGAATTTCAGTATGTTCAAAAATTCTGAGTTATGAATATCACATATGCAGTTACAGTTCATCAAGCCTCCAGAGAATGGGTCAAATGGTATTTATTTTGTTTCTCCAGATCCAGAAGGCTATCTTTTGAAGACTGTATTTTCTGGGTTAGCAAATAGAAAACTGCACTGAGAGAAAAAGAATAAACACAAGTCAATATTTTATGTGACATGACATATAATCTCTATGTTTTGCTGGTTTATGAATGTGAGACAAACTTTTACACTATAGGTCATAAGCATGTTGAGTACAGCAACACAAAAACATTTGATGTCAATGATTTTTGTGTTAAAACAGGTCTCCAGCTCTATGAATCTGAAAACTAATGTAATTTCTGTGCTAGTTTATAATAGGTTTGATTGATTTTAAACATGTTAATTTTTTCTTTCTGAATTCCCTTTGATAATAAAGATTCATTTACAGTTTCCTACCTTAAGTTGTCAACCTTATAAAATAGCCTCAGAAAACAAATGGTCATTAATGTAAACAGTTCATTTCCTCAGAGAGACGTAAGAAATCATAAGAGAGACTCAAACGCTTTTACTGTATGAAGGTTAGTCCCTCTTGATGTGAGCTTTATTTCTAGTAAAGCAGAAGAAGCACAATTGCAATACCTTCAGTAAATGACTTTTGTTAATATGCTAGCTCAGTTTATCTAAGCACTGGATCAGCTATACATAAACAGCTTCTTCAGTCCCTAATATTTGTTCTGCAGGGAGGAATAACAAGAAAAGGTTTCTTATTCCATATGACTGGATCACAGATCAGTGGAATGCTTGCTCAGAAAGAGCAAGGATTTTGCTTTCTCTATAAGGTTTTGTGTGGAACAGTTCATAATTCAGCCCTTATTCATAACTATAAAGCACTATATGCATACTTATAAACAACAAAATATTATCCTTATCTTTACTGACTTAAGTTTATGTAATAGAGAATGCATTTCTAACTTTTAAAATCCTATTTTTTCAAAACTGTCTTTATATTTAAATATATATAGGAAAATGCTTAGACTCCCTAATCCTGAATTTTGAAAGTCTGTTTGATCCTTTAATGGAAACTTTAACAATTAGACAGAGAAAATAAAATATTTGACCAAAAAAACCAAAAAAAAGTCATGTTCCTGCGACTCAGAGTGCAAAATTATTTTTTTTCAATAACAATAATGTGCTCCCACATATACATAAAATATCTATCAAAGCATAATGTTCTCCTGTATTTCAGCATTTTATTATAAAACTAATAATTTTTATAGTAACTACATCTTCCTCCTACTTTTTCTCTGGAAGATGATAGAAGAAATTAAATTATATGTTTGCAGTGCAAATGTCAAAGCATTACTCAAAAAAAAATTCCATCTGAGATCATTTGGATGTGTCCATAAAGTAAAAATTATCAAACCACCTGAGCTGAAAGTCCTGAGAACAAAATGAACAGATACTTCAGAGTTTTTGGCATGCACATTATATCTGTTCATCTTAGAGAAAACACCATGGAAATGTAAGTCCAAGTTTGAGTCCAAAACTACAAAATAACGCCATTAGTTTAGTCCTTACACAATTTGTCCTTTTCACTGATTCTTATAAGGGAGCCAGATAGGTTTAAAGGCCCATCTTTAAGGTTGCACTTTTGTAAATCATCTTGCAGTATCAGGGCTGACTATCTGAAAAAAAGCTTTTTTCTGTTGTGTAGCAAATAGTGCTTGCATTTCATTGCCAATAAAAATAATGATCAAAGTAAGATATTATTACTGTGCAGAAAGGAGAAGAAATATTTTTTACAATGAGATTTTAAGTGCTTAGTAATTTTGACAATTTTTTTTTTCTATAGGATTATTATATTCATGTCATTTACAACATTTGATAAATACAATAACACAGGTCTCTAAACCTATTTAACTGAAGGGTGTAATTTGCAGAATTTTCATGGAAAATATTTTTTACTAATTCCAGAACAAAAAAATTCAATGTGAAACTCTGTATTCATGGTAATAGCTCAGAGAATATTCTGTTCCATGTAGATCATAAGGGATCATATCTCAGTCTTCATTAACAGAGTCTAAAAGAAATTTGTATGTTACCCAAAACACTCATCCAAAATCAATAAAATTCAAGCAGAATAATGATACCTTTCTTTTTTATACAACATTTGGTCAGAATTTTTTTCTCACAGCACAGCAGAATACAAGTTATATTATAACACAATGAACCACCGATTCATACTTTAGTTTTATATAAATAAATTGCTTGACTGCTTCTGTGTGTTTACTGTTACTTGACAATAAAGGCTTCAGCCTGGAAGGACACTTTTAATACTTGATTGTCTTCAAACAGTCCTCGGTCATTGGAAATACAAGCATAAAGGACACTGGAATAAATGATGACTAAACATCACCACAAGCCAAGCTCTGACCTTCTTCCTCAGTTTTCACTCAGCCTTCATACAGGCAGAAGTCTTGTGAAGATGGTGGAATTTAAATAAGAACCATTACCTTCAACTTAGTGTGTGGCTTAGCCTCATGTGTCTACAGGACAGTTAGACTCCCGTTGCTTACTTCTCCACATTGGAGAATGATTGGTAGGACTTGAAACTTATGTGTCCTTGCGACGTGAAAGGGGGGTTTCCTCCAATCCTTTGTGTTTGATTGGTCTGTCAATGCCCCAATAATGCCAAGAGCCTTGTGCCTGACCAGTCTATCAGTGTCCTGTCATGGGAACTCCACTGAACAGCGCACTGTATTGGAGAACTGTTCAACTGATTTGTTCAGGTACATGTGCCAACAGAGTACAAGAGTCAAATCCTTTATTACAGTTTAGAAAGAGAGATCCCCTCCTGTATCTCCCCACTCTGAGTGAAGTATGTTATCTGCTGCTGGCAACTGCTAGTGCCCCTGAAGGACTCATGGTAAACAGTTTACAGAATAACACACATTATTAATAAACACATTGATAATAGGAAATTGTCACAGGATAGGCTTTGAAGATTGACAGTGACTGCAAAAGACAAATTTAAAGCAATATACAGACAAACTCTTACCATCAATAAAATCTAGCTCAAGATAATAATTTAGTATGCATAGAATACAGCTCTTATCCAACAGGCATCCCTTAGGGGGAGAAGAGAGGTTCAGCCCATCCACTAATCCCAGAAGTTACGATAGAGTCGTCCCTAAGTTGTCCCTATTCCTAACTTGTCCTTATCCCTAACTTCTTCCCATCCCTCACTTCTCCCCTTCCTAACTCACTTTTATACTATATTTAGTATTTAGTCTTTACATTTAGGTGAAGCTTGAAAGACTAGTCACACATACTTTTTTTACTGATTGGTGTAAAATTCTCTCACTTTGCTCTCATAGATGTAGTCAATAAAATATAGCATGCAAGCTCAGTGAGAGGTGGTCATACCTCAGAGAATAGGTAACTTTGGGATGGAGGTGTGTGTTATTAATACAACTAACCAAGTTCATCCAAGGAGAGTGATTTCACTGCCATTGTTGGTTCAGCAGCAAGACATCTTCTCCTCTCTCCCTTGGTTGACAGCTGCTGTGTGGTCTATAAGCTATATCGAGTTCTTCTCCCTACAGGGATTTCAACAGAGCCTGGCCAGGATGTCTCCACTCCACTCCACTTCACCCTTCTTTTCATTCCTCTTAGCTTGAGGTTGCAGGCTTTCTGTGTGGTGAATAATCATGATATAGATTTCTTGCATGCCAACCACATCCCATCCAGGAAATAGCAACTGTGTTTAACCCTATAATTTCCAGACTGTTATTACTTCTGTTAGTATGTGAATATAATTTCCATTTTTTCTCTAGTCTTACTCTCAATCATCTTCCCACAGTACTATTTTTTTCAGGTTTTCCATTTGAATTAAGTTACACTTCCTCGAGAATGTTACAAATTTTAATGAGAGCCATTCCATTTTCACCAAATGTGTTGTTCCCATCACTTATTCTTGAAACTACCAAGGTCCATAAGTCACTTTCAGCTTCACTACAACCTCAATTCTGTGAAGTAAGAGGGTCAAACACAGTACTTGTAAAAAAACTGCTATGACAGGGCTTAATCCTATAGGTCTGCTGCTAGAACCACAAAAGGTATCTGCTAATAACAGCAGATTCAAGAGCCAATGGGATGTGTCACTCACCAAGGATGTGACATAGGATCATTCCTGGCATGCACAGTGTCTGTTACTATGGAGAGTCAAGGCACCAGTGGGACAGTGTTCTGCCAAGAAACCCCACAGCCAATTCATACAGCTGATAATTATTGAAAAAATGGTGACTCCTTTTTCAAATCAGCAGAGATGGACGTATATCTTCAAGAACACCCTAGTTAATCCATCCAAGTGTAATGCAAGATATTTATACGGAAATATCTGTTGACTTCTTACTGATGTCTGCAAATATCCCTGACTTGGAGGTGATGCCTAAATGCAGATCTTCTTCAGCTCATACTGTTGTCTTCTCAGGTGGATTTCTCTAATGGAACTGTCCCAACCCGCAGAAACAATTTCAGGAGTATTGCAAGAAGGATCTGAGCCTCAGATTCCTATGTTCAGAGCTCTGAGGTACAGATTCACCATCTTTAGCCTAAACACTAATTACTTGTGCAGCTCCAAAAACAGTGCCAAGAGAAAAAGTTAAGAGACCTTCACAGAAAATATCTGAAACTTTGGTGATTTTATCAAAGTAGGACTTCGATGCAGATGGAGGATACCATGGTTTTGAACCAGAACAAGCAAAACAAGAAAATTGTTTTACTGACTATTATGTTATGGCTTATTTTTTTGCATACTGTTTCTCTTTCTTTGCCAAAACATCTAAGTTTCATGCCTTTTCTCCCTGTATTGTTCTATCTGGTTCATTTCCTTCACTGAGCATCTTGTTCTCTTGAATTTCTATCTTGCATGCTAATACCTCTTCTGCATTGTATGGCAGTAGAGGGGACCTCATTTAATATAGCAGGCTCGAACTAGACAACAAGGAAATAATAATAGTAGAACACTCAAACTCTCTGCAGTTAAACCTCTCTTTGACAATAATGCATAAGCCATTAATTGTCATAAAATATTTGCATCTTTGGCTCCTCACTTTAGGGAGGGGTTCAGGAGCTCAGCCCGTGTCAGATGAGGTGCCCAATTCTGATATTTTTCAGAAAATATACTCAATTTCTTCAGTCACCTTTAAGGCATTTGGGAAACAACCAGCATCGTAAAGGACAAAGACAGAACAACTCTAACCACCAGTACATAGTAGTTTGGGCACAACTATGAATGAAAATAAGTTTTTGTATCTTCATTGTAGCTGTTTTGTGAGAAAAGCTACTAGGTAACAAAGTTTGTTTCTATTACATATCCTAGAAATGCACCCAATACAAAAATCAGCTCAAAGTCCAAACTACAGTGTACCATTTCTTTTTCTTGATTTCCTTCTGTTATTGCTCTCAGAACTCAACAGGTCAGTTACAGACTTCACCTCGCTAAACCAACTACAAGATTGCTGAAATCTATAAAGCATCTCTTGGCTCCATTTCTGTCAAAACTATTAAGTCATATTTGCCCAAGATCTAAAAGAGATTATTCATAACAAATGTATTGATCTGTTCACAACCATTTTAGCTGAAAGACTTCTTCATAAAAGGAATCTCCACTGTCTGCAGATTTATATCCCTGTAATAATTATATGTTTGAACTGCATGAGAGAAATACACTGGTTTTTTATGAACCCACTATTTGAAGCTACTGCTCTTTAAAGTGGCATGCAGAATAGAATGAAATGGTTTTATTTTATTTGTCTTACTTAAAACTTTCCACTTATCTGTGCAACTGGGAGATCAAAATTGTGGAATCCTTATACATCCCACAAAACAAAGCCACTAGCATAGCCATCATCTTCCCTCTTTAGCTGAAAAAGCACATATAGCACATCTGTATATTGCAAAGTCTATTTTCAGCAAAAGTATTTCAGCAAAGTCTTAAGCCAAGTTCAGTATCTTTGCATATTTCTGCATATTTTGCATACTTTTTCTTGAAATAGATGTTATTCTTAAAAAGTTATGACATATATTTTGAAATTCCTGCATAAAACAAAGTGGCCAGAAAGCTTCTGTTCACTCTACTACTTTTTCTGCAGAAGAAACCATTTGAACAATGTGGGCAGCCTCTTTAAAGTGTATCTCTTTGCTGAGAAGGCACAGCTAAAGTGCCAAAAACCTCTGCCAAGGCCTTGTAGGAGGAGGGGGTGAACAGGAGTCTTTTGTATCAGCAATTCCAAATTCAACCCACATCACTGTCAATAGCATTTGGGGAAAGATCTCAAAAATTGTTCAGGTCCCAATGGTTTTTGAGGTGACGCTATGTATAAATGTTTCTATGACTGACTGATACTAAAAGAATCCGTTCTGTGTCAGCAGAAATAGTGCCTGAAGGTGAAGGGTGGAGAGGGGTGTGTTCTTGGACGAATGGATTTGGAAACACCCCTCATAACAGCAACTAACCCCTGTATGCCCTGATTACCATGGAGTTTCAGAGATGTGTGACTATTTGGGGCTTAGCAGTTGAAATCTTTAACCCTAGTAACTAAGGTTTCAGTACACTACAGACCTAAGTATAGTCTCTTCTATTTGAGTTTGGCATGTCAGATTTGACTTGTATTAATACACATTGAATTTGAGACTGTATTTTAAGTCTAAGTACTTTTTGGAATTACAGGCTTCTAAAGGAATTCCTCACATCTAAATGTAATGAGGAAAAATGTTGTTTTAATCTCACCTCATCTGATAACCTAACAGCTGAAACTCTGCTGCAAACTAGAACTATGATTCAAATAAATAGTTTTTAATTGTTTCTGATATAGTAGATGTCCACAGCTATTTCACTTGAGAAGAAATGAAGAATGAAGAAGAGAAGAGTAGAAGGAAGAGAGAGCATTCAGTTGGTAATTATTATGGTGTGATCATTCCTTCAACTTTTACTTTCTGTGTTTCTCAGCTTGATATCTCCAGAAATTACTTTTGGCAGTACAGTGCAGTGGACAATTTCTTAGATGTAACTAGATTCAGATTCTGCTTTGTTTGCTATGAAGGATATTAATTTGAAGAGCTTTAGTTTAGCACTGCACACTGCAAGCTAAGCAATGTATATTTTGAAGATTTCATTGGTTCTTGTATATTTGCTTGTTGACATGTTCCATTTGTCTCAGTATTATTTCTCTCCTATCCACAGTTAGTGAACAAAAAAAGGAGAAACTACCTTGGAATTAAAAGAAAATCTTTAATAGTCCCAGGATAAGTGATATTTTGTTTTCATTTACTTTGCTTCAGTTATTCTACACAAGATCCATTCTATGTACATGTAACAGAAAATAGAAAGCCATGGAAATAGAGAAGACTTAACCAAAAAAAAATTACCAATGGAAAGATACAACACAACTACTGAAAAGAGAAATGTACTTTCTTAATAATTTCTCTCCCTTGTTTACCCTTCCTTTTTCTTCTTTCCCTTTGATTCAGTTTATTTACCCCTTACTGACTTATCTTCTTGGCTAACAAGATCACATTCACACACTCTTGCACATTAGCACTACTAAAACAATCAGCTGCAAAACTGACTAACTGTATCAATAAATCACTTCTTCACATCATGAAGTAGGTTTTCACATCTTGAGCTTAACTTACTCTTAGACTCCATCTGTGAGATTCCTGAAAGAGCAAGAGCAAAAAAGTTTTCTTGCTGATGCCAAGACTTCCATATAACACCTCACCATTCTGCTGCTCCTGTGACAGTTCCACCATCAAGTCTGCCAGACAGGCTTGATATTCTGAATGCAGTACATATCTTGCCTGCCAGAAGTCAAGATTATATTTTAATCACAGCTGCTAGACTTCATTTTCCCCATTCTTCCCTCTTCCATTATATATTTCTTCACTGTGTCTCTTTAAACATCTGATTATCATTTATGTGGATTCTGGTGCTGCTAATGGGTTATTCCATGACAATTGATCAACACTGGTATAGTTAGAAGGGAAACTAAGTTATTGCAGTTGTGTATTATTATCTGTTAGCTGAAATGATGGCACCTCTTCTCCTCTGGTTTTATGACCTTGTAGATGCAATAGCTAGAAAAATTGACTGCTTGGTTTGGAAAGGTGGAAATGTGATTCAAGAAGTTAATTCAAAGAGTTGTTTCATTGTAAAAGGCACATGAGTTAGAATAGTTCCAAGGTGAAGTGTTATCAGCAACTCCTGTGATTAGTGGCCCAAATTCCTGACATATCAACATGTGGGAAGCTCTAATGTTGCAGTGCCAGTTTCACAGCTGCCAACTGATAGCCTGTGACTTTTTGGAATTCTCCCATCTCCATAGCCCACACAATGACCAGAGACTGTTTTCTTGTGAATTTAGACTGAAATGGACAGAAAAAAAAAAGGCAGATAGAGCTTGTTGGCAAGTGTAGCCAGTAAAAATATCAGAGGTTTAGGAGGTTTTGTTGTTTGGTTCTTTTTTCCTTTTTTTTTTGTCTTTTTTTTTCTTTTTTTCTTTTTTTCTTTTTTTCTTTTTTTTTTGGTCTTTTCACTTCTAAAATTTCTCTGAAAAGTTCTAGTATTGCCAACTTGGATGCATTTGCTGAAATGTTTATGAGATTTATGAATTGAGCTTCTGGCCTTTAACATTCATTTTTCAAAACAAAATCAAGTGGTATTGCAAAAAAAGTAAGTGCAATATGAAAAGGACCATCTTGCACGGATTTTTCCTGCAGTGTTTTTCTTTCCTTTTCTTCCCCTTTCTAGTCCTTGCTTTGAAAGAGAAACCAAGAAGAATATGAAAAATGACAGCAAGAAGTGGATAAAAAAGGCTTTTCTTTCTGCCTTTCATATAGCATAAATTTCTATT
The DNA here is from genome assembly GCF_047495875.1 of Pithys albifrons albifrons. NCBI lineage: Eukaryota > Metazoa > Chordata > Aves > Passeriformes > Thamnophilidae > Pithys > Pithys albifrons. The sequence continues at coordinate 59,962,255 of NC_092460.1, forward strand.
AGACCATATCACCTGTCATCATCTCCTCTGCAGAAAATGGTAGAACTCACTGCCTTTATCATGGCTCCTTCTCAGGCATTTGGGTCCTACATTCTCAAGGAGACAATCATCATTCATGCTGGCTGCTAGAGGAACCTGTTGGTCTGAAACCAGCACATTTTTCCATCTTCCCTGAACTTTGTGTGAATAGCTAGCAAAAAGCAGAACAACTAATAGCTATGAAGTACTTGTCAAAAAGTTGAAAGGTCAGGTTTAGCTTGATTAAGACCCTTAACATGAATTTTTATCCCAGGCTCATACAAAGCTACAGAGTCAGCAAAATCTGGCAGAAAATGAACAGCACATTTCAAATTCTAACTGGTTCCCAGAATTGCGGAAATATTTAAAATCGACGAATTGGACATGTTAGGTAAAAAAAAAAAAAAAAAAAAAAGGAAGTTCCATGTTGCAGAACCTGAAAATGACTAGCTTTAGTATTGATAGAAATATTTATGTGAGGGAGTGATTTCATTTAAACCAGTTTTGTCAGATTTAGTGTGTTTCTGTTTAGATTTGCAGATATGAAACAAGAAGAATCAGTATTTTAACACAAAAACTAAGGAAAAGCATGAGAGAAGCAATATCAGTTGTGTATATACTGAATTTAAATAAGAAAAATTAAAATAACTTATAAAAATTGTCTTTAGCAGCAGTTTGCATGGTAATTTCAAGGGTTTCAAGAATTTTATTGCTTATAAAATGTCCTAAAGATTTCCATGCTCAGGAAAGACAGGATCTTTTGAAAACATACATTTAGATCCTTTGAAATCAGTATTGTATTTAATGTCCTCAAGTAGAATTACAAAAAGTTGATTGAACTTTCCCCGACATCTAAGCTCATTTTAAATTCATTTAATAATGCACTTGATAACATACTTTAAAATCATCCATATAAAGTCACAAATCACATTCAGCAACATAGATTGCTAAAGTTATGAATGGTGTCTGTGAAACTCAACACTTCTTTCAGAGTTGAGGGTTCAACATGTCTTTTATCTTCAGCATTCAAAGATGACTAGGCTACCTATCAGATGTATAATCCTAGAAAACAACTGCAATTCAGAGTTTCATTCATCAGTCAAATCAGACCTTTCAAACACTAGGAGAAAGTCCCTCTGAGTAGGACTCTGACCTTGCAGATTGTTGGTCCAAATCTATTGCATGAAGAAATAAGGACTTCTTACCTCTGAAAAAATGACAGACATCTGGAGTAACTGAATTTTATTATTTTGGCCCTTCTTAGAAAACTTGGCAAAAAATGACATTTAACTCTGTCTCTCGGGAATCTTTTAGAATCTAATAATATTTAGCAAAAGTTACAGAGCAGCACATGTAAAAAAGCAAGGAAAATAGAAAAAAGAAAACACAAAAGGGAAAAGCAATTTAGAAAGCTTTTAGACTACTGGTCTCAGTAGCCTAAAGGAAAATCAAAGAAACAAGCAGAACATATCCATCTTTCATATTAGGTTTACAATGATATCAAGAAAAAAATCCAAACTCTCTAATTTAAACCCTGAGGAACAAGATATAACTAAAAATTATAAAATTTTTAAATCGGTTTTATCCTTTTTTCTGTTTTAACCTACTCCAGATGGAGTGAAAAATAACCTGAAGTGAATGAGATCAAGGAGATATCTCTGGAGACCCATTGTCTTTTCTGTGTCTTGTTCATCTGACGGCCAGTACAATGACCTTTTGATTGAAGATCTTTTATGCTTCAATATGACTAATAGGCTGAAAATGCAAATAAAACAAAACTGTGCAATGTCATCTCCTCAGATAAAATTTGACAACAGACTCAAACTCATAATTTATAAAAGCAGCCATATCTAATATTTTTGTGCTATTTTTACAGTACAAGTAATAGGTTGGGGGATTTCAAAACATTTTTATGGTCTCAAGGGTTTCCTTCTCCTATACTTCTGAATCTGTATGTTTAGTGGTGTTTCTTCTATTTTCCAGGAAACCCCTGAATCTTTCTTCATTTTATGTGACTCTGGATTTTCCTTTTTTGTCTCACTGTCTTCTAACACTGATATCCACACTTTCTTCAGTCTTCCTATTCTGAACATAAGGATAGGGCTTAATCTTACAGTTATGAATAACACTATGATGATACAAAAAAATTGCCCCTCCCACAGCAATATATCAAAACGTAGCTTTCACTGCAACAATACACAATTCTGTCCAAACCTTCTTCCCAAACTGGAGTTATTATTTTCTCCTGTTTTGATTTTTGTTGTTGTTGTTGTTTGGTGGGGGGTTTTTTGGTTTGTTTTTTTGTTTTTTTTAGCAGCCATAACATTGAGGTGTCATAGCTCCCCTTACTTTTTATGACTGAGGGGGAAAACATTTTTTCTGGAAGCCTTGGATACTCAAGTCATCAGACTCTTTCACCCAGCTTTCTACCCTCGAACTTGGCCTCCTGTTTCCATTCAATTGTCCAGAATTTATGTGCTTTAGGCAGCTCAACCAATTCAGTCCCCAGGCTGCCCTGAAACCAGCCAAGCTCCAAGAATCCCACCTATATATTTAAGGTTTCATACAGCAAAGGGGAAAAGGAGGGCAGAGTGGAGCTGACAGGTTAGCAGTGCTTCCCTTTATGATTCCTCAGGGGAAGAAAAATAACACTCTAATGATTTAAACAGCCTGATGTATATCAAGCTCATAAGTCATCACTAAAGAATTATATGCAATATACCCTATAGCAGCTAAAAAATGCATTTGCCATACAGCAATATTGTATTATTCACTAACACGCCTCACAAATCCAGCCCAAGTCTGTTAGTAGGTGACCAATTTAAATAAGGTAAAGCTCTGGAGACTGGTTATTACTACATATTCTACCTTGCAGTACATCTCCATACTAATGATATACCTGAGAAAAATCTCCTTTGCATACAGTCCTTTTCTCTAGTCTCAGAAACCTAACTTCCACAACATCAAGGTATTTTAGAATGTAGTTAATTTTGGATAAAAGCAAAGTAAATGCTTCTAATTTAAGGAGTCTCCACAATGTTAAACCTGCAGTGAATTGGAATAAAATGCTTATCTCAGAGAGAACTGGTAATAAAAAAAATATTATCTTAATTAGATTTTAAAAGCAATACAATATATGCATATTGTATTGAGCTTTCTAATGTCAACAGGAAAATTGTTAGTCTGTTGGTAGAGATAACTTCAGTATATCTTCATCCACATGTTATAGTTTAACTCCAGCTGGCAACTAAGCAACTTTTATGTTGAGAGAAAAAGAGTTTAATAATTAAAAAAACCCACAAATATTTTAATAATGATAATAATAATAATAATAATAATAATAATAGTTATAGTAATGACAATGAGAGAGAGAGAGAGAGAGAGAGAAGAATGAAACCCCCAGAAAACCAAATGATGCACAATACAATTCCTCAGCACCCACTGACCCAGTCAGTTCCACACTGCCAAACAGTTTCCCCAGTTTATAGACAGAGTGTGGCATCCTGTGGTCTGGAATATCCCTTTGGACTGTTTGGGTCAGCTGTCCTGACCATGCTCCTTCTTGGCTTCTTGTGCCCCTGCTCACTGGAAGAACATAAGAAATGGAAAAGTCCTTGACTTGGAGTAAGCACTACTTTGAACAACCAAAGCATCAGTGTGTAATCAGCATTATTCTCACACTAAATCAAAAACACAGCATTGTACCAAGTGCTAGGAAGTAGGAAGAAAGATACTAGGTACCAGGAAGGAAATTAAATCTATCCTAGCCCAAACCAGGACACCATCTGAAACTATCACTTATGTTCTCTCTGATCCACAGACATGTTAACAGGACAGGAAATTGATTCTCACCCCTGTTTCAAGGAGATCTGGCATGAATTCCCAAACTTGGGGATACAGGGATCTGTGTTATGGTGCCCTCAAAGGTTCATCCATCCCAGCCCACTTCACATAAGCATGGCTATCCCTCACTGCTGTTGTCAGCAGGAGGCGCTTTCCTTGTCAATGCAATATTTGCTTTTTGGCCAGTGGGCCTGTTGCCACTCAGCACCTGCTCTGCTGGAATCCTCCAGCAGTCTGGTGTCTTTCCCTATCAAAGACTTAGGAAGCTGTTCAGGATTTGCTGTAAAGTCCAAATGAATTTGGCTCTGATTTGAAAAGAACTACTCTTCATCCTCAAGTGAAGGACCATGTCAGCAGAGGATGCGAGCCAAGGTTTGGGTTTGGCCCCAAGGTTTTCAGTCTTTCTGAACTAAAACCTGAGCTAGTAGGAGATGCAAATTGGTAATAATGTTTTCCTTGTAACTATTATTCCTGTCACTCAGCTAAGCAGAGAAGTTGAGGGTCACTACATTTCAATACAAACTCTCTTAACTTTCAGTGTTATTAAGACCTTGGGAGTTACTCAAGGTAATGATTCTAAATGGGGGGGAAAGTAAGGTGGATAATGGAGCCTACAGGCATAGAAGAGATTTTAATATTCTTGGGAAAAAATATACAGAAATGTCAAATAGGACACTTACTGAAAAGTGCTGGAGACAGTGTCTTTATAAAAAAGTGAGTAATGCTCAAAATAAATTAGTTGAACTAACATTTATTTTAATAAAATCAGAGGAATTGAGGAAAGGGAATGTCTTATCTGATACTTACTTTTCGGAAGATTTACCTGATTGATAAGTAATTATTGCTTTTATTTTTTGAATACTAAAACACTATAAAAGTTCATTTCACCTGAACTTAGTTGTGATGAAATGCTGCAACCCTTCTAGTAATTACCATATCCCAGAAGCTCCCACTACCCTGACCTAATTTTTGCAGCCTGTTTCCCATCCTTCTCTATGAAAGCTCTTCCCTACAACTTGTTTGGTTTATTTTATCTTCTAAGTATTAGACAAAGGTGTCTAAAAAAAACTCAGTAGAAAACAAGCATTATTCTGCCTGCTTTAGAAAGGCAAAGAGTAGCTTACATACCCTTAAGATTCCTCAATTTCCAAGTCAAAAGTTTTAATTAATATGATAGCGTTATTATTACTAACAAATCAAATGTCAGAAGCACATTGTTAAGACATAAGTTTCAACCCCTTTGAAAGTGTAAATATGTTTGCATATCTAGTAGAAATTAAATTTAAGGACACAATCAAAACCACATTTGTCAGCTCAAATGGTAATTTATTAAAACAAAGAAAAGAGTGTTAGGTGTCTGTTATGTTTAACAGCAGAAATCTGAGGTAATCTGTCATAATCATGGACAAAGGCTCCAGAATACTTCTAGTAACCTTTTGGTCTGGTCTTAGTCAGTGTTCCCTTTTACTATGTTCTGCAAGTTAATATTTAGAAAATCAATTAGAAAATTCTTTTTTTTTTAATATTTTGTGGTCTGGAGACCCTTTCATATGCACTGAATAGATATGTCAAGGATTTTTGTGGTTATGATCATCAAGTTGTTTTTTCTTTTAATCACAGACATCTAATTTCCTGTCTTCTATTGATCTATTCAGGGGCAAAATGAAGCTCCAAGAAAGTTTCAGTTCATCACATTACATTATAGATCAGGTTTGTGTTCCTAAATTTTGTAGGAAACAATATGAGTCACCCAGGTCCTTGTAGCTGATTATTTAATATATTCATATTTGAGGATTGTACTTGAACCAGTCATGAACAACCACTGGCAGTTCACTGCACCAATATTTAAAGATGTGAACTGCACCTCCAAAGTCCCATCTTTACATTTCATATCCAGTTTACTTTTGATTCACATAAAAGCAGGTAATCTTGCAAGCAGGTTTCCAGAATGCTTTGTAAAGTTCTTGCTGCCTTTTTTTTTTAATGGTCTCTGCAGATTTCACAGAATCACAGAATCATCAAAGCTGAAAGCCATCTTCAAGATAATCCAGTCCCACCATCAACCCATCAAAATCAATCCTAAGCCATGTATACAAGAGCCACATCCAGACACCTCTTGAACACTGCCAGACAGTGACTCCACTACCCCCCTCAGCAAAATTACTCCAATGCCTAACCACTCTTTCAGTGAAAACAATTTTTCTAATATCTAATCTAAATATCCCCTGGCATAGTTTAAGGTCATTTCCTCTTGTCCTTGCACTTGAGACATAGCAGAAGAGACTGGCCCTGACCTCATTACAACCTCCTTTCACGTAGCTGTAGAGAGTGACAAGACCCTCCCTGAGTCTTCCCTTCTTTAAACTAAATAACCTCATTTACCTCAGCCACTCCTCATAAGACATGTTTTCTAGATCCTTCCCCAGCTTTGTTACCCTTCTCTGGACTTGTTCCAACTCCTCAGTGTCCTTTCTGACATGAAGGGCCCAAACCTGAACACAGTACTTGAGATGTTGCCTCACCAGTGTCAAGTACAGTAAGGCAATCACTTCCCTGGCCCTGCTGGCCACACTATTTTTGATATGGGCCAGGATGGCATTGGCTTTCTTGGCCACCTGGACACACTGCTGGCTCACATCCAGCTGGTTGTCATCCAACACCCCCAAGTTCCCTTCTGCTGAGCAGTTCTCAAGTCACTATATCCTGAGCCTGAAACACTGCCTGGAGTTGTTGCAACCTAAGTATAGGACCCAGCACTTCACCTTATTGAACCTCAGTTGTCCTCAGCCCATCAATCCAGCCTGTTCAGATCCCTCTGTAGAGCCTTCTTATCTTCCAGCAAATCAAAACTCCTGCCCAACTTGGTGTCATCTGCAAACTTACTGAGGATGCACTCAATCCCCTCATCCAAATCATTGATAAAGATGATAAACAGGACCAACCCAAATACTGAGCTGCCAGAAGAATAAAGTTCAATGCAGAAGACTTATTCAAGGAGGATAAAGAGTTTTCTCTCAAGGATGTTTTAGCTCCTAGGAAAACTAGGCCTGGGAAAAGATCAGTGTGGGAAAATTCCCTTTATTACACCTACAGATGTCTATTCTCTGTCTGTTATGAGAAGTAAGATCACTGAGTAGAGATAACACTTTTTCACAGACATGCTGTGAGGTCCCTTCTGGAAGAGAGAGAGGGAATCCATAAAGGACAGGGAAGATTACAGCCTTGACCCTGGTTATCCTGCATGTGCTATAAGATGGCACACAGGATGATCCACTCCATGGCCTTCAATTGTACTGAGTTCAGGGTGAGAGGCCTGTAGTTTCCCAGATTACCTCTCTGATCCTGCTTGTATATGGCCATTACATTTGCTGTTTTCCAGTCAATTGGGACTATGGTAAAGAATTGCTGGTAAAGGATTGAAAGGGACTTGACACGCTCTTTCACCAGCTCCCTCATTACTCTTCTGTGCATACCATCTGTGTCCATAGGCTTGTGGGTGTCTAAATGGCATAGCAGGGTCACTAACCATTTCCTCATCGATTAAGGGGACTTCATTCAGCTGCCCACCATTAACTTCCAGCTCTGGGAGACAGGTACTCTGAGAACAACTGATTTTGGTATTAAATGTCTTATTTCTGCTTATTTCTCTTACAGTTTGACATACTTTATTCATGTGCATTATTGTTATTTTGGTAGAAGCAACAATTTGCACACATGCAATTAGGATTGGTTTGTTCAGACTGATGTAGAAAATAGAGATTTTTTGCTTCATACTGCAAATGCAAATTGTTGGAAAAAACCACTTGCTTCAAAAGAAATTCATTTTCTTTAACAATATTTTTTAAGAAAAAAAGATTGCCATTTAAAAGTGTTAGAAACACTGTCTTATGTAATGAAAACTTAGAATTTTTGAACAAAATACAACACAGGTGAGTTTCATTAGTCCACTGAGTGTGAAGGAAGAAATAAAACAGTACCAGTAACGGTAAAAAAAAAAAAGGCCTTATTTCACATTGTACAATCATGTTGCCTTTGGAACTGAAAACTTCCTAATGAGTCAATTTTGCAAAGAAGGAAATCAATTTGCTTTTGAAGGAAAACACCATCGTGACATAAAATTACAAGGTATCACATCTTCCATGTGATATTGGGCAAAGTTATGTACAACAAAAGGGCTAAAAAATTGTTGCAAGTACAAATGAAGGTGTTATTTCAGCCAAAGGCTGGAGAGCTGTACACAGAGGCAATTTCTCTTCACCTCTAGACTAAGCTGCAGTTAATTCAGCTAAGAATCTGAACATAGGAAGGAGCTCAACATCTCTGTGCTCAGATCAGAAGAACTCCAAAAAGAGTATGTTTGTCTCATAAGGAGAGTATATTACTCCACTTCCACTTGCATCTTGGTCTGAATCAAAGGATATGAATAGAAGATATCATATAAACTGTGGAATACTCTTTATCAGTCAACAAATTACAGAAAAAAATAAAGACATAACAAGTCTGCTGAGGTGTTATTTAACTTAAAGTGGAATTCATTTAATATATTTTATTTTGCAAGAAGGAACATGGAAGAAGCTATTATCCTAGAATCCATTTGGTTTATGAAAATACTAAAAAGAATAAAAAGGAAATAATTTTGCAGGACAGAATAAGGTATAGGAATAAAATAAGAAAATAAGTTTACAAAAAAATGAAACATTTATTTTGTGATAGTAAGTTCAATAAACTGCTAAGTATATATTTGGTTAAAAAATATTACCATAAATTTTACAATAAAGCACATTAAAAAAAAGGTGAGCAATATCCAGAAGCCCGTGGATAAACAAAGGGTTTTTCAAAGTGCTGAAATGAGTCATAATTTGGAGAACACTTTTATATTTGAATAAAGCTTATAGCTTTTTTTTTTCAAATTTGACTTTTAAGAGCATCAGTGCACCAGAAGAGCCTTCAGAGTTCAAGTGAAGGCTGCAACAGCTCACAGTTTTACAAAGATCTGGATGAACCTAACTGAGAAGGCTTTGTTTCATGTGGAGCTGTGCTGGGGACATGCTGGGAACATGTGCAGAGAAAAAAAACAAAGATGGGATGATGGCGGAAGAGCATCATCTTGTGTGTATTCTTACATGCATACCTCAATTCATTTGCTGTATAATGTTTTGTCTCAGTGAATAAGTTAAAGTATGATAAAATGTGATGGGAAGGGCAAGTAGGAAGTCAATAGCTGAAGGAGAATATGAAGTTCTTGTACCTCAGTCTTCTGATCTACATTTTTCTTTCTAGACTGCAAACTAATTTTGTGAAGGCCAGAGAAAGTACAGGAGAAACAGAATCATTCAAGTGCCCCATCATGAGGAAAAAAATGAAGGAAGAATAGTGGCTTATCAGAAAAAGAGAGAAGAAATATGTTCTTAGAAGCTTTTTGAGACAGCTGTGCTCATTTAAACTCTGAATAGGTGACAAGCTGCAGGCAATTGATCTAATAGTATGAGCCCTGAATGCTGCATGCAATTTCCAGGTGAATAGAAAATAGGCCTGTTTGTTCCCAACTTAATTACAGATGCTTTAATGGTAGTACCTGACAGGCCTTAATTGCTGTTTTACCTTCATGTTGATATGGAGGAAAGTGGTAGGAGTCTCAGTTAAGTGTCTGGTCTAAGAAGCTAGAAGATTTCCCTAACAAATCAATGCATCCGAAGGGCATATATTTGACCAATAACAAGCTGAAACTGGAAAAGGAAAATAAAGGCCTCTCCTTAATCTCTAACAGGATGGTCAATGCTGGAGTTTTGTGATCTTTGTAGGATTGTCCAGTAGATCTTAGACATGGGGAAAGGCAAGCAACAGTCTCACTGGGAAGAATATCTACAGCAAAAACAAAGGCGGGGGAGGGGGGGAAATCACAGTCTGCAATTATTGAGGTTTCCCTGTGTTCTCAGGAAAATGCAAATATTTCTCTAGGGAAATATTCCAATACATATTTTGCCATGTAGAATTTTTGTCAAAAGAGGCACCTATTAGAGGGCTATTTCCTCCATTAAAAAATATCATGGTGTAACTTGGACAAATTTAAAAGCTGTATGACCTTCCTGAAAGTCAAAGATGCTTTTGCACATATGGACTAGCTAGCTTATGCATTGGAAATACCTGAGCTTATTTTGGTTTGGATGATGGGAATGGTAACTGATTGCATACACCTAAAAAGCTGATGACACTGTAAGAAGATATTATTTGCTATGACCTTTTAAAAAGGTGGTTTCCAAATTGTAAAAAATTCTGACAGGCATAGGATGAAATCAACAGGAAGGAAAAGCTGAGGTAGATCTCAGCATGAGACTGCTGAGGAACATCACACATTGCGGCCCTTGCTGTGAGCTAGAAACTGGTGTCATTAAGTGGTCTGTTTAAATGGACACAGCAGTAATAATTTCTCATTGTGTTTGAGTCGAAGAGCGTGAAGGTAAACTTCTGCTCTGAATATTGTTTCATAAAAATGAATTGTTTGAGAGTTTGATTATTGAAGAGAATTGACAATATTAATATAATAGACTTTTCTTTCTAATGTTGCTTATATTTCAGTCCTGTCATCAATTTGCCAGAGCTATTAGTAGTAAAAGAGAACTGTTTGGGTTTTTTTTATCAAACCCAAGAAATTTTCAGAAATGAGGAAGAGGAGAGGAAGACTGAAATGGACATTTTCAAGGTTGATAAAACAAATGTAAAAAACACTGGAAATTTTGGCTCAGGGTGTCCTTGAATTATTTTGGGAATCTTTAAGCCTCTTGTCTTCTTATTTTCTAATTTATATTTTTAAGTCTGAAATACATAAGTTGTCATTTAAAATCAAAATGCTAAGTATTTCAATCTTTGAATGTCCCTCAAATGCTTTGTCTCCAAAATGAAATATTTTAATTTTAAAAAATTGTGCTTTAAATAAACTTCTATTTTACCATCTTTGCTGATTTAAAACATATAGGCACAAATACCTAATCTATACCTGATTTCAGTCTCCAGTTACAGCATTTTCCACCAAGTGAACTCACAGCCATATAGAATTGTTCTGCTCTAAATGCAAGAGTTATTTTGATTGTCTTTCATGCTTCATTCTCCCACTCAGGGATGCCAATGTTCACGGTTGTCAATTCTAGCCTTGGCTTGCACTGTGTCATGATAAGTGGACTGTGTTACAGCAGAAACCTGAAAAGGGCAGAAATGTAAATTAGAATGGCAGGTTTGCCACAGATGTGATGTTCAGTCTTTTCCTGCACAACAGCGAGGTGCTGTTAGCTTTTGTAGTATCTTCACAGCTTTTGTGTGTGGAAGTGGCAATAATTCCGAGCAGTCCTCTTGAATTCATTGTGGCTGTCTGTGTGTACAGATCATATGCATGTGCAAGAAGATGGTTTAGCCCCTTCTTTTGCCCTGGAGAGGGGTTCCAGAGCAATCTAGCTATGGTCTTTGCCCATACAGTTTTTGGTAAACTTTAGAGTTATTCTGCCCCTTTCTCATGAATCTGTTCAGCCATCATAACAGCTGTAACCAGTGCCAGCACAAAAGACAAACATTTTAATTTTACTGAGCTAGTAACAGAGAGCACAGGATGTCCAAATCCAGTATGCTGTCTGCAAATCCAAATGAGAGCCATCTGCAGATATGCAGCAGGATATATGCTATCCTGTAAGCACTGGAGCACATATGAGGTTAATTGCTTCTCTGTTCAAAAATACCACTTTTCTAAGTGCATTATTATTTGTTTTGAAGATAAATGAAAAGAAAGAAACAATAGGTTATGCAGAACAAAACAATTTAGTTAGGAAATAGGCATCAGAAAAGTGGGATATGTGCCATACTGCAAAGATCCTTTACCAACAGGGTATTTGAAAAATTACAATGACCATGTCTTTAGTATATATCAGTCTTGAAACAATAGCATGTAAGACATCGTGGAGCAGGGATAGAATAGAAATCCTTCCCCCTTAGTCTAGGGGGCATTATTTAGCCAAACCAAGTATACTCAGAGTGCCAAATCCTATGCCATTATACCCTGACTCTGACTATGGAGTGGTTTACCTCTCTGTTTGTCTGCCTGCCTCAGTGTTTGAAAAATGAGTTATTAAAGCAAATACCAGGCAGATTTTCCAACGTGTGGTAAAACAATGGGATATTAACAATTCTATTACTTTCTGTGTATGCTATCAGTCTGAATATCTTTGTGCCCTCCCTCAGCCTTTCTACTAGCAGTGAGAAGGGAGGACTGTGTAGATGAAGGAAAAAGGCCTCAGATCTTTCCTAAGGAAAACTCATTCATATGTAATATTCTGAATTTTTAAGTTAATCTGTGCTATCCAGATATGACTGTACTCATAAATAAGAATAAATCTACACAGTCAAAATCATATGGTTGTACCTTGGCAACCTACATGAAATTTGGGAGGAAAGCAGAAGCAAAGTCTGAAAGTGGAAAGGGCTTCTGAAGGCAGTAGGAAATCATGAAAATTTAATGTAAATAAAATAGCTCCCAGTTACCCACAGGCATCAAAGCTGGAACAGATAGAATTTTTTCTGGTGATTAAGACAACTCCTAGCCACTCTCCCAGCTGCTATCTGCTTCTAAGATGTTCTTTACTGAAGACCAAGAAAGACAGCATAGCTGGAGGACAACTGAGATTTTCTAATTTGAACTAAATTTCACAGGAAATTTAGAGATCAGAAAAAAAAGAAATAGATTGGAGAAATCTTCAAGAAGTAATTCTGTCTTTTTCACTTTTGACTTCATGTAACAGGAGATGTGCGACCTATAAAAATGTCTTTAAAACTGCCATTATTCATCATGTTTATACATCTATACTTACATACACATGCATACGTAGATATTCTTATTACGTTGTAAGCTCACATCTGGTGTCAGATAACAAACAAGGTAGCTAAGTGTCTTTGGCAGATCAAAGATAGCAAAAGGATATGGCTATATCATCATCATCATGGATAGGCTTTGTAAATGAAGATTTTGGGAAGGGCTGTACCCATGTGGGTGTGCCCTTCCAGCCTGCACAGTGGATTTTTTAGGTGAGGCACAGGAGGCCCCACCCTTTAACTCCTAAGGTCCATCTGCCACAGCCAAGCGAGCTTGGACAGTGACAGTGAAGTCCTCAGGACTAGAACCTACAGCCCCCGATATTCCCAGGGCGTCTCCCATCCGAGTACTAACTGGGCCTGACCCTGCTTGGCTTCAGAGATCTGATGGGATCAGGCATCAGGGTGGCATGACAATAGTATGGCTATATCAATCTGCTAAAAATATTGCAATTTGCATAACACTGTTAGAGAAAGTTATCTTTTTCATACAAAACACAAGAATGGTTCCATATGTAGCTAAATAATATCCTTAATATTTCAGGTCATGTATAACTTACTTATTTTTGTCATTACTATTACCTATCTCTTTAAATTAGTTTATACACACACACATTAATGTGACTTTTTGCTAGTGTGTTTCAAAGTATTTCAAACAGCCCTTGTATGGTGAGGAAGCTTCAGAAAAATCAAGTGTCTTGTTTAAAGATACAGAGATTACCAGAGACAGAGCCAAACACCCTCAAACAAGCAAAACAAACAAACAAAAAAAACCCCCAAAACTGTTTCTAATATCATGATCCCAGACATAGCTCTCCAAGTCACCATGAGTGTACTGTAACATGAGCTTGAGTCTGCAGGGGGATAGGAATGTCCACTTATTTTGAGAATTGGTTTGCTGCAGCTCAGATGTCATGAGAGTGGATACATAAGAGTTTTGTTTAGTTGGTAACTTACAGGAAGAAAAGAATGTCTCTGTTCTGCACAGGTTCTGGGTACCAATGTCAAACAAGAAAGGAAATTCTCCAGGATGCTCTTAGTGTAAAGAGAAGGAGCACAGAAGAGCTGCTTCACTCATGTCTCAGTACTTCCTATTGTCACAATGTTAAGGTTTCTATGACTGGTGACAGCAGAGCAGCATCAGCCCTTTTTGCATTTTCACTCTAATTGTCCCTATTCTTCATCTTCCTTGACTAATTTGAAATAGCAAGTTAACAGCAAAGCTTCAAAAGTCCTTTCAGTGCTCCACCCACATAATTTTTGACATAGATCAATTGAGATGGATGTGCTATTCTTGAAGAACTACATTTTTCTATACTTTGGTTCAGGATTTAAGTTAATGACTTGCATGTGCAACAGTTTCAGCACATCCTAGGTGCATGATCCTCTTAAGACTCAGCTGTAACACTTAAAAATGGATAATTCCAGGCTTTTGAAATATTACACAGCTTGATAAAAGCAGTGAAGATGCCATTGATGAATATCATCATTGATGAATATATGAAGTCTTTCAACATTATCCACGCATGACTTAGAGATGGAGAAAGAGGCCTTGTTCCAGGAATAATAGGTGTATACAAGCTTTGCAAAGAGTGGAATCTTTCACTTAATTTAAAAAAAAAAATATGAATTTATGCTGAATATATACATGGGTAAAAAACATGGCCAGTTATTTGGTCTCTCTATGATTAAATGACAATCTATTCTGTTCATATAAGCCTTAAAAAAACCCAAACCATAATTAAATAACTTCCTGTGTGAACACACTAAGAGATGAGGACAATATTTGTTGAATCCCAAATGCAGCACTGAAATAGAAGAAAAATGCAACTGTTGTGTAACTGTATCAGCATTGTCAGATCTTCAATCCGCTATTCTACTGGGTGCTAATCCTGGCAAAGACACCCCTTAACACTGGCATGCGCTCACCTACTTGTGTTGCTGCATGACTTCCAGGTCTACCTGGTTATCACTAGATCATATCCTGCAGTCTAAAGATAGGATGATGATTTCAGGGAAATGAAAAGTAGGAAGCCATATTCATCATGTTTCTAATTTCTTACTGCAAACTGCAAGAAAAAAATTTCAAGTAGCCACCACAGATTCTGGGAAAATTGTTATATTGCTGAGACATCAATCTCTGCATTCAAGCTCCCTGATGCTTTAAGCCTGATTTGCTTTGGTAATCTAAAAAAGCAGTTTGAAGCCAATCAGGAAACTGGTATCTCCAGGTAAATTCCACCCTGTATTGTAATTTCAAAACAGCACTGTAGGAGTGCCAAACAAACTGTGAGTGATCAAGGTAGGATACATACTCTGTATAAATATGTTTTTAAATGTTCTTTTCAGATTTTCCAGTCAGAGCAGAGCTATCCTGGTTGTCAAAAAAACCCACAAACAAACAAACAAACAAACAAACAAAAACCGCCTCAAAACATACATGAAAGCCTACTGCTTAATCTCAAAAATTCCCAGAGTGTCAGAGTATTGTAACTCTTACATAGTACAGACCCAGCCATTGAACTACAACTCCTCAGATTCCAAGGCAATTTAAATCCTTATGTAGAAGCATTTCAGGAAGAAGTGCAAAAGCAAAGACTGAACAAAATGCTCTCCAGCGAAGCAACATACACAAAGGTATCTAATCCAGTCATAGGTTCATTATACTGATGATCTTTTTTTCCCTCATCTTAACATTTAACTATATTTATGGTGATTTCTACAACCTCCTAGGCTTACTGAAAGCTTCTAATAAGGAGGGGTTTTTTCAGTTCATTATAAGTTTAACTTGCATAACTTTTCTGACCCCATTGCACATTTTCTTTCAATAGCTGTTATTTGCAACAAGTTTATGGATTAAGATGACTTTTACCTTTCACCTGCTTTGAATAATGTGTTACTTTGTAGTAAGGTTTAAGATATCTCTTCCACCCCCATTTATCATATGCACTGATTGAATTAATTTCAAATTAGGCTGCAGCCTATTTTGGGCAAAGTTCCTTTCCAGCAGGGTATTTACAGAGCATTTTCTACAAATAGGTCTGCTACAACTGGGCATTAGCAGAGTACTATAGCAGGTGTTATTAACAACCACAGCAGCTTGAGGTTCAAAGATCAGGTGAGGCAATGTCTGAATACAAATGGGAAAATTCCAGTCTTCTGGCTGTTGAATAGTGATCAATTCACAAAAGGAATTCAGTGTTTGCAGCTTCTGCTGAGAATACCTGATTGATGGTAGTCCTGGCTGGTGCCGCTTGTCAGAACATAACCTTGATGTGTACATTGCAGCACTGCCTGCTTCCTTCTTTCACTTTCACTGTATGCAGAGTTCTAATTTGCTGATTATAAATTGATGGCCATTTTGGCATTACTGCTTTTCTTCATTTAACATTTGTAATGCTGGTTCTCCACCTTGCTCTTTGTGCAAACACAAGAGAGGTACAAAGTAACAGCTAAGAAACCACATAAAGAAACGTCAAATGTATTGGAAATACTTGGAGAATTGTAACTTGAATTAAGCTAGGATGTTTCCTCTTTCGCACATGTTTATTTTAATTTTTTTGACTAAGAAATTTTCCAAATTTAAATGTTACTACAAATTCTACCTGAAATACAATTAGTAAGGTAATTTAAAATTTTTATGCCTAGAATGGCAGTATATTATCATTTTAAGCCTAATTTATAGTGAACATCAATGAAGAGTTATCTGTGTGAAGATTTTAATAACATTGTGCAATGTGCATGAAACTGCTGTCTATAATAGGATAAGCATGACAACCCATGGCAAATTAACATATCTATTAGTCAGCAAAATTGTCAGTGCAAAATTGCTGGAGAAATTCAAATAGTATAATGGGCAAGGTAAGGCTTAAACCAGATGAGATTATACAAATGAAATAACACTGGAATTATTGTACAAATTTTGAAACATAGTACAATATTGGAAAAGTGAAAATATGACATTAAGGTAAAATACTTCATGCACAGTAATTCTTAGAAACTGTAGAGATTTTCAAACCTTGTGCTAATAACAACAAATTTCATATCATTCAGAGATAAAACTCCTATGTGACTGACACAGAAAAGCTGTTTTATTGAAAAAATAATCATAGAAAATGCCATATAATGTGTTTATTTTTATGAACTGTGAATGTGGTCTAGTCTGTAAAGTGGAAACACTTCATATCTTCCAGGAATATAATAACTTGGTAGACACCCAGAGAGTGTTTCATATGCCCAAGAGCAGGCAATTCATGCCATTTTTGACCTTAGAATAATTACATGGTACTAGCTTACATGACATATGTCCCTTAAGAGACATAGATACTTTGAAGATGCTATTAAATATCAGGCTTGAGACCCTAGCACATCTGTAATACCCTAGATGACCCAGCTTAAAAATCTGAATTCTGTGTTCACCTCTGCTTAGCTGTCTTGCTCAAGCAGCTGATAGACACCACTCTCCCTCATGGCCTTCCATTCTTCCTTCTCTTTTCAAGGAATTTGTTCACCAGGAGTCAATGCCTAGTCCAATCTTGTGTAACTCTCATTATTGACCTGGATGATAGGAGACAGTGTACCCTCAGAAAGTTTGATATTGATGTAAAACTTGAAGTAGTCCCAGATACACCAGAGTTGTGCTGCCACCCAGAGAGATCTTGACAGGCTGGGGAAATGGACCGAGACTACTTCATGGAATTCAATAAGAGGAACTGCAATGTTCTACACCTGGGGAGAAACAACAAATGCACAAATATAAGCAGTGGACCACACAGCTGGAAAGTGGCTTTGCTGAAAAGAGACTGAGGGTCATGGTGGCTCCAAGTTGAGCACAAGTGAGCAATGTGTTCTTGTGGCAAAGACAGCTAGTGGTGTCCTCAGCTGCACCAGGAGGATTTTACCTAGTAGGTCATGGGAGGATACTTCTTTATACTCAGCATTAGAGAAACTACATCTGTTGTATATTGTGTCCAACTCTGCATTCCTCAGTGCAAGGCAGACATTTTAGAGAGGGGTCTAGAGATAATTAAGTGACTGGAACATCTGTCTTACAAGGAAAGGCTGAGACAGCTGGGACTGTTCATCCTGGAAAAGAGAAGATTCAGCTGAGAATCTCCTTATGTGAAAAAGTATCAGAAAGGAGGTGTAAAAATTAGAGAGTCAGGCTGTTTTCAGTGGTTTTCAGGACCTGAGGCAATGGATGCAAACTGAAACAAAGACAGTTTGCCCTGAACTTCAGGAAACATATCTTTTACTGAGCACTGGCTCAGGTTGCCCAGAACAGCTGGAGATATTCAAAAGCTGTCTGTCCATGGTCATGGGCAGTTGCCTCTGAGTGAGTGGTTAAGCAGGAATTTGGACAAGATCACATCCAGAGTTCTTTTCTAACCTCAGATTTTCTGGAATTCTGAGAAGGGGAAATCAAGAGACCTCTTGATACTGCAAACTTTTGAACCACATCTCTATACACATAACAAAAAATAACAACATTCAAGTCCACAAGCTGCTCACACCCAAGAATATGATTTTGGGAGTCTGCAACTCCACAGTCTCTCTCAGCAGAGAGAGAACTGATATTAGCTCAACTGGTTAGAGCACGGTGCTAATAACACCAACATTGTGGGTTTGTTCCCCATATGGGCCATTTAAGATTTGGACTCGACGATCCTTGTGCGTCCCTGTAAAATCAGAATATTCTGTGGTTCTGTGAAATGTTTGCAACATCAAACTGCAGATTAATGACTATGTGTAATTCCTGAAGATGTGAAGAAATTCATGCACCGCTACAGATATGCAGCCACCTATGATTCAGACAAACTTACAAAGTAGTGCATGTATTAAGCACTTATTTATATAATCACATATTCTCTGCAGACACCCCCTTGTATCAGGGGAGAAGCTTGCATGCTCTGCAGACACTCCCTTGTCTCAGGAGAGAAGCTTGCGTGCCCTTATGAGGTTGACAGCTATGCTGATGGTGGTATGTGCCTCCTGTAGGGTCTCCCATGCCAGACAGATCTCAACCTGAAGGGTCAGACAAAGTGTGTCCGTGGGCAGGATGGGCTCACTAGCCCCCTGGCAACCATCCTAGGAGAAGGACAACTCTAACTCCAAAACCCAGACAGATGGAGCTCGCTTAGCCCTACAAGGCCATCTACCTAAGAGAAGGATACTCTAACTAAACCTGCATCCTGAGATATTCGCTGCCACTGTCCAAGCTCACTAGGCCCTGGCAGATGAACCTTAGGAGTAAAGGGTGGGGCAAGTTCCATGCACGCTGTGCAGTCTCAAATGGTTGATCCACATTGCAAAGCCCTGTAGCCACAGGTGAGGGTCATGACAGCAGGTGCTAAATTTCATGAGCTTGTTGTGCTGGCAACAAGGGGAACTGCCACCAGATCTCTGTGACACAGTCATCATCACCCTGTACAAGAAGAAAGGAGAAAAATCAGACTGCTCAAATTACTGAGGTATAACTTTGCTTTCCATTGCTGGTAAAATCCTTGCAAGAATACTTCTGAACAGATTAGTAGCCACTATTGCAGAAGAAATTCTACCTGAAAGCCAGTGTGGCTTCAGAGCCAATAGGAGTACCACAGACATGGTATTGGTTCTCTGGCAACTGCAAGAGAACTATAAGAAACAGAACAAAGGACTCTATGTAACCTTCGTTGACCTCACCAAAGCTTTTGACACTGTAAGTAGAAAAGGCCTGTGGCAGATCTTGGAATGTTTAGGATGTCCCTGCAAGTTCCTCAAAATGATCATCCTGCTACATGAGGATCTGTGTGGACAAGTCAGATATGGCGATGCACTCTCTGAGCCTTTTCCAACGGTGTGAAACAAGGTTGCGTTCTTGCACCAACTCTATTCACAATCTTCTTCAGCATGATGCTCCAAAGAGCCACGGCAAATCTTGATGAAGAAAACGGCATCTACATCCAATATCGTACCAATGGATGCCTCTTCAACCTAAGGTGACTGAAGGCCCACACTAAGACCCTGAATCGCCTTGTCCGTGAGCTGCTTTTTGCTGATGATGCCGCCCTCGTTGCTCACACAGAAGCAGCTCTGCAGCACTTAACATCCTGCTTTGCAGAGGCTGCTGAGTTTTTGGGCTGGAAGTCAGTTTGAAGAAGACAGAAGTTCTTTACCAACCTGCACCTCAGGAAGTCTTCCATCATCCCCACATCACCATAGGTGAATCAGAGCTTAAGTCAGTCCAGCAGTTCACCTATCTGGGAAGTATCATTTCTTCAGACATTAAGATTGACAAGGAGATAGACAGCAGGCTAGCAAAGGCATACAGAGCCTTCGGAAAACTCCATGAAAGAGTCTGGTCCAATAAACACCTGAAAAAAAGTACAAAGATCAGTGTCTACAGAGCCATTGTACTGTCTATTTTTTTATATGGGTCTGAGTCCTGGGTCATCTACCGTCACCACCTGCGGCTTCTCGAACACTTCCATCAGCGCTGCCTCCGTTCAATCCTAAACATCCACTGGTCTGACTACGTGACCAATGTGTCTGTTTTTGAATAGGCAGGGGTCAGCAGTATCGAGGCCATGCTGATGAGAACGCAGCTGCGCTGGGCAGGGCACATCTCCAGGATGGAGGATCACCGCCTCCTGAAGATTTTGCTCTATGGTGAACTCGCCACCAGCTGCCACAAGAGAGGAGCCCCGAAGAAGAGATACAAGGACTCCTTGAAACAATACCTCAGCCATGGCCATATTGACTGCCATCAATCGTCCACTCTGGCCTCCAATTGGGATTCATGGAGACATACCATTCACAATGCTGCTGCCTTCTTTGAGAACGCATACAGAATCAGTCTTGAAGAGAAAGAACAAAGTAGAAAGAACCGTTCCTTGCCAATATCACCTAAGGAGACATTCCACTGTGCCTTTTGCAACCAGACTTGCCTATCCCACACTGGCCTTTTTAGCCACCAGCAGGCTTGCAGCAAGCGTGGGTAGTGCCCTTCCCAAATCTTCATTCACGAAGTCTAGCCATGATGATGATGATATAATCATTTAAAACACTCATTTGTATGCATAAAATTAGATATGTAGAATACAAAATGTAACACCTCTACTGTAACATGCCTGAAATTGCTTTATATTTTATAGGCTTCTTCTCAGAATAATAGAGGCTAGCTTCATTAATATTTCTTTCACTACTGTGGGAAAATTTCAGTATACTGAAAGGGCAATCTCTGTCATGAATTTTATGCCATTGGTTTTGTGAACATTACATTATAGCATTTTATCTTCTGTTTTACTTTTTGTGGTGCAGTTCATTAAACACATTTCTTCCTAAATCCTGTTGTATTCATCTTGATTCAGTAAAGCCCTCTGAAACCAAGAAAAGCCTCCAGGATATACATGCTCAAAACAAACCTGAAACTCTGGAGAACATTAATTTTTCTTTACATATCAACATACTCAGCTCAATTTGTTACAGTAATCTTAAAATTAAGTAATGGAAAAGCAAAGAACTGTATAGGATTTATCCCCCCAACACTGCTTGAAAGACTTTTCAAAGTAAATTATCTCTGTCTTCTTTGTAGTAAAAAGCAAACCATAACAAACTTACTACCATACAATGAACGCTGTCCAACTACCTACCTTACATATTTCCCTACAACATTTGCTGTAAAATGCAAGAGTAACATTGCAAACCAATAAATGGCTGCAGAAAGAAACCATGTTTTACATATACTTCAAGTTACCCTGTTGGTAAAAGGAGAATGAGAAAGCCTAGTTAAAAAGAATTAGAGAACCATAACAGAAAACATCTCATACTAGCCACACTCTGAAGCTGTTAGATATTTGGCAGGTCTCAATATTTGTTGAATGCAAGCAAGTGAAACAGTAGGTGATACAAATATTGCAAGTGTATAATTCAGACAGCCATGTCATGGTTGAACTTTTCCTTTATAAATTCTGATTATTTTCACTTTCTTTCAAGAATACTGAAAAATTCTGCAGTTTTGAGTACTCGCTGTCTATCTTGAAAAAAACCAGTTGTTCCAAAATAGTGTTAGGGTTACCTTTCAACCTTACAGTAATTCATGAGAGCAAATTCATTTAGAAAGAAGAGAAAGAGGAGGATAGAACCAACATTGTACCTTTTAAATGTCAAGAAAGGTGACAATGACCTGTACTACCATTCACAGTCCACATTTGAGATCTGATTATAAACCAGTCCCTAGTCTGCCTTTTCTATTAACAATGCAAGCTTTCTGGGGAGCCATATAATTGCAGTTCCTTATTTCATATTTCCAGGCTTCAGATACCACTTACATATGGAAATCTGTAAATAGAAAACAGAACCATCACACTCATTTTTCAAATCACTTTTTTGAAGAATGCAAAATGAGGCACATACTTGATCCCACCCTACAAACTAAGTTTCAAATGAGTTTTTACTGATTATATATCACCTGTGTGCTGTGAATTACTCTGTAGCCATAAGTGGTGTCTTACTTTCATTGCAGAACAAGTGGAAAAGAGTTAGTCTGAAAAGAAACAATTTTTTTTCTAAGATATAAAGCTGCAGTAAATTTACAGTATAAAGTTACTTTAAATTTAAATAATTTAACTGAATGTTGAAGAAAATAGTATAAATTATTTCAAAATTTTCTTCAGGTTTTCTTTATTTGTGAAACAAATAAGAGATTATGATAAAAGGTTGACCTGAACATAAGCATTTCACCCTTCTCCATCAACAAATTCTAAGAAGTAAAGTCCATGCAGGGTACATGAATTTTGCCTCTTGAACTGTACTGTCCTTGCATCATAGAGTAACACAACAGGAAGTTTCTCATTCATTCACTAAGATATGCTTGGTGATGTTTAAACTTTCTGCCAAATTACTCAATCTGCTCCTGTGGAGCATTTTTTTCTTCGTCATACCTGAGATTAGAGTGGGTACAATTTTTTTTTTTTGTTTGGTTTGGGTTTTATGAAGTTTCTTTTCTTCTTGGTGGTTTTGTTTTGTGGGTTTTTGTTTTGTTTTTGAGGTTGTTTTTTTTTTGGGGGGGGTAGATAAGGGTGTTTTTATCGAAGGGGGAGTGTGTTTTTATGTTGCTGTGAGCAAGACATATTAATTTGCACATTGTTAAGAAATTATTTTATTACCACCTATTATATTAGTAGGTTTCAGAAATACCTTGTGCAGTCTTCATGTGTTGATTCCAGGTTGGTTACTTATAAATAGCTTTTTTACATTTTCATACTGTCTTACTTATATATAAACACGTGGTGAGTTGTAGCTGTTATAGTTAAATATGTGTAGACACTATATGGAATATAGGTAACAGATAAAGAGGACATTATAACATAAGCTGTCAAAATGAATCAAGAAAAATAACTGACAATTGCTGTTGTCTTCTGCCAGTGACATGTAAATTTTTTTGAGCTGAGCTGCAGAGGAAGAATTTAGCAGTAATTTCTCTGGATAATGTTTACCCACAGCATCATGAACAACTGAACACTGAAATATGGTAAAAGTTTTGCTACACTTTGCATCACTTGCGGCTGTGAGAATTATATGAAAAGTAGGATAAAAAAATGCATGCTAATCAACTATGTGTTTCATATGAGTAAAATCCTGAATCTTGCACAAATTTCAAGTAAGCATATTATCCACAGTATGCTTTTTATTAATAACACCTATTTCTAGAGGCTTCAGTGGTCTCAAAAAGCAAAGCAGGATCCGAGGAACAAAATGAAGCTGTTAAAGTCATACAGAAATATATGATGCACCAAATATCTCCAGGTAAGTCCAGCACTACTGTTTCCTCAGCATCTGTATACTTTCTTATGCAGGATAATGTTTTCAAGGTGGACCTAAACAAACCATATCATTGACATACATATGTTGGTAATAATGTGGCCAGACTCTTCTGTACCTAACTTCCATTCCAGAAAAGATTATATATTCTTAGAGCAATGATGTGTTTCATTAGGCTGTGGTAGAATATTCCTTTGGGTATAATAGCGTGGATGCTGTACTTGGCTAAGCCAGCTCTCTGAAGAAGCAGCGGTGATGACAACTTAATTCAAGCCTTCCAGCTTTGATAATAGCACAGCTGTGAAGTTCTGCTAGGGACATTATAAATGTTAAAATTGCTCTTCAGTGAAGTGACCTATAAATATAGCCTCAGCTGCTTTCCTTCGACAAGCAAAGGTCAGATGCACCTTCTTTTAGATGCACTGGGATATCTTCAGACCCCTCTAGAAGGTTTGCCACAGAACAAAAAGATTAGCACAGTGCATCTTCTACAGAGAGCCTGACCCAACCTATTTCCAAAAGGCCTATAATTCCTATTTTCACAAGACAACAGAGCTATGCTTTCAGATGTCTGCATTTATCAATAAACAAGAAAAAGACAATGAGCTATCTGAGGAGAATGCCTAAAGGCACTGAAGCCTGGGATTTGGAGTACTACTCACAAAAATATACAACTGCCAGATGAGAAGAATAATGAGTATTATTTTAGATCAAACTTTTGCTTGAAACTGAAAAATTTGATCTGAAAAAAAGTCCCTACAATTTATAAATCTTTCCTTTTCTGTGCCCAAAGACTTGGACTGCTTCACCTATTGCCTCTTTGGGCACTGGATTCAGTATAAAATGTCATTACCCTTGCCATAGTTCATTCGCTCATTTTTGCTTCTTCATGATGTTGAGCTGCAGCTTGAATCAATTAAGATTAAAAGTAATGTTTTGGGGGTTTGTGGCTTTTTCCCCCCTTATGTTAGGCCTGTTAACAGGCAGGTGGTTTTGTAGTACTTATATTAATTTTTGACCTTGTTGTTATGCGTTACAGTCTTGAGTCAAGAGTGTTGTCTCATCTATGAAACAGGAAATGAAAATCTGGCTTAATGACACTTTCCTTACCACTTAGAGAAATTTAGAAAGATAGTTTGAATTCAGATTTTTTCCCCCAAATCTGGTCAGTTGTGTAGCTTTATAAGTGCTTATACCAACAGAAGGGAGGGGATAGTGCCAGGTAGAAACTGGTCAGAACAGCATAATAACAGCTTCCTTCCTCAGCGTAAAGGCACTGTGACTGCACTCTGAAGGATGTAGCTTTTCCTCGAATGCTCTGCAAAAAAAATAAGAATTGACAGAATACATATTTTTGTCCAAAAGTTTGGATTCCAATACCGACTCATATGTACATGGTATGAAAAGGCAGCCCTTTGGCTCTTGACCAAGGTCATGGCTACTTGTTACAGATTTTCAACTGTGGAGTTCGATTTCTACCCAAGCTGGAGACTTTGTACAGGGATGTAAGTCAGATTAAGGGACTTCAGAGAGTTCTAGGGAGAATTCAGATGCCCATGTAAGCTTAGCCTTACTTAGCTCTGTTCCTCTTTTATGAGTGGTTAAATGAAGTCATAACCAATTTTGGTCAGAAAGTGACTGTGTACTTTTAGAACCAGATGTGAATCAAAGCATCTGAGCTAAATAAGGCATTCAGTACTATGGAAACTTAGGAGAATGTTCATAAAAATAGTATTTTAAGGAAAACTTTTTACTGGTAATATAAAGTTCAGTAATGTTTTCTCATCTTTTCCTGCTGCTCTTCCTTAGATTTACTAAGATTCAGAAAGCCTCTTTTACAAATTGTTAAAATATTCCTGTGAAGGCAATATAAGTGTCCAACTAAATGTTGAAATATTTTTGATTGATTTGTTTTTTAAGCATAGAGTTTAAATTTGAAGTGTAAACAATTAATGTTGGGTGTTTTTGTTTGTTTTGGTGTTTTTTTTTAACAAAGGCATTTATTGCACCCAGACAGAAGAACTTTCCTGCCAGACCTCCTTTTAATTCTGTAAGCAGGAAGTCAAGTAAAACAAAAAGCCAGTATGGTTCTGAGCCTATTTTAATAGTATAACTCAGTGTCATTCATTTTGTAGACTGCAAAGTCGCTTTGAGGATCAGTTCAAAATCTGAAAATACTTTAATTCAGATATTTGCATTATACTCTTTTCCTTTATGTCCACCTAATTTTTATACATGTGAACATTTAACAGTATGGTGCAAATGTACATATAATGCAACATCTTTCACAAAAATTAACATGAAGTGTAAAATCCTGATGTATTTGCCTATGCCACTGACACTTTCCCCATGCACAGGAAGGACAAAGATTTTGGAAGCAAAGGGTTTGTTTTTATTCAAAATGAAAATGGTTACTGTTGTGTCCTTGCTCTATTATCAGAAATTTTTAAATCCCCTTTCAGATGATGCTCATAGATGTCTTTTATGTTTGAGAAGTTGCAAAACTAAAAGAGATCTTCATATTTAAAACACTCTAAGTACCCACTTCAAACATGTGGTTCCACTTAGAAATAATAATATTCATAATTTTTCCTTAGTGTACTGAGATATTATTTAATGGATTCCAGCTCATACTAAAATTGTACAGCTCATTTGACCTGCAAGACACTTAGAAAATTCTAGTTTCCTTGTAGTGGTATGAAGAAAGAGAATTTTAACCTTTGTTCTTTTAAAAGAATAATTTTATAACCACTTTGTAAAATATAATAATTAGGAAACTTGAAAAAATATTTACTTGTGTTTTTAATAACTATTTACAATAAGCCAGCATTTCCACACTGACTCATCACTAACCTGGAAGCATAATATCTGCTATATACATCTGGCATTGCACAGGCAATCTAACTTGTTATGGTAAGAAAGATGTTTTTCTGTACATGTCACCTGTGTAGGGCAGCTGACAAGCAAATGATTCAACTATGTAAAAAAAGTGCAAAATTACATTCTTCTGCTAATTGAGTTCTTTTACAAGAATTAACTGGGAGACTTGGAAATATATTCATTTAATAATCCATACAAATTACATATATATGCAGGAATAGAAAATAGATAAGCTTTCTTCAGCACTGAAAAATGGTAGATTAGTGATTCAAATGTGCTATTGCCAAGATACTTCAGAGTGTAATGGACCATTGGGTGAAATATACAATAAATATAAAACATAATGGTTTTTTTAGTGGTCACATTTGTGATCAATGTGTAAAAGAAGAGAAGGCCATATTTTACAACTTGAGATGGAAGAAGTCTTGGTTAACTGGTAGGGGATTCACAAGATTTGGGAACTATTAAATGATAGCCATAGTATATCTGTCTAAAATGTTTAGAACTGCTGTGTAAACCTTCCAAGGTTAGAAGAAAGACCTAAACTTCAGGATAACCATCTCCAAGACTTAAGGCAGGACTATGTGAAGTTTCATACATGTCATGTTTTCTTTGCATGGGGAATGTCCGGCAGACAGGAAGGAAACAGTTGCTTCAAAGAGGACCTTGAGGAACATAATGAAAGGGCCAAACAACAATTCTTATCTATCAAGTCCATCTAATTTTTAATAAACTCCTCTGTCTTTTTCGGCCTTAAAACATGCACAGCTGATTCACAAATTTCAGCAGCTAATTCCAAATGGTTTTGATATGTCATCAGACTCTTGTCTCATGTTTAAAAATGTCGGTGTGACATTTCCAGGTTAACACTCTGGAAAAAATATTCATCAATTATATCCTTGGTTCCACTAATAATTTCCAGACTGGTTTACAGCAAACAACTCACCTATATTTGCTTTCATTTAAAGAGATCAAAATTATATATTTAGGTCCACAGACACCCCACACCAAAACTACTCATAATGCTCAAAGAGAAGGTTGAAGCAGAGACAACCTATAGCACTATACCAAAAGAACATCAAAAAACCATTTTGCTCACTACTAGAGTGCCATGGACCAAGTGTGTGTGGACAGGAAACTTAAGCATCCAGAAAATATTCTAGGATTAATTTAGTAAAACCATTTAGAAAGGCATTTCACAATACCATAGGATTTAAATTTTGAAAGTTAAACATAGTTAAAGAACTAAAGTTTTGTGGTTGGGTTTATCAAGACCTGCTTTTGTGTAGACTGAGCAGAGTAACCCTTTATCTGTTTCTTAGCCAAACCTGTAGGACATTCAACAATCAGGTGTTCCTAAATGTGCCTTAAAACCCCTAAATCCTTTTATGTTTTTTGCATATCTCTAAAAATATGCACAGTACTGAGCAGAAAATAATTTATTCAAACACATATCAATGTCTGTGAAAATAAGCATTAACATGGAGGTATGGGTTGTCACCCAGGCTTATTGATTCATTGAGGGGTGCTATCTCATTGAAGACTTTACCTTTTATACTAACATATGACAATACCTCCCTTCAGAATAACTTCTTTTATACGCCAAAACATTCCAAATTACGGGCATCCAGAAGGTAGGTTTTCTTGCATTAAACTTATTACATCCAAGGAAAAAATCCATTACGCTTTTGTGACCACCAAAGTTCACTTTAAGAGGCAATTATACATAAAGATATATTTTTTCAGTAAAGGAAAGGTATAATTATGATAATAGGAAAATGTGTAGGAAAGTGAGTAGTTAAAAAGCAAATATAATACAAAAATGTCATGCTAAATATTAATAAGAATGAAGTTCATCTTTTGGCATTGGGGGAGTGGGCTAATTCAGAAATCTAGCTTTGTCTTTCTGAGTTCTATCAGTCTGTGCCTGGGTAATGGGAGTTATGGTCAGTTCATCACAAGTGGCTGCCACTACTCATGGAGAAAAGTTCTTCCCTTGCTCCAGCATGGGGTCCCTCCTACAGGAGGCAATCTTCATGAACTGCTGCAACTTGAGTTGCTATTCCATAGGGTGTATTTTGTCAGGCACAGATTGATCCACCCTGGATCCCCCACAGGGTCACAAGTCCTACCAGGAAACCTGCTCCAGTGTGGGTTCCTCTCTCCACAGCTCAGCAGGTCCCTGCCAGGACCCTGCTCCAGCATGGGATTCCCATGTGTTAACAACCCTCTTTTGGGCATCCACCTGCTTCAGCATGGGTCTCCTCTATGGGCTGCAGGTGGATCTCTGCATTCCCATAGTCCTCCATGGGCTGCAGGTGGATCTCTGCATTCCCATAGTCCATGGGCTGCAGGGGCACAGATGCTTTACCATGGTCTGCACCACGGACTGCAGGGGAGTCTCCACTCTGCTGCTTGGGACACCTCCTCCCTTTTCTCCTGCACTGACCTTGGTGTCTGCAGAGTTGTTCCTCTCACATACTCTCACTCAGATCTTCTCCAGCTTCAATTACATTTGCACAATACCTTTTTTTTTCCTTCTTAAATTTGTCATCGCAGAGGTGTTACTATTATTCCCGATTGGCTTGGCCTTGTCCAGAAGCAAATCCATCCTGAGCTGAGTGGCATTGGGTCTATCAGACATGGAGGAAGTTCACATCAGCTTTTCACAGAAGCCACTCTGTAGCCCCCTTGCTACCAAAACCTGGCCATGCAAACCCAACACAGTACTGATGAAACCCTTAGAGAGATGACAAACTAGATGATCTTTAAGGTCCCTTTCAACCCTAACCATTCCATACCATCTAGACTGAAGTATTTCCTAAAATACATTTTACTGACTTTTCCTAAAATCACTTTAACAATTCATTATGAGGAGTACCAATATGCTCTCATACTCCTCTCCTTGTAAAGAAAAGCTAATCTGACAAACCGTCTTAAGCTCCCTTGCATGAGAGTAAGATTTGGCCTATGAAGAAAGTTTCAAATATTGTTGCAACTTAAAATTTTGTGTATGTTCCACTTTGGTCTGTGTTAAGACCCACAAAAGCAACTCCACCTGAAGCCTGAGGGCTGAAACTTTGTCTTCAAAGGTACTGGAATAATGTTTTCTTTACATGAACCTTTATGGAAACTTTACAGTTCAAATTGAAATATTCTCACTATTCTACTTCTAGGTTTTTAATGGAATTTTCTGTTTATGGGGCTTTCTGAGTTTTCTTATTGTACTTTCATTTTTATTACCCACCTAGTTTGATTACTGATATATTGGGATATATTGGGGTTTTTTTAATTAAACTGTGGTTTAACCATTGTTGTTCAGAACTCACAAGTCTTTTGACAGAGGTACCTATTAATACAAATATTTCATTATTATTCTTTCTAATACAGCCCATTATTCTCTCATGTACTATATATTTACTGCACAAACTACTTTTTTTAATATAAGTGGGACCTATCAGAAATGGGAGGGGGGGAAAAAGGCTGTTGACTAAAAAAAAAAGAAGAAAAAAAAAGGGAAAGAAAAAGAAAGAAGTCATTAAATCATTCAAAGACACAAACTGTAGTATCTACCAGAAACATGAGAGACCAAGTGTAAATTTCACTGGTGGCAAGGAATCAAGAAGATATATCATATGAGTGAGGAAAGGTTTGTGTTTTCCTTGACCTTGATTCATTGATACACAAAAAGTGTGAGGAACTGATAAGCATTAAGCAAAATGTTTCCACAGATTAAATGAAGTGGTTTTAATTACTTAAATATTTTAATGTAGAAAGTTTGTTATTCAGAGCTACTGTTACTAAAATGGGAGACATTAATTCTTACAAACAACAGACATTTTTTCAGTAGTGCTCTTTTCATTAAAGTTTTATTTAAAGACACTTCGTACTAGTAAATAATACTGTAACAGATCTAAATAATAAATAATACAGAATTGAAGAAGAGAGAAATTAATCTGTAGCAGAAAATTGATCTTTTTCTAAGAGATATACAAACTAAAAAAGTAAAAATCATAGGTACAGATAGACTATTCTGTATGATAGGAGCTCTACTGGAAGCAATTACATCTGTGACCAAGCTGTGCTATGGATAATCAAGCAAGGAAGTATTTAGTGAGTGTTGCACAAAGAGATGACACGATAATATGGAATAAAACATTGAAAATCTCCAGAGAAAGACTGAGGAGAAAACATAGAGTGTGGGATCTGGATTTCTTCTATTATTTTCTTTTTTTTATTCTGATACCTAATGATTTCTCTTTTCAGATTGGAATCATGTTATATATGATTTTTGTTGTTAAAAGAGAGAGAAAAAATCAGAATTTTGATGAAAAGGAATCAATAGTTGGGTACTCAAACCTCCAATTTACCCACCTACTGTCATTTTAAACATTCAGAACTGAAAAACACCTACATTGACATGAAAAGAGAAAATGGTATTATTAGCTGTATTTCAGGTGCCCAAATATAAGTAAACACTCAATAGAGATGAAGATAAAAAATAAAATCTTGGACAAGTGTGTCCTGTCTTCCCTTTCCCCATCTATGTACATGTTGGAAGTCAAGGCCAGAGACTTCCTTTGACTGGAAAAAAACACAGTAAAACCATTTGTAATGGTATGGTAATAGTTATGTAGAGAATTTATTTAACAAAAATTGTAAACTGAACATTGAAAGATACCAGTTACTTAAATGAACAACTATCCTCAGTAAACACTCCCTTGTGTTGCCCTGTCCATGGGGGTAAAAAATTTTTCTCTGTGCAGAAGTTAGGTGAATCTGAGTCCATATTTTAAAAATTTACTTCCTCTTTAGAGACACCTCCACTCTTCTCTGAATTTGGCAAAGTACATACTTTACAATTCATTTATCATTATTCTTAATCTGACTTCATTGTCTGAATTCTAAAAAAAAATTTTCATTTTTTAGTATTTATATTTTAAACATTATGAGATGTGTAATTCCTTTGCAAACACGTTAACATCAGAATCTGCTCTGATTATGATCACAGTTTCTTCACTAGGATAAAACTTAGGGTGGTGAGAAACCTTATTAATTAAGGATATTAAGTATTGACACAAGAGTAAGCAACAGAATATCAAAATATTTTTTTCTTAACAGGGATTCACCTCTGATGTGAACTGCAACTATTCCAAACCCATTACAACAATTTTCATCACTAGTGTACTCTATTTTTGTAACAATCACAATAGCTTATGTCAAAACTAATGTACTAAAATTATGCGTATTTATGAACCTGTATGTTTGATCCTCCCTTCTACTGAGCTGAAGAATATACCAACCATTTTTATTTTTAATAAATGTATTCATTTTTATTTTTAAATTATTTTTCATTGTAAGAAAGAGCAGAGGAACAGTCATTTTAGAAATGTAGTTCTGTCACAGGATACTCTTTCTTTAACAGTCTTTTAAAAGCCTTTCATATTTTACCAACTATAGACATTTTTAAATAGGTACCTTAGTTTCCATTTTAACCCTAAGCCTTTTATTCTGCAATGTACAGCTGTGCTTTCACTTACCTAGAGGAAAGGAGGCAGAAAATTTTATTTACAGAATTACAATAGCATTTTAAAAAACAATTTTAAATAAAACAAAAAAAGCTGGGTTACTTAGTGTTTGATTGATTTTTGGGGTTTTGTTATTTTAGTATATTACTCTTAGGCTTTGTAATTTCCACAGAGTCCATCCTAACCAGCTGCTATTTAAGTGGATTGGTTTAGCTAAATTAAACATACAAATATGACCACCATGTTTTCAGTTCCAAGCTTCAAGTGATCCTTGTGTCAAGAATATACTCAAATATTTCCATTTCTTGCACTTTATTCTGTTACTAAGCTCAGCCTCTCATAACAGGGAGGCAGATCATGCCTTGTGATCTTCTTTACATCTGTCTTAAAGTAGCAAACAGATTGGAAAGTTGTACCATGGACTTGTTCTTTCTTAAGAGTATAGGATCACTTCAGGTAAACGAAAAAACAATTCTACTAGAAAAAAGCTTTGTGCAACAAAGCTCAGTTTACGGAACGCAGCTTTTCATTGGAGCTGTGCTGAGGAGAACCCTCTCCAGTCCAACTCTCCCATATGTCAGAAGAATATCTCCCTTTTTCCACTTCAATAGCCACAAAGTTCTCCTTTTAATTTCTGTGATGCTGTTCTAGGTTTGGAGCAACTTGCCTTGTAATGGATTCTGATGTGCCACTATTGGGGAATAATTTTTTTTTTGCCTTATCACAACACCGTGTCTGACCTATGTAGTGTCTGACTTGTATCTTTCCTCGGCTCATGCATCATCTGAATTTGATAAAAAATATCATCTAATCACATGGATAAAACAATCACAGATAGGGAAATAGTAATTAAAAAATAATTTTAAAATGTCAAGGAAAAAATCCCTAAAATATTATGGAATTGTTTAAATGTCAGAGAGATGAATATGTTAACAGTACAATGACCCATTCTTAAACCTGCTTCAGAAAAAATTTCCCAGACTTGGAGTATCTAATGTAATATGCACCAGATGAAGAAAGACACAGTCCTCCCCAGTCCACACATAGTGGTTAATGCAATTTTATCAACTCACAGTATACCAGCATTGCACATTGACTGGATTATAATCCACAATAGAATTTGATGCAGCAGCACCCTGAAAACCATTAGGATCATTCTTTCTTGCTATGCATGTTACAGACCTAATTACACAGTCATACCCAGGCCAAAATTGAAAAAATATGTAAGGTTTGATATGGTTTAATTTGGATATAAGAGGGACACCCTACACTGATAAGGAAACCAAGAAAATGGAAGTCTTTATGTTGAAAATATTAGAAACTTTCTAGTACAGTCAACTTCACTAGAAATTTCTTGAAAATCCTATCTAATTCAGAGCCAAGAATTGCCTTCTGGAAGAACACTGTATTTACCATTGATAATAAAGATGGACCAAATCCCTAACATAAGGAGTCCTCTGAAGTTTAAAATTCAATGCAATAAACAAGTTTCTTCAGTTAATGAATTTCTTATGCATCCTTGAGAATAATTCTTTAATGAGACATGGAACTGTCCATAATTTTCTAGAGCTGTTTATGAATATCTCATATTCCTAAATGTTAAATTCTCTAAAGAGTAGAGGGAGGGAAAGCAGAATTTGATATCCCAAGACTTGCTTTATTTTTGCAACCCCTGTCCCCTGTGTAATATCACTCAGTGGTAGTGATCAAAAGCAATCAAACTGAAATAATTTAATTTAGGAAGAAAAAGCATCTGTTAATAGAGAGCTCTCTTGGCTGCAATCAAGTATGTTCAGTCTGATTTTGTGATGCAGGACCAATAAAAAAACTGAAA
Source organism: Pithys albifrons albifrons (assembly GCF_047495875.1). NCBI lineage: Eukaryota > Metazoa > Chordata > Aves > Passeriformes > Thamnophilidae > Pithys > Pithys albifrons. The sequence continues at coordinate 59,996,008 of NC_092460.1, forward strand.
AGTTCAAACTAGATAATGTATTGTTTTGTGATGATGGCTGAATTTTTCAAGATCACTAAACCACGTATTTATTTATTATGTTCTTTATAAGATCAAATTGTTTAACATTATTTCAGGGCAGAATTTTTCTTCTCCTTTTGGGTCATAGTTTTCTCAGGGAACTACTAAATAGCATTTTTGGATTATATAATTATATTTCTTAAATTGGGAAAATTAAATTTTTTAAAGTGCTCTGAGATTTGACAAGGTGCTTGCTTTAGATGGATTTTTTATGGATGAGTTTTAAAATATAATGCATGTTTTCACTAACCACTGTACATTCTAAGCTTTTTGGGCAGTAGCTTTCATGCAAATGCAACCACTAGTAACTTTTCTGAGGGTGGTGAATCCTGTCCTGAAATTGAGAAAATAAGCTATTTTTCCACAGCATTTTAGATCCACATAGCATGTCTCATGGAAAAAAAAATTGTCCTAAATGGAATTTCTAACTAAGTAGTGATTTTGAGAAAGAATAAGGACAATATTACATTTTAAATTAAGGGGGTTTTGTGTTTCTGTCATTTTAAGCTGAAGGACGGACCTTCAAGAACTATAAACACATTGCACTGTCTAAAATAAAAGGCTAATATATTGATGACTGGGCCCCAGTCAGGAAACAAACTTTGCCCATAAAATATACCATCAAAGTTAATGTTTAAGTGCAGGAGTTTATATTTGTGGATTTGATTATAGGTTAAGGCATTCAATTGTGCAAGTCTCACTTGCATACCAGAAACAAGAAAAATAAGATGTTGCAGCTTCTCAAGTCGTGAGAAGCTTTAATTTTTTTTCTTCAAATTTTGCAAGATATTCTGTGAATGGAAATACAATAACCTTAAAATGTAGCATTAAACAGTGTCTATGCTTTCCTTTAATCTACCTTTATAGTTACACAGTTCTTACAGAGAGCTTTCTCTAGCCTGTCTCCATGGTTGGGTAAGAAGTTGAGAGAAATGCAGTAGGAAATTCAAAATGCTTAGACCTTGCATGTGTAAATAAGAAAAGAAATAAAAAGGAGAAAAAAATGCAGGGTTTTTTGGTTTGGTTTGATCTGGTTTGGTTTTTGTTTTTGGAGGAGGAGGGAGTTGTTTTGTTTTGTTCATTTTTAGTATGACATTTAGTGACTTAAGTGAAAACTTCCAGATGGATTTCCAGACTACATCTATTTTGACTTTGAAACTATGCTATAATGAGGCATTATACCATTTCTAACCCAGCTTTAATGTTGCCATTAACTTGCACTTTCTCTTACACTTGCACATATAGTTTAGAGATTTTATGTTTTAGGACATTAGCATAGAACCCATATTCTCACAAGTAAGAAATAGCAACTTGACAATCTAGGCTTAATACTACCCTGGTAAAATAGATATCTGAAAAGATGCATAAATTTCTGTATTACCAAGCTTTTAATTTCATTTCTCTGAAACTTCTAGATAATATTTTAGTCAGTTATAGTTAAATTTCACTATTTTAGTGTTGATCCATCATCTATGTATATGTTTATGAAGATTTTAAAATACAATTTTAATTAAATTATTAGATTAATTTTCAAATTTAAGACACTAGGTACAGCAAATAATCTATATAACTGCTTGTGTGTGTATGTGCATATGTATGTCTGTATCCTGTGTGCAGAGACTGACCATAGAGAGAACTATAGGTACATAAGTCTATATGCACTTGGTATATATATGACATGTATAGATAGACAGACAGACAGACACATGGATAAATGGAGAGATGAATAAAGGAAATTCTTTCCTAGTAGTTTTCCCCATTATGTATGTGCAGTGGGAGAAGTTGAAGCATTTCTTTTAAAGTCATTGAAGAGTGTCTGCTATCCCTGCAGAGAGAAGCAGTCCCTGAGGACTGCATTCTAACCATGATGGGAACAACCTTTGCATTTCTCCATTAGATTTAATTTTATTGATGATATTCATAAGGAAACATTATTTCACAGTTACTAAGCAAAATAGTCCCTCTGAAGTATTTTACTCTCATTATTGGCTTTCAAAGGAGGAAGCAGGCCCTACATACCCATTTCATGCCTGTCAAAGGCTCTGGAAAGCATATGCCTTTTTTGGTTTAGGCTGTTTTGACTGTGTTTCTCCTGCCCACTCACCCTCTCCACTCCCACCCCCTCCCACCCTCCCCGCTCTGTTATTCTCAGCAAGATGTTGATGATTTTGTTTCTTTCATTCTCCCTAGAGTTGTCTGAAAGTTTGCCAACCTCTAATATGACAAAGAACTTCTTCAACTTCTGATTCATCCCAGGAGCCCAAGAAATAAACCAATTCTCCTCTTCACGATTTTGTATTCTTCTTCAAAGCATTTCTGAACATGTTTGTAAACTTGCAAAGTTAAATGAAATGAAAAGAACAGAATAAAAAATGCTTTACAATAGCAGAATAAAATAAGTAGTGGAAAGAGATGGAAATCTTTTATATTTTCACTCTTTCCACTTTCCCATAGAACCCTTGAGATAATACAAGGCTCTACCTGTGACTCCCTGCTCTGTTGCATCAAGACCAACATTGGTCTTTGTCATATCAGCCAAAAAGTGACCAGTATCTGCTTGAATCTAGAAGGGAAAAGGTGGGGCAGTCCTGGACACAGTCACAGCTGCAATGTCAGAGACAACAATTGAGGAGTGCCAGTTCTCCACAGCTGAAGGAGGCAGACCATGCCTTCCACCAGACAAACCTAAAAGAATCAGAGTGATTTCCTTTCTGCGCATACATGGAGATAACTTCTGGAGGTTCATAGAATTATAGAATGGTTAGGGCTCGAAGAGACCTTAACGATAATTTAGCTCCAATCCCCCTGCCATGGGCAGGAACCTTCTCTAGACAAGGTTGTTTGGAACCCCATCCAGCGTGGTCTTCAGCACTTCCAGAATGGGGAGTACACAACCTTTCTGGTCAACTTGCTCCCTCACAGTGAAGAATTTCTTCCTAATATCTAATCTAAATCTACCCTCCTTCAATTTAAGTCCATTTTCCCTTGTCCTGTCACTACATGGCCTTGTAAAAAGTCCTACTTCCTCTCTCTGGTAGGCCCCCTTTAGGTACTGGAAGTTGCTGTAAGTTCTCCCCAAAGCCTTCTCTTCCCTACACTGAACACTGTCTTCATGGAAGAGGTGTCCCAGCACTGTGATCAGCTTAGCAGCTTTTCTCTGAACTCTTTCCAACAGGTCCATGTCTTTCTTATGTTGGGACCCCCAGACCTGGACACAGGACTCCAGGTGAGGTCTCATGAGGTCAGAGTACAGGGGAAGAATTGATTCCCTTGGCCTGCTAGTCACTCCTCTTTTGATGCCATCTAGTATGTGGTTTGCTTTCCAGGCAAAAGCTAGGAATAAAATAAGGTTCCTACCTCCAAATAAACACTGCAACCCTTTCCCATTTTCCAACCAAAAATACATGTAGAATGTAATTCAGAAAATATCTGCTTTGGAATAATACAATGAACAATTTTGCTGAAGCACTGCAAATGTCTGCACATTAATGTCTTGCCAGTAATAGATTTTTTCCATGGTCACTAACAGAGCCATCTGGTTTAACAGTCTTACTCCATGTCTGTTTAGACAGTTTCATTTCTAACCTTCTGGTGAACTTAAGGGAAAGACACAATTGGCTGGTTTTAATTTACATTCTAAACACACCACATGACAATTGAATAGGAGAAGTTGTTTCAATCTTGATTTGTAACTAACATAAATATCCACAAAATATATGCATGTGTCTAATTTTCCATGCATTTGGCTTTGATTGATAAATACATACACGCACAAAATGTCGATGTATATATTAAAAATAGATTGTATGCCACTTTTTAAATTATTTAACAATAAAAATATTCTAATTACAATACAAAAGCCCATGTCAAGGCATTCACATTTCTCCATGGGATATTTTTCATGTATTTTACCATGGCAATGAACCTTTAAGGAATTTTGTAAGTAAATGTGGCAAGGACATATATTGTGAATTTATTTTTCTTATAATTTGTGTATGTTTTCTTTCTCTTTAGAAATTCTGCCCTTGTTAGATGAGGGATTTGAACAATTATTTTTACAATTATGCCACAGACTCTGAGGTCAAAAGTTTCCAAAGTTTCACTGTAGAAATAGACAGGAAAGAACAACAAATGCATCAAAAAATATACAGAAAGTTTCATGACCATGTACAAGAAAAGGTTGGAAGCACATACCACTTAGTTGTGAGAACTCTCAGAAGTATGTCCTTCTGCTAAAACTTGATCCAGAAATCCAATATTATAATTATAGTGGCAAGTGAGCGTGGGATTTTAAAGGAAGCTAACAGGGCTTTCACCACCATAGTCACAACATGCTAAGTCAGTATGTGCTACTTTATCATAGGACTGAATTGCGGTTTCTCCCTATAAAATTAAGATCAGCACTCTCATCCAACCAAATCTGTTTACACATGTATACTGTGGATTAAGACTGTGCCTTTCTTATAAACAGTTACTAGGAGACAATGCCTGCTTGTAAAAAAGTTTGGAGGGTACCAATAATTAGATCTGATCTTTAAGATAGTCTAAAAGATTCACATTAGAAAATATATGAATAGAGAAATATTTTTTTCCTCTGACTATGTCAGTCCTGGTCATGCACCATAGTGCCAAGATAGGTAGTCCAAGTGCATAGAGAATCATAATTTTACACTGAATCTCAATTCCTCAGATTAAAAGACCTGAAAATAAAAACAAGATCAGTAACTAGAAAGAGAAACTAAGCCCTCAGCTTGGTGTGGAAACCCATTTGCAAACAATGTCCAGGAAGATTCAAGAAAGAGCAAAAAACTGTATTCCATTTTTTCACCTGAAATATATATCTCAGCTATAACACTGGAGGTTAGTGGCCCAATTTTTTAACTCCTGCTTTTTTCCTGGTTAATAGAAAGAATACTTGGCAATCAGGTAATCTGAATTGGGAAGGCAGGATCCATAAGGATCACTGTCATGTCCAAGTTTCGCAACACACACACACACAAGTAGAATGACCAGGTTCTTCCCTCTTCAAAGAAGGCTTGAAATTATGTCCAATGGAGGGCATAACTGTGCAGTTCAGAAAGCAAATAAATAAGAAATAAAGCTATTATCACTGTTTTCTCTGAGCAATGTATAAAGTTAGAAGACTGGTAACATGATTAGTATTCAATATCAGTTTTATGTTTGTAAAAACTACTAGTTTAAACTTGTGTAGTGTTAGGGGGTTTAGCCAGGTGGGCCTAAACTTAGGTTTTAAAGTTCAGCTAGGCCTAGGATTGTCAGCTGATTTAAGCTGGGCTGAGCTAGCTAACAGCTGACTTCTTCCAGCCAATAATATTGTATTCCATACCATACTACATCATCTCAAAGGGTGTAAAATCCAGTGTGTGGGAGTGGCTTGGTTAGTTCCATCATGGCTGCACTAAGAAGAAGACATCTAGCATCTCCTCTACTATGCTAGGCCCTGCTCCTGTTGCCTCTGCTTGCATTTTGTTTGCATTCAGGGAAGTAGAAATATTTTGTTGTTATACTTTCTCTTTCTTGCTGAGTGTCTTTTAGAGTGCTTATGAATTTAGAGTAACAGACTTTGCTTTGTATTAATTGGGGAGTGGGAAGTTATTCCTTGTTATATATATGTAACTTGTGTAAGTGTGTGTTATATTGTAGTTTCCTCTTAATTTTTCTCTTTTCTGTATAAATACATGTAGTTAGTTTCAGCATAAACCTGGTTTTGAGGGTTTTTCTTTCCTCTCCCTCTTCTTTTCCCCTTAGCTGGCTGGGGGGAGGAGGAACCCTTTTCACTCTGTCCTGGACAGTTGGCGATTTGCCAGCTCAACCCAGGACAGTAGTTGTTCTTCCAAAAATACCTCCACTGTGAATGTTTCTTACATCAGTTTATAGCAACCATCCTACTTCTAAACTAAAATGCCCTGAAAAGCAAATATGATTTTAATGTTGCCTCTTGAAGCGTATGTGACATCTGCATTCAGTGCACTCATCCCTGCAAGTACTAATAGGAGCAGTTGCTGCAAAGTGTTCCCAACTAAGTCCTTCAGCTCACTGTGAGAATAAAATCCTTCTGCTCTGGAGAAAATAAATTTAAATAACGTGATTTTACTAAACTATGCCTAATTACACATAATGTTAAATGGCAATTACAGAAGATGCAAAACAAGCTTCAAATTATATTCATAATTGGATTTTTTTTCTTTTTCCCCCAAACTCTATTTAACAAACCATGTAAATTAATGATCTATATTTTAATTTTTATAATTTGTTCAAGGAAAAAATCTAAATAGATAAAAAGATAAATTATCTATTACCAACTATCTATCTGCCAACTGTGTAACCATGCCAACTCTAAATCCAGATGTAAAATGGCTTTTTCACTGCTAAACTCTCATTAAAAAGAAAGCTATTATCTGTTTTTATCTTATAAGTCCAGAGGAAGTGAGATAAACTAGAAAATTAGTACAGATTTATGTTGTTTCACTAAATGTTCTTTCTCTGTTACTCAGTCTGATATAGATTTTGCTGAAAAATTATTGTAACTTTGAATAGGGACATATGAGAAAGGCCTTTGTTCACTAAGGGAATAACATTCTTTACTTCTGCAGAAACTAGTTCTAAAAAAATGTCATTTTGCCTCTTTAAGGTTGGTGTAATCAAGTGTCTCATCATTCCTGATGAATTATGACATTGCATGTACAAAGAAGGGCAGCAAACCTGGTGAAGGGTCTGGAACACAAGTCTGATGAGGAACAGCTGAGGAAGCTGAGGTTTAGTCTGGAGGAGTTTAAGGAGCAACCTGATTGCTCTCTACAACTACTTGAAAGAAAGTTGTAGCAAGAAGTCTCTTCTCCAGGTAGCAAGAGGTAAGGTAAGAGGAAACAGCCTGAAGTTGTTCCAGGGGAGATTTAGATTGGATATTAGGGGAAAATTCTTCACCGAAAGGCTTGTCAAGTGTTGGAACAGACTGCCCAGGGAAGTGGTTTATTCACCATCTTTGGAGTTCAAAAATATGTGTAAATGTGGGAGCTGGAGACATGGACGTGGTTTAGTGGTAAATGGTTGGACTAGATGATGCTAGAGGTTTTTTCAAACTTAAACAATTCTGTGATTCTATGATATCCGTATTAAAGTAGATCTCTATTTAATATGGCCAGCTGAAATAACTTGTTCCTGTAGTGGCAATTCTTAGGAGACTCACTTAATTTGAGCCTGGGTTTAGGCTTTGAAGATTCTTGGCAAGATTCTGTTGTCATATTTAATTTGAAATGGAAAATATATTAAAATATGGAAAAAAACATTTACATGAATATATATACAAACACACACTATGTCACAAAGTGAATTCTGATTTATTCTTTTTTTTTTCTATTTAAGAAACATGTTTCTTATCAGCATTTAACTACTTTGGCAAGCATTCTGCCCAGTGAGCACAGAGTATTAACAGAACACAGCAAGGATGCCGTTGGATTGCTTCAGTGCAGATCCAGGCTAACTTAATCCCTTACAAGAATTTATGGTCAGAAACTGTGGACTTGCCTTTTTACGTCATCAAACTTTAATTCTTATTTCTATTATGTTTAGGAAAATCCAAAGAAAAAACTAGTACAGCCATCAATGAATATACATAAGAATAAATTTGATTATAGTTTGACTGTTTATAACAGCAGGTATAAATATGCATGGATTCATGGAATTCAAGAGAGTTATGGACACAAAATCAAGATGCCAGATGTCCATGTTCTCAAATAGGTATGTGATATATTTAGGATTAAATCATAACATCTTACTATCTCTTTGAAGAGACATATTCTGGATAGTTGAAGTGCTTTGACTTAGTGGCATTAATCCTGCAATAGATGAGAAACAAATAAGGCAGGGGATAGGGCAAAAATGGTTTAATATAAATACCCAGCTGCAAAAAAGAGATGTTGAGAAATCATATCAAATGATGATTATGTTACTCTAATGAGGAATAATTAATGCACATAAACAAATTAAAACATCAGGCAAAATTTACAAACTTTGATAGACAATACCAAATTTGCTTGGATGAAGTGGTCAAGGCATGTCCAGATTCAAGTGAACAAAGAAAGTGGACATGAAATTTTAGATTTTGAAGTCATGCTCAGTGCATGTAACTACTCCTTCAAAAATTCTTCATCTGAAAATACCGTCACTACTCCTGGACAGAAGATGCTTTCATTTTATGAATAGGTTTATACAAATAGCTGTGTATCACAGTTACAAAGAGGAAGAGGTCTGTGTAACTAAATCCAAATGAATCTCACAAATATCAACCACTGATTTAAACTGTTCTAGTCCCAGTGCTCCCATATAAAAGAAGGCCTGGGGACAGGTGAAGAAGTCAGTCATGGTAATGAAAGAGAGAATTCAGGGAATATAAAGGTAACCTCATTTATTTTGTATATTTTTCTTATATTTAGAAATATATCTGCAAATAGTTTTCCTAATTACTATTTCTTTTACATCTTAATAGCTAAGAAAACAGCAATATCAAATTTCATTAAAATATAAACTAACTCCTGTCTTGGATTTTATTTTTATTTTTTTTAATCTCAATATTTATTTACAAGTAATTTTCTAGAGCAGAAACTGAATCACAAAGATGTGTTTCTGTTTCAATTCTGTCATACTCCAACATGTGCTTTAAGCCAGATCTGCGTATTGCCACCAAAAGAAAGAGAATATTCCTGAATGGCACATCCTTTAAAAGAAACAGATCAAACCACAATAGACTGAAATATTTGCTACAAACATTCTGGAATTAACAGTGATTGTGAGTTACCCGAGAGTCACAATTAAGATGGATATGCATGTATTCAGTGCTTTCTCCATGCAGTTCAGAGAATACTGGATTACTAGTATATGCAAATACTAGAATACTAAGATTAAAATTAGCAGCATCAGATTAAAGATGATCAAGACTAAAATATTAATGAACACACTCTGTTCTTTACTTCATCATGGCTAGGCTTCGCGAACGAAGATTTGAGAAGGGCACTACCCACGCTTGCTGCAAGCGTGCTGGTGGCTAAAAAGGCCGATACGGGATAGGCAGGTCCGGTCACAAAAGGCACAGCGGAACGTCTCCCTAGGTGACATTGGCAAGGAACAGTTATTTCTGCGTTGTCTTTTCTCCTCAAGACTGACTCTCCGTGCAATCTCAAAGGAAGCAGCAGTGTCGTGAATGGTGTGTCTCCATGAATCCTGATTGGAGGCCAGAGTGGACCATTGGTGGCAGTCAATATGGCCAAGGCTGAGGTGTTGTTTCAGGGAGTCCTTGTATCTCTTCTTCGGGGCTCCTCTCTTGCGGCAGCCGGTGGCGAGTTCACCATAGAGCACAATCTTTGGGAGGTGGTGATCCTCCATCCTGGAGACATGCTCTGCCCAGCGCAGCTGCGTTCTCATCAGCATGGCCTCGATACTGCTGACCCCTGCCTGTTCAGGAACAGACACATTGGTCACGTAATCAGACCAGTGGATGTTTAGGACTGAACGGAGGCAGCACTGATGGAAGCGTTCAAGAAGCCGCAGGTGGTGGCAGTAGATGACCCATGATTCAGACCCATATAAAAGAGTAGACAGTACAATGGCTCTGTAGACACTAATCTTTGTACTTTTCTTCAGGTGTTTATTGGACCAGACTCTTTTATGGAGTTTTCCGAAGGCTTTGTATGCCTTTGCTAGCCTGTTGTCTATCTGTTTGTCGATCTTACCATCTGAGGAAATGATACTTCCCAGATAGGTGAACTGCTGGACAGACTTAAGCTCTGAATTGCCTATGGTGATGTGAGGATGATGGAAGACTTCTTGAGGTGCAGGTTGGTAAAGAACTTCTGTCTTCTTCAAGCTGACTTCCAGCCCAAAAAGCTCAGCAGCCTCTGCAAAGCAGGATGTTAAGCGCTGCAGAGCTGCTTCTGTGTGAGCAATGAGGGCGGCATCATCAGCAAAAAGCAGCTCACGGACAAGGTGATTCAGGGTCTTGGTGTGGGCCTTCAGTCGCCTTAGGTTGAAGAGGCTTCCATCGGTACGATATCGGATGTAGATGCCATTTTCTTCATTGAGATCTGCTGTGGCTCTTTGGAGCATCATGCTGAAGAAGATTGTGAATAGAGTTGGTGCAAGAACGCAACCTTGTTTCACGCCATTGGTTATTGGAAAGGGCTCAGAGAGTGCATCGCCATATCTGACTTGTCCATGCTGATCCTCATGTAGCAGGATGATCATTTTGAGGAACTTGGGGGGACATCCTAAACGTTCCAAGATCTGCCACAGGCCTTTTCTGCTCACAGTGTCGAAAGCTTTGGTGAGGTCAACGAAGGTTACATAGAGTCCTTTTTTCTGTTCCCTACACTTCTCTTGCAGTTGTCTGAGAACAAACACCATGTCTGTGGTGCTCCTATTGGCTCTGAAACCGCACTGGCTTTCAGGTAGAAGATCTTCTGCAATAGTGGGTACTAATCTGTTCAGAAGTATTCTTGCAAGGATTTTACCAGCAATGGAGAGCAAAGTAATACCTCAGTAATTTGAGCAGTCTGATTTTTCTCCTTTCTTCTTGTACAGGGTGATGATGACTGCATCACGGAGATCTGGTGGTAGTTCCCCTTGTTGCCAGCAACGCACAACAAGGTCATGGAATTTGGCATGGAGTGCTTGACCTCCATGCTTCCAGATTTCAGGTGGAATTCCATTAACCCCAGCTGCCTTGCCAGTTTTCACCTGTTGTATGGCCTTGAGTATCTCTCCCATAGTAGGGGCTGCATCCAATTCATGTTTCACCGGTTGGTGTGTAATGTGCTGAATTGCTGAGCCTTGGACTACATGGTTGGCACTGAAGAGAGTCTGAAAGTGCTCAGACCATCGGTTCAGGATGGAGGTTTTATCTGTTAGAAGCAGTTGACCATCTGTACTGAGTAGGGGGCTTTGAACCTGGTATGTGGGTCCATACACTGCTTTCAGGGCCTCATAGAATCCTCTTTGGTCACCCAAATCTGCGCATAGTTGTGTCTTTTCTGCTAGGTCGAGCCACCATTTTTTCTGGATGTCTCGAAGTTTCTGTTGGAGCTTACTGCATGCAAGACAAAAGGCGGCTTTTTTTATATGGCAAGATGGCTGAGCAAGATGTACTTGGTGAGCAGTTCTCTTCTTCTTCAGCAATTCCTGGATCCCTTGATTGTTCTCATCAAACCAGTCTTTGTTTTTCTTGGAGGAGAACCCTAGGGACTCTTCAGAGGACTGCAGGATGCAACTTTTAATATGTTGCCAAAGCGCTTCAGGAGAGGGATCTATGGGATTATCTTTAAGTCTAGTTTGAAGGTTTCCCTGGAAGCTGTCTCTCACTGTGGCTGTTTGAAGATTGCTGACTTGGAGCCTCCTCCTTGGAATGCCACCTCTCTTAGGTTTGGGCTTGAAGTGGAGGTTAAGTTTGCAGCGCACAAGGCGATGGTCTGTTTGACATTCTGCACTCGGCATCACTCGAGTATGACGGACATCACTGACATTTGTCTGTTGTACTAAGATATAGTCAATGAGGTGCCAGTGCTTGGATCGAGGATGCATCCAGGCTGTCTTCAGGCTGTCTTTCTGTTGAAAGACAGTGTTGGTGATGGTGAGCTGCCGTTCTGCGCAAAACTGTAGCAGGAGGCGTCCGTTGTCGTTGCAGTTTCCAACGCCATGCTTGCCCAGGACTCCTTTCCAGGCTTCAGAATTCTTACCTACTCTGGCACTGAAGTCACCAAGGATTATGATCTTATCATCTGCAGGAACATTTTGGGTGAGGCGGCGCAGGTCTGTGTAGAATTTGTCTTTTTCTGCAAGGTCAGCTTGCAGAGTTGGGGCATATATGCTAAAAAGAACAACTTGTTGCTTGTTGTGTAGAGGGAGGCGTAAGGACATAATGCGATCGGAATGACCTGTCGGCAGATTTTCAAGTTTGGAGGCAATGGAGTTTTTAATCATGAAGCCAACTCCTGAGAGGTGTCTTTCGGTTTTGGGTTTGCCTGACCAGTAGAGTGTGTAGCCAGCACCATGTTCTTTAAGCCTGCCTTCCTCCTGAAGACGAACTTCACTGAGAGCAGCAATGTCAATGTTGAGCCGTGACAGTTCGTGGGCAATTAGAGCAGAACGACGCTCAGGACGTCCACTATCCCCAGTATCAAGCATGGTTCTGATGCTCCAACATGCGAGTGTTAGTTTGAGCACACCTTTGCAGGCAGGTGTATGCCTTTGAAATCTCTTTGTTTTTGTTTGACCGCATGGAAGATGCCGGTTGGCCACGGTTATCCAATCGGGTGTGGAGATGAGCTTTGTTTAGGCCACCTTTGCTAGGCCCCTCTCCGTGTGGAGCAAGCAGTGCTGTCCCTAGAAAAGGCTGCTTGGTCATTCAGGATGCTGCTGCAAGAGACTGTCATCTCCGGGGTCAAGTCTCTAATGACCAATAACCTGAACCACCTGCATGCAGGGTTGGGTCTGTGGCTTCCAGCTGCTTCCTATCACCTGCCGTTTTCGACCCTCCCCTGTTGCTACAGGGCTTTGCAACGTGGGTGAACCCTTCAAGCCTGCACAATGGATTTTTTAGGTGAGGCACAGCGTGCGCAGAACTGGCCTCACCTTTTACTCCTAAGGTTCATCTGCCACGGCCTAGCGAGCTTGGACGGTGACAGCGAATACCTCAGGACATAGGTTTGGTTAGAGTATCCTTCTTTTAGATGGATGGCCTTACAGGGCTAAATGAGCTCCATCTGCCCGGGTTTGGGGTTAGAATTGTCCTTCTCCTAGGATGGTTGTCAGACGGCTAGCGAACCCATCCTGCCCATGGACACACTTTGTCTGACCCTTCAGCTGAGACCTGTCTGGCATGGGAGACCCTACCGGCGGCACAAACCACCTCCAGCATAGCTCTCAACCTCATGAGGGCACGCAAGCTTCTCCCCCACGACAAGGGGGTGTCCCCGGAGAAGATTCTTTACTTAGATGGTATATAAAGAACATCCCAAAATTTAACTTATGCAAGATAGTTGAATTTGGTTGACTACAAGATCTGTAGGGTTTCTTCTGTCTTAGCCCTGTAAATGGGAGGAGTTTGCAGTTCCTTTTCCCCAGGACCAAGTAGTAGACAGCCTGAGAACAGTTTTGCTCTCGCGCTCTCTCTCGCTCTCTCTCTCTCTCTCACACACACACACACACACAGAGGATTGTCAAAAGTAGAATTTAAGAGTATAGAACACATTATGATGAAGCTACAGACTCAGATAGATACAGCCACTGAACAGCCAGCAGCTTCTTATATGTGGCCATGGAATTCTATTATCTTTCCTTCTTGTTTCCCACAGTTGTTCCATGCAAGTCTTGCTGGAATCATCATTTTCTCTGCCTTCAAGCTGTCTCCTAGACAACCCATAGAAATCTTCTGGTTCTTATTGTCCCTCTGATCCCTGTCATATTTTTGTGCATTTTTCTTAACCTTTATTCAGATAACACAACAATATCTGAATTTAGTTTACAAAATTAGCATTTACTAGCACTTATTTTCAATAACTGTTTCAAGCTAATATGCTTGAGATGACACAATAGTACAAAAACAGATAATGAAATTTGGGTATACTGCATATGGCACTTCAGAGCTCCTTACCAAGTAAGCAAGTTATGGGATTTCTACTTTAGTGAAAGGTATACAACCTTCCAGCCAATAGTGCAAACTCCCATGAAAAACCCATATTCAGTAAAGAATTATGTCTTGAACTTATATTTTGAAACATGAGACATTTGGATATATCTCAGAGTTTATTTATAAAAAGGAAGAAACTGAAATTTCAATTTTTACTGACCTAATTGAAGCAGTACTATTTAATTGATTCTTCTTAAGAAAGAAATTATAGGATTTACATGAGAAATCTTGTATGTAATCCAAAATATAATTGAAGATCAAGCCTTATGAAAGACCCCACAGCCATTGCCCAAATGAAATTTTAGTAACACCAAAATTCTCTCCATCTGTTCTTTCATTTGACAGGGCTTTACAGCCCCACTCCATCCACAGTTTTGGCTTCTCTTTTCCCCCTCAACCTAACTCTAGCCTTAAATGACACCTGAGTCTTACACAGGGATCCCTACCACCCCCATACTTAATTTAGAACTTCTCACAGCAAAGTTCCCCTGAATCCCTCATTTTCTTTTGGCAGCTGCTTTCCAGTCATACTCCAACTGCAACATTAGCCTCCTTCTTTCTGCCTTTATTTCTTCCTTCCTTTCTTGCTTTCCCTATTTTGCTATTTCTCTCTCTTTTTCTATCTACCCTAATCTTATCCTAAATAGGAGAACAAGATTTACAATGTAGCTGTGATCAAAATATAATATGATTTCATTTAGGAACCAGAGTGTCTTTTTTTGAAAAGGTAGTCCTCAAAGTTTCTCCAGAACAGAATCATAGACCTACTCCAAGCTCTCAGCTAGAGCTTATTGCTTGTGGCTCTAGTCATTTGAGTTTTGAGTAACTTCACATGTTCAATTTGCACCTGGTTGCATCTTGTCCTGTCAGTGGGCACTGTTGAGAAGAGTCTGGGTCCCTCATCTTCAGTCACTCCATCAGATATTTATAAACATTCACAAGATTCCCCCTGAGCTTTCCCTCATCTGTGCAGAACAGTTCCATCTCTCTCAGCAACGGCTCATGTAAAATGTTTCATTCACAGGACTACTCACATGTATTTTAACACATAAAACAATACCAGTGTAGGGCTAAGTGAAATAGCAGAAAATTATCAAATATTTGTAACATTCAGACAGTGAAGGATTTCCCAAACAGTACAAGCTGGGCAGAGATCTCTCATGGAGACTTCCAAGAGAACAAATGGGAGTGCGTAGGATAAGCTAACACCTGAAGATTCCTTAGTAGAGAATGGCTATTTCACTGGAAGTAGTAAAGAATCATGCGACCAAAACAAGGTCCACTGAACTGTTAAATCATGTCGACACAAAGCCAAAACCAGTTTGTTCTGACTTCAGATTCAAAGATATTAAAACACTTTATTGATGTTCTATGAATTTAGAAGAAAAGGCTTTTCATAGTCTTATACATGTCAAATATAATCAGTGAATCTAAAATTACGTGAAAACCAATTTTCCATAGATATTTAGCATTTGGCGTATGTTATATAGATATGGCTACACAAAGTGAAAGTCAACATGAGAATTAAGCCTCAATCTCTTTAAAAAAAATAGTTGTTATGTTTATTTTTCATCAAGGTGATAATGACTCAGAACTTTTTCAGTTAATGTTTCAGATTGAATTACAGCCTGAAGCTTTATGAGAATTTAATTCCAGATTATTCTTAAAGGTTGCATTTAAGGAAGCATAATAATAATAATAATTCTTTAAAAGCATCTTACTTTAAATGGCTACTTTTGTTGAGAACTACAGATAGTTTTGGTTTCAATCCCTAACATCAAGCTTTCTTTAGGAGATTGAAACCTAGTATTTGAGATTTCAGTCACATCATCCTGCTTTAAAATAATATTAGTTATACAACCATGTTATTTTTTCTCATTTTTCAAATTCCTGGAATATTCAGATGTTTATTATATTTATCTTTCTCCTTCTTTTCTTTTTCTGTCATTTGGCAAAAATGTTCTGGTTATTAAACACCTTCAGAAAAAGCACCTTCAAAGTTATTGTCTCTGTGACATCTTAAGGCTAAGAAAGTCTGTCATTATTTTCAAAGTATTAAGAAAGTACTAATTTAATCCCTGGAGATGTTCAGCAGTGGGATCTGGCAGCCCAGACATCAAATTGCATCACTGGGGAGCATCAAGCACTGCTTGACCAGTCGGGGAAAAGATGTGACTATCTTGCTGTACCCAGTGCACCCTCACCTTGAGCAATGTGTACTGTTCTAGGTCCCACAGTCTGAGGAGGATATGGAGGTCCTTGAATGTATCCAGAAGAAGGCATGAGGGGCAGCTGATAAAATGGCTGAAATGAATGTCCCTATGAGGAGGAGCCGAGGGCTTTTGAGTGGTCGAGTTTGAAGAAAAGGAGGGATGATCTCATTGCTCTCTCCAGCTTCCCAAGGAGGGGATTGAAGAAGGAAGAGCTGACCTCTTCTTCCTGATATCCAGGAATGGGAATGCATTGAATTGTAGCTTTGCCTGAGCTAAGAAAAGTCTAAGTAAACAACTTGACAGCTGACTGCCCATTGCAATGACACTACATTGGTCCCAGTATCTTATGATCCTGATTTTGGGTTTTGGGTTTGGGATATTTTTCTTTCTGCTAATCCTGAACAGAAAAGCTGTAAAATATAAGCCCATATTCTCCATTTTTTTTCTCAGAATTTAACCTTAGCAGAAAAATAGGATGAGAAATTTCTTTATGACTAGCTGAAGTAGAGCAAAGTAAAATCTCAAAATCAGATCAAAGAAGAGAAAGTTTTGAACAACTAATTTAAAAGATTCCCATCAGCTGTACACAAAGTACAAAACAGGGACTAACAGCAATTTAGTCCTAGAGCAACTCAACCAGAACACAACAGTCAACAAGTAAATCAAATAATCTATTTTGCTGTTGTTATTTTACTATAGGCATATGCTTGTTAATTATGAGGACAAGAAATTCAAGTAGCAGTTGTATTATCAATCACTGTAGATGGTTTACAAAAACTACTTAATAACTCCTGATCAATACATTAGTGTAATGCCAGCTACACAAATCTACACAGCCCACTTAAAACTGAGAGAGCTACAGTATCTTCTACCAGGTGACAAAGATGATTGCACATCCATCTCAATTGATATCTGGCCACAAGTGGATTTTCTCACTAATCTTCAAATTTTCAGTTAGGTAACAAGCAGCAAAGCTTTGATTTAACTATATAGTGTCAGAATGTGGTCTGTCCCTTGCTCCTGTTTTAAGACAGTTTGTTAATTAAAAAAAAAAGTAATGAATTAGAATTCAGTCTTCTATCTAATCATCTATTATTAACTAATAAAGTTACAAATAAATATGTTTTCTACGAAATTATATGTCAGCATTATTTGACAAATTAGATATAATTTATTTTTCTTGCTATTTATTCAATGAAGAGACCTTTGATATAAGTATCCATTTAATATCAATTTTCAAAGAAATTATGATGAAAATGTATATTAATTATTTTTAGTTGTAGAAAAGCTTAACAATTTTCTATTATTCCTATCTTTAAACAAACTTGTGTGGCTAATCTACTCCCACAGGAATTTTAGGAGGCAGTGCTAGAATTTCCATTAGCTCCAATTCTTAGCACAGAATTCCTGAGGATACAATATAAACATTTAATCATAATAAAGAGTGAGAAAGTTCTTTAAAGCAGGTAATATTTCATTTGTGTGTTTAAAATGTTAAGTCTAAAATTGGTAAAATAATTCTGTAGATCTAAATTCACAAAAGCAAGAAAAGCTTTTCATTAGGTCTCTGCCATACTTCACCACCACAGGGACTCTGAGCACTGCCTTTTAAATCAAGACTTTTATACTTGCCTTTGCAGGGTATTCATTCTACTTGCTCAAAAACAGTGCCCAGCTTCCAGATTTACAAGCCTGAGAAATAACGAAAGCTGCAAACATTTAGAGCAGGACTAAAACATAGATCAAGTTCAAACATACTAGTCAGCTCAATGTAAAGCATCCCTATCAGCTTAAAATAAAGTTGATATGGCCCTATCAGTCATATGAACTTTCTGCATAAATTTGATCACAGTTCACAATGATTCAGATGGTTAAATCAGATTATTTTCCTCTGGTTTATAATACCTCAGCTGTGCTATGGATGTCTTCTTCACTTCAAAAATCATGATCTGCTCCATCAGCATGGGGAGAGTGCTGTCACTGCATATTATTTTGACTATGATATAACTTACTGACAACATCACCTCCTTTTGATTTACATTGACAGGACTTAAAATACGTAAGTGGGATATTCTCCAAGGCATATAATCAATTGCATCTGCTGCATTTCTGGTATTTCCTTTGCCCTGTTTATACCATTACTGTCTCTGCTGAAGCTATGTTATTACTATAAATGTTTCCAGAAACACACGTTGGCATCATTTCACAGCACTGTTTCTACAGCACTAACAATTTAAAACCTCAAAGGGATCTCTGAAGTATTACTATCTTATTGTTTTAATACTCAAGTTATTGTGATAAATAAAATGATGAAACATATACTAAAATTCTACGTAGTGTATTCTTGGTTTGTGCAATGCAAGATAATAATGGCATAGCATATTCAAGAATAATTTAAAAAGTCTTATTAGCTTGGAAAAATGGTAATTAGGTAATTTTACAAGAGAAAATAAATAGTGCTCAAATATTAAAATCGGCTAACTTCTGGGAAAATGTTGGCATAAAAATCAATATTCTCAAGAACTATTTAGAACTACTAAAAACAAGTGAAAAAAGTATTTTATTTTTAAGAAAATGTGTATGTATGCATTAACTCAATCATGTGTTTTCTGACAAGTATTCACACATTGTTAAAAAGCACAGTTGAAAATGAAAAGATTATGTTAAAGATGGAGGGTAGAAAGTAAGTTGAGGAAAAAAAAATCTGACAAACTACAGGCCTGTATCTGAATAATGAAAAGGAAAATCTATGTATAACTTAAACTAAACAGCATGGTCTGATTTAGTTTTAATACATATATCAGAATGAGTTCTCTAAAATACATGAATTTTGTTAATGTGCTTAACTTAGGCACATGATAATTTATGAAAATATTTCCAATATAAATACCATCTAACTCTTTAATTATGGTATAGACTTACAATTGTTCCAAATGGTTATAAATAAAAAAAAATTAATATTTAATATGTTCTGGTGAAGAAAGAGAATAGTCAGTGCAACTACGTTCTTTCAGACAGCTGAAGAAATGCTTTACTGAATCAAGCTAAAAGGTTCTTCCAATGTGAGGCTTTAAGAGAAAATTATCACATTTTATAAAGAGATCTAACGAGAAGCTTGTTGAAGTTTATCATTGGAAGTGGTATCAGGAGCAGTAAGAGATAATGAAGAATTGAGAAGAGTTATTGCAGACCATTTATGAACTGCATATGTATGGGGGCCCGTGAAAGTTCAACACATTAAACCCATTTCACTGACTCATATACACAATTTCTATTTCTTACAAATCACCTGTTCTACTAAGAAGACTGAGGATTTATTTAGACTAAAAATAAGTTTGCATTAAACTTAATTGAAATTAAATTCCAGAAACCATTTAGATGTCACTTAATTGACAATTTGGTTTATGTTTAAGAAAGGAAATAGAAAAAAACCAAATTCTATGCTATCACTGCATTAATAAAAGCAGGAATGTCCGTATTTTCCAGTTACCTGTACATATTTCAAAGGAAAATTAGTAACTTTTGGATTCTGTGTCTAAATCTGATCCCTTTTCTTTAACTCTTTAGTGAGACTACACTGTCAATTATGTAAAAATTGTAATTTTTGGCTATTTTACAGCTAATTCCCATGTAAAAATGAAGTAATAAGGTGAACTGTCTTATATCAATAATCATTTTTATATCTGAAATTATGCATTTTCAAGGCCTGATCTACCATGTAAATGTAATGAACATCAAAACATAATTGGAGTAGGTACTCCATGGACAAAGAAATTTGTCTCAAAATTGAAGATGCTTTGTGAATCACCAGCACACTAAATTAAGTATGTACCTAATGCCCCACAGATGCCTCAGCAGTGTCAAAGAGTGCCTTGCTGAGGCTGTACCACATGGCAGAAAAAAACAGAGAGATGGTAGATGAAGGATTCATCAGTGGATGCAGATATAGATTAATGTGGAAAGATGGCTGGGGCAAAACTTAGAGGAAACTGAGAAGTAATATTCACATCCTAGCAGAAGCTGTAACAACATGGAAATTATAGGGTAAAATGCAGGTGCTGTTCTCTGGATGGAATGTGGGTGGCATGCTCAAAACCTCTTCCATGATGATTTCCCATACACACAATCTGTAACAATAAGCACCTGCTAAGGGAGATGGAACAGAAGGTGGAGCAGAGTGCAAACACCATGGTCAGGCTCCGTGGAAATCCTTGCAGGAAGGGGAACTCAATAGTACTGTGCAGCTGATAAACCACATAGCACCTGCCAACAAAGGGAGAGAGGAGAACATGTCCTGCTACCGAGCCAGCAGCTGTAGCAAAATTGCTCTCCTCGGATGAACTTGGTTCACTATAACCTAATTGCAACATTAATGCATATCTCCATCCCAAAGTTACCCACCTCTGAGGTATGATCATCCCTCACTGAGCATGTGTGTGTTGGACAGTGCCAGTGAAGTAGGCAGTTAAATGCCTCCCTGACATCCGATCCCGTCAGATCTCGGAAGCTAAGCAGGGTCAGCCCTGGATTAGTACTTGGACGGGAGACCTCATGGGAAATGCCGGGTGCTGTAGGTTCTAGTCCTGAGTACTTCACTGTCATTGTCCAAGCTCGCTCGGCC
Source organism: Pithys albifrons albifrons (assembly GCF_047495875.1). Lineage (NCBI taxonomy): Eukaryota > Metazoa > Chordata > Aves > Passeriformes > Thamnophilidae > Pithys > Pithys albifrons. The sequence goes on from NC_092460.1 coordinate 60,016,598, forward strand.
ATGGCAGATGAACCTCAGGACTTAAACGGTGGGGCCAGTTCTGTGCACGCTGAGCCTCACCTAAAAAATCCACTGCGCAGGCTGGAAGGGCACACCCACATGGGGACAGCCCTTCCCAAATCTTCGTTCACGAAGCCAAGCCACACACACACAAGGGGATGCCATCTCAACTGAGCATGTGCTTTGTATTTTATTGACTACATTTTCAAGACCAAAGAGAGGAATTTTACACCGACCAGTAACAAAGGTACATATGACTAGAGTCACTCAGGCTTCACCTAAGCATAAAGAAATAGTATAAAAGTAAGTTGAGAATGGGGGAAATTTATGGAAGACTCAATCATAACTGTTGGGATCAGGCAGTGGGCTGAATCTGTCTTCTTCCCCAAAAGGATCCCTGAGGGGTAAGAGCCATACTCTCTGCATGCTGAGTAATTTTATTGGGATTAAAGCTTGCCTGTATATTGCTTTAAAAATGTTTTTTGCAATCAGATACTATCACCGGCAATCCTTGAACCTTAACCTGTCACAATTTACTATTAGAAGAGAATTTTATTCCATAAATGGTTAATGTGAGTTCTTCACCAGAGAACACACTGAGGTCAAGTTGTTAAGACAGTCATTCTAATAGTAAAACAAGGTGGGATAAATGAGCAGAAATAACCAGATGTCATTATTTATGTTATGATAGAGGTCCCTAAACACCAGGCTGTTATACAATAACAGCAGCACCAACTGCTATAGCTCTGAGAGAAAGAAGTGAACAGGTTGTGTTCCACAAACTTCCTGAGTGTCTCATGGATTGCACTTCCCCAGAAATGTGAACAAAAGAATACACTTGGTCTTTTAGTCCTTTTCAGACCTCAGAACACCATTTGTACCAAGAAAACTAAAATATTTCTAGGCACAAGTGATAACTTCAACACAATCAAAAGGAAAAGGTCTAGAAACGTCAATGTTGAGAAGTGTCAAATGATTTGGTTAGGGTGTTGTATTTTGTTCTTAGGTAATTAATTAGATGACACAAAACTCCTTATTGGCTTAAGATACCATTGTAGAGGATGCTATTGTATCTAAAAATACTTTGCTAATACGTAGCAAAGAATTGTTCTATGTATTAATTTTTGGCACAGCAATGAGCTAAAATAATCTAATTTGTTAAATCATTTCAACTGTACTCTACCTTAGAGTTCCTTTTATAGCAAGTTTTATTTTTATACAAGTCGGGGTTTTTTTTTCATCTCCATGTTTTAGTGGTGGAAAATTCCAGCTGTTAAAAATTCATATTAGTATATTATGGGTACATATATAAGGAATATATTCTTTCAAAAATTGGTCTTGGCTATTTCAAGCTTGTTATTTTAATCATGTGTTCTTAAAGTCAAAAAGACTGTAATAGTTTGACCTTATAGTGAGCAACAGTAGTTGCTTCCTTCAAATAATCACTACTTTTTCAGCTATAATAATGACTAAATGGTAAATTTTAAAATTCAGTGGACTTTTTATTCTCACCTCCATTAAATCAGTGAATGATGCTACAATCAACATATCGATTACTAGAGCAAAATTCAAGCTCCTGCCTAAAAAGAATCAATGATGAAAGTAGCTCACCCAGGAACACTTATGTCCAGAGTATATCTATCCCTGTATCACCTTTTTCTGCAAGTGTGAAAGTATTGGTTAAGAGGTTTTAGTCATGCTCTGGCTTAAAATAAACACTAAGATGATTCAGAGTCCCGGTCAGACTGTAAATGTGTACTTAAAACTTATCTCAGAAAAATAAAATATGTCAAAAATATATGCCTGACACCAAAAGGTAGAGTTATACAGGAAAAAATCTGAAAATGAGTGTATATAAACTTATAAATAACAGATACTAGCAGTTTCTATGTGCCATTTCTCAGTGTCCTGGTTCAGCGGGAGGGACCAGTTAACACTGTGTGTGGGTGATCAAAGCTGTGTATTCCACCCCTTCTATTCATTCCCCAAGGACAATGGGCCATTAGCAGCAGCTGCCCAGGGAGTCATTCTCACCTTCACACCCAGCCTGAGGGGGGGCGGAGCTGCTAATGGGCCATCAACAGTTCAACAATACCCCCTGGCTCCCAGAGTTAATCACCCATTGTGTGAGTTCCCGCCCAGGGGGAGGGACTGAGTGCTCCCTGAGGGTACATAAGTAGTGGGTAAGGAGACCTCAGGGACTTCTTGTCAGATCCAGAGAAGCAGCAGGACCTCAACAGGAGGAGATCACCGGTTTTGGCCAGACTACAGCCCTCGCCTGCACCAAGAAGTTTTTCTTTTCCTTTTGCTCTGGACTTGGGGGAGCCACAGGGGGTCTCAGCACAAGGGCAAACAAACCCCCTTGGGTTTGTGCCCCAGGACACTGGGTCATACTGCTGGGTTTTTGTGAGTTGAAAGCAATTTTCCCTTTTGTGCTAGTGTATTTATTGTAATATTATTATTAGATTTTAGCTCTGACTTATAATATCTCTCGTGGTGAGTTCATTTCCCCTGCTGGTTTGCCTTTAAACCAGCACACTCAGTGTGCTTGATAGCAATAAATATGAACCTATCCTATTCATAAAACAATTTAGCTTCAGCTTTCAGTATCCTAACTTTGCAAGTGATTTTTATCTTGAGTGGTTTGATATCATTTAGTTCTAAAATAGGGACTTGTTCTCTAAAATTTCTCAAAAAATCTCATTCCTACATCCCTCAATACTTTCATTTTAGATGTAAAATGAAATGTAATTCAAACATGGGTGGGTTCTGGAAAAGAATAACATTTGGTGTTTATCTTCCCTAGAATTCTAGTAACTTTTTAAGAAAAAGTAAAAATACTGTAACATAGAGCAAGAGTAAATAAAGAAGTTAATATTTCCACTCTACAAGAATCATGGTTTTTCCCTGAAGGACATACATTTTTCCTTAGCTCCTAGAAGAATATAGGTGCTTTTAAGAGGTATCCACAAAGATGCTCACGACTCAGTTTCTGTCACCTACTTTCAGTGGCTGTCTGAATGTGAGAGGCTGGATTCATATCTCACCAACTTTCTTATTGTGTCCGATGAACCCACTCTGCCTGCGTATGGGAGAGGCCAAGCCTTCAGAATGGAACTCACATGGCCAGGTCTCTGATATGGGAAGGAAGGCATATGACATGTGACAAGAACCTGTCAATCAAAGAAGGGCTGCCTGGCAGCCCACTCACTTCATGGCTCTGCAGCCTCTGATGGGCTACAGCACCACGCATTGCAACTGGGAGGGCACTGGGAGGGCACTGAGAGGTCAGTGAACTCATTGTCCTGCATGGGAGGGGCAGTCACAATGGCCAGAGTCACAGAGAGGCTCCATTTTGTTTGGCCTGCTTTTCTCTCTCAGGATCTGCCACCATGTGACCCTTGGAAATAACTTTTTTTTCTCTTTTTTTTCTTTTCTCTCTTTCTTTACTCCCTTCTTCTTTTAATCTCATTTCTTCCTTTGCTCTTCTCTTTCTCTTGTGGGTAACTTAAAACTGGTGGGTTGTGTTTTTACTAAGTTGTATGATTGGTGTTTTCTGTGTGATTTAGAAAAATGCTTCTCCTTGGTTATATGTTACTGCTGTTAAACCTTTTGCCAAAATGCTTGTTTTCTCACTAAATTAAAAGAAGTCTCTTGGGAATGCATGTAGGGTATTCTCTTTAAGAAAATTCAAGGTATTAAAGAACTGAAGGCTCTGCAAAAGTCCGTGTGGTTGAATTCTTGGAGTCTTAAATACAACTAAACTGTGTAGACTGATAATGACTTGAATGTGGGGTCTTATGCTGGCAACCAAACTTTCCAGATTTCAGGCAAATGTTACTGAAATTCAAAAGCCTCCTTTAAGAAAAAAAATGCAGTCAAGGATGAATGAATTACAAATATATTACAGAATACACTAAAAGACAAGCCTGGCAGTGAATCATAGAATATCTTAAGTTGTAAGGGACCCATAAGGATCATCAAAGTGGAATACCTGAATAAAAAACCCAACCATCCTTAGTAGAACTATGCAGCATTAGCTCTGCAGCCCTCCTACACTGACAGCCACAAAGGGATGCACAGTGGGTGGAATATCTACTAAATAAAACTTCTATTTTCCCTGCATTTCCTTTCTTCAGGTTGTGAGGTCATGAGAATAGATATTAGCTTTAGAATTATATTTCAAATAGGAAAAATTAAATTATTTGTCTATGATTTTCCTCTACCTTTCATAGGATCAACTTATGGTGGTTTAAAACCAGCTGGAAATTAAACTCCAAACAAATCTTGCCCCCACCTCTTCCTTGCCCCTACTATCTCAGGTGAAAGAGGGTTGAGATAACAATTTGCTGAAAACAAAGAGCAATGGGATGAGAAGTGAACAGTAACTGCAACAATACTAATTACAAAAGCATACAGAAGAGAGTGTGATTTACACGCAAAGATGTGCTCACCACCTCAACTCAGTTTCACGTGGCTGCTGAGACAAAGACAAGATGGTGGATGTTTCCATAGCCAGCATTCTCCTTCCCCAAGATCAAGACAAGGAAAAACAATGATGGACAAACCCACAACAACTGGACAGTCCATGCTATGCCACCCTGACCAGCTCAGCCCTGCTCAGCTCCAGCCAGCTCTTCCTGGCACCTTTCATCTTGGCAGCCATGGCACAGCTTGAATCCTTTGTCTTGGGTCAGACTCAAGCTGGGCTCAGGCTCACCTCTGCCACTCCATTCCTTGTGGCTGCATCCTGCACCCACATCGTGGCAGACACATACTCTGCGGGGCTCAGCTGTGTTTGCAGTTTGGAGCTGTGTTCTTCTGGAGGGATGGGAAGGGAGGGGTGGTGGTAGGAGAAGGACAGTCCCAGAAAGGCTAGTCCCAGAAACTTCCCCAAGGAGGAGACAGAACAAAATGGCACACTTCTAGTGTGTACTCACAATTTTCTTCCTCCCCAAAAAATTCCCCCCCAGCAATGACATGGTGGGGTATAGAACAGCAACCACATCCACACAGCTCTACAATTCTGACCCCTCTCTGCAACAAGGACACAATTTGGGTTTCATTTCAAATTGTGTAAACATCAGGTTAAAATTCCTAAGGTGGCTATGCTAGAAGCTGTGACATTTTTGTATCTTGATTGGCAAGCCTGTGCTTGAGATTATGTCTTAAAGTGGTTATTAAACTTGCCATATAACTTGTCTAGTGTTCTACAGGTTTTTTACATTATTAATATTCAGAAAATTATTTCTTGATGGGGAAATACCTTTTGAGAACTATTTGAGTGCAATTCCTGCAAAAAGTAGAAATTAAATATAAATGACATACTTCAGTTAATAACATAAAGAATATGAAGATTGACAGTCAGTTATTCCTCATCTATTAAATTATATATTTTAGCTGCAGTATTCATTATAGTTGCTAAACTTTCAGTCCTGACCAAAGAGAAATGCACAGCAACATCTTGTTATGACAAGAAAAATGCAAAGTTATTTTGCAGAACCAAGGGGATACAAGTTTCACATAGCTTTATTAGCCATTAAAAGACAGTTATAGGAAGTGCTTTATGTAAGAGATTGCAACATGTCTTCTACATATCAAGTGTTTTAGTGGAGACAGTGTAAGTCTAAGAGGCAAATCCAGTGGTCTGGATTCCTCTGTATGTATCTATTCTATTTATTTTTCTTGATATATATATATATATATATATGTTTATATAGATAGATATATATATTAGCAGTTAAGCCCATAGGCAGGACTCAGTATCTTATTACAGGTGCTATTAAGACCAGACAGTCATCACAGCATGACATCCTTGATTGTTTTCATTGATTTGGGAGCCTCTGCTCTACCTAAGACTATTTTTAAGCACTGAAATAAAAGGCTTATGGTCTTACTTTATCTTCACGTATGACATATGTTAATATATAAAGAAAACATCTCTAGAACAATGGTAACTCAGACATAGATGAATTTTAATGACATCTGATTGTAGAACACAATTTTATATTCTGAACACTGCTTAACTTCACAAGTGCTCTCTCACTATTTTTCTTGACTATTTAAAAGTCCAAAACCAGCTCCTCCAGAAACATAAGGCTTCCACATGAAGCACTGTAGTACAAGTAGATCTATTTTAAATTGAAAACAAAGAAGTTTAATTGAACTGCTTTTTAACTGCTGAGCCTGTAGAGAGATGTTAAGGAAAAAAAACCAAACAACAAAACAAAACACACACCAAAAAAACCACACCAAACCAGAAAGTCAACTCACCAGGCAGGTTCTTCTAACCTCACAGAGATTAGAATCATGTTGCTTGTAATGATAAAATTCTGTTACTATTACATTTAAAATTATGTGCAAAAATATTGAAAAGAGCATATTTTAGCTTCCATTTAATCTTCAAAACTTTTAAGGGAAAACTTTTAATGGATTCAATACAACATGATATAGAACACACTTGTTATATGTACATTAGTATATAGAATTCAAGCTCAGTATTTGGGTGACTAGATATACATTTGGACATGTATTTAGGGAGTCATGTGTTTCTTTTCATTCCTAAAGTGACTGTTTCCCTCCATTACGGCTCTATGAATCAAACAATACTCTCACAGTGAAAAGATTTTTATACACTGGAAGCATCATACTCTGAGAAAGAACCAAGACAAATAGTCAGTCACAAACATTTCTGTCTCAGCTTACCAAACTTTCTGCAACAGAAATCAGTTCCTGAATGGTATCTAAACTGCTACATTTACCTTGCAGCCAAAAGGACAATCTAAATGAGTCTAGCTCTGCCATGGTTTAAGTACTTCATTACAGTTTTGGATTCTAAGTCTGTAACAAATTCAAACATGCTTAATATTAGCTACTTAAGGAATGTTTACTATTAACCACTGAAGACAATTGGGCTATATTATAATCTGTATTCACTATCTGAATGGTATGAAACTTTCAATGTCACTCAGGAGACTGCAGGAGCCCTCTGTTCCTCACTTCCACACTGGGTTCAGAAGGACCCTGGTTTCTGACTTCACACAGTAAACAAGTTCTAGTAGCAGTTACGAACAAGTAATTTTTCCCATTGAAAAGTACTGAAAGCAAAAGTGTGTGCACTGGAACAAAACGCTCTCTCTGCACCCTATAAAACAATTTCACACATAAACATTTAAGCTGTGTGTCACTGACAGCCTATTTAGATAAACTGTTCTGTGGAAACCTTATGTCTCCTTCTTCTCCCCTATGCTGAACACTATTCAAATATCATAAAGTTTGTGGCAAAGGAAACCAGTAGGAACAGATAATGTAGTCATGATTCTTTGTTTGAGTACAATATCCAGTCATTTTTTTACAATGTCATTTTTCTCTTTTCCATACATGTAGAAACAAATGCAATGAACCGTCAGCCTGAGAGTTGTGGCTCCAGCTTACATGGTAAGAAATATTTTGTGGTTGTCTCACAGAGCATGATTACTAGAATGAAACCAAACAATTTCATTCAATAAATGTGCTTCAGCAGCTTGCTTTTTTTTTTTTTTTACAATATATGTTTTGTATATATTGGACTTTTTATTTAATTTTTCTTGGATATGTTAGGCAGTTGAATGAGAGACACTTTGAAAGAGAAACAGTGACACCTCAAATTAAGTTTTCCAGTTATTAATTTAACCAGACAGTTATTGGACACTACAATCAGTAAATACTAACAGATTGTTAAAAACAAATTCAGACATGATTAGTTGTGTAATAGATACACATATATTCTATTGCCGTAAAACCTCTGTTTTATTGGGTTTTACTAACCAGCTGCTATTTCAAGTGCTTATAAAATCTAACTACTCTATTAAATCTGGTTCTTGAGCCTGAATGGGATGGATTATGTACTGTTCAGCTACTATTTGTAACAGTTGTATATTGACCTGGATATCAAGAATGTTAGCATGTGGCTGTGTTTTGCAACAGGCAGAGTTAGATCCCAGAATCACACAATATGCTGAGTTGGAAGGGACCCACAAGGATCATCAAGTTCAACCCTTAGCCCTGCACAGGATCATCCCCAAGAGTCACAGCATGTGCCTGACAGTATCGTCCAAACACTTCTTGAATGCTGTCAGCCTTGCTGCTGTGGCTCTTATCATGAGTAGCCTGTTCCTGTGCCCAACCACCCTCTGGGTGAAGAACCTTTTTCTAACACCTGACCTAAACCTCCCCTGACACAATTTCAGGCCATTCCCTTGAGTCCTGTCACTGGTCACCACAGCTTGTCCCCCCTCAATCCCTCAAAAGGAAGTTGTAGGCTGCAATGAGGTCTCTCCTCAGTCTCCTCTTCTCCAGGTTGAACACACCAAGTGACCTCAGCTGCTCCTCATACAGCTTCCCCTCAAGGCCCTTTACCATTTCCATTGCCCTCCTTTGGACATTGAGTCAAATACCTTTCTTATATTGTGGTGCCTAAACTGCACTCAATATTCAAGGTGAGGCCGCCCCAGTGCAGAGCAGAGCGGGACAATCCCCTCCCTCAACTGGACGGTGATGCTTTGCCTGATGCCCCCAGGACACTGTTGGCCCTCCTGTCTGCCAGGGAAGTGTCTTCCCTCCTGTCCATCAGTGGACTCACACAGAATTAAATAATACCAGTAAGAGAAAACCCAGTGCAAAACAATCCTTTTTGTCCTCATCATACAGCAAAGGCAGCCTTTAGTCTTCTGAACAGGACAAATCAGTACCTGAAGATCACTGATACCCCCAACTTCAAGGTGACTGTGATTTCAGTTTTGACTTGTGCGTGCAGGGAACTGTTGAGGTTGGAAAGGACCTCTGGAGATTGTGCAGTCAAACCACTCTGCTCATAGCAGATCCAGCAGATGATGTTTTCTAACACCAGATACATTAACAAACTTACCCTAACTGCAGGGCTGGTTCTTTGAATGAGGCAACCAAAAGGACCCCCTCCCATTAAAAGTCTTACCAAAGAGGCCATTGTGAAGATGCTTTTCAGATATGAACATACTTTCTGCCCCATCCAAGATATTATATTCTTACAAATCACAAAGCACTCTTATCCCTGCATATCCTCCTGGAACTTCAAAACCCGTAAATTTCATTATGAAGAGTACCAAATTTCTATTTTAAAGGGCTCTTGTACATGATTGCAATGTCAAAGATGTCAAAAGAACCTCAAGGAAAGAGGTTTAAGTTAACACATTATAGTTCAAGCTCAAATATATACCCAATTAACAATAAATCTTCAACTGATCCTCAGTCATGTGTTCAAATGTAGTTTTGGGTTATGTCTGAGAAATAACAGGGAGACAGAGGAAATGCAGAACCCATTGCCACTGGAAGGAGTGTCTAATCAAATCTATGTTAAGAAAGTTACTACACCCTTCAAAATATACCACACCTCCAAAATACAACCAGAGTTACCAGATGCTTTTTCTTTCAGTAGAAATTTTTTATTCTTAGTTTATAAATTTAAAATTGTGATAACTTGGGACCATCCATATAAATGCTTATACACAATTAGAAGTGTGTTTAGGGAAAAGGTCTGCAAAACTGCTTGCTAGACTTAAGCTGTGAGTGTGAGGAAAATGCATGAACAATAACTGAATCTCACACATTTCCATTTTTAGTCTGGAACTTCCCATCTGAGTCTGTTCAGGGAGGTTTCAAATTTTATTGCCATAGTAGTAAAAACAATGACTCAATAGCAAGTCCCCATCCAGCCAATGAAAATTCCAAAACCTAGAAGTCTGATCCAGTAAGATATTTAAATTCATGTGATTCCTTAGCACAGGAATATTCCCATTGAAGTGAGTTAGAACTATTTCTTTCCTTGAAATAATGCCTTCTCTTATGTTCCAGTGTTCTGCTAAACTGGGACCTAAGAGAAAGTGTCTCACAGTAAAGAAAACAGCTATAATTCCTATTTTCTTTTGGGGACTATAAATTCTTTCTTTCCCTAGGTTTTCACATCTGAGTTCAAAATTCCTTACTTAAATAATTCCACTGGCATTAAGAACATATAGACTTTCCTTTTCTAAGAAAGGCTAAACTGGGGAGGAACAAAAACCTCACAATGTTAATAACACAGCAAAGCTGAAGACCAGCAAGAAAGTTTTCCAAACAATTTTAAGGAAACTCTCCAAATTATTTGTGTTCCAGTATCCCCCACATGCAAAAGATCATTTCAGCATAGTTAAGACTAAGGAACTGAAAGACCCAGAGAGCTCAGATTGCTCATAACAAATTAAAACCAAATTATTTAGCAAAAATTTCTGGGGAGGCTTTCCCTGATGGCTTAGTACATTTTCTGAATATGTCTTCAGGATACATGTGCATTCAGAGATTAGCTATTTCATGTGATCAGATGGCACCCTTGTTTGAAGCTTGGTCCATAGTGGTAGATCTTGGGGGAATTTAAACCCTAACAACACAATATATTTCTGTCCTCCTTCATCAATAAAAACAAGTCAGCATAGAGAGATGTGTACTGCTTGTAACTTAATATATACCAGAAATTTGTTTTCCCATTTTTGCTAATGTATTATTCTATTAGGTAACATTGTACTTTACTTTGATTTTGTACTGTTTATGCCTTCTGATAACAACATAATAAATTATTGATGAATGTCTAATTAATATCACATATTTTCAAAGGGAGACTTATGACTCAAGACCATGAAATCGGTTTTATTTGAAGATTCACCTTATATCATTCTGCCAGAAAATACTGATTTATATGTCACCGACTGAAATTTAGTGAATTCAACCTGCTTTTAGTTTTAGCACAAACAGGGAAATGCATTTTGTTTTCACATCTCATCCCACTAATCACACTCTTCTAAGACAATAAATATCTGTAACACCCTTGTACACAGCCTAGCATAAATACAATAAAAACAAATAAGTGTGATTATGACACCACAACATGTTTGTAACAAATGGATTTTGAAAGCCCTTGATCCTGGGAAGATAATTATGTGATTTGACGGGGTCCACCCTTACAGTAGCTGTAATCTGATTAGAGGACTCACAACATTACCATTGACCATGAATCTGTCAATTACTTCCTTTTTACTCAGAGTATTTGTTTTATTACAGTTTGATTATACTTTTAAAAATATCTATTTACAGTAATTTCAATCTGATTGCAATGTATAAACTAAATATGACTGTCACTAATGTCTTGTTAAAGTTTCTTTCCTTTTTGTTTTATTTGATTGATTGTTTCAATTTGTTTGGGCATGGAGGGAAGAGGGACAGATAAAATAAATGTCTTACACTAAAACAGTTGAAATTAATTACGACCAAAGGTGAAGTATTGAAGTGTTATGGTACACTTCTTCATAAGAGAAAAATATAGACTGCTTTTGAGAACTATGAAAGCCACTCTATGGAATCAGCTAGAATATCTGATATAAGACACCTTGAAATATTTATTAAACAAATGATAGCATCACTAAAGGACTGTTCCCTCGGTGCTATACTCAAAAAGATGAAGATAAAGGAGGAATTTAAAAGTCTTTTGATTTCTTTGTTACAGAGGCACTCAAATGGGTTAGCTAAATTCTATAGCTGATTGTCAATGAGGCTTGCCTTCTAAAGTAAAGATTCTGCTCTAAAAGATCAAGAGAATTTCACGTTGCTGAGTAAAACTTTATTTGGCCCAAAAGGCTTTACTGTATGCATACATCTCTTTTGGGATAATTTGCGTAATTAAAAATTGCCTATGCAAGTATAAATATACAATTGTCAGATCAAATTAATTGAGTATGATATATTCTTGATGGTCCGAACTAAAATAAAACAAAACAAAAAAACAAAGCCAGGGTAGTTTTATAGCAAATCAAATTCAGTTGTTGGAAAACACTACTTTGTAGCAACTGAGAGTGGAGTCCATTTAAGTCATATGTTCAGCCTTGAAATTAATCCCTTCTTTGAGAAAACCTCGCATTGATTTCAATACATAATTTGCCTAAAGAAAAACCTGCAGAAAATTAACCAGAATCTTTGTGTGTTCTTTGCATAATACGAGAGAATAGGAAATAACAGATGAGGTAAGAAGTGTTCCCTGAAAATTTTTAAGTCATATAATGTTACCCATTTTGGTGAATACGAATGAATGATTAATATGTATAATTTAAATTGTTGAAAAGATATTTCAGAAGAATAATATTTGGCAACTGTTATTTAAGTGCTACTTAAATGTCTTTCTTTTCTTAATGATTAATTTAACCTGTAAGCTTTTTTCACAATCATGTTCCTGAACAATATGGAAAGCAGATTGGTTTATAGTTTGAAAAGTATGGATGACACAGTAGCTAAGGAGCTATAGGAAACTGATTTTTTTTTTGGTAAATGTGAATATAATAAACCTAGGAAGTAGAAAGCATTTCACTTCTATTTTATCAGTCATCTTTAGAACCATTTTGTGATTTTTATTTTTACAAAGAAAATATGAGTGTGCTTTAAATTATTTCTTTTTAGTAACATATACTAACAATATTTTTTTAAGTATCTAGCAAAACCATATAAAATATACCTTATGTCAATATTTCTGGCTTGCTTAGGGTAAAAAAATACCTCTAAAACTTTTCCTCTGGTAATACCACCTGTTAATTAACCACAAAAATTCCAGTGGTATGTCTGATGATGAAACATGGTTTAACTCTGTATGACTTTCAGAGGCCTGTTAAAAATTGAACATATTACAATACACATTTTAAAGCCACATCCTCAGTTTAGGGGATTGAATCTGCCTTCCAGGATGTTTGTTTCCTTTTATTTTATCCACTTCAAGAGAGAAGATTGCTAGACCCAGTGAGTTCTGCTGACCTGGAATCCTGCTGGTTCTGGTCCTCTGAAGTGATTTCTGTCTCTCTCTGTCCCACTCAGCGTCTCTGCCCTCTTGCCTCCCCATCACTGTTCTTTTTATCTTCCTCTAGCTAGTCCCTCTCTTAATATGTATTAATCCACCCTTTTTGTGCACCATATTCATGTGCAGACTAGATACATAATTATGACTAGTGCTAAGTCTAGCAGCCTACAAAACCATAGCAAGAAATCTAATACATTAATGATTAAATGCTTTTCAAAATTGTGGTATTTTATAGCAAGCCACCAAGTAAGCAATAAAATATGCACTATCTTCTTGAGACAGCAGTCATATTTTTAAGCCACGTTTAAAGTCAAAAGCTACTTTTTATTCAAGGGTACTCCATATACCATTCTACCTAAATTCAAAATTTAACAAAACAAAATCATCAAAACTGGAGTGAAAAGCCATGCAGTATACATCTTACTGGTCTTGAAAAGATATTTTGATTTTGTTTTCAGACTTTTTTCTAATATTATTTCCATACTCTTTTCCAGTGCAATGTTTCCTTTGAAGCCTTACATAGCTTTCAAGTGTCAAACTATGTGCTTTTGAGAGACGTCAATGTTCTGCTTGTAAAAGGTAGGGCAGGTGAGGTTAATGCAGTGAATGTATGCTGTTTGCAGAAATTTTGCCTCAGTGATCAATAACCATGTGTAACAGAAAAGTTGTTTCATTCTCCCTTCGACATAGTGGTAGCTACATCGCCTAAGGACTTTTTTTCATCTCAAGCATGTCTTGTTTTATGCTATTATCTATAGCGAGTTTAACAGCCACATGTTTTATACTCAGAGGTTCCAGCTATGCTTTCACATTTGATTTGTATTTATTCCATCAGTCTGTTTATATTTTAATAGGCTGTAGCCCCTGGCGATACCTTAGTAAAGTAAACCTGCTGAGTAACAAGTTAAAACCCAAAAAGGAGACCTCAGAAAGTGCAGGGTTTCATTTTCTAGAACTTAATCTGTGCAACAGAACCTCAAATATTGTGGCAAAGGTTATTATTATTCTCAAAGTATTGAGGCTGCTTATAGAAGACAGAGGTAAGATAAGCAATACTGCTGAGAGGTACACATTCCTTCTCTTCCCCATATAGATGTTAAAAAAGGTGTGAATGTGGATGGGGTATGGTGTAAAAAAGGCCATATTTATCTGATTGGCAAGTGACTGAGCAATCCATACACTAATCTGTACGCCAGCAAAATATAATTCAGATTTAAGACTTTCAAATTATAATTCTGTGTTTACTTTCCTTTTTTTAAAAGCAGTTTTTCTTTCAGATTTTCATAACAAAGTTTATGGATTTATGACTAAATGCTCCCATCTTACCCTGATCAACTATTTGCACGCTAACAGCTGAGCTGACACGACCATAACGGAGTGGTTACGCCTGCCTTTGTCATGCCCTAGGTGTGAGATAAAATGCATTAGCTCAGCCTCACTTGAGGCATGCTAAAAGTGTCACAGTGGACAGGTAGACCCTCCCTTTGTTCAGTAGCTCTAATTCAGTTACATTTAGCCATGTGTCCATACCTTTACAATATTTCTCTGTCACAGGCTACCAGACAGTGGTGTGCTTTTGGTAGCGGTAAGTTCATGCAGAAAGAGCGAAGTAGGTGTGGTTGTTGAAGAAAAGGAGTAATTCTAGAGAAACAGCAGGTTGTTTTACCAAAATTGGAATATAGACAAAATGTGAATTTCATGATTTAGATCAAACATGAAGCTTGGGTTGTTTTTCAGTTTTGGTTCATTATTAAAAAAAAGGCTTACAACCTGATCTACTAATGTTTTAGTTTTAAAACAAACAAACAAACAAACAAATAAAACAGAGCTTAAATAACTCTGTCAAAAACATTAATTATATCTATACAAACATGTTTTTAACCAGATGAGTTCAAATTTTTCTTTCGTCTGGAATCAATTAACAGCCTATTTATCACTGTCCAGATTCCTATTTCCTTTTATGTTTCTTTCCTCATTGCAAACTAATGGCATTTTTTGCTTAAATAAAGACTATATAATATACATACAAATTTTAAATAGTAAGCCATTAAAAAGCAAGCAATTTGCAACATAGTTGTTTCTACTTTGAAGCCAGTAGTGTAAAACCATGCTGTTTCCAAGTACTTTAACTTACTACCTGGACAAAATGGAATTTGGGAGGTACAAATCAGAATTTATAATGGACCAGTTGTGGGTCAAGTGGGCAGAGAGCATTATTATTTATACACCTTTAATTCAGTTCCCCAAGTTAAACCAATGCTTTAGGGATGAACTATCATCAAGCAGTTGCTCACCAATGAGAAAGAAAAAAAATATTAAAATATTAATTCTGAGTCCAGAACCAGCAGAATACTGAACTGCAATGAAAATGACCTTATTCTCTTTTTTTTCCTTTTTGTTTTTTTCACTCCTTTCTTCATATTGGGTATCCAGGCCCTTTCACTTCTTTGATCAAAAAGCCCAGCAGACAAACACCCCAAAATCCAGTTTTAGTTACTTAAAAACACCAAACTTCTGGAAAAGAGACAGGATTTTCAAATTGTTTAAAATTTTCCAAAGATTTTAAAGTATTAAGGTATGTGAAGATTTCGAGAAGGGCAAAAACATGGATGTTGCAATCTCTCAGGTTTGGAGAAATTTTCTTCTTTTAGACAAATAAACATCTCTTACTGATATGTTTGCGGCATAGTCACTTTAAAAATAATTTCTGTTTTGGATATGATTCTGAAGGTATGTCAGAAAACTTGAGGTGAAATTTTTTCTGTTTGCCACAGCTTCACAAAGATAAGGCAGTGAGATGCATGGAAAGAAGCTGCTTTGTGGCTTTGTGTTTTCCTCATGGAACATAACAGAGGGAAATGTCAAAGCTTCCAAAAGGAAACAGCTGATAGGCAGTTGCTAAAAGAATTCAATGGCATTGAATTTGACTTGGGCAATTATAGTGTTGACAATGCACCTACAGGTATGCATGTATGGTTCTTTCATAAATTGTTTGGCAACTTTACTGCTTGTTAAAAGGCACCCAAAGGCACTAGAAGATTTTATACATAATAATACAAAAAATGATTAAATTATTTAGCAACAATACACCATATTTGTATTGACAAAACAAATGAACTCACTTATTGAATAAAATTATATTGCAGGTTGTTACACCTGATCTGTTTTCATTTTTATCCTGTTGACAAGGTGATGTTAATGTTATGCTTAATACAAACAAGGACATGTTTTCCAGGAAATGAAGATTAATTTTTTTAATTAAATGTTTCATAAATTAATTGCTGGATGCCACATCAGCCTCATTTCAGCTTATAGTGGTTTAGGGCTTAATAATTTTCTGGATATCTTTAGGTATTTAAGAGAGTCTACTCACATTTTCTCAATACCAGTATAATTTTTGGGTTTGGTTTATATTCAATTCTTGGAAAATCATCTACATGCACTGAGAATAAACAGGAGAAAGTGGATTTTTTTTCAACATACATACAGCTAGATGTTTCCCCTGGGTGATGTTGTGAATTTGAAGTGTACTCCCCAGAAGCTTCTGCTGTTTTACTTTGGTATTTTCTTTAGGGTCCACAGGAAAATGTGTGCAAAATATCCTGACTACCAAAACTTTTTGCAAAGGTATCCCAGCAGTAGCTTTAAACCATTTTGCTACTATTTTTGAAGGAGACAATTTCGTAGAAGCAGTCTAGATAGTACATGCTATCTGATCGAAGTTTCCCATTATGAGACACAGTTATAGAGAGGATCTGAAGGTGACTGAATCCATCAATGTAATATTCCTCCCCTACTGATATAATAGTGTAGTCAGAATGATCACTTTTTTTTGCTTAGCTTGGAAAAATGTTTAATTTTTTTTAGTACCATTATAGATGCAAAGTAATACAAAAGTTATATATTGAAGTAGGAAAAGTATGTTCTAAAAAATGTAGGAAGTGAGAGTTAAAGGTCCAAACCTACACATACAAAAGGAAATTACTAGAAAAATCTGGTTCAACACAACTAACTGAAAAGATGTAACCATTTGGTTGAAAAGGGGTCATGTGAAGATAAAACATGCACCACTTATACTAGTGTATGTGCATTTCTGAACACAGGAAAATGCAAACAACCTTCCCAGTATCCAGTAGCCTAACACTTGATGGAAACCTTCTTATTTTCCTGACTTTTGATGTTTTAGTTCTCATTTTCCCATCAAATATATAAAAGAACTAGAAACAGTTCCTTAGAGGAAGGAATTAAGTTTAGAGATGGAGTTTTACTCTGGCTACTCAACAGACTCTATTTTAGTTTTCATAACTGTCAGGTTTTTTTCCTCAAACTACATTTCTAGGTTATGAGTGGGTTTTGTTTTGTTTTGCTTTCTGCTGCTGCTGCACATTACCTTGCATAACTGCTTGTATTTAAAGTGTGCAACAGGGAAATAACTCTTACCTTGTTTTGTCTCTTGTTAACTGTAGAAATACTCTCTGCGGAGGTTAAGCTAAGTGCCATTTCCTGGACAACAGAATAAGGTGGACTGGTCCTGAAAACATACTTCAGCATTTAGTCATCAGTTTGGCAAGACCTGAAAATATGGAAGATGGAACATATCAGTCACCAACAGTCTATCTACACATTCATGTGAATATACAGTTGGAGTAATTGAGATAAGCACTATGCAATTAGCAGAGCTGGAATTTAAACAGAACAATGGAGCTATCCTTTTTCCTCTTGAAAATATAATCAAGAGACTATTTTTAATCACAAGTAATTAATACCTTGATTAAACTCTTCCATCAAAAAATGCCACTCCAACATCATGGATCATTATGCATTAATTTAATTAACATTAACTCACAGTGAAGAATATCATCTATTAAAATGCCACCGTCACTTGTTTTGGAATCTGAAAATATCCTATTTTATCTAAATATGTTTTGTACAATTGATGTTCAAGGAGTTAGTTCTGAAATGTCCTTTTTCAGATGCCTACAGAAAAGAGAAGCCTTTTATTGAAGGATAATTTATGGTTTATGCCCTAACACTCATATTTAAGGTGGGAAAAAAAAGCATTTTACTAGTCCACATAAAATAAAAAGTATCTGATAAAAAGTCACTTTAGACTATCACAGGAACACATCCTGTCAACAACTCTACAACAAGATCCAGTGGGATGGATAGTGTGTAAAGAATACCAATCAGGTTTCTGTATAAACAAAGTGCACCTACACTTCAGTTTCTAGAAGCTTTTTGTCCAAATATTTCACTAAAACACTCTCTGCCTTTTAAAAAGTCCTTCTGCATAACACCAAGAACTATCAAAGTGCAGGTGGTAAAAGATAAGCTTAACTTTCATGATGTGTTTTTGCAAGTACCAGCTCTGTCAATGCTACAAAACAATTGTTCAATTTGAACATCCGTGATTTCACACTAAGGTTGTTTGTGTTTCTGCCCTTCTAACATTTTAGTAGTGGAAGTAAGTATGTGCATGTGGATTGTTGTGGGGAAGACAGCGAATCACTTCTGTGGTTCATGTGTTGATATTTCAAATATCAAGGTGGAGTCCAATCTAAATATTAGAAAGAAGGGCTGCACATTACCATTCACTCTTTTTGTTTCTCTAAAGCGTAGAACAAAGGATGCTAAACACCTTTACAACACAGTTCACTCGCTGAATTGCTGAATACCTAATATCAACCAGCACCAGTAAATGCAGTAATTGCCTCTGAGACAGCACTTGAGTGCACAGATTCAGCAGTGGGAGGTCTAGTGAGTCCAGTCTGACCTCTGAGCCTTTGGAGTCCAAAAGATATGAAATCTAAGGAATACAAATTACAGATCAAAGTAGAACTGTAAAGTTTAAATACATTCCTTGTTTAAATATTGACCTCGAGAAACAGATGGGTGTTGGAGGATGTCTGGTTTGTATTTCATCTCATTACTTTTTAAGCTATGAATTAGAGTCTGTAAGGGGAACAAGTTTTCTGCATAATAGTTTGAGGATACTGTGTTTCAAAAAGAAACAGAGAAAGGAATGTGAAAAGGCAAGCAGTCCCATATTCTCTATCGACAGAAACCAAGTGCTGTATGGATTCCTGGTCAGGGAAGGGCAAACCAGAAGTCTCCTGCAGAGACTCTTAACCCTGAACTTTCTATCTCCTCACACTTAAAATTTCTTTCTGGGTTTTGATCTTGCTAATTCTTTTCAGTAGTAGCCTAAAGGGAAGACTAGTAGGGAAGGAGAGAGGGAACCTGATGGTCTTTGAGACCAGATCCTATTGCAAAACATGGGGTTTATCCTCTGTTTCCCAATTTCTTCTCCATGAACCTCCTTGCAGTTCTTATCAATGATCCAAGACCCTGTCTCTTTTCTCCCTGTGGACGACTCCTTACCCCCTGAGTGGTTTAGAATGACTTTAGAAAATCTCTTCTGACACAACCATGTCTTCAAAGCACAACACTGGACCCCTATCATAGCAAAGACCACCATGTCATCACCCCTCGAAACAGCCCTCCTAATTCCAGTGTTAAAATTACCTCACCTTGACACAACTTCCCAATTTTCTCTATCATAAGTACAGCAACTAGTCCTTGTCTTCTTTTCCATTTCTTCTTGAAGTTTCTCATTCCAGACTTAGGCTTGCATAAGTCATCCAAAATCGAGTGTACTCTTGAGCCTTCTCTTTCAAAAACATGCTTAAGCAGCCAGGTGTTATTTCTTTTCTGTTTCCTTCAAATTCTGCCTGTCACACTACTGAATTCCCTACTCAAAGCTGCTGAGAATGCCTCAGCACACTCATCTCTCACCCATTGAATCTCACCACTGAATTTTTAGTTCAAAATCCTCTAAAGCCTGAATTATCCCTCAGAAGTTATTGTTCACTAAATCCTTATTTCCACCTGACCATTCACCTAGAATTAAAGTCGCCAAACTTATTCCCCCCAGGGAAGTTAAAAATCCAGATATAAAAATCCTATAGGGTAGGACCCTGTGAAAAGGAAGGGACTGTAAAGAACACACTTGAGAAAGCAAAAAAAAAAACCAACCAAACAAAAAAAAACCACCAACCAATAATGGTCCTATTTTGTTTGCTTAGTCACTAAGGAAAAAATTGCATACTAGAGTGCAAAGTGTGTATGCTCAAGGTAAGAGATTTTCCTTCTTTTCCAGGTTTCCCTTCTCTTTCAGTAACATGGGAAACAGGCTGCAGGCAATGGCAGCTGTGAGAAGTCTTTTCTCTTTGTGTCTGACCTGTTAAACCTGTTTCCATCTCAGGTTGCCTGACACTGCAGCTCTCCAACTGGGCAGCTTTTACTCTTGCCCTGTTTAAACTGACAATTACTTGCACACAACCTGTGGTGTGTGCAGGGAGAGAGGCCAGGACACTGCACATCCATGGGAGGCTGTGCTCCTGGATGTGCCAGGCACTCTCAGCACGCAATCCAACGCAGACAGCAGCAACCTTGCTACCTGTGACCTATGGCCATGGTGACATCTGACTCAGGGTAGACTGTCTCATGCTAGAACAGGAGGAGTTTGGTAGGTTTTCACAAAACCCTGAGTGATTTTACACCAAAAATAATACTGACTTTCAATCAGCTCTGCACCTTTACAAGATTTGAGAACATTTTCCAGCTGTTTGCCTCAGGGGAAAATATAAGTACTCACCATTTTTCCACACATGCTCTAATTGTCATGGCAGGAGACCCCACTGTGGGACTGGAAGTCTGCCCCAGCCCATGCCAGCCATGTTTTACAGTAGACCAGCCCAGAGACCACAATCCCAGGTGCATGACAGGAAGCACTGCCTTAATAGCAGAAGGTACCAGGACCTTTCTAGCTCAATTTGTCACTGTCTGTCAAGTAGTGTTAGATTGCTATTTAATGTGGAGGTGTGTGGAACAAAGTGTTGTGGAAGTGTGTGGAACAAAGTGTTGTGCCAGTGAGGAGAAATGGGGAAGTCAGGAGTCTTGAACTGAAAGTGATTTCCTCACAGGGAAGCCAGAGCTATCAGAAAATTGGTGATCTTTCACCCAACACTTCTCCCTCAGGTACAATTTAAGTAAGACCCTGCATACAAATATTATGGATTAAAACTCCATTTTCTTACATGTGTCAGTAAGATTAACTGTACAAAAGCTTTAATTGCAGTGTCTTTATGACTAACTTCTTTAGAATAGCCATTGTGCTTTTAATCCATACCAGTCAATTCCACTGTAAATTTCATACAAAGACCTTTGCACTCCTCCAAGGACCTTTTAAATCTATGTTGTCTTGCAGCAACAGTAGAAATCTAGAAATAAATGTTTGTTGAAGGTCCAGATATGTTGTACATGTGGCGATTTGCTACTCAATATCATTAGGTCAAACTTATTTTTAAATGGAAAGTGGAGGCTATTGGGAATAGTTTTATTCATCTGCAAATTTAGATCCCATTGCTTTGATACATGCATGGTAATACAAGTACCAAGGCAGTAACACCTTGAATTAACAGAGACTTCAACAACCTCTTTGGGAAAGAGCGCTGTGTTTTTAAGCTTTACCAGAATTGTGATGCAAATAAACCCTTATAATGTCACTGACTTCATTGCAGTGGAACTGCTGGCAACATTTGCATTTTCCTCAAGATTATCCCCACAGAATTGACAAGACATGGTTTTCTCATCAAAATCACATCATAATGCTACTTGCGAATTCTTTTAAAATTGCTAAGATAAAGCCATAGGAATTTATTAACATGACTTTTTTTAAGTTGTCATAATGCTTCTTTGCTAGAAATTGGATAAAAATACCTGCCAACTACATGTCTTTCTTCAGCAGAACACCACTTTAGACAATATTCATGTAGAAGATCCTGTAAGCATCAGTCAGATATTCCTAAATTAGTTCATATGTGGTATTTTGAACACACAAAGATAGGACATGTTACTGTGATCTCCGGAATTTGATTTTCAACACTTAAAGTAACCTTAATTAATTAATGTGTTGGCCCAGCTAAAAAACTATTTGTATTAAGGAAGAGTGGTTTTTATATACAACAATTATTCCACTTTGAAATGCAATTACCTTTCAACATAATTAACTTTACAAATGGGTTCTCATGTAGAATTATTCAGGAATAGCTAATTGCTTGTGTTATCAAGCTCTAGAAGTTTCACATCTCCTATAATGTGCAGGAAGTATTATCACCTTTGTTCAGATGTTGAATTTGAAGCAAAATGCCAAGGAAAGATAAAGTCGGTGGCATGACTTGAATTAAGACCTGCAGACACTCTTGCATATACACACACTTAACATTAGCTAACTGACTTTTCTCCCTTGTAGGTGCATAACCTTCCACAAATGTTGAAACAAGTAACAAAATCATGAGATTAAAATGAAAATATTTGCTCTCTGTAGAAAATTTTCGTATGCTTATATCAAAATAAATCCTACTAAATTCAGTTATTGGTGATTCATAACTGAAAAGAGTTATCTATTTTAAATAATTGTTGCTTATAAGAAGAAAATTCAATTAAGAATAAGGATAGGCAATCCCAGACGGATGCATTTCTGAGACAACCAATAATGGTTCTAAACATATGTAGCTACATATTGTTATTACTTAAAAAATTAATAATGTCATAATCATGATGTAAGGTTAATCACTTCTCACACGTGCTTGTTCCCTTGAAACGGTATTTCATGTCTCCTTTTTGATAACTTTATTGACATATACAGAGTACTCATAAATTATTTAAAAGTATTTTGCAAATACTTTCCACATAGCAGGCTGTGGTAGTATGTTAATCTAACAAAAGCACAGTTACATGACTAGAGGTTAACTTAGGTCAATGAATATCAGAATAAAATCAGACATTTCTCTAAACAAATAACACTATTAAAATAAACCAGTATTACATAATAATCTCTCATTAGGATTAAGAATTTAATATCTATTTTGGTTTCATAGCTGAAAAATCCTTAATCCAAAATTCAGAAAATTACAAGTTTCTTAAACCCATTTGCATTAAAATTATTCTTCTGCTTTTAGTTACCATTACATATAGATGTATGCATCCTCTTTCTTTAGATGACAATTATTCAGTGTACTTGAGCAAGAGCAACAGCTTTGTCACAGTGGACTCTCCAGCAGTTTCACTGGACCATGAAGAACTCCAGCTACTAAACTTTAAATTCTTTAAAGCAATGAATAAGAAACAGACTTTGCATAGTACATACTTTTGTGTTCATTGAGATTGCTCATATCATTATGGGATTTGACAGGAGTCAAAAATCTGTCTGTGAGAAAAGAAGTCTCACTAAGGTTTATTTCTTCATTACAAAAACAGAATGAATGTAAAGATATAATGAAGTATCTCAGTGAATTTTGGAGCAGCAGCACATACAGCACATGCACACAAACAAAGAGTAACTTCCCTATGTGTGCAAACTACGAGATGTTTGTACATACTGTGGGAATGAATCCTTTGCAGTTCATTTTGCAGAGAAAATAGAAATAGTTCTCATTCTTACCTTAGAATTGTATTATTACACGAAAGGTAAATATTGCTTAAAACATGAATGGAGTCACTGATTATATATCTTGTTTCCTAGGGCAGCAGAAGGTTGAAAGAACTCTGGTTATTGGTCTAACTTTCTGCTCTGAAGACACAAATTCAAGTCATGCTAAGAGTAGGTTTTGTCCCTGTGCCCAAGGACACAGTTTGACATGTATATTTTTAAAACTTGTTAAGAGCTGGACAAGGTATGCAAGCTTTGCTCTCAGGAAATCCATGGCAGGTCTCCTTTTGGCTTCCACCAGCCAGACTTTTCCCTAAGGCCAGGAATATAAAAGTGTCACGAAAGATCTGCCCGAACTTTAGCTTCCTCTTTGGCTCCATCACTTCTTGGCAACACTTGGATTTTTCTTGGCCAGCTTTCCAAGATTCTGGCAAATAAAGGACAAAAAACAATGCAAAACCCAACATTTTCTTTCCTCTTGAGTATTTTGGGATCCTGTTTTTTTCTTAAGTTGCATCTGATTTGTCCTCTTCCTTCTTGCACCAGCCAGAACAATTCCTTTGGGACATCCTCATGACTTCAAGAGCCCAAAACATTTTGGACTCCTTTCCCTTCTGACCTGACAAATCCTCTATACCAAAGGGCCAGCATCAAGTGACCTACATCCAGTAATGCAAAAGTTATGCCACTGCAAGTCTTACTTTAATCTAAAAAAATATTGGTAGAGGAACACAGAAATGGCTATATGAGACACATAATGCTGTTAACTAGGACCATATTATACCTCTCACAGATGCTTAAACAGAGGACTGCAAAAGAACACATCAGAAACATATCCAAGTAATCTCAGGATTCATTTTCCTCAGCATATCTTAACCTATTGTTAGCCTTTAGCTGTGGTCTTCCAATGTAAGCAAGATCAAACATATGAAATTTGACACATCTCACCTTATTTACCTCTTTTTGGAGGCAAATAATCCTTCATTTTCATTTCTTCCCTCACACCCAGGCCTGCATAACTTCCCATGGCCTGTCTAAACTATGCTAGAATTGTGTTATGCAAAAGCCCTTGAGCTCAGCCTGCACAGACTGGTATACTAATACATCAGAGCCCAGTGTCATGCTGAAATATTCAGTCACTTCTAGAAACTGTCATTGCACATATACTACATCTAAGCCTGTAAGTCCCACTCCTCAGCTTGGACAAAGCACAATCATGACATGACTGATATGACAAGTAGTGATTCGTGTTATTTAGGTGTTGTTATTTTCCTTTACAAAATTTTCTCAACTTCTAAAGACTACTTGATTTACTTATACACACAGGGTTTGTTGGTATATACTAAACTCTTCTTTTAACTGAAATCTCCTTTTATAGCATATTTTCTGCTTGTGTCACTTGTTGTCCTTTAGGTATTGAACTTTACTGTGCTGCTTAGTTACAGCTTTGATTTGAATGAGCTTTCTAGTGAATTACTTCAAACTGAGTCATTCTCTCCAACTATGAATTCTAAGAAGCAGCCATTTAAAATGTCAAGAAATAATTTTCACAAACATTGTACATTTGTACATGCTACAAGTGGGTAGCTCAAATTCCCTGTTACCAGTCTTGATTGACTTTTGTAGCCTCTCTGGTCATACTTACTGCTGAGCACCAAAATTCTTCCCCCGCTCCCTGTAATTTTTTTGTCCAGAGGCTGGTAATATGGCCTTAACAACAGAGTCTATCACAACTTGGTATTGTAGCCACTTAGATTAAACTTTTATAAGTAAAATAAAGTGGAGGAAAAAATATTATTGAGGAAAGAGATTCTTGTGACTCAGATAAATTTAGGAATGTAACTAGATCAGTACTATCAGGAACAGTAGTGGACCATCAGGTACCAACAGGCAAAGGTTACAACTGAGCAGACATTCACTTGTGCTCACAGGGCTTACGTGCTCTTTGGAGTGGGACATAGCTGGAGATCAGTAGACCAGAGCAGAGAGATTTGGCAAAATAGGTATGGTCAGAAATGTTTATTCTTACCTTTTTTCTTATAATGCTTGTGTCCTAGAATAGGTCCCACGGAAAGACAGCAAGAACTTAATATTTTTATAATAGAATATGATACATTTTTATAAATAAAGAGGCAGGAAACATTTGCAACGAGATTATACAAAAGAGGTGACAGCCAGTCATCAACTGTGTAAATTTAAGAGCTAATTTCAAATTAGTGAACTATGAAAACTAACTTTATGCCTGATCGTGTATGAAAAATCAGACTAATCAAGTATGTCAATATTTTACTTAGTTCAGATCAAAAAAATGAGCTAAAAATAATGCAAATCATTACTAACTGAAGAGCCTAGTTCATAGGATGTGGGAAAAATTTATAAAGAAGCTGTACTTTAGTGGGAGAAATTCTTATTTATATGCAGTTGATGTCATTTATCTGGGAAGAATTGTATTTAAGGCTTTTTGAAAAAAAACCAGAGTTGTAAGTGGATATGTATGAAACTGCAGGAGCGACTGATCTACAGATGGTAGTGAATTTCCTCTACTTGAAGAATTTAGCATGCCAAACCAAATAACCATTCTGGAAAATGGAGAGTCTGTTTGTGATTTGCTTACTTTCACAAGCAGTAATTCTATTCAACTTGTTATTAAAGAGCTGTCAGTGTTGTTATTTTCTTCTCTTTTTTGCATGGAGAAATACAAGGATTCCTCTTCTGAACTTCTCTTCCTCTTAAAAGCAGATTTGTACTGCCTGGCACACATCAGGCAGTGAACTTGGTTTCATTCCCTGAAGGATTTGATTCTAGGGTCTACAAGGAGTAGTATTGCCTGACTGAAGGGGAATTCTCTGCTGCCATAGATTTTCCCATCTTCGCACAAAGCTGATAGTGTTTCCAGAGTCAGTGAAAGGTGCAGTGTTGTGTGATCTCAATTCGTCCTCATCACAGTACACTGCCGGTGACAAGAAAAAGATATACTCTTGAAATAATGCAGAATTTCAAAGGTAAAACCTCACCCTTGCTGAGCATGCAGTTGGTGTGATTTGTAATAAAGAGAACGGCATTCTTGCTTTGCATAAATAATTTAAATGCAGCAACTGCTGTAGCAACCACAAAGAATATAAATTTCTAATTCCAGAGGCTAAATCCAATGATTTCAATATTAAACAATTAAGAGGCTCTATTTGTCAGATCACAGCCAGTGCTTACATGGCAAAGCTCAGAGAAAGAACGCTTCTGTATTCAAATGGTCATTACAAGAATTGGAGACCCAGCCTCACCTTAAGTCTCTAGCTATAAATTTTCAGTTTTCTCATAAACAAATAAAACAACACTGTTTTTAAAAGAACACTTTTAAAGTGCCTGTACATTTATATCTAACCATTTTGCATGCATGTTGTGAAACATCCCTGTGCACTCTGCCAAATCCACTCTTTTGAGCAGACAGGTCACTGCGAATTACAAGAGTTCACTTCCCCTGGAGAGGTACTTCTACCTGTTCACAGGGACTGTTGATTATTCAAACTCACATGCATCTGATGAAGTAAGGAAAGCCAGAACATGAAAAAAAACCAACCCCACAGCAAAAACATTGAGCTCTAGAGGTGTAATAAAAGTAAAATACACACATCTGGAAGTTTGATGTTGTGCATAAGTTGAAAAATGGTATGTATATATGAAAATTGCAGATGCCAATGAAAGTACCAGCTTCTTTGTTTTGTTATATATAATACTTTTGGGGAGTTTTCGGGTTTGGGTTTTTTGATTGGTTGTTTTTTTAAGATTAGTTTCTTTTAAAGTAAAACTTCCAAAAGCAAACTGTATGTCTCTACTCAGCTATTTATCTGTCTATCCCCAGATGAGAAATGTCATATAATTTTCAGCCAAATCCAGCAGAACAGACTTAGCTGAGCTACTCACAATCTTATCCATTCTGTTTTGTTTCGGGTTTTTAATGCTGGTTAGGAAATGTCCCACCGAGACATCCTTCCAATATCAACCCTTCACAAACCCAGATGATTCTCTTTGGAAAAGGCTTTTCACGTAATGATTGGTCTTACCTCTACTAGACACAACCTATATGGAACAAAAAAATTAAAGAAAAATTGCAGCTTTAGGCACTTGCACCTGAAAACTACTCCTTCCTAAGACTCTGGGAGAAATGTTTTTGTCATTCAGATACATCACAATGCTGAGAAAGACTCCTTGCATCTAATTAATTCAATTTTTCACTTGAAATCTAGGTATATTCATATACTTGCATCTAGCATCAAGAACGATATGTAGAAATATTTTGCATCCTCAGCAAGCACAGATTTTACTCTAAATATTATCATTTCATAGCGACTCTTACAAGAGACTTCTTCCCTTACAAAACTTGCACAGATGACTATAGTACTGTTTATAAATAAGAAGTACCTGAAAATCTTACTCCTGAATACTCCCCCAGACAACTTAGCAATGACCAAAATTTGTTAATGTTCACAGACATCATGGCCTTGATCCCTTTCTTTGATTGCTTTATTCTCTAAATTAAGACAATAGTTTTGGCCACTTGAAATTCACCTAAAAATTGTTGGGTTTTGTTTTTCTTCTATCTGATGTTTCTGATTCAGAAAACCCAAATCCTTTTTTATGTTTTTCTACACTTGATACTTGGCACTGTGAGATGGGAGGCACCGTTGACACTGATTTGAGGAATCATGACCACTAATTAGTGACAAAGTGCTCAGTTAAGAAACAGCTTCTTTGCAATGGTCTGTGGAAAATATAAATAGGTATAGCAAAACATAGGAAGACATAATCTTCATCAGTTTAAGCAGTATCATAGGTTTGGATAGTGTCTCTATTGTGATACTTACTACACAAACTCCACCATCTGTGATCAGGGAAATTCTTTGGACTCTACAAACTGATTAAATTATTTTCTAGCTGTTAAATTAAGTTGTCAAAAATAGAATGTCCCTAATGTATCTATGAGACATTCCAGAGAAAACTTGCAAGCAGACCTTCTTAATGGCAGAGTGGGTGTAGACTGTTTACACTGGCGGAAGTCATCATCTTCTATAGAATGATAAACATTCCTTGGCCACATTGGTTCTTGCATCTGAAAGCTAATAATGTGTGCAGCTTCCCTTTATCCCAAATGCATTTGTTTCCTTTACAGCTATACAACATTTTTATAGTCCTTTAAATCCTTCTGTCTCAAAACCAAGTAAAGAGAAAATAGAAAAATGGAAGAGTTCCTCTGCTGAGAAAAACCCCAAACCAAAACAGTAAATGCCACTGTTTTAAAAAGCAAATTCTGTTATATGCATTTGCACCAGCTGTTTCTTTTAAGCATGTCTAGAGTCTACACTGCATGTCTTTTTAACTCTTTTCATTACTAATCTCTGTTTTTGAACTACATTTAAAACTAATACTCTTTCAAGTTAAAACAAGTGAAGCTGATATTTATCCCAGTGATGGGAATTCTGTAGTTACCCCATAGCTACATTTTCCTTGTCTCATCTTTCTTTTTATTTCTGTGATGAGATTCATAGGTTAAACAGAATAAAGATTTTTCTGCTATCACATTAAAGACAATTGCAAATGGTCATTCATGTCTACTAAATTCTTGGAAAATCAAATCTATATTCATATACAGTCATTTATTGGTTTGCAGCTAAAATTGAATCTGTCAGTTTTACTGCCTGTTAATAGGAAAAGATAATAAAAGCAAAATGGGAAAAAATATGTCATTTGCTCTTGGCAGATGTTTTAGCATATTTTAACAATATGAATTAATATTTTTTTGTTACTTTAAGTAATGAAAGCAGCTGAAATATTAACACCAAAGAACCTTATACAGTAGGTTTTTCACTGCCTCCAAACCCCTCAAAAAAGGCAAATTTTTAGGTGGAAGAGAGTCTATAAACTGTCCAAGCGACTGGTGGAGAGAGGTAAATAAAAACAGGATCCTGTTGCTGCAGATGCTGCATCCAAATTTATTTCCATGGACAGATGAATGAAGTAAGGAAAGGAAGACGATGGACAAGGTAAAAAAAGAAATGCTTAAGAAGCAAATAAAAAATGAGGATGTCATAAGTAACATGTCATAGTTTAACCGCAGCAGCAACTCAGCCCTACACTGCCACCTGCTCAATTCTCCCACAGTGAGATGGGGGTAGAATCAGAAAGGTGAAAGTGAAAAAACTCGTGTTTTGAGATAAAGACAGTTTAATAGGTAATGCAAAACCCCTGTGTGCAAGCAAAGGAAAGGGAGGCATTCACTCACCACTTCCTATGGGCCAGCAGGTATCCAACAGCTCCATCATGTGTAGCAGTTACTTGACTGCAAATAAAATCCATAAATTATTATGAAAAGTATATTAGTTCAATTCAGTTAAGGAACAAGAAAAATCTTAGCAATACAACCGGGAGGCCTCAGCATATGAGTTTCCAGAGTATACTGGTCACCATGGGTCTTTCAAGAGTTTGCATGCAAGAATAATTTCTTTTTTTGCATGATAGAAGCAATAATGTTAAGGTGAATAAATTAAAAATATGCAGATGTAAAAGGATGGGATGGGATGGGATGGGATGGGATGGGATGGGATGGGATGGGATGGGATGGGATTAAGTGGCATTCATTTGGTCCAGGTAAATGTAATGCTAGAAGCCTAGGAATTGAAGAGCACTGATGCCCATTCTGGTGTCATGATACTGGTTATGTTAACACTAATTTCTGACATAAAAATAGAATGGTGCATATTATACAGATTAAAGCAGTCAGTGTTCTAAACAGAATTCATCAGGCCAATGTAATGTGATAACATAATCAGTCAACAAAAAATTATCAACACACAGTTCTGTAAAAAGATCCTGTGAAGACAAATTGTTGTCTCTAAGTCTCTCAAATTTTCTCCTTGGCCAAGAATAACATGTCAGAGCAGTAGGGTTTATGGTTGTCTTGCCTATGCAGGCTGCTCCATGCTATGTTGGTTTTTTGAATTAAAATGTGCCCATTAACTGATAAATTCTCACAAGCTATGATGTGTCTCAGGACTTGGATTTTACTCATAGCTCATTTATCATAGCAGAGAAGACTGACTAAAGAATTCGAATCAAACACCTGCCTGCTTTCTATGCTGCATGAGAATCTAAACTTGCAGTTATTTTCTCAGCACTTCTGTGGTAAGCTTGTAAGATCAGCCAGGAATGATGATCAGTGTGCAGTTAAACATGACCACTGTGAGCTTTGTAGCATGGAAGGTAATCCCTTCCCTTCTCCTGGACTGTAATATGGAAACGTGGGATTGTTTTTAGCATTCCTACTCTCTTTAGGCTTGCCCAGGAGGGTTTGTAGTGCCATCTATTCTAAGTACATTTAATCCTTATTTTGCAAGTTATTTTTTCTAAAAATAAACCAAAAAATATTTTTCCTATTATTGAAAATTTCACCACTACAATATCAGGGCTGTAAAAGAAGGTCTTATCTTACATAACTTCCCTAGCTGCAGCTGCTGTATCCAAAGCTTTCTCTCCCATGATTTTCCTTGGTCATTTATCTTCTCATCCTTCGGCTATTGTTACATCTTCTAAGTCTAACCTCAAATTTTGCTCATTGCTGATATTTTTAATGTGCTTTTTAGTATTTTTTCACATATGTTGATATATTAAGCTCCCATTTTCCTCTCTCATTCTATCTGTCTGCCTCTCTCTCTCCCTCTCCCACTCATCTCTCTTTCTACCCTCATCTTCCCCCCTTAATATTTTTCTAGGGAGAAGAAAGTATAATAAATACAATATATAAATTATATCTTTAGAATTCCCACAGGGGTCTTCAAAGTACAAACAAATGTTGTTTTCTCCTCAACACAAATCAACTTGTCATAGTGGAAAAAGATTCTTTATTTTTGCAGAGAAGTATTAATTTAAGCTGAAATAAGTTACAAAAGTACTGGGAAAAAAGAAATATAATCTATCTGCACTATTAGATGTACTCCTTGCCCAGCTGAAAGTTTATAAAGTATATTTAATTCTTTCTTATCCACAATGTTTTGTGACCTGGAAAGTAAATTAATTTGGAAATAAATGACTCGTGATCCCTTCTTTCCTGAAAATGTTCTCTTTTCTGCCCTACTATATTCCATTTTTTAGACGCTTCTAAAATGTTTCATTTGGTAATACTACACTGAAACTCTGATTTAGATGTTTAGTCCAGCATAGTTCCACTTAGACCTGGACTTCAGACAGATAAAAAATAGAATTGGATTTGCTTCTTATAAGAGCAAGGAAAGATTTTAGAAATTCCTGATCTGCACTAAATCCCCTTTTTTCCCCCACCTATAAATAGTAGACTGCCTTGTATGAAATCCAGGCTCTAGTCCTTGATCTTAATTCAGACACCCAAATTAATTTGTTTGAACTGCCCCGCTTTCCATAAATAATTAAATCTTCTTTGGGCTGCAAAGAATAAGACTAAAGAAGAATTTTAATCTAGATCTCTCACATCCTGCCTAACCACTGAGCTTTTCAGGAATTTGCCTTCAAAAGAAACTACAGACAGCTTCCTTTTCTTCAAACATTCAATTCCAGTAGAAATATTAGTTTTGACAATTTATCAATTTATTGAGAGCAAGCAATTGCTCAAAGATTTCTGATCAGTTTTTCTCAGAAAAGTGACATCATTCAACATCCATTGTTTGTTTTTTCTCAGACCTAAATGCTGTATCAAGCCATATTGTGGGACCAGTGGCCACTTGGGGTGTCAGAACTCTTCAATGGCGGCAGCCCCAGCCTGAGAACATCTGCCTCAGTGCCCAATGGGGAAGCCTCAGGGCTGGAAATAAGTAACATACTGGTTTAGATTTAGCAAGATTCTTTATTTTACCCAAGAAATAACTCATTTGGGTCTGGAAGTTTGCTAGGTTTTCCTTTTCACTATTACCTTTAAAACAAATTTAGGGTCATTTAGTCTTGAAATACCATTTTGAAGAAGAAATTGATTCTGAAACAAACCCCAAAACAATTAATTTTTAATTTGACATAATGAAACATTCTTCTTTGCTATTTTTCAAGGTTTTTTCTCTTTTTTTTTGGTTGGTTGGTTGATTGATTGGTTGAGGTTTTTGCTTGCTTTTTACAAGCATTGTTCATAAAATTAAGAATAAATTCTCAAGGTTTTTCTCTTTTGATCAATGTCGACTTAGTCACAAATCTAGCAAAATACCTGTATATGGTACACAATAGCTGTTGGATTTATACTTTTTGTCAGAAAGTATTATGCAAGACTCTTGATGACATAAAAAGAGTCTAGTTATTTAAAGGAAAAATGTGGCTAACTCTCTTTTCCTGTTGAAAGAAACATATCTTAAATATGACAACACTGTTGCTTTTAAATTTTCTTAAACTTGTCCCATCTCCCACTGTATCATGTAGGGCCTGACATCGATAGTCTAGCATTATTTCACTAAACCACTTTCTGGGAAGCCTGAAATGTTGTCTTCTATGATAACCTCTGAGATGTGCTACAAGTTTTGTTCTATTTCATGTAACAATTTTTTGCAGAACCAGCTGTTTTCAAAGAACAATAGTTTTAGGGGCACAGTTCTGCACTTGCAATAATTGTAAGGACCAATTGCATTTGAACATTTTCAATGCTCAGTTAAACATATAAATGCTGACATTTACCCTAACAATTAACTTGCAGACTTAAAATTGTAATCACAGAGCAGCACACTGTCTCATGCAATTAACACCCCAGCATCTTAAAAACACCTTCTTCCCAGCTAGAACCTCTTATTCCTCACAGCCTTCTGACAAGAACAGGAAGGTAATTGGACTTTCTCTTAGACTACAAGAATTAATACTTCCTAAGTGTCTGAGTTGTTTCATGATACTGTACACATCTAACAATGGATGGATTTATGCAACACTTATTTTGTCCTGCAGTTGAGTTACAGATGTAGAACTAAGAACAAAGGGCCCATTTGGAACTAATCTCAACTCATTTTTTTCCTTAAAATGCTCGTTCACTGAACAAGTAAACATTCAGGGAACAGGCATTTAAGGAACAAGGTCAGTTGATGAACATCCCTTCAGAAGCTGTAGAAGTCAACAGGATCAACTCATTAACTACCCATCCTGTGAAAACCTCAGCCGTCTAACCTGACAGTGCCACTTTCAGCATTCACGAATGAGTAATATATAATATATAGCATTTCTGCTCACATCGGTGAGCCCTTCGAGCCTGCGCAGTGGATTTTTAGGTGAGGCACAGCGTGAGCAGAACTGGCCCCACCCATTAACTCCTGAGGTTCATCTGCCATGGCCGAGTGAGCTTGGACGGTGACAGTGAAGTCCTCAGGACTAGAACCTACAGCCCCCGGTATTCCCAGGAGATCTCCCATCCAAGTACTGACCAGGGCTGACCCTGCTTAGCTTCCAAGATCTGATGGGATCAGATGTCAGGGTGGCATTTAACTGCCTTATATATATATGTGTGTGTACATATATACATATATCCTTTAGTCACACCTGACATAAAGTGTATTATTTCCCAGTGTGAATCATGATTGCATTAGACACCCAGTAAAATTGAATTTATGTGATTTAATTTAATTGTTTTAAAGCTTTAGACCAAAAATTCTCTGGAAGGGGTTGTCTCCTTTAGCAATTACACTCATTTTACTCTCATTAAAATGCACATTTACTATTTAAGCAATACTAAAAACACATTTAATTTTTATCAGTGCTTATATTCATTTGGGTTTAATTGCATTTATGACAGATAGTTGTACTTTTCTAAATATTTGGTAGTTATTCTACGGAATTAAAAGTTACTGTGAGAAGTACATGGGAACAATTTAAAGAGAAAAATATAGCTATATAGTTATGAGGAGGGGCAGGACAAATACCAACCCTGCAGTACTGTTTACCACACATGCAAGAAGCTGTAGATTTAAATTACATACACAAAAGAAACGATTATATTTTCTATGTACATTGTGTACCTAGTTTATGGGGATAGCATGAGGGAGACTGTTGTGGCACTATATCACAGTCCTGCAGAGAGATGACAAGAACAGGAGGAAATTCATATATATTTCAGCAATAAAAGAGGAAATGATAAGTGGTTACACACACAAAAAAAATCGCAAAACCTCTCTTATCCACTTAATCCTAGCAGTTGGCATTCCATGGGCAAGAATTTCTTTTTGCACCAGACAGTTGTTTCTTTCTACTTCAGCACCACCATTATTCAAAATTCAGGTTGGTCCTGACAATGATGTTATTTCTTATTTAATGTCATTACTGTGAACTGTAAAATGTCTAAGCCATCTGAATTTGTATGCTCCAGTTAGACTGGGCTCCTGAATCTGAGAATTTAAAAGAAGGCAGAGTAGTTATTTTTTCTTTTGAGGGACTGTTTGCATCATTCCAAACTTTAAATTCTCTAATTCATTTTAAATTCTTACAAACATAATGAATATTCAGGAGTTATTAAGGAAGATTTTATTCTATGACTGTGTGTTATCTGCTGTTTACTCCTTTAAATAAAAAGACAAGAGAAAGTAAGAAAGTAAGAAAGAAAGAATGGTTCCATCTAGACTGGAACCCTCAGCAGTAGGCGTATATGATTATCTAGAGACAATTATCAGAGCAAATGAAAGCAATTCTTCCCCATAAAACTCTCAAGCTTCAATCATTTTCAAGTCAGGGACACAGTGACCTAGATGGGGTTCCTGTGCACATTGTAACTATCAATATTTATTTGAATTTACTCAGTCTTTCCTTGAGCACCAAATGAACTTTAAGGATCCAGATTATACTTGGTGAAAGTTCTCTTGTTTTGAAACTGTTGTGATCAGTTTTATTTGATTTACCGTTTCAACTTGTGGTAAAGAGACTGCAATATTGCAATATCAGTTGAGTCCCTGAATACCACTACGGAATCTGTTCCCCTCCTCTCCATCAAACATGTTTTTTTCCAGACTGTTCACTGCTAACTTTGTTGTTCCTCATGCAAAAGTAATTTCATACCCTTGATGATCTTTGTTGCTCATTTGTTGTTTTTCAAATCTCAATCCAGATCAAAATGATCAAGTGGCTCATTTAGAAGCTATGTGCAAATCTTCAGTGCCATTACTTTCATTTGCTCTCATCAATCATGTATGTATACCGTGAAACAATAACTTAGAAAGCACAGAAACTGTGTCACTTTGATGACAGTCCAGAAAATAATTCATTTAAATGATGCTACAACTGTCAGTGATTCAAGACTGGCAACTGGATTATGGGATTTTTATTCTGCAAGGATGAACAGTTTATTGCTGATCAACTGCAAGGGCCACGAGAAAGCATCCTCTGCTCCTGGAGCTGTCACTGCTGGGGCCCAGGAACACCATAGTGACAACATCATTGCTTCCCAGCCCAGCACTCCAAACCTACATATGAATGAAATTAACAAGTGATTAAGTAGGTGGCAGTCTCGAGAGCAAGACAGGGAGAGGAAGAGAAAAGGAATCAGCAGAAGGTGATGGCCAAGAAAATTTCTTTCATCCCATGGGAAAAAAAGTTTTAAATTAAGTGCTAAAGAACCATAGAGAGGGTGAATGGAAAACATAATTATGCATACAAGAATAAGTTAGATGGTATTATTTGCTGTTCTCTGACAGCTTCATCTTGAATCCAATGTTCACAGAATCACAGAATCATAGAGCACTTTGGGTTTGAAGGGACTTTAAAGATCATCTAGTTCCATTCCCTTGTCATGGGCAGGGACACCTTTCACTAAGCCAGGTTGCTCAAAGCCCCATCCAGTCTGGTCTTAAACACATTCAGGGATGAGGCTTCACAACTTCTCTGGGGAACCTGTTCTGAAGTAAACAACTATCCACAGAGGAAACGGACACTACACAACAAGCCGTTACAGTTTATGGTAAATGCCCTTTACTACACACTGCAGACGGTTTATATAGGATTAACGCTATGTGCTAATTGGCTAAAGTGAATCTTACAGCATTAAACTACAATTCTAATTGGTTATAGTCCATATCTCACAAGTCCAGTGTTTTGATAACAACATCCTGACTGTTCACAGGTGCATCTCCGAGTCCTGTGAGAAGCTTGAAGAGTTCTCATGAGAAACTTCTGGGGAGTTGCTGTCAACTCCCAGGGAGTGATATCTCCTTTACCAGTCAACAGCAGCTGTGGCTTTGCTTATTCTTAGTTGGTAGCTGCTTCAGTCTCACAGGGTTGATACACTCTGGATCATTCAGATGGCCATTTTCTGTAAAAAACCCCTCAACACTGTTCCAGTGCCTCAGAACACTCACAGTAAAGAATTTCTTCCTAATATCTAAACTAAACCTACCCTCTTTAAGTTTGAAGCCATTTCCCCTTGTCCTGTCACTACATACCCTTGTAAATAGTCCCTCTTCAGCTTTATTGGAGGTCCCCATTAGGTACTGGAAGGTGCTATAATGTCTCCCCGGAGGCTTCTCTTCTCCAGACTGAATAGACCCAGCTTTTTCAGCCTGTCTTCATAGGAGAGGTGCTTCAGCTCCCCGATCATCTTCATTGCCCTCCTCTGGACTTGCTCCTATGGATCCATGTTCCATATTGTTTAAGAGCCTGCAGTTGAGGGGTGCCCAGTATTGCCCCTGCTCACACAGTTGTGTCCCAAGAAAGGAGTCAATTTGAAGGGCTTGGCACCAACACTATATTCTCGTCTTCCTTTACCCAAACAGCATGAGCACCACATAGTTCCTTGCAAGAAAGGGCACAAGACCCAAATTCAGTCTTGGCTCAGCTATGAGAATAGGAAAGAACTTCCCCGTAGCACCTTGGAAGGGATGCTCATTCACAAAATACCAGGTGCAGGCTGTTCCCTGCATTTCCCTGCACCATACTTCAGCTATTTGGCAGCCTCCCAGTCGCCATGGTGAGCGCTTTGGAGAATGTGCTGAAGAACTAGACTGTATCTGTTGTGTTGATCAGTCAGTTTTTCTTCTAGACAGTTTGGCCTGTGCTGGATCTATGTATAGCTGCAAATATTCAAGATCATACACAGACATAAAGAGCAAAGAAAAGGAAAAAACCAAACCAAAAAACCCCAACAAACAAACAAATAAACAAACAAACAAAAAAAAAAACAAAAACAAAAAGGGAAGTTTATCCAGAGTAAAAATCCCACAAGCAAGAAGGCACAGCAGAGAAAAATTGTCCTGGCTTTTTATAATATGATGGAATAACAGTGAGGTGCAAGCATTTCAGTTACAGCATTGCATCATTCAGACCTCTGAAATGGTGATATTCAGTATAATATTAATTATGCTGGAAATTTATTTTAGAAAAAGTAGTCTCTAGTGGAAATGGTAACTCATAAGTGCAAAGACAAAATTCTATAAAACCAAACTGTCCTAAAATATTCAGAAAAGACATGCCAGTAAGAAACAGTGCTGGATTGTTCAGTAGTCAGAATACCTTCTCAGTTCCTAATATGAAAGAGAATCTTGAAAAAGACTAGAGTGAAATTAAGTAGCATCAATGTGAATGATGTGGCTCCTTTTTTGTTTCACTGCCTGTTAAATCAAGCTTAGTACTGTAAGCTGATAGAAAAGAACAGCATAAAAAGGAGTAACTGGGAATGCATGACTCATGAATGAGAAGCAGATTCCACCACACTGTTGTCAAATATAGCATGCTGTTTATAAATGGAGATGAATTCCTGGTTTCCTTTTTGTGCTTTTCTTCAACCCTCTATTCTGTCTGTAGGTCATGGTTTGTTTTTCCTGACAGTCTGAGATTTCTGAGCTACTGCAGTATGGTGCCAACACACACTGTGCACAGTAAGTGAAAAAGAAACAATCTGGCTATTGTTTCTTGCTTTGCAAATACCAATTTCCTTCTCATAACTGTATTTTAGATCCTAGTACCAGAGGCCTGCTTTTATAAAATTAATGTTTCTGTCTCAGTTTTATGTGTCTATTAAAGATAACTATTCTGATGAAAAATGAAAATTGGCATCCAGTTAAAATGACAAATGACCAGAATATGTTGCGATACAACTTCAGTAAACTGGAGTGAAAGCAATTGTTGCTTCTATTTATTACTGACCTCAGTTTTCTGAGGTATTGGGCTTCTAATACTGCATGGGTTCATCAAGGTGAAGTTCATTCAACTAAATTTAAATCAAGGAGAAATTTAAAAGACTTTTTTATAAATTGTACTTCATTATTACTTAGGATTAAAACAATTCAACAAATATTTTATATTTAACACAGATTAAGTAATAGATTTGCTACTACCACTTACTCTATGTAGACGTTCACGGGCTATGGTTAACATGAAGCCAAATTTTCAAAAACAGATGTCAGATCTTTTGGCAAATAGTAATGATATCATGTGAAGAAATTCCTAGAACAAATAGTGATATAAATCATATGCCATGTGCAATTAACTATACATTTCTTTTAGATTTAATAGGCTATTTACTGCATGATCTTCTTATGTTATAAATTATCACAGCTCTATTGAAGTCAGTGGAGCCTGTATATACCAGCTAAATCTCTTTCCTACAGTTGTGTGATCAATGTTGCTTCTTAGTATTCAGTAGAAAAATGTGTTGTGTTATTGAGAGACATCAAAAAAATAACAGCAAATAAACATTAGAACTTCTCTGAGACTTTCCAAGACATGTTGAAAGCCAACATTTGTGTAGAAAAATAAAAGCAGAAATCTGATCATAATTGTTTTACAAGATACTCTGACTACTTTATTTGAAGATCTTTAAATTGACTCCCAGGGACAAAAGGGGAGAAGGGAGAGAAGTAATACTGAAAATGAGCCCTGCTTAAAAGTAGCCATCAATCTCACATGCGAGGTAAAATGACTAATTGCCTAATCTAGAGATTATTGAAGATTAGACTGATTCTGCAATAATGACCATTCTTAAACACTGGATTACATAAAACAATCCAGAATCATCCAATTTAATTACTTGTACTTTTGTCTCTTCAAGAATGTGACAGCTTAATTTTTAAATTGTCTTTCTAATGAAGAAGTTCAGCTGTTCACATAAATCAATATTTATCAGTGTTGTTTTACTGATTGAAGTAACATTTTCTCTTTTTTCTATTCTAACAGACCACTGTGTTTGTATTTCTAAAAAAACCTGGACACATAATGACCTTTAGAAAACAATTAAATGTGATAATTCTGGATTATCTCTTAATTAAACCACAGCTTTGAAGCACCCTTTGTGATTCTATCAACAACTGATTCCAGATAATCTTGAGACAAAACAATTAATCCTTCCTTTAGATTGCTTTCCTTGATCTTTTTTCTGAAAGCAGCTATTATTTGCCTTCATCATCATCATCTGTCTGAGCATTTGGACTTAGTTTTATTTATAGGTGTGTTGTCATGTTTTCCATGAATTTGGCACCTTTTCCTTCTATTTCTGTCATTCACTGAGGGTTTTCATACAAGCAGTTGCTCCACTCAAGCCATGTGGGGTTTTTCTTGTGTTCAACACTATGGTCAGTTCCTGAGAATAGTCTGCTATATAAATTTATTAGTCTCACTATTCAGTGCGGTAATATCCAAATACCTACTGTCAAGTAGTCAAAAAAGCAGTGGTAGATTTCAGAAAGGACAGAACATATTAATGAAATTGAAGTTAAATTGAACTTCATATGATTATTTTAATTGACCTACTTAATTATTGAAAAAACACACAAAATTACTTAAAACCCCTGGAGATCCATATCTTCCCTTTTACATTCTGTCTTACCTCATTTAGGGAAGTTTGTCTTCCATTGAACTGGTCTTGGTGGATGTAAAGGTTTTGTAATAGTTTGGAAATCAACATCTATTTAAAACCCTTTCTGAAGAGGCTTGCACATGTATTAGTCCTTTATTTCTTTTTCATTCCTATTAATCTGTATGAGGGTTGTTCATAAGGGCCAATATTATCCTAATAAGGCTAATCTCTCCCTGTATATGCAATTCAAAAAAGTGGAGGGACATTTAGAAGAGCTAAGTCTGGTCTATCTTTCCTAATTAAATTGTAGCAGGAGAGTAGGGAATTTTATATCACCCTTTGTGAATATCCCTCTCCAAAATTTTCCCATGTAAAAATAGCTATAACAATTTCAGGCTGTTTCCTGTAAACTATAA
Source organism: Pithys albifrons albifrons (assembly GCF_047495875.1). Lineage (NCBI taxonomy): Eukaryota > Metazoa > Chordata > Aves > Passeriformes > Thamnophilidae > Pithys > Pithys albifrons. The sequence goes on from NC_092460.1 coordinate 60,057,139, forward strand.
AATAATTACAACTGCTATTTGTCTTTCTTTTCATATATTTCATGTTATCCAGAAACACATTAACAGTGAAACAGCAGTTGACTATTAACAGACATGTTGCAAGGACAAATAAAGTTTTATAATGAGTTGGAATGTACTGAGTTATAACAAAGCAAGGTCAAAACAGGTAAAGAGGAGAGACAGAAATCACTGCTCTATCAGCAGCCATAGGTTGAAAGTACTTGTATTACAACTGTTCATTAAAACAGATTTGTCAAAGTGGAGCATGAATTTTCCTGGTGCTAAAAGGAAATAGAAATTTTGTTTACATTGATTCAGAATTTATAATATTTACACATTGAAAGCCCATCTTTAAGATTCCTTGACTTCATCATAAATGTCTATAATAAATAATTTGTTAAGATGGAAGCAGTATTTGGCCTAGTACCTTAAAACTCTGTGAAATAAATCTTCATTCAGGTGCATTTCTGTTGGTTATCAGCAGGAAATAAAATAGAGAAATAATCATGTTTCACATTGAATTTCTGCGCATTAAATACTTGAGGAGCTTAGTTTGCAGACTGCTGAGAATAACTAAAGGTATGACAGTGTTATTAAAGAGATTTATTTTGAATTAGAAGTGTTATGTCACCACTGAAAATCAACCTACAATTTTAATGATATACTACATTCCCAAAAATGTTAAAAGCATTATTTCATACCGATGCTTTATAAGCCATGACTGACACTGAAGGAGGTTCACAAGTCTGAAGAAAAAATTTATGAAAGGTGTTTCCAAAACTGAACCCATTTCTTCCATAAAAGAATTTTCTCAGTTGTTTCCTCTTCTTGCACACATACACAGACTCACATAATCACAGTAAAATATCAAAAGGATGAGACTTTTTCAACTCCATAAACTGCCCACAAATGCTAAGAAAATAGCCTCAGATTTTTATACAAAGTCAGTAAATACTTTAGGTAATAAGCACAAATTTACCCTTGAGATACACTGGACCTGCCAGTTGGAGTATGTAAAAGAAGAGACTGGCAAAGAGAATCCATCTGACAAATAAATAAGCAAAGTAATAAAAATTATATTAATTCCAGTAGCAACACTCATTAGTTTCTCATAATTTTTTTTTTTTTTTAGATACACTGTCAGTACTGAGCTGGAAATGCAAGTTAAATCATAAAATATTCACTGTATCACAGGAAAAGGGAACTTCTCCATCTTGGACATAAAAGAAGGGAAGAAATTATGCTTGTCTCTGAACAGCTGTGTTTCCATGTGTGGCAAGAAAGAATTTTATTTTGTGGTCAACTATACAAAGTTTCAACTAAAAAGTCAGTATGACATTGTCCTTCCAGAAAACAATAAACTGAGGTTTATTACAGAACTGAGTTATGCCTGTGCTTGTTTAACCATGGTTTTGGTATATATGTAATGAAGTTTTCTAAAAAAAATCCACTCTGCCTGTGACCATGAGGTTTTCCTTTTTTCTCTTACTTTCCAGGACTAGAATTTGCTATTGGTTCCATTATACCCTTTTAAGTCTTCTCAAACCATTGACTGAGATTTCTTCTGAATGACCGATAGCTATCTGAACGCTGCTGTCTCTTCCAGCTAGTCTGCAAACTCCTCAGACAAGAGATTGTATCTTGTCTATGTGTGAAGACCACCAGACATACTACTCTTGCGAAGTTAACAAATGATGCTGTTTTCCCTTGTCTGTCACTTTACATAGCAATAGCCTATCTTTCACTGTCCCTTTCTTGTGCTAGAGAAAGCAAGCCAATCTAACCAGGAAACTGGACCAGGAGTATCTAGAAGGTGCTCAGTATAAAGACCTGTTTACATTGAAATTGTTACTCTGTTCAGTTTGTCCCAAACTGAGGGCTGATGACTCTTTTTCCCTAAGAGAACATTCCAACACCACCAAAGTCAATGAGAACACCATAATTCGTTCCAGAAGGATGGAAACTGAATTCTGAGAGAGAAAATACAATAACCATGCTGCTCAACTGTTATTTTCCCAGCTCCCAAAGAAATATTTCCCCTTCAAGGATTAAGAATGTGGGAGGATGGTATAAATCTAGTGTGTCTACAAATTGTGAGGCTTTAAAAAGAAAGGAAACACAGTAAGCCATAGGAAATTCACAGCTCGCAGCAGATATCTGGAGATGTAAAACTCTCAAAGCATTCACTTACTATAGCTCAGAAAACTTATATGCAACTCAGCTGAAATTTCAACTCAAAGTGTATGTACACAATTAGTGTTCTACTTGATATATCTCATATTATGATCATACTGTGAAGTTCCTCGTCTCAACAGCCACAACAAAGGAAGCTGCTGAGCAGTACTCAGACCAGTATATGAAAAGAATGAGTGAATGCAAAAAATGTCATTTGCTCTATTTTCTAACTTCAGTTGGTAAGTAAAGTAGGCTGTGCCATCTGCTGAACAATTTGCCTCCACACTGTCTTGTCTGCCACTTGTTTAACATGTAATGTTTTATGTTATTCTGACAGGAGTGCAACATTAGCAGGCCCTAACAGGGTATGTGTCTCAATGGGATGACAGGCGACGCTGACTCGGCCTCTGAAATACCGCCAGCTTCATTTCTATCCTCCAGACTCATTTCTCAAGATTATTAATGACGATTTGAGACTGAATTTGCAGAACACTTGAGTTTAGCTCCTGAATATTACTCCCTGGCCTTTTCAAAAGGGAGGTCTGTGGGGGTTATGACAATATCATTTTATTCTTATAGTTCACATCTTTTTTCCTCCCTGTTTTTATAACACTCACCTGTCATCCTCTCTGCCTTCTTATATCAGTTTTTTTCTTTTTTTTTTTTTTAAAAAAACCTTAACATTGCCTCCTTATAAAGAAACCTCTAGCTTCTGTGCTCAATGTCTTTCCTGCCTGCCATCTCTACCCTTGGCACAGAGACACTCTGAGGAATCACTGTGGCAGGGTACAGAATATTTGGATGACGAGTGGCTGCTCCAAGTTATACCTGCTATTAATCCAGAGCACTAAATTAGAGCCTGCAGCTATGTCACACAATGCTACAGTCCCTCCAGATATTTCAAACAAAAAAACATCTATGATCACTAGAAGTTTACTAGAACAACTGTCATGGTTGCTACATTTGTTTCACTCTTGTATGCTTCTATCAGACCTGTGTCTTGTGTTAAATTTTACAATTTTTTTCACCTAGAGAGCTGGAAAGGGATAAAAAATTTCAAATAATAACTCCTTATCAGCTTATAGGTCTAGCAGCATTTAAAACTTTTCATGCTTTCTCTCTTTGAGAATGTGATTTGTGGTCCTCTTAAAATAGAGCATTTTATTTAGTAATTGGAACGAACTGTGGGAGCAACTTCATTAAGAAAACAGTTATAGAGGGGTTATTGAAACAAAAGCAGCCCTAGCACTGGTAAGGCTTAAGAGCTCCAGCATGGCAATGCATTAACATGTCTTTATGGCTTCCAGGCCAGACCTGGCTTCCATTCAGGCAGCTCAGTGTGCAAGCAGATCAAACGTGTGACAGTCTGCACCCGTCTGTGTAGACAAAGCCTCGGCTGCTTTCTCTGGCTCATCCTGCTTAGGGTGGTTTTGATGCTCCCCGATGAAAACACACTAAAGCCATTAAAAGTGTTTATGTATGCTCTCGTAAGATCCCAAAAGCTAAATGCTGGTGGTCAGCAGGGCTTCCATCTCTTTTCTTGTTGAAAAGACCCTGCTAAGTAATCAGACCATAAGCTGAATGTTCATTCCACTACATAGCACACACGGGCAAGAAATTACCAGTGACTGACAAATTTACTAAAGAATGTCTCATCTTACTGATTGACACTTACAAATGGAATTGACTACAATTTTTAATTCACTGTATGCCCAGACTATCATTGCCCAGGTTTGATCAGGAAACAGTAGTCAGAACTGAGTGTATCACACACCAGACCCATAATGAGTCAAGATATCTATCAAAAGCAGCACATTTTTTCAGCTTCCAAACTGCAGATAAAGTCAATGATCTTTATGTTATCGAAAAGACTGATTGTCACATGCTGCTATCGTGCCACATCTGAACAGCAACATAGTGTTCCTTTGTCCTTCTGTTGTGGAATCATCATCCATTATGAAAATGTTTTCTAATGCTAAACACACATCATCTAAGACCCACAAACAAGCAAAAGCATTTCTAAGTTATTCTTGATTTTCTTCAGTGGAAAATGTCAAATTTCAGGTCAGAGCAGACAATATTCATAAGTTTTCAGATATCTATGTCTAGTATGTAAAATGTTTGCGTAAAACCCTTGATAAAAATCATGATATACAGTTTTGCTCTTCTGGCACAACAGATCACTTCAAAGTCAGGATAAATCTTCCACAACCATAAGATACCATTTTTACACGGGCTGATCTGAAATTCTTTAACAGATTTCCATAGAAGTTAAGGCCCTCACTGACTTCTAGCCTAATTATAAGATTTTACATCCTTTTGTGTCAAAGATGTCCAGCTTAAGCACACAATAGGACAGTGTGTTAATGATAATATTAAAAAAAGTCCTATTAAAAGAATAACTGTAAAGCAGACTTTAATTCTAAATTGAAGTCATTCACATACGTTTGTACTCTCTTGTCCCTTAGGAAGAAAATAAAAATTAACTAAAGGTCAGTTTTTAGGCCTGCAGTTTATGAACTTCCAGAACATACTTAGATACTCTTGTAAACAAAGTCATATTAAAAAAATACAGATAATACAGTAGTATTGTCAACATTTAAAGCTTTATGCAATAAACAAAATATTAAATAGTAAGGATGCATATTCTCATTGTGTCTATACTTTTGCACTTTCCAAGCAGCTGCATAAAATAAGGAGATCTCCATTTGTTATGATTCTAAATAATTTTGGATATATTAAGATGAAAGATGCAATGTCAAACTACTTTATTACTGGTTGGCCAGTTCCTAGTTTACTGCTTTTGACAATTTGTTCCTTGATGTCAGTTTCAAAATGTGGTTTAATTTATTGGAAGATTTTTTATAGTGCTTTATCATGACCTCCCTTGATCTCCAGGAATCCCATATTGCAACAGGAAGTGGGTAACACTGAGTAAGGAACTACTGCACAGAGCCTTGAACATAACACTATCAAGCAGGAAACTTCACAGGGATACTCTCTTTCCAAGAAGAATTAAAACAGAATGTCTTCTGAGCTGAGGTTTTTAAAAAACTTTGTGGATCTTTGGTACAAGAATAGGGGACTAGCATCATCTTTCAAAATTTCTAGACACATAATTGCATCTTCCTGGCCTACATTCCTCTGGCAGATGCTCTTGGGTTTAGTACTGTTTCTCATCGACTGTTGCAAACGACTTTGAGCTTCAATTGCTCTGAAGTGTTAAATACTGCTTTGTTTTGCTTCAAAGGCATTTCTGCCATGGGAAAACTATCACATCATGACCCTTCTGTATGTTGCAAGAGTGATGAGACATTAAAGTATTCTGATAGCCTCAGGAAAAGGTTTTAAGGAATACACCAGCATTTAGAAAATGGTGAACGGATTTTTAAATCTTTCTTTACATCAGAACTTCTAATGTGAAATTGAAATCTATGGAACACACACTGCATGAGAGGGCAATGAGCTTGTCATACAATTGTAGTTTCAAAAATATAAATTGCACAGAGATTTAACTCAGTGAAATTTTCCTTCACTGCCGGAAATAGGGTCTGAAATACCTTATGATATATACCCCAAAACTATGCATTCAGATTTAAACTCTCAGAAAAACAATTAGTAGCACAACTGAACCTCTGGACATTAGAAAAACAGGCCTGTGGGCTGCAGAATTAATGAGGCTTGGTTTCCTTTGGGTTGTGCCTAATGGTCAGATCCCCTGATGTCTAAAAAGGTGTAAGCTCCTGTTTTCCAACACTGAGATTCTCACTATCCAATCTGGATTTGCTTTCAGCATTTCTTTCCCAAAGGCACTGAGGGAGGGGGAGGATGGGGGAAAGTACAATAGCAGAGTCTTTTATCCTATATCCAGCTGCCTATTTTCTGGCTACTAACAGGGTGACTATATGTGTGTTGCCCTTGGCAGAATTTGGTCCAGAAAGATCACAAGCTGGTAGGAGTGAGATAGACAGACAGACATCATGTAAACCTCATCTGACGAAAAGAGTAGTCAAACTTCATCTGTATCCTTGTATTTTCAGCTAATTCTTTCCAAAATCAGCTAGTTTATGCTGTTCTTCCTTAACTGCTGTTTCTGTTTAGACTGCTATTCCTCATCAATACTGATCACAGTAGTATGTGATCCAAGCGTATGTAAGGAAACACCCACTTCAATGGGTAAATACATTTGCTTATGCACAACTATTAACGAGACAAGAAAGCTAACCTGTATGCATGGCAGTTGATAAACCTGTTTTTCTACCTGACTTTAGGTAAACCATTTTGTTGTCTGTAATTTGTGGACAGTTTTCCTTGTTTCTTTTACGCACTTGTGCATCAGGTACTTTTTCTGCCTCCCTCTTTCCCTTGCTTTATATTCCTCTCAGGAGTTGATAGTCTTTGTTTTGGTAAGCTCACTTGTTCTGGGGAACTGCAATTCTTTCAGCTTTTTCTGTCACTTCAAAAACAAGGTAGCAACAACGAAAGATGTAATCAAACTGTTAAATGTGGAAGCTCAGACAGGTTAACCACAAAGCAAGAATAAAATCTATTCTTTCAAAATAATGATTTAGAGTCTTCTGTTACAGAGTTCTGAAGTAGTAATAGGAGTAAATCACATTCTTAAATGTTTGAAATCAATTAACTACAATGAAATTGAACAGCATAATGATTAGTATTCTTGGTATATCAAAGTAATAGAACATAAACTTCTCAAAGAAACATATTTATAGAATAATTTTAAATTGAGAATATTTTGAAAATATAACATCTTAGAAATTGATTGCCTCTCAACCAATTGAATAATTCTGTCAAAGTCAAGAGCACTTGGGAAAAAAATCTATCAAGCAAGCAAAAACAGTTTAATAATACACTAAGCAGAAAGCATGACAAAATTTCGCAGTAATGTTAAAGGCTAAATTAGAGATTAAAAAATGAAGCATTCGTATCTCATATGTGCCAAAACTCAACTAGACCATATTGGACAACTAGGATCAGGAAAATTATAGAATATTTTACTCTTTTGAAACAAGTTCTATCTGTCTTAGAAAACCCTGGGATATTGTATGCTTTGTCATGAGAACAGCAGTTCCTCATCTCAGCTCTCTTGCTATTGAAAATTACCTGCTTGGTGTCCTCCAAGCTGGAGACAGAATTGAGCCTATTAAACATCAGTGCCAGAGCTGTCACTGAGATACAACCCTGTAAGCAGAAAAAAAAAATCCATTCTCAGTTCAGAATTAACATTCATAAATTACTCTTCAGCTGAATTGACTATGTGGAAAGTCCTAAGTACAAAAAAGTTTAAAATATAATTAGATCCAATGTTACTCATCTGTGTGGTTGTTTGTTTTCTTTCAGAGTTGAAGGCAGGTACCACTAAATCACACAAGAGGAATAGACCTGTGGGTGAAAGCAGATCTGCTCTCAGTGTGATGCAAGAACTTTCCCTTCAGGTTAATTTTGACAGACTCGCCCTTGTTGTAAAGCTCCAGCTCCAGAATGCATTTACCTAGCACCAAAGAAAGTGAGCATTCCAGCTATCTCAGTGTCCAGCCTTGGTCAAAACTATCCTGAGTCCAAACAGAAGAAAAACAGCAATCTCTCTTGCAACCTAAATGTTGCAAGATGCAGTGACTAGTAATATTATTGTCTCTAACCCACTGCAAAAAGGTAATTAAAACTAGTAATTTCCTTTTTCATCTCTATTCAGGCATTATGAAACAAGGATTAGCAAGGACAGAATCAAAAACAGAGCCTGTAGCTATTCAAGTAGTTTGGCATATGTTTGTCATCACTGATTCATCTGTAGTGAACAACAGATGCTGCTTTCTTTTTAAGGGCTTGCATGAAAATAAAACCATAGCCGATTTACTAATACTCATTCCCTAGCATGCTTTCCTTTTTTGAGATTGCTGTAACAAAAAAAAATTAATTATTGCTCTTCATAATTCTTATCTTTTATGAGGAATAAATAACATGAAAAATAACAAGAAAAACCTGGGGTCTTATGGTTTGATTCTGTGCCTGAGTCTGTAGTGGGGCTCTATGATTTTTCTAGATATGAAAGTGTAATATGTGGGTATTGCAATAGGATGCAATGGGTGTGGGATCTATTTATCCTGTAATAGACAGCTAGCTTTCAAGAAGCTTACACATCTAATCCTTATTACAACACTGGACTGAAAAACAGATATGGTAGAAAGGTCATTTTTCTTCTGTTTCTGTAATACATTCCCATGTGACATTCTCTGTCCTTGATGTATCCTATTCCCCCTACTAATGATGGATTGCATTAGGAACCTCTAGCTCTTCTTTGACCAGTTTCAAATGATCTGTGTGTTTCAGTTAGTGTCCTGCTGTGCTCATTGCTTTCCCAACCAGACTACTATATGGTACTATTCGATCTCACTGCATTTCATTAAGGTCCTCTGAAATGAGGAAGTATATATCAAAATTTGGGTTTCCTAGTCTACATGCAACCCCCCCACCTCCACCCTGTCTCGGTTTGAGGGGAAAAACCAAAATGTTTTACCCACAAGCAGGGGAGGGGCCTCCTCCTCAATAATCACACCACTCTGTATCAAATTTAAGAAAAGGAATTTTAATACAAAAAGGATAACTGCTATATATATATATATATATATGTAAACAGACTAGTGCAACCCACTTCCCCAACACCATAAGAGTGTCTCGGTTTGAGGGGAAAAACCAAAATGTTTTACCCACAAGCAGGGGAGGGGCCTCCTCCTCAATAATCACACCACTCTTTATCAAATTTAAGAAAAGGAATTTTAATACAAGAAGGATAACTGCTATATATATATATATATATATGTAAACAGACTAGTGCAACCCACTTCCCCAACACCATAAGAGGAAAAAAAAAACAACAACAACAAAACCCAGCAGGTTTTCCTCCGGGAGAAAAGGTTATACTTAAGTGTCCTTGTCACAGCCCGCTGGCTGCAGAGTGAGTTTCAGTCCCTCTCCAGCGAAACAGACGAGCAGTGGGCTTTCAGATGGACTCAGTCTCTTTCCCTTGTGTTCCCCGTCCAAGAAGCAGAAAAGGTACGAGCGACCAGCAGCAAATCCAAGGCAGGTAGCAGCACGGCAGGAAAAAGTAATCCGAAGTAGGCAGCGGCAAGACAGCCAGGGAAAACCCCAGCAGTAACCAGCAGGGCAGCCTGCCTCCTTGGAGCCCCCACTCCCCCGTTCCGCCGAGCCAAGACTGAGGAGAATATCCAAAAAAAAACCAAAAGAGACAAACCTGCCCCCACCCCAGCGATCACAGTTAACTACTTCTTTTGTCAACCGCTGGCCTGGGCAGTTAAGTGGCAGGGGAGAGAATTTACATAATAATCCCAAACTACAACATTATCCACCCCTAAATTCTCTTCCATGCCGATACTCTACATTAAACTTAAATTTTCTTTCAAATAATTAAGTGTTTACAAATACAGTAATATGAGTCGTTTACCCAGAGATAAGTTCCCCTTGAGGTACACATCGTGTCTCTCCATCTTCCTGCATCACCCACCAGGTGGAACCAGATCCTTGAGCAAAGACAACCCCACGAATGGGTTTGCCTTTGCCTGAGGCAGGGTTGATCCAGACTGTTTTCCCTAGCATACCTCTCAGGTGTATTACAGGGACTTTGTCTCCATCTACAGTGTGAAGGGGTTCTGATTGGGCAGGGCCGGCTCGATTGACAGAGCCTCTAGTGTTGACTAGCCATGTAGCCTTTGCTAAGTGTTGATCCCAGTGTTTGAAAGTCCCTCCACCCAACGCCTTCAAAGTGGTTTTCAACAGTCCATTACACCGCTCAACTTTCCCGGCAGCTGGTGCATGGTAGGGGATATGATACACCCACTCAATGCCATGTTCTCTCGCCCAGGTAGCAACTAAGCTGTTTTTGAAATGAGTTCCATTATCTGACTCAATTCGTTCTGGGGTGCCATGTCGCCACAGCACTTGTTTTTCCAGGCCTAGGATGGTGTTCCGAGCAGTGGCGTGAGGCACTGGGTGTGTCTCCAGCCACCCTGTGGTTGCTTCCACCATGGTGAGCACATAGCGCTTGCCTTGGCGGGTCTGTGGCAGTGTGATGTAGTCAACCTGCCAGGCCTCCCCGTACTTATACTTATCCCAGCGTCCACCATACCACAGGGGCTTCACTCTCTTAGCCTGCTTAATGGCAGCACATGTCTCACAGTCGTGGATAACCTGAGAGATAATGTCCATGGTTAAATCCACCCCTCGGTCTCGTGCCCATTTATAAGTGGCATCTCTGCCCTGATGGCCCGAGGCATCATGGGCCCATCGAGCCAAGAACAGCTCTCCCTTGTGCTGCCAGTCCAGATCTGTCTGTGATACTTTCACTTGCGCAGCTCGGTCTGCCTGTTGGTTGTTGAGATGTTCCTCATTGGCCCGATTTTTGGGCACGTGTGCGTCTACGTGGCGGACTCTCACAATCAGCTTCTCTACTCGGGTGGCAATATCTTGCCATATATCGGCAGCCCAGATGGGTTTCCCTCTGCGTTTCCAATTGGTTTTCTTCCATCGGTCTAACCATCCCCAGAGAGCATTGGCCACCATCCATGAGTCGGTGTAGAGGTAAAGCTTTGGCCATTTCTCTCGTTCAGCAATGTCCAGGGCCAACTGCACGGCTTTAAGCTCTGCAAACTGACTCAACCCACCTTCTCCTTCAGTAGCTTCTGCAACTTGTCGTGTGGGACTCCATACAGCTGCTTTCCATTTGCGATTAGTCCCTACAATGCGACAGGAGCCATCGGTGAAGAGGGCGTAGCGTATTTCCTCTTTTGGCAATTGATTGTATGGTGGAGCTTCTTCCGCACGTGTCACCTGCTCTTCCTCTTCATCTGCTAGACCAAAATTTTCACCTTCAGGCCAGTTTGTGATGATTTCCAGGATCCCAGGGCGATTTGATTTTCCTATACGGGCGCGCTGCGTAATCAGGGCAATCCACTTGCTCCAGGTAGCATCAGTGGCGTGATGTGTAGAGGCAGCCTGTCCTGACAACATCCACTTCAGCACTGGTAGTCGAGGTGCCAGAAACAGCTGTGCTTCTGTGCCAATCACCTCTGAGGCGGCTTGGACTCCTTCATAGGCGGCTAGGATCTCTTTCTCTGTGGGGGTATAGTTGGCTTCAGATCCTCTGTAGCCTCGGCTCCAGAATCCAAGTGGTCGGCCTCGAGTCTCACCAGGCACCTTCTGCCAAAGGCTCCAAGACAGGCCATTATTCCCGGCGGCGGAGTAGAGCATGTTCTGTATGTCTGGTCCTGTCCTGACTGGTCCAAGGGCTACAGCCTGAGCAATCTCATGCTTGATCTGGTCAAAGGCTTGTTGCTGCTCAGGGCCCCAGTGGAAATCATTCTTCTTACGGGTTACCAAGTAGAGAGGGCTTACGATCTGACTGTATGCTGGGATATGCATCCTCCAGAACCCTATGGCACCCAGGAAGGCTTGTGTTTCCTTTTTGCTGGTAGGTGGAGACATTGCTGTGATCTTATTGATGACTTCTGTTGGAATCTGACGGCGTCCATCCTGCCACTTCACTCCCAGGAACTGGATCTCTTGGGCTGGTCCCTTAACCTTACTCCGTTTGATGGCAAAGCCAGCTCCCAAAAGGATCTGGATGATTTTCTCTCCTTTCTGAAAAACCTCTTCTGCTGTGTCCCCCCACACAATGATGTCATCAATGTATTGCAGGTGTTCTGGAGCCTCACCCTTCTCCAGTGCAGTCTGGATCAGTCCATGACAGATGGTGGGACTGTGTTTCCACCCCTGGGGTAGTCGGTTCCAGGTGTACTGCACGCCCCTCCAGGTGAAAGCAAACTGTGGCCTGCACTCTGGTGCCAGAGGAATGGAGAAGAACGCATTAGCAATGTCAATAGTGGCATACCACTTTGCTGCCCTGGACTCCAGTTCATACTGGAGCTCCAGCATGTCCGGCACAGCGGCACTCAGCGGTGGGGTAACTTCATTCAAGCCACGATAGTCCACAGTCAATCTCCATTCTCCATCAGACTTATGCACAGGCCAGATGGGGCTGTTGAAGGGTGAGTGGGTTTTGCTGACCACCCCTTGGCTCTCCAGTTCACGGATCATCTTATGGATGGGGATCACAGCATCACGGTTCGTTCGGTATTGCCGACGGTGCACTGTCGTGGTGGCAATTGGCACTTGCTGTTCCTCAACTTTCAACAGTCCAACAGCAGAAGGACTTTCTGAGAGACCTGGCAATGAGTTCAATTGTTCAATCCCTTCTGTCTGTACAGTGGCTATTCCAAAAGCCCATCTATGCCCCTTTGGGTCCTTGAAATATCCATTCCTGAGGTAGTCAATGCCCAGGATACATGGGGCGGCTGGACCAGTCACAATGGGGTGTTTCTGCCAATCTCTCCCTGTCAAGCTCACTTCAGCTTCTAGCACAGTCAACTCTTGAGATCCCCCTGTCACCCCAGAAATAGAAATAGTTTCTGAGCCCACATGTCCTGATGGCATTAATGTGCATTGAGCGCCAGTATCAACCAAAGCCTTATACTTTTGTGGGTCTGATGTACCAGGCCATCGAATCCACACAGTCCAATAGACACGGTTGTCCCGTGCCTCTACCTGGCTAGAGGCAGGGCCCCTCTAACACTGATCCTGGTCATAGCGGTCAGAACCTTTTCTCGATGAGTACACCTGGGAGGTGCCCTCCTGTGGGTCAGATTCTTGCCCGTGGGAAACTGGGACTGCACTTACTCTCACTGACCTTCTTCCATTCTCCTTCAGTTCTTGTACTCGGGCTGCAAGGGCACGGGTGGGTTTCCCATCCCACCGTCCCATGTCTTCTCCATGTTTGGCCAGGAAGTACCACATCTCAGTTCGTGAGGTCTGTCCACTTCCTCTGGCTGGGGGGCGTCTGGCTCTGACTTCAGAGGTTCTCATTCGCACTGGTGCCACTTGGAGACTTTCCCTAATTTCCTCTCTGATCGCCTTTACCTCTGCAGGCAGCGTCTTGAGACTCTCAACCAATGTCTCTACAGCAGAAATACGGGCCTGCATTGGGCTGTGGGTCATGCTTTCATATATCCGGAGCTTATTTGCTACTGCGCCCACTGTTTCATGGTTCTCTTCCCTATACATGGATGCCAGGAAATCGGTGTATTCAGCTGGCCCCGAGCGTGAAAGGTCCCACCACATATGTGGTGTGCATCTGACCTTGTCAGGGTCATTATTGGCTTGCCCACCTCTTCCAAAAAGCACGTCCATCATTGCCATCTCCCTCAGACGTAAAATTCCTTCTTCCATCGTCTTCCAAGTCTTCCTAATATGATGTTCCTGCAGGATTTCTCTATAAACAAACTTCTCTCTTACACTCGTTAGAAGTCGTGCCCAGAGTGAAAGGGGCTTTGATTCCCTCACGAACACCTGTTCAATAGCCACGTCCTGGGCCAGAGCCCCCAAAAACCTGGCTTCAGCACCATCCAGTTGTAAGGTTTCACCCATAAGGTCCCAAACTCGGATCAACCAAGTCAGGATGGGCTCACCCGGGTGTCGAGCAATGTCTTTCCGCAAACTACGGAGATTATCAAATGACAATGACTCAGTGATGATCTCAGGCTCTGGGTCTGCTTGCTGTGGAGGTGCAGCAGCCCCCTCATCGTCTGCTGGATGGTCTAATTTGGTCTTATATTTCCTTTTCTGAATAGGGGCAACTTCCATAGGCTTGGCCTGTCCTCCTGGTTTAGCCTCATCCTTTTCTCCCTTCACTGTGGCATCAGGGGTTTTATTCTCTCGCTTTTCCCCCTTCACTGGGCTAGGTTTCTGAATGCATTCTGGAAAAACCCTGGCCCTACCTTCAAACATTCTGTAAGCTGCAGGGATACAACCCTGCAGAAAAACCATAAAGAGCAAGATATCTCTGGCATCCAGGGAGAATTTAAACATCTCAAAAGCTGTTGTAGCAGACTTGAATGGGGAATGGACAAAGGGTTGGGAGAAGATATTCCCCTTTGTTCCTTCCCAAGGGTCCGTACTATTATCACTGAATCCCCAGAGGTAGCAGCTTAGGTTGCGGCAGGAAAACAGCCTGGAGAGCACCACCCACATGACATCCAAAGGCATCGAATTCATGGCACCATAAATCCAGAGTAAGAACTCAATAATAATTGCGGCTATTTGAGTTTTGCTCATTGATTTGTTGATAAGACTTAAACCTGCCGCTCCTTTTGGCATGAATTTGTACCAACAAAAAGCCAATATATTATACAGGATGGTCCTGATGAACCCTAAGCTCAAGACCCACATGGTGCCACAAAATAGCAGTTATCCTTCTTTGTTTACAAGCCCCACACGTTGGGCGCCAAGAAATGTCTCGGTTTGAGGGGAAAAACCAAAATGTTTTACCCACAAGCAGGGGAGGGGCCTCCTCCTCAATAATCACACCACTCTTTATCAAATTTAAGAAAAGGAATTTTAATACAAGAAGGATAACTGCTATATATATATATATATATATGTAAACAGACTAGTGCAACCCACTTCCCCAACACCATAAGAGGAAAAAAAAAACAACAACAACAAAACCCAGCAGGTTTTCCTCCGGGAGAAAAGGTTATACTTAAGTGTCCTTGTCACAGCCCGCTGGCTGCAGAGTGAGTTTCAGTCCCTCTCCAGCGAAACAGACGAGCAGTGGGCTTTCAGATGGACTCAGTCTCTTTCCCTTGTTTTCCCCGTCCAAGAAGCAGAAAAGGTACGAGCGACCAGCAGCAAATCCAAGGCAGGTAGCAGCACGGCAGGAAAAAGTAATCCGAAGTAGGCAGCGGCAAGACAGCCAGGGAAAACCCCAGCAGTAACCAGCAGGGCAGCCTGCCTCCTTGGAGCCCCCACTCCCCCGTTCCGCCGAGCCAAGACTGAGGAGAATATCCAAAAAAAAACCAAAAGAGACAAACCTGCCCCCACCCCAGCGATCACAGTTAACTACTTCTTTTGTCAACCGCTGGCCTGGGCAGTTAAGTGGCAGGGGAGAGAATTTACATAATAATCCCAAACTACAACAAAGAGGAAAAAAAAAACAACAACAACAAAACCCAGCAGGTTTTCCTCCGGGAGAAAAGGTTATACTTAAGTGTCCTTGTCACAGCCCGCTGGCTGCAGAGTGAGTTTCAGTCCCTCTCCAGCGAAACAGACGAGCAGTGGGCTTTCAGATGGACTCAGTCTCTTTCCCCTGTGTTCCCCGTCCAAGAAGCAGACAGGTACGAGCAACCAGCAGCAAATCCAAGGCAGGTAGCAGCACGGCAGGAAAAAGTAATCCGAAGTAGGCAGCGGCAAGACAGCCAGGGAAAACCCCAGCAGTAACCAGCAGGGCAGCCTGCCTCCTTGGAGCCCCCACTCCCCCGTTCCGCCGAGCCAAGACTGAGGAGAATATCCAAAAAAAAAACCAAAAGAGACAAACCTGCCCCCACCCCAGCGATCACAGTTAACTACTTCTTTTGTTAACCGCTGGCCTGGGCAGTTAAGTGGCAGGGGAGAGAATTTACATAATAATCCCAAACTACAACATTATCCACCCCTAAATTCTCTTCCATGCCGATACTCTACATTAAACTTAAATTTTCTTTCAAATAATTAAGTGTTTACAAATACAGTAATATGAGTCGTTTACCCAGAGATAAGTTCCCCTTGAGGTACACATCGTGTCTCTCCATCTTCCTGCATCACCCACCAGGTGGAACCAGATCCTTGAGCAAAGACAACCCCACGAATGGGTTTGCCTTTGCCTGAGGCAGGGTTGATCCAGACTGTTTTCCCTAGCATACCTCTCAGGTGTATTACAGGGACTTTGTCTCCATCTACAGTGTGAAGGGGTTCTGATTGGGCAGGACCGGCTCGATTGACAGAGCCTCTAGTGTTGACTAGCCATGTAGCCTTTGCTAAGTGTTGATCCCAGTGTTTGAAAGTCCCTCCACCCAACGCCTTCAAAGTGGTTTTCAACAGTCCATTACACCGCTCAACTTTCCCGGCAGCTGGTGCATGGTAGGGGATATGATACACCCACTCAATGCCATGTTCTCTCGCCCAGGTAGCAACTAAGCTGTTTTTGAAATGAGTTCCATTATCTGACTCAATTCGTTCTGGGGTGCCATGTCGCCACAGCACTTGTTTTTCCAGGCCTAGGATGGTGTTCCGAGCAGTGGCGTGAGGCACTGGGTGTGTCTCCAGCCACCCTGTGGTTGCTTCCACCATGGTGAGCACATAGCGCTTGCCTTGGCGGGTCTGTGGCAGTGTGGTGTAGTCAACCTGCCAGGCCTCCCCGTACTTATACTTATCCCAGCGTCCACCATACCACAGGGGCTTCACTCTCTTAGCCTGCTTAATGGCAGCACATGTCTCACAGTCGTGGATAACCTGAGAGATAATGTCCATGGTTAAATCCACCCCTCGGTCTCGTGCCCATTTATAAGTGGCATCTCTGCCCTGATGGCCCGAGGCATCATGGGCCCATCGAGCCAAGAACAGCTCTCCCTTGTGCTGCCAGTCCAGATCTGTCTGTGATACTTTCACTTGCGCAGCTCGGTCTGCCTGTTGGTTGTTGAGATGTTCCTCATTGGCCCGATTTTTGGGCACGTGTGCGTCTACGTGGCGGACTCTCACAATCAGCTTCTCTACTCGGGTGGCAATATCTTGCCATATATCGGCAGCCCAGATGGGTTTCCCTCTGCGTTTCCAATTGGTTTTCTTCCATCGGTCTAACCATCCCCAGAGAGCATTGGCCACCATCCATGAGTCGGTGTAGAGGTAAAGCTTTGGCCATTTCTCTCGTTCAGCAATGTCCAGGGCCAACTGCACGGCTTTAAGCTCTGCAAACTGACTCAACCCACCTTCTCCTTCAGTAGCTTCTGCAACTTGTCGTGTGGGACTCCATACAGCTGCTTTCCATTTGCGATTAGTCCCTACAATGCGACAGGAGCCATCGGTGAAGAGGGCGTAGCGTATTTCCTCTTTTGGCAATTGATTGTATGGTGGAGCTTCTTCCGCACGTGTCACCTGCTCTTCCTCTTCATCTGCTAGACCAAAATTTTCACCTTCAGGCCAGTTTGTGATGATTTCCAGGATCCCAGGGCGATTTGATTTTCCTATACGGGCGCGCTGCGTAATCAGGGCAATCCACTTGCTCCAGGTAGCATCAGTGGCGTGATGTGTAGAGGCAGCCTGTCCTGACAACATCCACTTCAGCACTGGTAGTCGAGGTGCCAGAAACAGCTGTGCTTCTGTGCCAATCACCTCTGAGGCGGCTTGGACTCCTTCATAGGCGGCTAGGATCTCTTTCTCTGTGGGGGTATAGTTGGCTTCAGATCCTCTGTAGCCTCGGCTCCAGAATCCAAGTGGTCGGCCTCGAGTCTCACCAGGCACCTTCTGCCAAAGGCTCCAAGACAGGCCATTATTCCCGGCGGCGGAGTAGAGCATGTTCTGTATGTCTGGTCCTGTCCTGACTGGTCCAAGGGCTACAGCCTGAGCAATCTCATGCTTGATCTGGTCAAAGGCTTGTTGCTGCTCAGGGCCCCAGTGGAAATCATTCTTCTTACGGGTTACCAAGTAGAGAGGGCTTACGATCTGACTGTATGCTGGGATATGCATCCTCCAGAACCCTATGGCACCCAGGAAGGCTTGTGTTTCCTTTTTGCTGGTAGGTGGAGACATTGCTGTGATCTTATTGATGACTTCTGTTGGAATCTGACGGCGTCCATCCTGCCACTTCACTCCCAGGAACTGGATCTCTTGGGCTGGTCCCTTAACCTTACTCCGTTTGATGGCAAAGCCAGCTCCCAAAAGGATCTGGATGATTTTCTCTCCTTTCTGAAAAACCTCTTCTGCTGTGTCCCCCCACACAATGATGTCATCAATGTATTGCAGGTGTTCTGGAGCCTCACCCTTCTCCAGTGCAGTCTGGATCAGTCCATGACAGATGGTGGGACTGTGTTTCCACCCCTGGGGTAGTCGGTTCCAGGTGTACTGCACGCCCCTCCAGGTGAAAGCAAACTGTGGCCTGCACTCTGGTGCCAGAGGAATGGAGAAGAACGCATTAGCAATGTCAATAGTGGCATACCACTTTGCTGCCCTGGACTCCAGTTCATACTGGAGCTCCAGCATGTCCGGCACAGCGGCACTCAGCGGTGGGGTAACTTCATTCAAGCCACGATAGTCCACAGTCAATCTCCATTCTCCATCAGACTTATGCACAGGCCAGATGGGGCTGTTGAAGGGTGAGTGGGTTTTGCTGACCACCCCTTGGCTCTCCAGTTCACGGATCATCTTATGGATGGGGATCACAGCATCACGGTTCGTTCGGTATTGCCGACGGTGCACTGTCGTGGTGGCAATTGGCACTTGCTGTTCCTCAACTTTCAACAGTCCAACAGCAGAAGGACTTTCTGAGAGACCTGGCAATGAGTTCAATTGTTCAATCCCTTCTGTCTGTACAGTGGCTATTCCAAAAGCCCATCTATGCCCCTTTGGGTCCTTGAAATATCCATTCCTGAGGTAGTCAATGCCCAGGATACATGGGGCGGCTGGACCAGTCACAATGGGGTGTTTCTGCCAATCTCTCCCTGTCAAGCTCACTTCAGCTTCTAGCACAGTCAACTCTTGAGATCCCCCTGTCACCCCAGAAATAGAAATAGTTTCTGAGCCCACATGTCCTGATGGCATTAATGTGCATTGAGCACCAGTATCAACCAAAGCCTTATACTTTTGTGGGTCTGATGTACCAGGCCATCGAATCCACACAGTCCAATAGACACGGTTGTCCCGTGCCTCTACCTGGCTAGAGGCAGGGCCCCTCTAACACTGATCCTGGTCATAGCGGTCAGAACCTTTTCTCGATGAGTACACCTGGGAGGTGCCCTCCTGTGGGTCAGATTCTTGCCCGTGGGAAACTGGGACTGCACTTACTCTCACTGACCTTCTTCCATTCTCCTTCAGTTCTTGTACTCGGGCTGCAAGGGCACGGGTGGGTTTCCCATCCCACCGTCCCATGTCTTCTCCATGTTTGGCCAGGAAGTACCACATCTCAGTTCGTGAGGTCTGTCCACTTCCTCTGGCTGGGGGGCGTCTGGCTCTGACTTCAGAGGTTCTCATTCGCACTGGTGCCACTTGGAGACTTTCCCTAATTTCCTCTCTGATCGCTTTTACCTCTGCAGGCAGCGTCTTGAGACTCTCAACCAATGTCTCTACAGCAGAAATACGGGCCTGCATTGGGCTGTGGGTCATGCTTTCATATATCCAGAGCTTATTTGCTACTGCGCCCACTGTTTCATGGTTCTCTTCCCTATACATGGATGCCAGGAAATCGGTGTATTCAGCTGGCCCCGAGCGTGAAAGGTCCCACCACATATGTGGTGTGCATCTGACCTTGTCAGGGTCATTATTGGCTTGCCCACCTCTTCCAAAAAGCACGTCCATCATTGCCATCTCCCTCAGACGTAAAATTCCTTCTTCCATCGTCTTCCAAGTCTTCCTAATATGATGTTCCTGCAGGATTTCTCTATAAACAAACTTCTCTCTTACACTCGTTAGAAGTCGTGCCCAGAGTGAAAGGGGCTTTGATTCCCTCACGAACACCTGTTCAATAGCCACGTCCTGGGCCAGAGCCCCCAAAAACCTGGCTTCAGCACCATCCAGTTGTAAGGTTTCACCCATAAGGTCCCAAACTCGGATCAACCAAGTCAGGATGGGCTCACCCGGGTGTCGAGCAATGTCTTTCCGCAAACTACGGAGATTATCAAATGACAATGACTCAGTGATGATCTCAGGCTCTGGGTCTGCTTGCTGTGGAGGTGCAGCAGCCCCCTCATCGTCTGCTGGATGGTCTAATTTGGTCTTATATTTCCTTTTCTGAATAGGGGCAACTTCCATAGGCTTGGCCTGTCCTCCTGGTTTAGCCTCATCCTTTTCTCCCTTCACTGTGGCATCAGGGGTTTTATTCTCTCGCTTTTCCCCCTTCACTGGGCTAGGTTTCTGAATGCATTCTGGAAAAACCCTGGCCCTACCTTCAAACATTCTGTAAGCTGCAGGGATACAACCCTGCAGAAAAACCATAAAGAGCAAGATATCTCTGGCATCCAGGGAGAATTTAAACATTTCAAAAGCTGTTGTAGCAGACTTGAATGGGGAATGGACAAAGGGTTGGGAGAAGAGATTCCCCTTTGTTCCTTCCCAAGGGTCCGTACTATTATCACTGAATCCCCAGAGGTAGCAGCTTAGGTTGCGGCAGGAAAACAGCCTGGAGAGCACCACCCACATGACATCCAAAGGCATCGAATTCATGGCACCATAAATCCAGAGTAAGAACTCAATAATAATTGCGGCTATTTGAGTTTTGCTCATTGATTTGTTGATAAGACTTAAACCTGCCGCTCCTTTTGGCATGAATTTGTACCAACAAAAAGCCAATATATTATACAGGATGGTCCTGATGAACCCTAAGCTCAAGACCCACATGGTGCCACAAAATAGCAGTTATCCTTCTTTGTTTACAAGCCCCACACGTTGGGCGCCAAGAAATGTCTCGGTTTGAGGGGAAAAACCAAAATGTTTTACCCACAAGCAGGGGAGGGGCCTCCTCCTCAATAATCACACCACTCTTTATCAAATTTAAGAAAAGGAATTTTAATACAAAAAGGATAACTGCTATATATATATATATATATATATATGTAAACAGACTAGTGCAACCCACTTCCCCAACACCATAAGAGGAAAAAAAAAACAACAACAACAAAACCCAGCAGGTTTTCCTCCGGGAGAAAAGGTTATACTTAAGTGTCCTTGTCACAGCCCGCTGGCTGCAGAGTGAGTTTCAGTCCCTCTCCAGCGAAACAGACGAGCAGTGGGCTTTCAGATGGACTCAGTCTCTTTCCCCTGTGTTCCCCGTCCAAGAAGCAGACAGGTACGAGCAACCAGCAGCAAATCCAAGGCAGGTAGCAGCACGGCAGGAAAAAGTAATCCGAAGTAGGCAGCGGCAAGACAGCCAGGGAAAACCCCAGCAGTAACCAGCAGGGCAGCCTGCCTCCTTGGAGCCCCCACTCCCCCGTTCCGCCGAGCCAAGACTGAGGAGAATATCCAAAAAAAAAACCAAAAGAGACAAACCTGCCCCCACCCCAGCGATCACAGTTAACTACTTCTTTTGTTAACCGCTGGCCTGGGCAGTTAAGTGGCAGGGGAGAGAATTTACATAATAATCCCAAACTACAACACACCCCCATCCCCCCCCCCCAAAAAAAAACCACCCCAAAACAAAAAAACCCTCACCTAACCAAAACTTTTTATTGTTTTACTCCTAAACATTATGTTTTTAAAAGGATTAGAGATTACATATTCTGGAGTGAGTACTATGATTGATTACATTAAGGGCCATGAAGGGCCTGTCGATAGATCCAATCACTCTGGCTTCTCATATGGAATAATTGTCCTCATTCATGTGTTGTAAGCATGAAACATCATCTAGTACAATTACAGAAGCAGCTTAGGCAAAATGTACTTATTAATTTCCTTTGTTAGCACTCCCAAATAAAATTCTGGGTCAGTCTATGATCCAGCTGTATAACTTCCAATCATGTTAGCTTCTATTTCACCAAAAAGTAGATTTTTCATTTCAGCATGAATAATACTACCAAGTTACTGTAGGTCAGCTGACATACAGTAAACATCCATGAAAAAATGTGACTAGTCTTAAATCAAGCTTCCAGTATTCTTGCTTAATTAAATTAAATTAGCCTGTGCTTGCAGTAACTGCTGACGTTGGCTGAACCTCAGCTGACAAATATCTATAATAGTCAAAATACTTTAAAGGAATATTTGAAGCCTGCAATTAATGGTAAATTTCGTGGGGAGGATGTTGGTTTTGTGTTCATCTGGTATTGTTTTAAAGAAAAAGCTTAAAAAGAAAAACAAAACGAGACATTGATTTCTCTGTAAGGTGGCCCTGAAAGATAAGACCTTCTGTGAGTTTCAAGCAACAAAATGTTCATTCTGAATCTAGTAAGCAAGTGCTGTCATCATTAATGGATTTGAGATTTGGAGTGGGACGCTTTCAGATGTCAGGTACACATGTTTAGTTTATACTGCCACAAGAACACAAGCCCTGATGCTCTGAGCTTCATAAAAGCCCATTCCTGTCATTGCACAGACCTGCACTGAGGGAAGGAAAAGCAACAGGACTGTGTGAACCAGGTGCAAGTTAAGTGCCTGAGAAGCTGAGAGGCAATCTACGTGCAAAACAATGATTAACCCTTCCAAGAATTCTTTGAAAAGAAAGAGTTCATCGATGTATAAGCAATATTAAAACTGAAGATTACATAAGGGTAAAATACTGCATTTTATATTTAAAAAAGAAGCCCTACATAATAAGCAGCATGATCCTAGAATTTTTTAAAAAATAAATTTCCTGCTTCAGTCATTATTAATAAACTGAATCTTTCAACTGAATTGACAAATTGCTTGCTTTGCCTTAGCCAGTAAAACTGGAATCTGTCAGCTGGATGACCAACACTGTGGCAGAAAGCACTTAGGAAACAAACCTGAACCTGTTCTAAAGGTGAGGCTCTTAAAAAAATCAGGGAGGGAGATGATGCTTCTAGAAAAATCAAGTGAGCATGCAACAAATTACAGCTGTGACACTTAAGGTAGAGTTGAACTAATGATTAAAATCAAATCAATGAAAAAAGTGGAATTAGAAAAGACATACATTACTGAAGTTATGTTTGGATTTTCTTTGGTAAAGTGATGTACAATTTTTTCATTAAAAGTTAACACGCAATCCATAAAAGCATTAGCATTTCAGAGGAAAAAGTTGATCATCAAGTCTGTGATGAGAGAAAACAATTACTAACACACAAGAGTTATTACGACTGTAATAAAGATTAAGTGTACATTTTACCCTCATCCTTGTGAGATGGCATATTTAGAACTAGATTCTTTCATTTATACCAACTAAAATCTGTCTTTTTTAGTATTAACTTGAGGGAATAGAAACTCAATTTTTGGGGTTTTTGTCTTTCTTTTTTCTGTGTTAATAACACTAGTAAAAAGCCTCATATAACTTTCAGAAAATACAGGTTTTTGTTTCAATTTTATTTTGGTTATGCAAAAGTAAATTTTAGGCTGAGATTCCTCCTCTCCCTCATGATTACTTGGTTTCATCCTATTATGTTCCTGGTATAATAATTACAGGTTTTAATCAATTTTCAAACAACATTGCTCAGTGGACTGTGAAGTGCATTTGAAGTCCTCCATAAAAGAGGTCATACTGAAAACAACCAAAAAAATAATGCTTTTTGCCGACTGGGGGAGAAGGGGTTATACATAGGAATGACAGAGATTTTCTTCTTATCAGGCTTCAGCACTCATACAATACAGTGCTGAAATAAATATAAATGTGCACTTGACAAAATGAAACATGAACTAGTTCTCAGTTGGCTACTCTAGTTGCCTTAACAACAGAAGCTCTCCAAGCATTTGGAGAGAATATATATTCCAATAAATTGTATTTTCCCAAACATATAAGAAAAATATTACTTTTGCAAAACATCCTTGTTATAATTTGATTATGTGACCTTTCATGTTAGAACAACAACTTACCGTTTGTGTCCAGCCCTTGCTCTACCCCAGCACTGCTGCTTTAAAGCAGCTTCTGTCTTGATGCTCTTAATAACACAGTTTCACACTGCCCAAGTGAGGCAGCAGGCTCTAAGTAAAAACAGCATACTTGAAGGGTTCCTTGTGTAAAGACCAGGTCTCTGTTCCTGGACATAGTATGTGTAAGAATAATTTTAATGTCATAGAAGATCAGAAAAATAATCAGAGGAATCAGCATATAAATGTTAACAAGTCCTTATCCCAAGCAGTTTCCTATAGGGAAATTTTAGCCACTCAAGTCAATGACAAAACCATTGTCAACTTCAACCAGGACAGAATTTCTTCCTTACAAGCCAAGTAGGTGAAAAGCAGCAGTGCATTGTCTGAAAAGCAGCAGAAACTGTAGGGTAAAAAAATCTGTTATTTGTTTTTTTTTTTTCCAGTTTTGTCAGATATTCTTGTTCTCTTTAGATTTTCTTAGTAATCAAAACTTCATCTTCAAGAGATTTACTGCCTTCCCCTTGTTTTCAAACTATCACAAAGACAGAAATGTCTGGCAGGGGAAATTACTGCTAGAAAAGTACCAATATATTAAAGCATATATTTAAAAGACATAACTATCTGGACCTTTTTCAGCATTTTAGTATTTCAGACACAGGATATATTGTATCTAATATAGAAGGATTAGAGCAGATTTTTGCCACTGAAATTTGCAGTCAGTGATACTCCACTGAAAAAACCCACCATTTCTTCTAATTTGGTATCCAACCTTGTGAATCAAGAAGGTTCCTAGGGCCTAGGTATATGCACAGAGTTATTGTCCCCCTTGTACCAGGCGTGCTCCACATGTTCATAGTAATTGTCAATGTTTAATTTAACAGATGGTTGGAACCTGTACAATTCCTCTTAAGAGGTATGGAGTATGGTTATATCATTTTCAATGCTGAATTAAGAGCAGAAATCCAACACCAAGTGATGTTGCTTATTCAGAATAAATTAATCTATAATTTCTACAGCTTTTCTAGTCTCTCTTATCTGAAATGTTTGAGGTAATTGTATGTTTTAAGTATTACTGTCTCTTCTTGTCATTTAAGAGGCAAAATCAGAGATGCACATTAAAAATTACCTTACGAAGAAGTAATTTATATAAAAGTTAGATTTGTGTACCCTGTTATTCCTACTTATAGTCACTTGAATGAGACAGAAAAACTAATTACTTTTATTTATATAGTCCCATTAGAGCATTTTACAGCCAAGTGGAAGAAACAAATCACTGGTCTCAAGACAGTACTGCCTGCAATGAATATAGCAGGGCAAGTAGGAACAAGAGCCAGTGGCAGGAGGGAGGTTATGGGAAGACTACAGTTAAGGAAGTTCGAGAGATGACCTCTTCATCTTGTCATATCCTGAGATTCCAAACAGGGAACAGTCAAGATGAGTGTGAGAATTTGGAATTTGCAAAAAAAAATGTTATGTAATCCCATTCAACCCAAATTTCTGAGAGCCCAAATATCAGCTATTACTTTTACAATAGGAAATAAAAATGGACGAAGCCGTCAGTTTCAAGTGCATCTTCCCACATTGTTTGTCCTCTTTGTTTTCCCTGAAGCAGTAAGACTTGTGACCAAATCATGTTAAAGAAAGAAAAGAAAAAACCCTGTATACTTTATTCAAAGGCTGCTTTTCCCCTTGTTTTGCCAATGAATGTCTTCTTTCCTGTAGTTTCTGTTTAATTCAATTTTAATATTACATGTCTCTATCATGACAGTTTTGCTCATTAGAACAATTTCTCATCAGAACTTGAATTAAAATGGCTTTTATTCTCACACCAATCTTCACAGACTTGCATTCAGAAATACTTTTATTATTTTGCCCCTAGGGGGTTTCGACTAAAGTGGAGATTTCCTACCCTGCTTTTTGTTTAGCTGTTACTGAGTTGTTATGGCTACTTTCTAATTTTGAAGGAAAAAAAACAACACCTACAATAGAAAACATGTTTTTGAACCCTCTAGCAAATGAGGACAGTAGGTTCAGTTAGGTATCTGATCTACTGCATAACTTTGCAAGGTAATAATATTTGATTAAAAAATATATCTTTAAAATTTGTGCACTTTGATGACAAATGCTTTCAGGATGCTTTGGTCCAGTTTTGCTCTAGTTTTGTATTTTGTGTCCCTCAGGCCTAATTAGGTCCAGGATTCCATCTCTACAAAGAAAAAAAGTCAGATAATCAGTACAGACAGTCTTTTTCATATTATATTTTTTAAATAAGGTGAATGAAACCCACGCCATTGCCAACTTTTATTTCCTTCTCCCTCCTGTCTCCCTGACCATTCATTGGGAAACTATCAAGCTCCAGCCTGCATTTCCCAGCTCAGCTTCTCCCTATGGTCAATTAACACTTGACTTTCTGAAGGTATAAAGTAGAAATCATGCTTTTGTAGTCCCTGTGTAACCTCACCAAGCAAACACTGCATACAAAAGATCAACTCTTCATGAATATGTGACAAGCCATCAGTCAAAGCAATCAGAAAACCCAAGCATACCATAGAAGGTTCTTTTCCTGTTTCATATGTCAGAAGGCTGCAACAGTTCAAAAGATGTAGAAAAAAAAGAAAATTTCCTGCCAGTAGCCATTTTTGAGACTTAGTGTATTATAGGTGTTCCAGAGATGATCATAATTTTGTCTGTGCATTACTTTCAGAATTGACCTTGGACTCAGATGGGCTCACACAGTTTCAGGTTTAGTAAAATTATGGTAAATATCCTGACAAGTTGCAGCTGGCAGAAGTGTAGTGTGAAGACCCTGCTTCATAATTCTGTGCTTCTTCCAGGGAAATGTGAAATATGTCTTCACAGCTTCACTTGGGAGTTACCTGGGTCCAGGTGCATCAGTTCTCTGTGGAACTCTGTGGCTTTTGTCAGCTATTTAATTATTTATTTACATGGGGGAAAAGCTAAAAAAGTAACTAAATAGATTTCTCCTTCCTTCTTTTTACTCCTAGACTTCCCTCAGAATAAAAGAAATATTAAAATTCTGATCTGTTTGATTACATCTTTTATTAGTAATTTCTCAATTAAATTTGATAAACTCTTTCAAATATACCTTAATTTATAAATAGTAGATTAAAAAGTCGACCATGAAAAACAGGGTAAGTTAACATCAAAACACAACAGAACTTTAACAAATATATTACACTGATCAATATAAAAAGTATTTGAGTAAACTAATTTGTTCATAAATCTAAGTATTAACAATTCTATTTGCAGAGACTAGGATTCCTTCTCTTTTCAGAATCATGATCTTCACTGAATTAGATAAAAATCAACTTTTATATGGTCGCCTGTACTTGACATTTATATATCACTACTGAGAGTCCGCAAAAATCCTAAACAGCAACATCTCATTTCATACAGCTTTTTTTTCTTCTTCCTGCATCAAAGAGGAAGTTTTCATACCAGTCAGAATAAACCTTATGGCAAATAACTTATTCAGAAGAAATCAGTTAAGTATCTGCGGAATTGACAAGGAAGATTATCAAGCTGTGATGGTGCCAGTGGGACATACACATGTACACATGTACAAAGTATGTCTTTGGCATGATGAAGTGCAAAATCTGTCAACTGGACATCAATTTAGAGCGCTGAAGCCAATTTTAAGTCAATTATAAGCTAACAAGATAAGCTTGCAAAGAGCACTTGCAGGTAACAGAAGAGTTTATACATTTTTTATTTTTCATTTAATTTTTTTCTTTAATAAGTTTTATATGGGTTTTTAAGTTTCTAATTTTTGAAAATCAGCAAGAAACTGCTTGATGTGGTTTTATTCATAACATTTCAGGTAGAAAAGTTTGACCCATGTGAAGATTTGCTGTGACACATCTTCGTTTGACACATCTTCATTTGACCCATCTGTACTTCCTACACTGACCAGGGACACATAGCCAAGGCCAAAGAGATCCAGAGAGATATGTACTCTCTTATAAGGAAAGCTGATACAGTTGGAGGAGTGGACAAGATTTTCAATTCCTGAATCTTTTCATTAAGTATTAAAACTTACATTAATGAGTGACTTAGTGTAGACTTAAATTGTCTACAGATTATGGGTTTTGTGGAAAAAACACATGAAACCAATTTTATTTATTTCTAAAGTCTTTGGCTGATGTAGGAGCTCACTCAAAATTCTTCTCTGTCTTTAGCTTCAGGGAAAGAAGTTCCTCTTCTAGTCTTTAAATAATTCGTAAAACAAAGAGTGGAGATGAGAAGGGGGAATTATTCTGCGCAAGAATATCATAAAGACTCCTTCAGCTAACAAGAACAATCAGGGGACATATTCCTGATAAAAAAAAAAAGTCAAGAAACACAAACAAATTTATAGTTATAGCTAAAATATTGTCACTGAAACTTGAAACAGAACCTCAGAGGGAGAACAGTAATTGAAATAATAGAATTTAATGACAGAACAACTGTGCTCTAGCTATGCATTTTAAGGCATAAGTGCCATTCATAAAGCTCTGCTGTTATTAATAATATGTTTATTTTTTAAAAAAAATCAATTGTTAAACTCTTTAAGGACAAGTAAAGGACAAAAAAGGCTATAAAATTATGACGGTTGAGGAAAAAAAAGATCCTATCCCAGCATCTTATATCTTCATTTTGTCATATAACAACCTTCTCTATCACAATAGAAAAAACAATGCCGTATTCCAGAAACTGGGTGTGCAAGAGTCTCTTTGGTAATGATTTACTCTGAGTATTGGATAGAAACCAGAAGAGGGTTGATATAATATGAGGAAAAATATACTCTATTATATACCTATGTACAGTAGAGAAACTTACTTTTGTGTTTGCAACAAACATGACAAAATAACAAATAAATCAATTTATGAAACGTTAATGTATCCTTGTAATAAAACCAAAAAATACTGGGCATGTAAGAACATCTGTTTTCAAGAAAATTAGACACAAAATAAAATATATTTCTCCAGAAAGGGATAAAAAATGTTTTGCTGACAAGAAAAAAAAATCTAGAGAAGAACTAACAAAAACTCTGAAATAATCTCTATGGATTACTTATTGCAGCAAACCACTGTATTACTGGGTTGAAAAATCTGTTGACCTGGGTAGTTAATTTCTGGAACAAAACTGAGCTCAAGTTTAGTCATCAAGTCAAGCTCCATTTCTCCTTAGCTCCAAACAGAACCTGCAACTTAAACTATTCAAACTCTGCAAGAGAGAAAAACCCAAAAATGTACCTGTATAAATAGAATGTCAGCAGCTAAGGGACCAGTGATGCAAGGAAAGATAGTCTGACATACAAGTTCTGTCAAATGAAAAAAAACCCGCAACTGTTCTCACTGATATGGCTTCCACACCCGTTTTTTTCAAAAGGAAACAGTTTTTTTAAAAACGTAAACCTGTGCTTCAATGCATACAAAAAACTGACAGGAATATTTAAGTATAAACAACAGTTTAATCTTAGAGACTTCCACAAAAGTATCTGTTAGCTCAGTAATTTTAGTAAGCAAGTGTATTATGCTTTGTCACTGAAACTATATTCAAAATAATTTGAGTATACAGCAAGAATGAATGATTTAATCTATTTAATCTTAAACCTTTCTAAAAGGTTCACTGTGATGTTTCTGCCTTTCTGAAATGCTTCCTCATACAATACATTTAGATCTGTCCAGCACTAGAACTGTGACACCACTAAAGAGCCAGTGCACAACGACAGGGTAAATAAGATGAATTTATGGGGAAGGGAGAAGTGTCAATTTGAAATGTGAACAAAAATGCAACTGCAAAGGTTTCCCAATCAAGTTGCATAACCTGATTCTCAGTCAGCAACTAAGGACCTCACAGCCACACACTTACTCTTTCTTGATGGGATGGAGGGGAGAGTTGGAAAGATAAAAGCAAGAAAACTTGTAGGTTGATATATGAAAAAAAAAGTAATTAAAATTAAATAAATGCAATATATTTAATAACAATAATAACATTACTAAAGACGGGGGAAAAAAAGAAGAAATAAAACCCAAGAAAAACAAGTGACACCAATGAAAAACAATAGCTCATCACGAACCAACAGATGACCAGACAGTTCCCAAGCAGCAGCTCCCCCTCTGCCAACCTCAGCATGAAGCCACGTGGTCTGAAATATCCCTTTGGTCAGTTGGGGTCAGCTGTCCTGGCTGTGTCCCTTTGTAACATGTTGTGCTTCTCCAGGCTCCTCACTGGTGGAGCAGTGTGAAAGGCAGGAAAGGCCTTGATGTTTTTTCAGCACTGCTCAGCAGTAGCTAAAACATCCCTTCATTATCAACACTGTTCCTAGCAAAAAACTGAAACAAAGCACCATTCTGGCTACTGTGAAGAAAATTAACTCTATGCCAGCCAACACCAGCACAATGAGGAATATACTTCTATGTCCTGAACTTTATAATACTATGTTCCAAGGCCAGCTTTTCCTCTTGGTAATATTTGTTATTCATTTATTACGATGCCAGAAGAACTTACAACTTTTACAAGTCTGTATAGCTTTGAGGGTTTTGTTTTGTTTTTTGTTGTTTGTTTTAATTTTTTTTTATTTACTGATGCATGCCCTTTCCTGTAGTTTATACAAGAATAACTTAATCCTGGGATTCCTTCTTCATTCTTGGAATAAAGTCTGTCCCTCTAAAATTTTTATTTATTTCCCCAAAAATGTCTGCCTCTGCTCCCTGACACCAGACTCTCCACCCCTCGTAACATCAGATGTATTCTCTTCCTTTAAACACATTCTTCCGTCACACCGCTGTATCTCAGGGAGGTTAGATGTTCAGTATCCATGTGAAGCAAGGAAGGCACTTTCCAAATTGCAGGGTCAGTTGGAGCCTATATAATATCTGATTTGGGTCACTATTTTTTAAAAAAGCAGTAGAAATAGAACTTACTAAAAAGTAAGTGGTACACAAGATTAACCTTATATTTCCCAAAATTTATTTCTAAATCTCCAGATTGTCTCTCTGAAATCTCTCATTTGCAACCCTGAAGTATGCATAAAAATAGACATTGTAATTCAGCTGCCAGTGTCTCTGATGAGATGTGACCTGGAGGCAGTGTCTCTCTCATGCTACCAGCATTCTCCTCTGTCAGGCAAAGTGCTATGCAATGCCTACAAAAGAGTCCCAAAACAGATCCAAATGAGATGGTATACTTAGAATAATTTAGTGCCTTACCCTTTACACTCGCTGAAATCCCAGAAGTAATACAGCCACCCATAGCAGCTACCGAGAGCAAGTTCAGATGGACCTGTGAAAGAAAGCAGGACTAAAACCCACCAGAGATCTGTCATGTGCCTCCATCTGAATTAGAGATGTAGCAAATATCTGTTGCCTGAAAGTGTGATTCTTGGAAAACAGAAACATTGGAAGCCCAGCACAAGGCACACAGATCAGGATCTCACAGAGAAGGGTTCAGGACTAAGATGAAAGAGCAGGAGCTCAAGCCTGTGCTTAGAATCTATTTCCACAGGAAAGGAGTGACACAGTTCAGATAATTCTTTGCTTACTCTGTATTCATCATCTACCATTTCACAAAAACTTACTTAGGTAAGGAATGTCTGAAGGGGAGGCATGACATTTGATTAAAAAAAGCTATGACAGGTGAATTTGCAAGTCATGACCCAAAGCCTCTCTAGTGCTCTGCTCATGCCCATCAACATTTTTCAACCATAGTGCATAGGACTTGAATGCAACAGAGTTAGGAAGGTATAAGAATATTGGTGTTGCACTGAACTAAGAAGGGTCTGTCCATAGAAAATTAAGAGAAAACCAAAAGGCCAAAGAACCATGTAGTTTCATAATATCTCCTGTGCAGGAAGGCAGAATATTTGAAACTCATCAGATGACATCGCGGCATAAGGAGAAGGTGAACTCAGATATGAAAAAGACCTTCTACATAAGCGAAGTCTTCTTTTCAGCCTTTGTAACCAATTAGACATTTTAGAAGCATTTTTACTGAGATCATGTTTGTATGTCAATATAAAAATAATTTATAAATATATCTTATTCATTGGCTTTTATTCCTATAAAGTTCAGAAACAATAATCAAATACGATAATTACGAGATCCCTTTGGCCAGATTTAGTGAGTATAAACATTAAAAAATGCTTCCAGAGAATCTCTTTGAAAATATCCATTGAATTATAATTGCAATAAAGTATAGAAGAAAGCTAGCTATGATAGGTTGTATTCTACTTATGCTCTGTAGTTCTCCCATACATCAACAATGAACTCTACTCCTTGAATTAATTGAAAAATCTCACAGTGTTACAGCAACACAAAAGCATACACAGTATATTAATTATCAATGCTTTATTATTGAAACAAAATTGAAATTTTTTTATCTGGCACATAAACAATTATTTCTACAAAAAGGAAAGCCTACAAATCTGATAATTTATACAAATAACAGTTTTTCAAAAAATAAAATTTTAATTTAGTAAACTTGTCTTGTGCTCTTTTATTTTTTTTTTAGCACTGTCTGCAATAATCCACCATAAATCCCTGAGCAGAGAGACATATTTTAAACATGTTTTAAATTTATCCCAAAAGACGGAAGTTATCAAGCCCAGACATATTAAAAAATGTATTCAGGGACATTCGTGGTAAATTTACGGTAGTCCTTTTTTCTTTCTTTTCCTTTTCTTTTTTTTTTTTTTTTGTTAAAGATACAAACAAAACCGCTTATCAATGCAAACATGATACCGTATCACAGGAGTGCTCCCCTCTTCCCCCTTCTGTGCAATGAATAAAAATTACTAAACAAGAATAAGTACAAGTTGAAAGAGACAAATAACATGGTGAATGATGAAGACCAAGAAGCCATCAAAATTTGATGGCTGTTGAACAAATAAAGCTGCAGGATACCACAGTTCTATACCAAGTTCAGTTATAGTGACTATATATTTCTATATTTCTTCCCAGAAAGTCAGTAAAGCAGGAGAATAAGTTCAAGCTACCATTATATTCTAACACTGATTTCAACAATAAAGTATAAATTCAACTTTTGATCCTTCATTTTTGCTTTTACAGCAATAAAATGTTTGAGAAAAACTTGACACACTCCACAAAACCAGACAATCTTGCCCCTCTGGCCTTTCTGGCAGGCCAGTTGTAAACTTAGAAACTCATGGTATTTTAGTGAGCAGTAGAAAAGAAAACACACATCACTATATTTTTTTTTTACTATACTGACTTTGAAACAGCTATTCCCCAGT
The DNA here is from genome assembly GCF_047495875.1 of Pithys albifrons albifrons. Classification (NCBI taxonomy): domain Eukaryota; kingdom Metazoa; phylum Chordata; class Aves; order Passeriformes; family Thamnophilidae; genus Pithys; species Pithys albifrons. The sequence continues at coordinate 60,090,209 of NC_092460.1, forward strand.
CTATTTCGATACAGAGTTAAAATCCAAGTGTAAGAGGAGAATGACCAAGAAGGTAAAAGAGCGTAACTCAAGTGTTCCCTTTCCCTTTAGGTACATACACTAACCACAAAACAAATGCAAGTAAAACCAAATAAAAGAAATAGCAACGCTTACAGACTGTTGTGTTAATGGAAGGTAACATTGCTGCAGTCAAGTAATAAATAAATAAATACAGCAAAGAGTTCTCTACATTTTTGTTGGAATGGTGCTCAACAGTTAAAAAGGAATACATAAACTAAAAACTCCAAACCCTTTCTCAGTAATAGAGTTTTTAACAGAATATCCTGAAGAAGCTTCAGTTCAAGGTGCTCTACCACTTTATCTATCATTATGAGAGGAATACTGAAGCAGATATCAAAGGGCTGTTAAATGAAATAGTAAATTTTCTTACTAGCAATAATACTTTTTCCATAGAAAGAAAGCAGCTACTAAATGGTCTGGAAAAAACCCTAAAGCTTCATACACTCAATTTGAAATAAATTATTTTTACATTTAAAATCTGAAGACTAAAATAGTATGAGGCCAAATCATTCTGAAACAGAAATAACATGAACCTCACCAAAAGAATGTTTAGCTACTTGACAGCTCTGCTGTTAGCATATGTCAGAATACAAACAGAATGCTAATATTTGGTTAGAATCTGAATAGGTAACACTCTTTAAACCACCACTGTGAAAAGCAACTGGCAACCGCCATTACAGATTTCTCTTGATCTACACTATTTTAAGCACAATCTAATCCAGTCCCTTCATTTATCTGCAAGTCTCATCAATGAATATCATTCCCTTTTCTAAGAGTTGCTAATGAAGTCTCATTTGAAGCAAATCCAAGCACTAATATTTTCAAATCTCATTTGTATTAGTTATTGCAAAAATATTGTATGCAGAGTCCAGTTTAAAGTTACACTTATCTGACAGTCAAGAGAGTCAAACACATTATTCTATAATACCAATTATTATTTTCCTAAGATGACTTTCTGACCATATTGATTTGGTATCAGGGCAAACATGACTTCTGCTTGTATTCCTAAATCACACCTTGGGACCTTTTTTTAACCAGTCTATATACAAATTTTATGTAGAATATGGGCAGTTCCTTGATCATTCTGTCTACCTGACAGCAATTTGACTGTGTATCTCAAGAAAACTGCATTAAAGTTAACAAGCTGAAATAACAGGCATATTCTCAGTAAACAACTTTGACTACTGTCATCATGTGACAGGTTTGATAAAAATTGGCCATATAAGCTGGGAAATTGGTAATCAAATTATTCGAAAGTGAGATACAGCAGCATTAAGACAAACTGCAAACATGTTGGATTCATTATACATTTTAATGAGTTACAGTATCAGAAAAATACTTTAACTTACTATTACCACTTTAACTCCCATATGGCTTAGTGTATACTGTGTGGTTTTCCCTTAAGTATTCTATGACAGTACACGTTTCAAGTACCCACCCAAAAGTAAGCAATATGGGATTTGCAATGATTTATCAAATATGCCAAAACAACTTCTCTCAAGTGCTACGGTTCCAAGTATTTTTGTGGGGTAACAAGTCCTTCACGAATCCCTCAAAGTATCCCTTACTCTATTTAAGTAGCAGAATACCTTCCCCTTAGCAGTAACTAAGACCTCTTATCCTTGCAGTCAAGTCCAATGAGTTCTCTGACCAGACAACTGTGTGGAAGTTCTGGTTTATTGATTTAATCAGTTTAAGGAAGCAAAGTTCAGAGTTTTCATTATCACGTTTTGGATGTCTTCAAACCTTGTTTCTCCATGATATTCCACAATTTGCGAAGATTGGACTGGGTGATGACATCATCAGGTTTAAGTTGAAGAGCAAGGAGGTAGTTTTCTTCAGCCTCTTTCAGTTTACCGTTCAGATGGAGAATGGCTCCAAGATTCATTAGGGCAGCTGGATACTGGTACAAGTTAAAAAAAAAAGAGAGAGAAGGAAGAATATTAGGAATATTTTCAATTTTGCTTCTTAGACAATATTTTTCCACTTAAACAAATTATTCCCTTATGTTTTCAGACTTCCCATGGCAGCAATTTAGTAACTTAAGCAAATAGAAATAACAAAAAAAAAGTTCCTGAACAGCTGCTGTACACTTTATGCTTTGAACAGGTCAAGCTCTGGTGTCTACAGACATACATTTCCCTCTTTAATAAGAAAATACAGAACTCAATAAGCTTTACATGTGGTAATGGTGGCATTGCACAGGTTCTAAGAGAAAATTTAAGTAATCCAAGAATGGATTAAAGCAAGGAATTTAATTTTAATCAAGCTCATTTCAAATAAAGAGTTTATAATAATTGAGAATAGTTAACACATTGGAACTTGACGCTGTCTTCTCTTTTTCTTAATTACAGCTAGTAGAAAATACAAACTGTTCTCAGATTCTAAGGATGTTCAGGGTTTCTAGGATATCCATTTAGATTCAGGCTGTGGCAATAATTTCTTAATGAATGATTGAATAAAATTAACAGTGGTGGAAACACGTTATTTTAATAAAAATATTTAAAATTTTCATAACAAATCCATTTAAAGGCTTCTCATGTTACTAACAATTTTTCCATCTTTAGCTAACACAAAACACTTCTTGCTTTTATTTTTTCATCTCTAGATGATTCCAATATGAAATAATAGGCTCTTCATGATATAAACATGCCTGGTCATTGGAGTCAACAAATATTACAAGGGCAAAAATGCACATTTATAAAGCTTTGAACAGTCTAACTCACCTTTTGGCAAGTACCAAAGGTATTCATGTCCTAGTGAGAGCACAGTAAAGGCATTTGCCAAATCAGTACCTTACACTTCAAAGCAAAAGGGAAAAAAATACTACACGAAATTCACTATGATTTCCCTGTCAGGTCACTCTAAGTTAAACTGAGCCTCAGGAACATTTACTTTTGAAATCACATAGTTTTGCCTCAGAGGGTAAGTGTTTCAAGCCACCACTCAGCAATGTTCTGATCAAAATACAATACTCAAAATGTGAAGCCATGTGGCAAATCAGCCTAAGATTACTGTGGGGAGGGAATGTTTGTATGCTTTAGAAGTCCCTTAGTGACAGTAACTTCAGGAAAATGGTTAGACACTGGAACAGGTTGTCCAGAGAAGCTGTGGATATCTCATTCATGGAAGTGTTCCAGGCCAGGCTGGATGGAGCTTTGAGCAACGCAGTCTCCTAAGGTGTCCCTGCCCATGGCAGGGTGGGTTGGAATTAGGTGATTTTCAACGACCCTTCCAACCCAAACCGTTCTGTGATTCCTTGAAAATATAGTAAGTATAAGGCCAATAAAATATGCATTACAGTTGGTCCCCAAGATTGATGTGGTAATAGGATAAGACTTACCAATGTTCCAAACGTCTCTACTAGCAAGCTAAACTCACTACTCTTATCCTTTTGAATCAAGCTTCAACAATACCTCCATAAAATTCTTACGTTCAAGGCCTAAATTTTGTGCAAATGTTCAGGTAATTCTACATATATATCCTATATCCTATAAATATTCCTAAATATTACATATTTTTCAGCTTTCTTCTTGCTTCTTTTCACGTATTAATACATGAATCACAAAAACTCAGGAAGAACTGTGACACATTGAATTCTCAGAACAAATGGCTTCCAAAGTTTCAAAATTAGGCGAAACAAAATTAGTTCAGCTCTCCCTATTGCAAACATCACAATGGAAATGCAGTGAAATCTGAAGATGTTATTTTTAGGTTTAATTTTTCTTGTTTTACCCGGACAGATTTTTTCCACCTCCCCTAAGTCAGTTTACTTTGTTCTACTGAGAATCAACAAACAAATAAAAACACCCAGCTGGGTTTTATGTAGTTTTTCCAGTTAAATGCTCTCCAAAACTTCTTCTTCAGTAATATTCTGTACAGAGAAGGAAAACCATGCCCCTGAAATGTAATCTTTGCTATGGCAACACATATGAGCAGCCCCATTTTCATAGCTTGTCCTTCACAGTGCTAGTCTTGCATAGAACAATACACTCCTTAATTACAGATGTTCTGGGTATCAACTGATGTTATTAAAGTGAAGAATACTTGGAAATCAGCTCTACTTTATATGGATGATGGCCCAAATATCCATATATTTTACTTATTAATTTATTTTTAGACTTCAGATTGAGACAATTTTCTCACGAGTAGGAATGTCCATTCCCACTAGTCATGCTACTTATTTGTCAAATGAGAGTTCATGAATCAAACAGCTTTCTTCAAGAGCACAGTTATTGACACAGAGCTGTCTTCTCACTTGAAATATAACTATGTGTGTATGTTTGCACCAAGACAAAGCTTACAATGGATAAGGATTAAAAAACCTTAAATTGAGAAAAACTCATATACATAAGACACATGTTTAAATGTGCTCAGGGCCAATTCCACAGTACCCACAAAACCTATTGTGTGGGAAGCAACACAGCTGTCTCATATGGCTCCCAGAATTCCTTTCCATTTCCTCCATAGCCTCCTGAAAATGTGGTGTGTGTATGGGACTAATCAAGTACTCCAAAGAACATCATATATATAGCACTATATGCCTAGCTAAGAAATTCTTCTACCATCATGCCTTTAATTTGATATATTATTTCACAAGAGCAAGCAACAAAAACAAATAAAATAAACAAACTGAATGCCTTCTAACTGAAATTTTCCAACTTCTACACACCATCCCTAATTTCTTGGAGACCTAACAAATTCTACGCCGTTAAAGTTCTAAACAAATGTATCCATGGAAAATGTGAACTGAGAGCTTATTTCAAGTAGTCCTGAAAGTTCATTCCAACTCCCATTACATTTCAAATGAGGAAGTACACAGCATTTTGGAAAGACTGCTCCCTAACTTTCTAGGGTATCAGTCACCCCAATATTTATGGTTTATTGTAATAGCTACATGAATTTTGCATGTCCAAAAGATTATATGTCACTACCATTACCCTCTGACAACTATAAAGGTTGGTCAAAGGATAAGAGAGCAAGAAACACTTGCTACAGTTTTGCTTCACATAGATTGTCTTTTATTAAAGACAGCTGATAAAACTTTTCAGTACGTTAACAAAGGCAGTTGACAGCTACCAGTGCAATAACATGGGACTTGTAGCACTGTATAACAAATGACACCACCTACTACTTCAAAAACTTGAAAGGAGAAACAGGCCTGCCTTCATTTCCTTTTGGAGACAGATGCTTTACATCAAAAAAAGCTGACTTATAAATGCTGTCTTTTATGGTCTATTTGGAATTATTCCCTTTATTAGCATTTTTATCGTGGTGTGCTTGTTTCCTTAGTGGTTTTTTGGGGACAGTGGGGAGAGATGCTTGTGGGGAGGAGGGGAGAGAAATAACAGAGTAGTGAATGAATAATGAAATAACATAAGGCATGCATTTAGTTGCCTGAGGTGCTTTTGGTTTATATTGATGACAATTTTTTCAAACTTTCCTTATAGTACCAAAATAAAAGAAGAGCAAGCAAAAAGTTTATCATAAAGTCCTCCCTAAAATTAGATAACTATGGAATTCAAAATAATTCTAGGTAGTATTTTGGGATTACACCAATGTAACCATGTACAGTACTGGACCCGCAAATACAATGAATCTTAATGACACAGAAGATGAACTGCCTCCTTGTTCGTAACCTCTGGCTCCACGTATAGAAAATGCCATATCAGAAGAACAGTCCCAAACACAAGGAGACAATTTAACTCCTACATAGCCTAAGAAGTTATGGAGAGAGAAACAAATACACAAACCATTAACCTAGCACAAACAGACCTTTTGTAGGGCAGACAAGTATGAACAAACAATCCAAACACAAACAAGGAAATCTGAAATTGTTTTCCTCAAAGCTCTGCTCAGCACTACAGTGAGCAGGGTAGCAGTAGTCAGGGTAGCAGATTTTGAGACGAAAGTGCATTTTGTTGCTGCTGGGGTACTTACGAAGAAATTATGGCAATTTTTACTTCAGCAGAATTACAAGTGCAAGCTACTTCTCATTTGTGCATTTCAAAAGGTCACTGAAAAGATGATGCCAAAATCGATCTTGTTTTTAATTAATTACTGCCATGTGTGATATTGTAGATATTTCAAAACAACCCCAGAACTGTTTAATGGATACTGTAATATGCGTGGCCAACCCACCAGAAACACAGAGGCTGTGCTTTGTTTTAAACCACTGCATTAAGGACTCTTACTCTTTTAAGGGTTCCTCTTGAGTAAAGTCCATACTTTACAGACAGACACAAAATATCATTCACGTGTAAATATTTCATCCCAGCACTTCTATTTAAATAGGGGTGAAGAGTTCAGATATTTCCTCTTTGATAACTGAAGACACTTTAGATGGTACAATGAGTGTGTAGTCAAAGAGCAGAGTATTTGTTGTAGGATGGCTCACTAAGCATGAGAGAAAAGCATGGTGGACTGCTTCATCTGATCAGTGACCACTGGATAATGAGCTGTTAGGCCTTTTTTATCCTCCTATAGTGAAGGCAAGAATTTTCCCTAGAACTTTTATTACTGGTATGATTGCTGTAGCACAGCACAGTATTGTCTGAAACAATCGAAATGTCTACAGCTCCTTTTTTATCAGTAAAGATAACTGTGGACAACAGAATCACTTCAGAGGTGGCACTTGCTTTTGACAGACCACACAACTTTTGAGAAAAACCATGACCTAGGAGTTGCCCCAAGATGTAAACATACTGCTGTAAAGCATGGTGTGAGCAGAGAAGGTAGAAAGAGAAGCATGGGAGGGACATGTAGTGAGATAATTGCTGCCAACTGGACAACACTGTATATTGATCAGTGACACATGGAAACAGACTTTTCTACAGGAGTGACTGACCTGGTGTTGCAAGATAAACCAAGCACCAGTAATGGAGAGAGACTAATGTTTCTACCCAGTTTTCTATGCTATAAGGCTTTTTAAGAACTGCAGTTTGCATATGCTATGACTGGTATTTTGTTCCAAACAGCATATGAATCACAACTAAGACACTGATCTCCAATAAGTTGGCTAAGACAACAAAAGCAGATTGTCTAGGAACAGATAACTGGGTGTAAAAAATATCCTGGATGGAGATGACAGGATGTATGGCAAAGCAGCATGGATCAGACAGAATAAAATGCCTAAAATCCAGAGTTGAGGGGGATTTCCTGTGTCATCAGCCCAGATAGCAAAACATTTGGTCCTGCAGGAAAACAAATAAACAAAAAGACCAGCATCATTCCAAACTCTTAAAATGAAAAAATGCCCTGAAACTTTTCCTTTATGACAGTTAAGTACATTAATTAAAATTGCAAGTCTGCTCATGAACAATTTTGCTAAGTATGTTTTTGTGTTGACAACAGCTTTCAGTTTAACAGTGAAGAGAGGAAATGCATTTACCCTGCAAGTACTAATTTGAACAAACATTGTGAAGAGCAGTTTTCACTGGTGTATTAGTCAGAAATGTACCTAAACATCTCTGCTGCAAAGGGAGTCTGTGTCCCTATCTAATTAAGAATGAGTAACCTAAATAGGTATATAAATCTAAGTAATGACAAGCCTAGGCTCTATAGAGGAGTGGATCATTGGATTCAGTCATCATCTTTAAGAGTGCTATGTTGTTAATGCTGATCGAGAACAACCTTAACTATTATTTACTGACATGTCATTAAATAGAAAGAGACCTCATTTATTATTCACCAAGCCAACAAATTATGAACACTCTCCAGAAATAAAAAAGGACATTAGAAAAAAAAAAGGCAAAGAAGAAAAGTATATGGGATAATCAAGATGATATATCATGCTAGTAAGGCAGAAAAAACAGAATTAGTTAACACAATACCTGATGATACTACAGAAACATTAGGTCATGTACATTTTTTTAATTAATTTTTAAAGGTTTTTTTCAATCTTTTACATTTGGATACCCTCATCTGGACATCTAAAGCAGGCGACACTTTAATCCGCCTGATGAAAGGAGGATATACATGGAAATTGTTTATATGCATCTAATGTTGTGTGTTTTCAAACACTGGAGACTATCCTATCTAAAACTGCAAACTACATGATACGTACATTTAAAACCAGAAATTAAAAAGTGAAGGAAGGTGTTTTCACCTTTTTTTTTATTTATGGGTAACAGATGTGGGAGTTTTCACCCACAAGTATATCATGGAATTATTCAGTTTGCGTGTAGATTGAGAAATTCAGCATCATTAAGGAAAACCCCTGCTGTGATTCAGGGAAGAGTTCAAGACTTGGCATAGGAAGGATGCATCAAGCAGTCTACTTCTCAAATTATCACCTCAATAGGGGACATTTTACTATCAATTTTCTCCAGCCAGTGGAGACTTTTTTCCTCAACATCTTATTCATCCTAACCTTCAGAAAACCGTTTAGCATTTCAAAAACACAGTTATCTGAAACCAAACAAGCATATATGGGTATATGCTACATTTTGCTGCTGAAAAATTATCTGCTATTCTTCTTTCTGCAAGTTCAGAGTATACTGGTTTACATATCAGCAAGTTAACAAAAGCATGTGTTAGAACTGTTAAAGGCTTCAGTCCAGAACAACTGAAAACATCCCACAAAAATGTACTTACATCTGTAATTTCTGTGTATCTAAACTTTTTTTCCCAATTGTCATGCATCAGTTGCTTTGACTTATGCTTAAAAAGTCTCCTAGTAATCACTCTCAGTGTATATGGAAACTATGATGGATATTTTTAGATAACATACTCATATTATCATAATAAAAGCTAAAGAGGAACATGCGTTATGAGTATTTCACATTATGGTTATATTAAAAAAAATAAAAATCAACATTTTCCAGACCTCAAAGTGTTTCCAATTAAACTTTTTTATTTTACAGCTTAAATGTTGTCACCAGTACAGGACTGAATAGTCTTACCCAGTTTTCGTAGCACTTTAGGATTTCACTTTAAAAAAAAATCAAATTACTTAGGTTTTGTTTGTGTAAACTCAGCTGTGTTCTAATGTCTGCAATGTGATGATTTTAATATACAGCTACAATGGTGTTATAAAACATTTAACAAGTTATTTACCTTATCTAACATAAATATGTTGCATGTTAACTGGGAAGACTGTTCTTCAAGCAAGTGAGAAACCTGGTGAATAGAAATATCATCCGTACTATCATACTGACAAATTAGAAATTGCTCAAAATCTTTCAGTAACAGAATTTTGTCCTATTAAGAAACGAGTTTTTTAAAATGAAAATCAATCCATGAGTAAATATGATTTTGCATGCATTTTCTTTCTAAACCTTAGAAATCAGAAAAACAAAGGGTTTTGTGCCTGAAAATAAAGCCCACTTTTAATTTAAAAGACATGTTATGTGTTAAAAGAAAAATTAATATAATCTACTTTACCCAGAAGCACACGTTCAGGGCTGATTAGAATACATGTGCATTTTAACACAATCAACACTGGCTGATCTTCAGAGAAAATCACCTGAGTTTATAAGCACAATTACACTCACACTATTAGCATGAAAATAATGTTAATTTTTTTCACAATCAAATAAAATGTCATTGGAAAATAAAAATGTCTGCTGAGAATGGAGGTATCATCCATCTATTTTTGCCCAGATACTGATCAAATACATCAGTTGACAGAGAAGGATGTATAATTTTCCCATGATGTTGGTACCAACTATATTTCATTAAGAGTTTCTATTTTTGAGTAGAATAGCCAACAACTGAAATTTCAGAAAGAAGTAGTGTTGATTTCTAGCCTTGAAAATTTAGTAGTGTTCTAGTTAGGGGAATCTCAAAATCAAAATCAAAATCTCCAGTATTTTGACTCAGATGTTCAGAAGAACATTAAACATCCAACAAGGCTTTACAGCTTTGGCTGACAAGTGTAGTCAGCTGAAATAAATGCTGAGAACTAGATAAATATTGGTATTAATGTACGTTTTCCCAAACTATTTAGGTATTTGTAGGTATAAGGCATTGCTTTCAGGCACAACGTCTAAACCATTATGCAACTTCACATACTTGCTCTGAGCACCAAGAATGATAATCTTGCTAATATTTTTAAGGCTTCTAACAGGTAGAATCACTATTAAGACAGACCACAGGCGAAGTGTGGTATTAGATCATTATAGAAAAAAGAACACTATGAGATTTTGAGGCATTAAAGATTGTTTTAGAATGAATTTTAACCCTTAGTCCATCCCTCCACTGACTCACTTTCTTTTGGCTAACTTTCCCTAGACAACAGAATCAATCATTATTCCTCTATTGGTAATAATTTCACCGGCAGGGCAGGACAATGGATGTTTATTGCCTGAAGTGATAAAATTACCATAATAACATGGTCTATCAGTATCACGAGTTTCAGCAAAACCATCCAGTGTAAAAGAAACCTTAGTTCTCCAGAACTTTTGGGTGGACAAAATCTAATAGGGTATGTCAACACACGACTAAATTCATTCCTAGAATGAGAAATACAGCAGAACTATAGACTTGGAAGAAAATTAGGAAGATGTACAGTTGCCAGGTGTATTGAATAAGAATTAAAGCCACTTGCTTATCAGTTTTAATTGCATGATAAATCCACTGCATTGTTTCCAGAATCAGTACTAGAACTCGCTATTAGGAAAAACCTTGCTAGATGATCTTTTAATTGCATTCAAACAGATGGTTTAAGTTCTAAAATGCTAATCTACTGGTATGAGTTCTCTATTTCATGGCACTTTACTTTTGATTGACACCAAGGGCTACATTTACAAGGCAAAAGCAATCTTGCTCTCCCCAGGAACTGATGCTGACACCATAGTACCCCCTGTCATATTACTATAAGACTGTGAATCACAATCAAATGCATTAATTCATCAATGATACATTATTTTCACTTCCATGATTATGGCAAAGAGACTGCATCTTTAGAAACTACTGCCTCCCATCGCCTCAAAGCATAATGATTCACTTTATTTAACTCAGTACTACAAATCTAGGCTTTGCCTTCCTATTAATTAGTTTCACTAACCTGTTTTTTAATTATTCAGTAATGAACATCACAGTTAAATACAGTTGTGCAGTATTTTTCATACTTGAAAAGTAAGCCCTGGAAAAATACTTATCTATCTACTAAGATGTGGAATCAAACATAGTAAAATACTAGATACAAAAAATCTGCAGTCTAAGAGACAGGCCTGCGTGACCTCACATCCTTTTTTCATCAAAAAATATATATATACCAGATAAAGACTTGAGATTTGCATAATAAAAATACATATAAAAAATGTGAGGGTTCTAAGATTTTCATTTGAGTTAACTGAGGTGCAGTCCTACAAAATTTCTGAATGCAGGTCTTGACAATGAAATAGCTCAAGTACTATTTGGTATGAGAATGCTTTCTCTTTTGAGACTTTAAGAGTCATCCATGGAGAATGAGAATAATTTAGTGGCATTGGAAGAATATAGGTAGGTATGAATCTACCTATACATTAATACTATTCCTATACCTATACATTAATACTTGCACGATTAACTGTTAGGAAACACCACAAAACTAATGGCAAACATGCATGATTCTTGTGAAAACATGGTCTGTTTCTTTTTTGAGATTTAGTCACATAAACATTTTTGAACACTGTGGGCAACAGAGCCTACAATGAAAAATGGGTACATAAACCAAAATACCTTGGGGTATTGTATTTTTTTCCATGAAGAAGAGACTTTATTAGCAGGTCCAAGCAGCACACAACAGACATACTGAAAACCTGATATGACCTACAGGCTAAGTTTATAGCGCACGAATTATCAGCATTTCTTTCTCTCAAATTACATGTTTAGCACAAAATTACTGTTTCAACAGTTCTTTATAGGAGTAACTGATAATTTAATGAAGTTTTAAAGGTTAGTTAAATTAGAAAAAAGTTACTATATAGTTGCCTATTTCCAAAATTTGTTCGCCTGTTAAGTAAAAGCATGTCTATACATTTCACAGTTGATGAAGTTGAATGACTTGGAAAGTATATTATGTCAATAATTAGACTGCAGAAGGATCAATATTTATGGGAAATTTGTAAACATTTTCATAGCTAAAAATGAAATGAAAAGCACTCTGAATTACCATGACAATGAGTTTCTGGCTTACTTGCTGGGTGTTTCTGGGTATGCAGCTTACCGTTTGGAAAACTTGAAGCTAATAAGACCTCATAGCTGGTTGCATAATTTCACTTGAAATCACAACCTAGAGAATACAATTTAGCTCTCACATGTAGGAGAAACAGAAGCAACTCTAAATAAGTGACTGATGCTACTGCAATGCAATACCTAGGTAAACAGAACAAATGTATTTTCATTTCAGTCATTTAGAACTCGCACTGACAAAATAGTTATGTATTGATTAGAATATCAATGTACAACAAATTATTCTAGATGAGAAATAAACAGCAACTTAAAGGCATTTTAAATCAATTCCAAAGCTCACAAATTTCACTCAGTGAGCCAATTGATCTCAGGTATTTGCATGTTTAACTGCTTGTATAATCAGAAGAGTACAAATGAACTACCCATAACCTAACTCTCACAAAACTGAAGCTGAGAACTGTATTGACATGATCTCCAGCCTTCTCCTCCACACCTTACACAAAGATGGATTACGATATTGAGAACTAGATTGAAATATTCCATAATTGCCCCAAAGCACATTCAATCTTTTCTTTTGCAGAGCTGCTACAATGCAGGACAAAACACATGTAGAGTCTTCTGAGGTAATGCTATAAATAATCTCACATATCTCCCAAAGGAAATTCAGTGTTTTCCACAGTTGAGTAAATTGATTTTTAAATTATACAACTCATCCTGATACTGTGTTTCAGTATTACAGATAAATATCCCCATTCCAATAGCCTATAATCTTTCTTTATCCCCTGATGGAGATCACAGGGATGGAAAACACTGTATAGGGCTTTTCATTTGTTTTGTCTGTTGCTTTTGGGTTTTTTTAAGAGTGGGAGGCACTGACTTCTGCTGAAAGCAGGAATACTTTAAGATTCAAAACCACAAGCCTATCTTGAAGCTGAAAATTGTGCACAACAAAAAGCCTAAATGTCTTTAAAAAACACATGAACAAATGTAATTGCAAATATAGAAAGATAATTTTTAGTTCAAAAGAATAAACACTGTTCTTTCCCCAAATAGCTGGACAGAAATAATGTATCTGCCTTGGACTTAGCCCCAGAGAAGAAGGATCTGAAAAGGGTGAAGCAAAACAACAACAAAAGAAAATTGAGCTCAAGCCCAAATCAGACAGAAAACAGCTTCCCAGCTCAGGAGGAGCAGAGAGAGTTTGTGCATGAGTAAACGGAGAAGTGTTCCTATTTCTGTGTAAACACTGAAGATTCTTTCTATGTGAAGTGAAGGGAAGCTTCAGTTAACAATTTTCTTTAATTTCTCCATTCTGTTCAACTTTTAGAGTATGTCACCCTTCTGCTATGCAGGCTGAAAAATGCCACAGCTATTCTGATATCAAATCTCACAGTTAGTTTTCTTATGGCATTTCAATGGGTAACCAAGGAAGTGCTCTCTTATCCTTTTGAGATCAGAGAGTGGTGTCCCCTTTTCAATAAGGGTGTTCCATTATCTTCTCTCCCAGTGGAACTCATCCATGCCTAAGCCTCCCACCCGTGCATCTGACTGAAGTCAAACTATTAAAGCATGCCATCTGAATTTCACATCAGTCATGCCTATCTTCTCAATAGGAAGCTACAGTATCCTTTTTAGCCCCTAAAAGTCCTGCATGCCCAGTAACAATTGGTTCAGTCTTTAGCAGGAAGAGAGGAAGAACTGGATCTTGGGAAGCCGCCTTACTCCTCACACCTTCACCAGAAGAAAAGAAAGGAAGCATTTTCAGAGGGCCAAGAGTGCTGCTAGGCTGGAAGGCATCCACAGCCATTCACATTATTGAGGAGGAAAGCTTGGCACACTTGAGAGGAAGCCTTAAACAATGCGAGGCTTAGCAACTACTGGTGCTGCTGGTAGGAAGCTGTGCAGCCCTGACGTGGGGCAGGAGAAGCTGCGATCATCTTGGAGGGCAGACAGGCAGTCAGCAGAAGCTCCTTCTGCCCCACAAGACTCACTTTTCTATTTTCAGTAAAGGCAGACAACTGAACAAGTGAATCTGTTGGATGCTAACTACCTGAAAATACAGCTCTGTGGTCATTCCATGGCACCAGTAGATAAAATACTGTCAGATGTTCACTATTTTGAATGAACAAGTATATAGACAGAAGAACATCTTAAAACAAGGATTCTCTTCTGGAAATTGCCATGCTTTATTGGCAATAATACATGGTGTAAAAACCATGGATGTACTGCTTCTCCAAAGAAATATGTCACCTTTATCTGTACTATGCTCCAGAAAGCAGGAGTAGGATGGCAAGGCACTCCAGTTGCACTCATTCAACAGGGACTAAGTAGTAGAGCTGCAGGAGCAACAGATTCATTACTGGAGAGGGGATCTGCTGTATCTCTAGAGCAGTGTGAGGATGACGCTGGATCCAGAGTAATGTTGAACAGTGCCAGTTTTTTGACAAAGAAGAATCAGCTGCAGATAACATAAGAAGCACTGTTAACCCATTCACTACTGCCAGCAGCAGCAGACTTAACATAGCAGCAGCCCTTAAAAAATTTATGAAAATTATCCCTGGCAATAGCAAGACATGCCCTTAAAGCTGGCAAAATTGATTAAAGCTATTTCCCTCACAATTACTCCAAGCCTGGTAAATCTACATGAGACAATTATTGAATGTTCACAAGAAAATTAAACACGGAAATTTGGCACAGAAACATCTAAGGAAAAATATAATAAAACAGATATTGATCACAGATACTTCAAAACAAAATCCAATATTTCCTTTATTTTTTTAAAGATCTATAGAAGTATATTAATTTTTAGAAGTCCTGACATGAATAAACCCCATATATTATGAACATATTCCATAAGAAGGCACTGAAAGCATGTTATCTGTAAGGTGGCTATAGAATTACAGTCAATTATGTGGGAATCACTAGCATTCTTCTTTCACCAGTTAGACAGCTTGAGGTAGAGTTTATTGCAAGACTGAAGCCCTTGACATGAAATCTGTATTCCAGCACTGGGGAAAAAAATAAAAGCAGCACTTGTAGAAACTGCTTTTTAATATGATATTGTGTTAACTGATTACATAAACCCTTCAAGTAAAGAAATGGTTTAGTCCCCCACATCATGATTAAACCATCTAGTGGAAATTGTGTTTATTTTGCTTATAGGTACATTTCTCCTTTCCCCCTCATACTCTGTGTGTGTCTTTATGTATGTTGTTACAGTAAGACATTTAATCAAGTCCTTTTGAAGTGGTAGAGTAGAAACAGCTGTTTCTGACAATGTGCTGATGACATGGGGCTTAAAGCTGTCATGAGCTCCAGATTGTAAGCAGCACTAATATGTGGTTGGGATGGTAGTGACTTGCAGGTCATGGCACCTCTTTAAGGAATGCTTCTAAGCCAATCAGCTCAAGGTGGTGGCTCAAAGTCTTAAGGCTCTGGTGAGCTCTCTTTCATTTAATACTCTTGAGGTCACACTTCAAAGTGCCCTTCCTTCTCAAAAGCCACTGGCCATATGTGGAGGTTCTAGAGCAGCTTTTTATAGACTGGCTGCTTCAGGTTCAGAGTTAAAAAGATAGAAATGCAGCTCTATTACACAAATGATGTCTTAAAAGTTGAATAAAAAGTTTAAGTCAATATCTCACATTCTTGTAAAAATGCCAACTTAAAGAGAGTTTCTGGATGACTGATTTTTCCACAACAAAGCAAGCTTAAAGCTCACATTTTAGAGTGTCTAACAACTTGTTAAAACAATTTCCTGGTTTGTGAACATTACAATATACAGGGCACATATAAATCATCTCTAAATACAGATTTTCTTTAGCAATACTCCCACTCAGAATAATTACTGTATGAATGTCTGAGAAACCTACACTTTCATTTCTTCATGCAACTGAGTTTGTTAAAATTAAACTAGTGATTAATGCACACTCAAGCCAACACTGCTAGAAGAAACACATATGTGTTTCTCACTGAGAAGGCTATAAAATGATTTTGTTTTGATCGTAGTGCAAGACACAATGCAACAATACACTTTTTGGAAAGCATTCATGAAGATCAAGGGGCTAAGGAGGCTAATCTCTCTAGGTTACCTACAGAGTTGAAGGAAGAAAAGAGAGTCCTGTAACAAATTATTCATAGCAAATAAAAGTAGATTTATTTTCTGAACTGCTTCCTGGATTCTTCTGTCCCCCCTTGGCTGTCCAGGGGAAGTCAATTCTGTGAAGCCTATTTGGAAATAAATAGACATGACCTTGAGAATGCTTGCTTCTTCAGTAAAGTCTAAGACAAATTATTCCCATCTCCACAGCAGCAGTGTGTTTTACAGAAAATAATGCTCTTCTGAAATTTGCTTGGAAATTACTTTCATAGAGGATAAATACACACCTATTGCA
The DNA here is from genome assembly GCF_047495875.1 of Pithys albifrons albifrons. Lineage (NCBI taxonomy): Eukaryota > Metazoa > Chordata > Aves > Passeriformes > Thamnophilidae > Pithys > Pithys albifrons. The sequence continues at coordinate 60,106,777 of NC_092460.1, forward strand.
AATAAGGCGAATCATGAACATTATGAAGAGAACAGTTAGGTCTATATATCTAACAATAATACAGTCAGACTAATTTGAATCTAAGCTCCTATTCAGCTGGTGCTGCTATTGTACCAAAGTGTTTTAATTCTTTTAAACTCTGCAGAAAGAATGTGTATCCAAAAGCAAAGATGGCATTCAAGATGTGGATATACATTGTAACACACCTCTGCTGTGTTCAGGTTTTCCTTTACCAAGTATTTTTTTTCTTGCAAATACTTTATTCATTTTAATAAAGCTTGTAATGGAAAATAAATTGTATTTTCAGACCCCTCAGAATTAGATCAATGATGAATGAATCACCTCCGATATTCAAAACAAATCTCTTTATGTTTGCTGTCTTAAATACAGTACCTTGCATCTTTCAGAGAAGTTATATTTTCTTTAAGTGAATACTGTATTTCTGGCCATGTTTTTAGCATCCTTAGTCACAAATTTTATAAAACTGGATTAGATGGAACGTGAAAGCGCCTCAGACATCGGTTGCTCACTGTTGTTCCCCAGTTCTGAGAAAGATATGTATGACTACTTTTGGTTTTTTTATACTTTTGAGAAATGCCCTTGTAAAGTCATCAGGCTTTACAGTGAGGCTGGCAGTGAGAAGGGATACAACTTTCCCATTCTGCATCAATAAAATATTTTTTAAAAGTCATAAACTATACGCATATAACACTTAGCTAGAAAGTTAAACTATGATCTTGAACATGAAAATGAAATTATCTCTTCAAGAAAGCTGAACACCAGTACTTATTACATCTTGCTTATCCTAATCGAAGTCAAAAGGAAGTTTCTATAATTAACTATTTTCACAATCTTATCCTTTAAAAAGGATACTTTGGTCTTAACATGTAAAACTGGTCATTGATAATTATAAATACCTAACATTTATAGTTCATTTGGTATGAGCCAGCCGTCAGTTACCTCCAAAGCTCTCTGAAAAACCTCACACATATATTCCTAGATGGTTTGTACAATAAATTTATTTCTGAGTTTCTGAGAAACATTTTGAGCATACAATGAATCACAGAAAAGAGTAGAGAAATTGTACCAATTTGCAGACAATCGAGGGAATCCTTTCAACATTAAGGTATCCTCTCAAAAAACCCAAAAACCAACACAAAAAGTCTTGCATTTGAAAGCAAAAGGAATCTCAAGGTCTATACTGTTATTTCACTAAGTATGAATTAATGTAATAGATAGGTTTTTGAGTTTTTAAAGAGACAGTGTGATAGTCTGTAATTTCACATGACTAAGTTATTTGGGGATTTTTTTGGATTTTGTTTTTTTAGCATTTGTTTTGAGTCTTAGCTAGCATTGGTTTTGATGTTTAGGTCTGTAAACTCCTTTATGTCTGTATTTGTGGGGGTTTTTTACTTGTTTTTTTCTTTTTTTTTTCCTTTTTCTTAACAGAATTTACCAACTTATATTCTTAATTTTAGTACTGTAGACATCTGTGACAGGAATTATCCTAGAATTGATTTATTTCATAGACAAAGTGTTATGTATTTAAAATAAATCCTGACTCATTTATATTCATGATTTTTTCCCCAAAATGTGACAGTAATTGAAAATAAATATCACATTGAGTAAAAAATGGTAAGTAAAAAATATTTTATTTCTTTAGCTCCTGACGCAATAACATTAGAAATGAGCTTCCCTTTTTAAAAGCATCTGTTACTTATTTCTACATATTTCTCCTTCAAAGAATGAGTATTTCTTTGCCAATATACAACTTCCTCAGAGACAAATGTTTCTGAGGCAAAATTATCTTTAAGTTTGTTGAACAATGTTTGCCAGAAATTCATGACAGAGAAAAAGACATAAATGTATTATCTAAAATGCCTTAAACAGTAGATGACAGAGTAGCCTTTCATTCTCTTTTACTAGTGAAAATAGCTGGAACTGGAAAAGTTTCCCAAATTTAACACATTTAAATGTAGATAAATAAATCTAAATCAAATCTAGAAGTCTAGTATGTGAGCTAAGCAAGACTTATTGCTAGACCACTTCACTGAGGCAACTTGAAAGTATAGTGATTGGTTTGACAGATGAACAGCTTCATCTGAGTACCCAGTAATTAACCATTAAAAGAACATATATAACACTGGCCAAAAGATCAAATGCTCCAGCAAGTTCTCCTCAACAAAAGGGTTCAGTTATCATAGCATGTTCATCAACTTAAGTGATGGATATCATTAAGAAGGTACTTACATTAGGTCTTAATCCTGCTGCCATCTCATAATACTTCTCGGCTTCTTCATTTAGACTGGCTTGTCTATCAGAACAGAAAAAAACAACATAGTTACAGCTCATTTTCCTTGCATTAGAAAAGAAACCATAACTAAAGAAGCATAGTTAAAAACAAAACACTGCAACTACTTTTCTATTTAAGGATATTACCTTAACAAGTGCCCAAAATATGTGAATCTGAAAGGCTTTTTATAGTTCAGAATGTCCATTAGCTTTTATCCCCTTTGCCTACATCAATTTCTTTTTAGTTCTGAAATTATATTAGTGTACACTGGAAAGAAATACAGAAAGCCGAACACTCATCTCAGGCCAAGACAGAGATAGACCAGTCTTCACCAGAGGAAAATCTGGCTCATTTTTTGCACTCAGACATACTTTAAATTCTGAAATTGTAGATTATACAATAATGCAGTTTCTCACTTTGTACCTCCCTAAAACCACTATCATTCATTCCAGTAAAAAAAAAAAAAGATAAAAAGTTAGATAATACAATGATTTCTGAAAACTAGGTTTCCATGGTTGAGGGAATTAATTCAGAAGAGAGTTCCATTTCAACATTTAGTCACAGCATTCTGAGAGGGGATTTAAACTTAGATCTGCTATCCCAGGAGAATAAGAAGAATTTCTGGGTACCTGTAGCACTATCAGCTCAACTCTTTCACTTCTCCTTACCAACACATGCAGCATCTACATGCTCCTAGTAGTTTAATTTTTATTTCTTCACCTGGTTTTTAGTTTACTGCCTCCAAATGAAAATGAAATTTATTGCCAAAGAAATCTAAACACATTGTTGTCTCAACAGGCCCTTTTTAGCTCTTCTCTCAAATTTCTCTCTTCTCCTTTTGTCTCCACCTTCTTAATTTCACTCCAACTTTTCATTTTGTCTACTGGTCCAAAGAATATGAGTTGGTCACATAAATGTCATGAGAAAGATGGTAAATCTGTAAGAACAACCTAGCATGACTTTCAGGCAGGATACATATCTTCTGCTAAAATTATTTGCTTTTTTTATATGAAGAGTTGGGTCCTTTCATAGGAGATACAGGACAGGAGATGTTCAGCATATTTGTGTTTGTTATGTGATCACACATTACAGGCCCATTTTGTGATACAAAATCAAAAAATTAGCAAACAAAGACAACACTGAGCAGGGTTGGCTCTCTGATTTTTTCTTCCTTTTCCTGCTTTTGAGAACAGTTTCTAGTTCAATCAACTGAGCACCTGTATCTGGGTATTTTACCTCGTTCATTACATGAACCTTTACATGCTTTGTTATTCAGTAATAAATTGTGTTCTAATTTTATGTTCCTACTCAGAATTTGAACATTAGCCACTTAATACGCGATAGGCACTTAATCTCAATCAATACATTTTGACACCTACTGATTGTGGGAGGAGAAAAAGAGGAATGATAATCCCTTTGAAGTTTCTCACATAATTCCTGAGCAAGCTGAAGCCGCTTCCTGACTAACAATTTGCTAAATAGAACCTGGTTTATACCTGTTAACTGTTTTAAATTACTTTGGACATATATCATTAACTCGGCAGTTGCAGTGGTTAGAAATGATTGAATGTCTAAAAATATTCATTCAACCTGCTTCTGAATCACTCCTGCTGGGCATCAGTAGCACTTGAAATGACTGAAAAAAAAATAATCTCATATTTATGAATTTCAGGATTTACAACAAGGTGCTGTAAAATGAAACATGTTACAAAGCCTTTTTTTTTTCCTGTCAGAGCACAAAGTAATTCTGAACATGGTGAAATAACATACAATAAACAAGGTGCTTTACCCAGGAGGCAAATAGAAATGGTACACTTCACCTCCAAAAAGTGTTGTTGGCATGTGAATGTGGAACACATTAAAATCCTGTCCCCTCTTAGCCTAGTGGAAATACATGGCTTGCTTTTCTCCCATGTGTACATTTTGAAACATGGATCATTAATTGCTAAGCTGAAATCAGTTTGAATGTATAGTTCTCCATTAAAAACAGTTTATATAAACAAATAGACAAAACAGTAATCTGGTCAGGAAAATGCCAGTTCCATTTCTGGGGCATTCAGCACTAGTTTCTTTTCTTAAGATGCTTCAGAATTCTGGTTCCCATTTTCACTGCAAATCTAAGCTAGAAATTCATTATTTTAAGCCCTTGGGAAAAATTAAAAGGCACAGAGCTAGGAAATTGCAGTAACTCTAAGCCACTGAGCAGTAAAGAGTTCTGGATCAGTGTCAGATAAGGGAAGGACATTACTAAAGGTAACATAATTCATATTAGAGTAAAATGTTAGATAAAATGGTGATAATAAAACAGAAAGAAAGAAAGCAAAGAGAAGTTCAGAAGACAGTCTTTTTTTATAATTATGAGCTATGTTTCAAACTCTATCCTAAATCTTTTCATGAGAACTGACCTTGAAAATACACCTGATTTCCCTTATTAGCAACTAGCATTCAATCTTATTTTAAGGGACCAAAATGCTTTCTCTTTTTATTCTCTCATATCTCTTAACCTGAGCCTCCAGACCAACCAATTCCTTGTATTTAGTTCCAGTTGACTGACAGTGACACCTCATAAATGTGCTTGACAACACATCACTTAGATTCTCCTGACACCCAGTTATAACAGTTTACATTCATTTTGAATCTTTATGTTAATCACTGCAAAAAATATTTTAAGAAAAAAAACACTACTAGTGTTGACTGGTTTAGATACATAAACATGTGAGTGGGAAAGGTTTAGTTTTAACCTGTCTGTTGCTTGGTACAAGGCTTCAGACTGTTGATTATTTTTACAGTGAATCATGGAAGTTTTCTTCAGAGAGTCCTATTTTTTAAATACTGAATGTTGATACTTAGCATTCTTAATGGACCTTTCTGTGTCACAACAAAATCATAATCAGGTTTTATACCTGTAACTGTTCATCCTCATTTTTTGTTTAAAAAATATGTATAGATTATATGCTTTGCCATACATGCATATACATAATTAAGCACATACACAGTAATTAAAGAATTAATATAATGTGTTCAGACAATAACAGAGGGTGGAATTGGGCCTATGAGACTGTTTCAGCAATTACACTCCATGTTCTATCAGTATATTCTGGAGAGCCAAAATACTTTTACAGAAATTCACTGAGAAACAAAGACCATGTCAAGCAATATTGTTCTAATTTAGACTTCTGTTTTCAAACAGCCAATAAACATGCTATAACTTCATGTAATATGGAAGTTTCCAAGAATAACCCACTTACAGAAGCATGAAAAAACTAGTTATTCCTACAAAATGTGCGTTTAAGCAAATAGGTCTTCCTAAGTTTGCTTTCATGTGAAGACAATGTGAAGCTCTTCTCCTGTTTCTAATTAGTACAGTAGTGTCACCACACTGCCATCCCTCATTCTAAAAATAATCACCCCCTAGACCACAGGAAATCTCATGGCAGCTCACCTCGTATACAATGAAAAAGTGAAACTTAGCACTTGTTAATACATGACATAGTTACTGAAGCTACAGCCACCATATGGCCTTACAAACACATTCTTCACTGCATTTCATGAAAATGTATCTAGCTTTTCTGAAAGACTTCAAATTCCTATAAGCAAGAGCACTGCGAATAGTACAAAAGTAAAACACATGACTAGATCCTCTTTTAAGAACCACCCAAAGAGCTGCATGACCCTTGAAGAAAACTGTCTGGAAAACAAATTTGTGGAGAAAATAAATTTTATGGGCAAGTTCTAAGCAAGTTAAAAGTTACCAGACTGTTGCAAAGAAATGAATTACTTTCATCCCACATCTCACCCTTCTTACAGATCACTTGATTGATCTCGCATTGCATTATCAGGATGCTACAAAAGTTATTTTGGAAAAAACCCATACAATGTATATTTAGGAGCAGGGAAGTCTCTCAATAATGCAGACAGAACTATCTCAGCTGTTAAATTTTTGATTTCAGATTCAGTCACAAAAAGAGGAGGTAAGTAATGTCGGAATACCTGACACGATGAGCAGAAGTTCTTCTTGTGACTGCTAAACTGAGAACAGGCTATCTATAAATAAAACTACTGCATTTGGACTCAGTTAACAATTTTGTTGCAAATTTAAGAAAAAGAATATTAACTTCCAGCATTCCAGTTCAAAATTTTCAAAAGGTGTAAATTTTTATGTAGGATGCATTTTAATTTCATTTGGTTTTTTCTCAGAGAGTAAAGGGATTAAAAAAAAGGAAAATATTTTAACAGTAGAGTAGAAAAATAAATTGAACTTGGTAGGAATATTGTGATTACTTTGCAACCAAAACAGCTGTAAACCAAATCTGAAGGAAGTTGCCTCTGAAATGTGTTCATGTTTCTGAGTCTTCTGACACTCCTTAGGTTAATGGTGGAAACACTAGTAAGAGAGGAGGGAAAGATGATTCCTTCCTAATTGAAAATCCATCACTGGGTGGAACATTTGGTCTGAAAAAAAGTTAGAATCTAAACAAAAATATAAGCTGCTGTTATTATCCTGTAATCAGTTTGGAAACCTTGCATCATCCACATTAATATCAATTTCTCTCTCTTCATACACAACACATCTTTAAAATTTATCCTGTCTCACTCACCAGACTCAATTAATTTTCATGCTCTGTGAACATCTAAAATGTATTTTCTACCTCACAGCTGTGTAGTTCATTCAAAATTTTTACTCACTTACCAAGCAGTTTTTATAGCTGTCTAGGGTACCTAAAGAGCAGTTGGTCACCTACATGAAACTATTTTGACTTTTCATTTATGACTGCATTTAGCATTCACAGCTCCTAGCTGTGTCACTCTATGCCAGTTGGTTTACTCCCTTCTTTCCTTCCTCTTTTGTGTCTTGGTACCTGCTTTCCTCTTGGAATTACATCAGCTCTCCATTGTTCTAAAGACCCTGAAAATCAGCTGCTTCTGAAGTCCTGAAGACTCATGATGGATTTGTAGCTGCTCTGTTCTAATGAATGAATACACATTGCCCTTGTCCAACAAGTACTGTGGAAGCAATATATTTGAATCAATTGCTAAGTAGAGCAGTGAACAAGGACAGAAAACAGAATCCTAACCTTTTAGCAAAAGTCAGTCAGATGCTAACACATGGGGGTTTTAAGCAAATACTTGGCAGTGCTCAATTTAACTTTGCCACCCTGACTTTTTCTAAATCCTCCAGACCACTTTAGAATCCCAGAGCATATTAGGAAGACATTACAATCTTCCACAAAGAGAGCGGAGCATTTAAGTGAAAAATTAGACCAACTGGGTATCCCAAAGCAGCACAATGGATTTTAACTAAACTAAAACAGGCCCTTTTTTTAAAGGGTTTTGGTTTGGTGGATTTTCTTTGTTTCTAAAAGTTCTGGTGTTTGCTTACAGTAAAAATAGAGAATGCACTTTAGAATCACTGAGCTCAGTGCTGGTCAAGGGGTCCCAAAAACAGTCTACTCCCAATCAGATCAAGTAGGTTAACCATGACTGATGTACAGTACAGCAGCATAGCTGTTACTTTAAAGTGAAAAAATACTCATAACTAGATGTAAATACACATGCCTTCAAGACTTGGAATACTGCACAGTGCTCACAGAAAAAGTGAGAGAGTTATTAAACCTACTTCCAAAATAGTATCAATCTACATCACCACATTTTAGAATACACACAATCTGAACACTAAACCATCTCGCACAACACATTCACTGAAATCAGGAATCCAACACCCTCTATATCCCTCTGAATTCAGCTATCATACTTAACTTCCTATGCTTCTTTCTGTCAATTTGTAGCATTAATCTAAATGTTTGTAATTACTGAATTCTACCTTGAGAGATAAAATTGATGAAATAGTAGAGGGGGAAGGCAGGGATCCTTAAAATAGTTCATACACCTATGTCAGGTCAAACAATTGTTTACCAGTGAACCATTTGTCTTGGTTTCCTTTGTATCTACAAGCAGCAAGGGTTATTTTTCAAAAGGTGTTTTGGGGTATATTTCAAAATCATGATATCGAAACCGTAATTCTGAAACACAGGTCACTTGCACAAGGCCAATCTGCCTTCTTTTTTATACCATTTTCCTTCTCTTTCATTTCATATTTAAAATGTTAAAAGCATAAACAGCCTAGTGACATACCTTCATCAGAGAAATTATCTCAAGAACCGTTTTGTGTTAATGAAGTATATTTTTTAATTTCCTTTTTCATGCATTTTCTATGCTTAGATATCATCTAAATGAAATCAAGCTTCCTTATTGCTGCTAAGCGGACAATAGGCAATAATTGGATAGTTATCCTAGAAATAAGCATGGAGGATACCTATTACAGTAATGTGAGTTTAATGATAATGTTAAACTCACAAACAGAAGCTTAATGTTACTGAATAACCAGGCCTGACAGCTTGAAAAGCTAAAAAAGAAGTCTAAAATTTTATTCTATTCATATAGAACTGAATTAAATAGAAGACTACATTTTAAATCACAGATTCTGAGAATATTGCTAAGTGTTCCTATCATTCTCAAAGTCATTATTAGCCTGGGAATATTTAGATTTCTAATCATTGTGGTGTTCCCTACTGATATTAACAGAATTTTTCAATATTTTCTATTTATATCTAGATCAGAAATATGGTCTCCTCTTTTCATTTACTGCGCTATTTTTAAAAATCAGGTGAAAGGAAATCCCGCAGAAGGGTCTTAACAAAAGAAACACTTGTTCTTGTATGGTGTCTTGGTTCGAGATAAGCAACAGCCAACCCCCCCAAGCACAGAGAGAAAAGCCTCCCTCCTAACACCAGGGAAAGGGAGGAAAAGAGAGGGGAAAGAAAAAAAAACCACTTCAAACTGGATTTATACTAAAACTACATGTATTTTTCAGAGAAAGGAAGAGACAATTAGAAGAGAGTACAAATATACACTCACACAAGTCTGCAACAACAAATTCCCCACTTCAACTTAACGAACACACAAATTCTACTGCCCTAACTACACATTACTTAAGAAAAGACTTATTCCCCAGGGAGCAAACTCAAGCAGAAAGGAGAGACCCAGAACAACACATTTTACTTTCCTGAGATACCCTGTGAGCCAGTGGTGGGCCTGGTCCTCTCCATCCCCCCTGGGACAGCATCGTGCGTCCTCCCAAGAGGAGGGCTGAGAAGCGACTGCCTTAACCACTCCCACACTGGTTCCTACTTCCCTGGAGATGATGTCATAATGTGATATGGAATACAGAATTACTGGCTAGAAGAGGTCAGCTGTCAGCTCAGCCCAGCTCAAGTCAGCTGACAGCTTCGGCCTAGTCCAAACTTCAGAGCCCAAATTTAGGCCCACCTAGGTGAACCCATAACATATGGAAGCAAAATGGATTACATGCTTGTTAACAACAGAATTTTTGAAGGTAAGACATTATGAGATACAGAAAATTCGAAATGAAAAGTGCTGAATCCTGCAACAGTTTCATTCAGTTCTTTGTATTATATTAGCAATACTGAATTATTCAAAGAGCTGCTGGGCTTTAAAAAGAATTCTGCATGAGCAAAGACCATAAAGACTTTTCTCCTCCAACATAAGAGGAAAATCAAGTAAGGCACATGTAAAAGCACTAACCTGAGCATATGGGCTGCATTGAAAACAACATCAAATTCCGTATTATCAAGTTCAGCTGCTTTTTTTGCCATTTCAGCTGCTTCTCTCAAGCGGGATTCCTCTAGGAGGAACTGACCTGCAATGGAGAGCATGAACATGAGCCCCCAGAAAATAAGGGACAGACAGTATACTTATGAAAAGGAATTAAAAAAACCCAACAAACTAACAGAAATCCCCCCAACAAACAGTAGTCTTAGATTCGATGTTATTTGTTGATCTGCTCTGTATTTCTATATCTTTAAAATATAGTCAATGTAGAAAAAATGCAATAAATATGACAGGTAATAACAATATTTGTGGAACATATTTAAGAAAAGTGAGAATAATAGAGTAAAACTCAGCCATCAAGAAACAGTACTCCCAACCATTTGAGAACTTGCCCTTCTGCCATTGAACTTAATTTCCTCAAAACAAATTGAAATAAAGTAACATCTACAAATGAAATACATTCTCATTTTTAAAGTGTATATCAAAGTCATATAATAAAATATTTTTGTGTAGCTGCATGAGAACATATTTCTTCAGCTTTAGCATTATAAATGATATTGGCATTAAAATTATTACATATACATACATATATATTTATATATATACATATATATATATATACACACACCGTGATGAACTGGTATTTTATCATGTATTTCAATAACACATAGAGAATCACAACAGGTAGCTTTTTATAAGTTTCCTACATGATACTTACCTTTTATATTAAAAAAAAAATAGAAGATGGTTAAAATCAAGTTACCATAATCATTAAAACAAGCGTCAACTGAAAAGAATGAATAATTTAGCACTAATCAAACTTTAACTGAAGTACAATAGTTTCAAAACAAAACATGTAACATATGAGTTTTGCTTTGAAGAAGATGAAAAAGCAATTTTGAAGGTACTCAAGCAATCTTATTTTTACTCTTTTTAATGATTTGTTCACACCTAATTTGTAAAATGTGTTATTTTTGCAATGACTTTTTAAAGTATTTCAGCTGTCTAGACTCTGTGTCTACATAACTTTATGTTTGGAAAAGCTATCCTCAAGCATGATGATTATACATTTCAGCATCCCATCCTTCCCTTTTTATCTTACTTCATAAGTATGGTCACTCAACCAAAAGTCCGTCATGCCATCTCTGACCATAACCCTCTTCAGAAACATGAGCAAATGATTTCCTCTCATGGCAATGGAATTTCTCTTTTTTCTTTTTTCCTTTCTTCAGGCATTCCCTGTTGCTCATACACTTGCTACATGCAACGCAAAAAACTCATTTAACCAGAACTAGCAAGGTCTGTACAAGCATAGTGAATGCAGAGATGCTTTGGTACAACTAAGACATTTGCAAGAGGAATAATCTCAATACAAAAAACAATGAAAGACAGCTTTCTTAGCTTTTTGTTTTCTCTGTGGATACACTTCAGCTTAGGAGAGATGGAAGATTAGTTACTCAGTCCCCTATATCTTAATTATTCAGATCTGCAAAACTCTTGTAGAAACATCCTGGTGCCTTCCTGCATTCACTGCATAAGGTTTGCTTGCTTTAGTTACACCCACACTGTAATATGTGTCATATTTTGATGCAGCAACAGATGATTTACAAAAAAAGCTTTCTCAGACAGTAAATAAAGGAAGTAATTAAATATACAAAAAGAGATAAAAACATAAAAGAAAACATAGTTTGGGAACAGTTTGGAGCACAAGAAATTAATTTGTCTTCAGAATTAGAAACCATTGGTTGAACCATTAATGGAACTCTTATGAAGGGATCAAAAATGCTTGCAAAAGCTGTAAATTTGCTACCTTTTTTCTTTTTTTTTCCTTTTGGGTATCACATCAGTACAAACTCAGAGTTGAATCTGAAAATTCTCCAGGTAAATCTATGTCTCGGTTTGAGGGGAAAAAACCAAAATGTTTTACCCACAAGCAGGGGAGGGGCCTCCTCCACGATAATCACACACTCTTTATCAAATCTAAGAAAAGGAATTTTAATACAAGAAGGATAACTGATATATATATATATATATATATATATATATGTAAATAGACTAGTGCAACCCACTTCCCCAACACCACAAGAGAGGAAAAAAAAAACAAAAAAAACAAAACAACAACAAAACCCAGCAGGTTTTTTCTCCGGGAGGAAAGGTTATACTCAAGTGTTCATATCACAGCCCGGCTGGCTGCAGAGTGAGTTTCAGTCCCTCTCCAGCGAGACAGACGAGCAGTGAGCTTTCAGATGGACTCAGTCTCTTCCCCCTGTGTTCCCCGTCCAAGAAGCAGAAAGGTACGAGCAACCAGCAGCAAATCCAAGGCAGGGAGCAGCAGCAGCGTGGCATGAAAAGTAGTCCAGAGTAGGCAGCGGCAAGACAGCCAGGAAAAACCCCAGCAGTAACCAGCAGGGCAGCCTGCCTCCTTCGAGCCCCCACTCCCCCGTTCCGCCGAGCCAAGACTCCGGAGAATATCCAAAAAACCAAAAGAGACAAACCTGCCCCCACCCCAGCGATCAACAGTTAACTGCTTCTTTTGTTAACCGCTGGCCTGGGCAGTTAAGTGGCAGGGGAGAGAATTTACATAATAATCTCAAACTACAACAATCTACCAACTACAATAGGTGGTTCATATATTTTGATTTGGGCCGAATTCCTGTTTTCTTTAAAGAGAAATCTTTGAAACAAGCCTGACCAACTAGTATTCCAATTCTCTTCCAACAAATTAGGCAAAACAAAAAAAAATCCCTGATCTTTACGACCCCATTAAAGTGAACCAGCCATAAATTGTTCATATTAAGGTTCTTTTGTTTATGAAAGACCTAGATTAGCAGAATGAAACACTGGTAACTAGATATATTATTAATATATGAAGGAGGAGGATGAGAGCTTTCATATTTCAAGATAGTGAACTATCAGGAACATTCTCAAATAAATATATCCTTAATTTAGGAAAATTTTTTTGCATATTAAAATTTTTAAATAATGTCAACTGCTCATTAAGCAAATTAGTTACATAAGGAGAATAAATCCTTATTATTGTCAATAAAAAATTATTCAAAAGGTTTTAGAGAGAGATCTTTAGAAACATCCTTCCAGTTTGTGTATGAAAGTTTTAACACTGAAGATCAGCAGTGGTTACCTTATGTAAACTTACAACTATGACTTAATTAATTTAATAGTTTGTTTTATATATTTATATAGCTTTATGTTTAAATATTTATATTTGTTTAGTAATTTATAGTTTTATGTTTAAATATTTATATTTGTTTAGTAAGTTATAACTACCCATATGTAATAAAATGTAATTGATACATTCTACTCCATGTGATATAATCCGTTTTTTTGCATTAGATTTATTTTATTAAACAGTAAATGCTTGCACTTCATCCATCTAATTTCAAAAAATGTAACATTATTGGAAACCAATACTAATGGTTTACTGGGACTTTTAAGCAACATGTCAGGTTAAATTTTTGAGAACCTTTCTTCCTTCCTGAGTTGAGTGCAAATGTGTAGTCAGGAGTTTTTAAGACCTTTGACAGCACAGAACTGATTTAATACTTCACAGTCCTCTTATTTATTTTCCCCTTAACTATCTAAGAATCAGAAATAGCATTGAAGCCGCTGAATTCTACACCTGCAGCTTTGTTCAACCTTACTTTTTCTTGAAAATCAACAGTGTTTTTTGAGTCCATATTTGACCAAAAATTCTTTGAGCAATATAAGCAATCTACTGGAAAGTAAGATAAAAGTATGTATGTAATTTAAACAGCAACAAAAAATTTCCAGTTCCTAGAATTGAAAAGAACAATGTATTTTCATCTTTTATCAATTTTTTTAACAAATATTTATCGACAGAAATGAAAGCATACAGCTTTCTATCCTGTATAATTGTCTCTTTAAAATTATCATGAACATTTGTAAAGCAGTTTGTTAAGACATGCACCACCAACAATTTAAAAGCCATACATCTGAAGTGGTAGTTCTGCTGCTTTATTGTAATATGAAATGTATTAATTGGTTGGGATATGTCTGTATGTAATAATCTTTTATGTTCTGAGCACAAAGACATTAGTCTGTTGCTCTAGAATGGGCTTAACTATTCTTTGCAGGCACTGCGAGCTTCTATTTTACTAGATAAAAGTGTAATTTGCTTATTTTACTAGACAAGAGTGCAATTTGCCCCGATCTTTCTTTAGTTCTGATGTTCTCTTTTTTCCTCACTTTACATTCAAAGGTACTTTTTCCCAGAACAGAGTAAATTTCTGAAATAGCTTATCTTGTTGCTGTTGCTTTTGAAAAGAACCATCTTGAATGTTCTCAGAATGCTCTTGGTTCTGCACTTACTTGGGTTTCAATGACTTACACTTGCGTGCTGCTATCTTTAGTAATCCAAGCAAAGCTGAGTAATCTTCTGAATAAGAATGAAAAAACTTCCAACAGCACCATAACAGGAATTTGCTGCTAATATACATTTGTCACCAAGTCTTCCGCTTCTTATCCTCTTCAAAAGAGTTTTATACTTGCACAATATGAAAAGTGGCTCTATCTAGACTCAACTTAAAATCTATTAATAATAATATTCTCTAGAAGTTCTTTTGGCACATTCAACACTGAGGATTTGAAACTGAATATATGTTGGTGCTTTCAAAGCATTTCAAATTTCTACAGAAACCAGAAGAGGGATAGGATTCTGGCTTAACCCATGCATTGTATTTTGTCTTTGAAGCACAGTAAGGATGTAAGATCATGTCTTGAGAATTGAACTATATTTCCTGTGGCATAAGCAGATCCATCACTGAAGTCACAATCAACTTCAACTCTGCTGTGGCAATGCAAAGCAAAAGAGCAATGCAATCAGGGCTTTCTAAATGAAAAACTGAAACAGCATTCTGTGGAAGAAATGAGGAGAGACCTTGCCTGCAAATTGATTTCCAAAGCTTTTCAGGTGATGAATCAAGGTTGCAGATGCAAAGTCAACAGATATGACCTAATATAACTGTTTCCTTTAAGAGTTTCATAACAGATTCATTTGCTGTGAAGGAGCAGTTTCCAGAGCAAAGGAATATTTAAAGATCCTGCTTTCCAGGCCTGTTTAGGCAATTTCTTCCTGAATGTACACGTTGTGACAGGAAAAACCAAGAGAACTTATATCCCAATCACCTAAATGGTAGGAGCATTTAATTTTTTTTGCTGCTCCTTATCTCACATTCCATCTTAATCTAAAGCTGTTCTCTTAGTTTCTTGCTGGAAGGAATTCTGGAGACTACCCTTTCAAGTGGTTCCCATAGAGAAAATTATTTTATGCAAATAAAATATATAGAAACACTACACAAGCCAGTGGGTGCTGCAATATCAGTATACGCACTAGCTTGGAAAACACTTCTTTTTTAGCCTTTTCCTTTGTCTGAATAACTTATCTGTTGCAGTTGTGCTAAATGTACCACTGGATGTCATCCAGAGAATGATCAGAGATAAGAGAAAAAATTAACGAGCAAACCTTTGGGACTTGATGACTAAACGTGACCACATCTGGATCACTGGAAGCTCTCACTAAAACAAAAGATTAATGACCAAAATATATACTACAGAGACCTCATGATTTACAAATACTTAGGAATATTCTGAACCCTATGTCATTTCCCAAACACCTGGTGATGTCTAAGTTTGGAAATATGAAATTTGGATGACAAAAAACAATCAATCTTTGACAGCCTCATACTATCCCCCAAAAACTATTCTCATGAGAGTACTCATAGATCAAAACATATGATCATTAGCAAAGAAGTCTTCAGAGTTGTTTGTGTCATGGGCTTTTTCAGTTCCTGGAGAAACCCTACATTTTGGCAAAATGGGAGAAGCATAGAGACACAATTCTAGCCCTGTCACTGCTGTGCAATATCTATACCACATCTCTTGAGCAATCCAATATATTGTGCTGAGAAAGCAGGGTCAACCATGTATTTGACATGTCAGAATTACTAGATTTAAGGATAAACTCAAGCCAGGCAGCAGAAACATAGAAATTAAGCATTTAAGGTTGGTGACCTAGCTTGTTAGGAAATATTCCACTGCACTGCACTTTAGTGATTGAAAGTTTGGAACAAATAGTTATTATATGGGTCTATAATAATCTTCTTTAATGTTGTGTGATAACAGCCTAGAGAGTAACAAAAAGGACTTCATGTTGGTGGATTCTTCTGAACAGCTCAGCTTCTGGTATATTTTTCAGTTTCACTTTGGAAGTAAGAAATACTGTCTGTTATGTTAGTTCTAGCTAAGATTTTCTTTTATCAAAGTTATTAGAGAGATTTCTGGAAACAGAAAGGTCAGAAACTTAATCAAGTCTTTCTGCAAAACAATTACATGTCCTTCCCTTTTCGGGTCGAGGAATCCTGTCTTCCTGGAATTATGTTCATTGATATTGTAGGAGGAAGTACAAGCCAAAGATGAAAGTCAGGATCCTAATTTGATGACACTGTGCTCAAGATAGAAATACCCTTTCTCCAAAGAGCATATACATTCTAAAAACATGCATTATTTGAGTATCACAAACTTATAATTTCCCTACAAAATCATTGTATGTTAATGTTAGTGTTTCCAAAATATTTTAAATGGCAAAGCCCCTTTCATTTGCAAAAAGGTTCATGAGTGCATATTGGGAAGGCTGGCAAAGTGACTTCCTAATGGACATACTACAACTGGTTGGCTTTGACTCCAGCTCATCAAGGAATTTAATTTCTCAATACATAATCACCATGTTGGATCTGGTGTTCCAAATGCAGCAGATCCATGCACTCTCTTATTAATCATTTGGCATATATTGCATTCAGCTAAGCTGTCAGTCAGAAATAGGACAATTCACTCACTGGAATTATGGATTGTCATTCATTTCATTGACAAAAATAAAAACTGACCTTCCTATGGACTAGGATGACATTTCTTCCATCAACATAAAATTCTCCTGTAGAAATTAGTAAGATTTCATTAGGAGGTTATGGTTGATGTTTCTCTTTCTTACAAACAGAAAATCGACATTTTATTTTTCATTAGTATACTGTTTTTTTTCTTCATAAGATCTCTTCCTTAAGCATGTAAAAAAAATATAAAGCTTTCCTAGGCTGCTCTTTAGTTGATGAAGACCAAAGACACAAAGCTCCAGCACCGTGAATAATGTGAGTACATGAAAGAGTTGCCTCCACCCCAAATCTGGGTAGCCTGTTCCAATGCTTGACAACCCTTTCAGTAAAGAAGTTCTTCCTGATGTCCAACTTGAACCTTCCCCTGACACTACTCGAGGCCATTTCTTCTTGCTCTGTCACTTGTTGCCTGGGAGAAGAGATCAATCCCCACCAGGTTACAACCTCCTTTCAGATAGTTGTAAAGAGCAATAAGGTCTCCCCTGAGGCTCCTTTTCTGCAGGCTAACTCAGCCACTCCTCACAGGACTTATTCTCAGATCCTTCACCAGCTCCATTGGCCTTCTCTGGACATACTTCAGCACCTCAGGATCCTTCTTGCAGTGAGGGGCCCAGAACTGGACACAGGACTCAAGGTGTGGCCTCACCAGTGCTGAGTTCAGAGGAACAGTCACTGCCCTGGTCCTGCTGGTTACACTATTCTTGATACAAGCCAGGATGCCATTGGCCTTCTTAGCCACCTGGGCACACTGCTGGCTCATGTTTAGCTGACTGTCAACCAGCACCCCCAAGTCCTTTTCTGCTGTGCCACTTTCCAATCACTCTGCACCCAGCCTGTAGCTCTGCAGGGTGTTATTGTGACTCAAGTCCAGGACCCAGCACTTCACCTTATTAAGCCTCAGTCTAAGAAGAATCATCTAAGAAGAAAACTGAATTCACATCTCTAAATATATGAAAATCCTCACACTCACTAAGACATGTAAGCGTATGACTTAAGAATGAAAAAACATGGTGCTTGAAAATTATCTGCTATTATATTTTGGTGAAATTTATTTTGAAGCTCAAACTGCAATAGTTCCAATTGATTTTCAGGCTGTGACACAAGAGTGGTAAAGTAGTCATCTCTGGAAGTAAGATACATACAGAGTGCTCATAGATTTAGGTGAAAATTTAGGCATCAAAAAGGGCTAAAAGTCCTGTGCAGAAACAGTGCTTAGAAGCACATAGGATGAAATTGAAAAACAATAAATACAGCAGTTAACAAGTTAAACTTGTGTAAAAAGAAAGACAATAAAAGCAAAATCTATAAAAATAACTCCCAAATTATCACAAATTCAAAAATCAAAGACTGTTGAAATCAGTATATTTGGGAACATGGTAATTTTTCTTCAATGAGAGCATAGCTAATACACTTCAGTTTTACGTAATCTGAAAGCCTCTTTTTCATTTTGTTTTATATCTGTAACTGGGAATGCACTGAAAAAGGCAGATGATCAATGTGAACTGCCTAATTAAGTGAATGCATAATTAATTTAATGAGAATAATCCATTTTTGTAACAAAAAAGGAATTGTTAATTTAGAGTTATTAGAAGCAATGTATTATTCAAAGGAAACTATTTCAAAAGGAGGTCTCAACAGTGATTAATAAAGCAGATTTAATTTCAGCTTCCCACTGGGTTCTAGACTTTCCTATTCCAATTAAGCCATTACAAAACTAAGTGAGAAGGGACCTCTGTACACACATTTATCTTGAAACCTCACTCCTTTCCTTCTTTTTTCCCAACTCCATTTTCATTACATTGGAGAGAGGACATTATATGCTCTATTTTTAGCAAACAAGTAAAATGAAGTAGGCTTTAGTCATGTTTCTTTTGGGATTTCGGGGTGGGGGGTGTGTTGGTGGGTTTTTGGCTTGGTTTGTTTTTATTGCTTTTAAATAACAAAATATAAACTAAATAAAACAGTTTGGGAGGTCAAATCTTAGCACAACAGACATCCCCGTAGATTTTTGGTGGTTTTTAAGGGAAAGCTAGTACAGAAAGCCTTCAACAATTTCAGACTCCCCAATTACACTGCATTCTACTAAATGAAGAATTTACTTTTGTTTCTTTTGAAACAGACAAGCTCTTTAGTATTTCACTGTTCGAAATTCTCCTCATCCCTGGGCACTGGCAAAATATAAACATTAACTTTCTTCAACTTCTGAGATAGGCTCAGTGCATGCCTTTACTTCCTCTGTCAATACTTCCTATAGTCAATACTATATCCAAAACTAAATAGTCTCTGGGCCATAAGGGCACTGGTCTGACCTGACTCAACATTTCTATGTCTGGCGTATTTGTTAGCAAATTTGATGTACTGATTCTTTAGATGACATTAGGTTCTTAAAATATTTGAAGTTCCTTTGGACCTGTTGAGTTCATAGGTAGCTCTTTGTGGTTTCTCAGATTGTGACTTGGATTCATCTCATTTGATAGAGACAAGAAGCTCAGAAAGAATCTCTTGTATGTCAATGGGCGCCACTTCAATTATGTCATCAATCTCTTACTGACAGATGTTACCAAGGTCTTGCAGAATTCAAAATGACATACTTGAGTTAACTGCTCAAAGTAAACTGCGACGCATGAGAGCTGGTATCTTGAGTAGATGTGGGTAGGATATTTTGAAGCAAACCTTCCCAGAGGGAAAAAAAAGAAAGAAATTCAAAAATAAAGTATTTATTAAGCTCAACTTGTTTTAGTAAAAACTGTTCTCTTTAAGTTGTCTTTAACAAATGTGTATTAAAATATCCAATTGAAAGACTCAAACTTCATAGGAACATTCAAATTTAGTAACCAAAAAACTTCCTCCAGTGTTTTAGTTTAAAAACCTGCATGCTGTGCCACAAAAATAATAGTTTAATTGTCAGAGAATTAAAAAAGAAAAAAATTGCATTGGTGCTTCAGCACTCTTTCCACTGTCACTTTTTCCTGATTCATATGAATTTTCTCTCTTTCATCTGGGAGGTGGTTTTGGTTGCATGCTGTGTACCTGAGCAGCTTCTATCATATCACCCATCAACACTCATATATTTATAAGGCATTGGTTTTGCACAAGGTTCAGGTAATCAGATAACTGGCATATGAGAGGGGGAAAAGAAAAAAGGGGAAAAGAAATATGGTCAGGTGAGCAGCTGCCTGCATTTCAGTCTGAGGGGGGACTGCCATTCTCTCTGGTCACTAGAGGAAAAGCCACTTTACCTTATGCTCAATGAAGTGGCATTGTGTCAACAACCTAAGGGGATTTATAACTCTTCAACTTTTTCCACTAGTTCTCCCTTCAGGCATCTTCAAGTATAATGAGTCTGGGAAACCCTGCTTCAAGCCTAAGCCCATTGAAATCCAAAGTCAGCAATGTATCTACACAAAACTGATTGTCATGCTAGTTTGAGCAGAGAAATGTGCTGTGGTGGTATTATTCAAGGAGCAAACATGAAACTGTTCACCTCTCTCCAAATTTTCATGTGACCAAGTAAGTTGCCTCCTGCCCCAAATCATACCTAAAAATAGCTTTGGCTTAAGGCTTGAATTAAAGCACATTATAATACAAATGTAAGTCACTTAAAAGATACAGCACATTGACAGTCTGTCTCATAGCTCCAAAAAAAAAATGTCCAAAAGGTTAAACGTCAAAAAAACCATCTGCATAACCTGGGAGCACAAATTATAAGGGTGTGCAATCCATGTGCACTTGGAAGAAAATCTTCAGTCCATTTATTTCTGCTAGTCCATCAACACACTGCTGTGTCCCAAATGACCACTCTTTTCATTTGGCTGTTTTGTGAGGTATGTGTTTTTTTAGGACTCATGCCAACTACTTTATTCTCTGTTCCAACATCTTCATGCTGAGGAAAAAAAAAGTAATTTCTAAGATTTACATGCAAAATACAATGTATTTCCCCATAATTAAATGCTTGGCATACAGGATGTAGAATGTACCTGTGACAAGGTGCTGGAATAAATTAATGAGATGGAGAGATAAAGTGTTCCCACTAGGGATTCCCATGTAATATTTGGAATGCCCTCGGTAACACACAGTACACAGTCCTCATCAATTCAAGAAATAGGTGGAAGGGAAAAGAGAAATAAAGCTAAAAAGAAAAGAAAGGAAAAAGGGAAAGAGAAAAAACAAGAACAATTTATTTCAAATTTTACAAAGTCCTGTGCCCAAAATGACAAGGATTTGCAATCAGCTGTACTCTACAGACACACAGGCCAAGCAGAAGTAGACCGTATCTTTCTCAAAGATACTTTGATATAAATATAGAATAACATCACTGATTTTGGTAAGACTATCAGAAGTCATAAAATGAAAATGTTTCTCATGCATTCAGAAGTGTTCTGGGTGTATAATGCTCCATACAGAGAGCTAGCAGCTCTACAGAGAACCTTCTTGTGTCTACTGCCCTTCAACATCACAGTGTACTACGCTGTCATTCCAAACACTGACTAAATTTTGCCCTTCAGTCCTAACCTACTGAGTAGAACCTCACTTACGTTGCAGCAATGATCTCTGCATGAGAACAGAACCCACTTTTTGAACCTGGGGCACAATAAAGGAAAAGTTTGCTAATGTTTTTAGGGAATAATCTTAATTAGGAAACAACACACTATTTTAACATTGTAACCTGGTAATGAAGAAGTCAATATATCAGACATGAATGATGATTTGAATAACTGTTCTTTTAGTTTATAGGGCATTTGAAAATGAAACAGGGAATATTGCAGGGAAGGACAGGCAAGTAGATGAAATAATGAGAGAGAAAAAGAAAAAAGTCTAGATCTGTAATAAAACACATACAATCCTAATGTCATTTGCTGAGATGCAATGTGGAGACCTACCCTTGAATTTGTATGTAAATAAGATTTCCTGATAGATTTCTTAATAACAAAGGCTAGAAGGGGGTTGAGTAGGATTCCAAGAAACAATCAGCTATAACTTTTCCTCATAATCTTGAGGTATCAACTGTACTTATATCCAACTAAAATAATGGGACTTCTGTGCACAAATACCTCTATCACATTTACTTGTACAGACATAAATAGAAGACAAAGTCAAAAACTGCAGTGTTTCATAATGCAAAATAATGCAACACTGGATTGCATTAATTTAAATACAATGACTTGTTCTATGTCCAAAGTTCGATTATGGGAATCTAACAGAGAGAATTTCATATTGCATAGTACCAAACACAAATACAAACACAACATGTGTGCAATTCAGACAAAGATATCACACAGAGTAAAAGTATAGTTATTATGTGAGACTAATTTTCCCTTTTGGCCACTCATTTTTCTTTATTTTACATTTTCTAGTTAGAATCAGAAGAGGAAATTAAAACAATATACAAAGATATATATACTGTGTTTGTGGTTCCCTACTTTTTTCCTAAACTAAGATGAAACTTATTTCTTCTTTCTGTATTTTCCAATTGGGACTACATAGAATGCACTTTAAGATTTATCTATTATCAGCTTTAAAATACAATAAGAATTAGTGCATAAAGATAAATAATTTTGGTTCCTTGTGACTAAACAGAACTGGAAATATTCTTTGCACATGTTCCAAAACCCATCCAAAGCTACAAAGATACCTTCAAATTAACTGTGCTGTAAGCACATGCATGGCTTAGGAGGAAAGATATAGCCAATTTGTCACAACCTGTTGTAATACTTAAGCATTTCAAGCCAAGGAGGTGCTGGGAAGGGGTGAGATGTAAGGCCCATAAGACGCTGTGACATATAGAACTCACACACATCAAAGTAAAACTTCTAGTTGCCCACCCACCGGCAACCAGTGAAGTTAGGCCAAAACTATTAGCAATAATATTCCAGGCCATGAAACTTTGACATATGGCAATAGTCACCTTTGTTCTTTTTCAGGGAGGCAGCAATTCTGAAATACCTCTCACAGGAGGAAAGCTATACAAAATATGAAATTCTTCAGCTCTCCCTCTACAGTGATTAACAAGTTGAAATGGAGATGAAGTTATACATGGTAGATTAGTTTCTTTCCCTTTAAAGAAGATATTTTGCCAGTAGCACTTTTCAAACCTTTAATCGTTTGGAGAGATTAACAGCAAGCCTGTAAAACGTGTGGAAACCCTGTCTATCTGAAACATACCATAATGCATGTAGCAGTTTCCTTTGGTGGGATCCAGCTGAATAGCCTTCATGAAGTACTTTTCTGCTTCACTCTTGCGTCCCTTAAAAAAAAGGGGGGGAAATTATTTTAACAGTGTGTCACCATGGAGCAATCATGTACAGTTAAAACTTCCGAATTCCAGGCACTAGAGAAAAACAACTACTATTATCACTAGATTTCACCTAAATAAGTACGAACGTTGAAGTGTTACAGGAAGTTTTGTGGTCAGCTACTTCATGCTGCAGATCTCCAGACTGAGGAAGAAATGTGTCCAACATCATCAATGTCCAAGAAGTAAGGAACCAGTAGAAATGTGTTGCAAAAAACACTGTAAAGGGCTTTGGGTGAACACCAAGCTCCATGCTATTTTTCTGGACAAGCATTACACTTACCAAGCTAAAATCAAAAGGGAAGGTAGGATGGAGTCATGCTCTTAAAAAAATTAAAAAAAGAAAGAGAAAAATAAAAGAGGTAGGGGAGGTGTTAGGAAAAAGCATGTTTTGGTTCTATGAAATTATGGAATCACAGAAATTTTCAAGTCGGAAGGGACCCATAAAGATCACTGAGTCTAACTCCCTGCTCCTTGCAGGACTACCTAAAACTAAAGAGCAACATCAAGATACACCTTGAGTTCTGACAGGCTGGGTGCTGGAACCACTTTCCTACATAGCCTGGTCCAGTGACCAGTCACCTTCTCAGTGAGGAACTTTTTCCCAAGGTCCATTCTGAACTTCCACTGATGCAGTTTCATTCCATTTCCTCATATCCTAAATAACACTACATATATAGCCAAAG
This sequence comes from Pithys albifrons albifrons, assembly GCF_047495875.1. Taxonomy (NCBI): domain Eukaryota; kingdom Metazoa; phylum Chordata; class Aves; order Passeriformes; family Thamnophilidae; genus Pithys; species Pithys albifrons. Next base: position 60,130,597 of record NC_092460.1, read on the forward strand.
GCAAGGCTAATAGAAAGGTACATAACTAGAAAATATTTTGGATTTTAGTGTGGAATATAGAGAAATATATATTTCTGATTTTAATGTGAGAAGTAACATTTCATCAGAAATCGATTCTGTCAACCATAAAATGAAACTGTAATAGAAATGATAATTACTAAAGACAGTGGTTAGGAAAAAAAAAAACAAAATAAAGACCCAACAAAAATGATGATAAAATGAGCAGACATTTTTTAAGGCACAAATTTCCTTATCACTGACATCACCAAGCCACTAAAGTTGCATTATTGGGTCCAAGTGCCAGAGCAGATCCATTAGTGGTCATTACTCTTGAAGAAAACAGCAATATCAGATTAACCTACTCTGATACTCAAAACATGAATCACCGTCACATATTCAGTAAGATACCTGGAACCTGTTTAACCCTAACCTCATGAAATTAGTTGCTGTGGTTTTATAAAATAGAAGGCCTCCAGAATAAAGAACAACTAAGCTTAACCCCTGTGGAAGAAAGGTATTGTGGTCTGCACCTCTCAAGTTGCCTTGAGTGTTATTTCACAGATATAAGCATATAGACTTTCTCAAGTTTTGTGGTCTGGAAACAGACATGGCGTTCATCCTGCACTATCCCACAAGTTAACATAGGAATAATAACAAGGTCTGTTCATGATTACAGCTGCTCCAGATTCTCAGTATTTCCCTCAAGGGCCTTAGATACAATAAAATAGACAGAAGGAAGTTGCATAGCACACCAAGAACTGTATCAAGACCAGGTTCCATCAAAACCAACACAGAAGTCATATTTCAAGAGATCGTCCTGGCATAGATATAAGCAGTCTTAACATTTACAATATTCCAGTTTCACAAAATGAATGTTCATTGGAGGTAAGAATTTAGCCATATTATTTAGTAAACTTTCTTTGGCAAACTCGTATTCCTTAAAGTCAAATCCATGTGGTACAAGATTCCTGCCACATGGTGCAACTACATGACAGAGTACATTCTCTTATACTGCTGTGGCTCATCCCTGCTTAAAAAAAAAAAACACAAACAAACAAAACAAATCAAAACAAAAAACCCAACCCAAATGAAAAAAACCAAACCAACAAAAAGATCCCAACAAATGCACAAACAAAAAACCACAGCCCAGACTGATTTTTCTTCTGCTGCTAGTTCAGTAAAGATATATCTAAAGTTTAAACACAATTTCTGTTTTCTGCGGTTTTTTTTGTTTTTCTTTTAATGTGATACAACGATAGTTGAGAACAAGAAGTGAAGAAGAAAATAATCACCGATTGAAAACACAATGCAAATTTGGGTCACTATCATAATTATTCAAATTAAAATAATTGGCGGGGGGGGGGGTGATAATCAAACTTTAATTTTTTCACATTTAATGCCAAGGTTGGCAGTTGTGATCTGGCAAAAGTTACAATGGCATATTTAAGTCCAGCATTGCAGCTTCAAAATGACGGGCACCAAGCATATGTATCATTAATACTGACAGAATCTACATCTACATATTTTGCATAATTGCTTTTTTTAACACTAACATAATTAGTTTTAGCTGGCTGCACTCTGTGTCTCTTTCTACCACATAAAAGGACAGTTCATTGAATACAGTCACAAAATCATAGCTTCTGCCTACAGAACTAAAAGGCCACAAACATTTGTCAAACATGATTAATTTATATTTACTGGAATCACCAAAAATACATGACTGTTGCACTCTTTGTGGCACTTTCCAAATGGTTTATTGCACTCAAGTTAAGGCCAGTCAAGAGACCTGGAATACATAATGATGACAGGTGCTAGCATACATATAATCAAAGAACTGTGCTATTAACAGGGTCAAATGGTGATTAAAGGAGGGGAGAAAAATCTTGAATTATATCTGCCAAGACAAAGTTATCTGATTAAAAATGATTAGGAAAGCTCTATTTGTTCATGTCGACCACCATTTTCATATATCCACATTTGTCAGAAATTAAAAAAAAAGAAAAAAGAATAAAAGTATTAAAAGTGTTTTCGTGCAGAATGGCATTGTGACAAACATTTCAATACATTTTCTTTAGTGCTGTCTACTATGAAAATGTCAGTACCTCAGAATAGACTAAATACGTATTATTTTTTGTGTCAAATTATGTAAAATTCAACCACTTGACAGAATCAGGCTATTTCATTATTAAAATTTAGTATTTATCAACTTTTTTTCAACTATCCAGTGTATACCTTAATTACCACAACAGAATGTATGCCCTATGTAGTTAGCTTGACATCAATCCCTGTCATTGCTCCTTTCCTGCTGCTGTGCTTTTGGTGCTAAATACAGTAATGGCATAAGGGAATAAAATTCTGACCTTTAAAGAAAATCCAAATAATTTTTTAAACAGATGGAAAGTACCAGTCTGGGGCAGAGAGGCATTTGGTGTGCATGTTCACTGTTATGTATGCAGGCATTGAGAGCCACTGGAACCCTTACAATTTCTAGCAGCAGAGTGTGCAGTCATATATGCACAACGACATGCTTTGGCAAATTCACAAAGCAAAAAAATGTAAGTTTACAACTGTATGATAGTAGACTTATTTGAAGGATAAAAAAGGTATTCATAAATTTTAATGAAAATACTTGATGGCTCTAGGATCAATAATGGCATGCAAAATACCTTTCACCTGTTGCTCACCAGTTTACATCCAGCCCAGGAGGTGTAGCTAAAGAAAAAGTGTTATTTGACAGCTACTGGACTAGTCAGGACAAATGAGTGGGTGGTCCTAGTCCAAGCCCTAATGGAGATTCTCTGCACAGATGCACAGACATAACGACATATTTATGGTTTTTCAGTACAGAGACTAACAACAGCAAATCATAAAACAATTAATGTGAATCTCATTGCTAAGGAAAAAAAACCCTAAAAATGATGAAGACATTTTAATAATTTTAATTGATTTGGAAGAGTGGGATGATATTTGCCTTGCTGGACCCGGACCTAAAGCATATAATGAGGGCAAACTTTCACTACTTTTCCATTAATAAAGAAAACTTCAGTTTCCCTCTCTCACATCCAAAAAAATTCAAATTGCCTATGATTACCATTTTCAAGCAACGTCAACAAATTTTAAAGGAAAAAAAATAAAAAGCGCAGCTAAGTGACACAGGGCTCTTACAACATTGCACACAAGTTGTCCTGGCTTTCAGAAATACCTCACTCTCCACAAATCATGCAGACTTCAAATCAGAATGGCTAGTTGCTCGCAGTTTCAGAAGCCAAACAGTTAATTGTTTATACACTAATTCATAGGCTTGATTTTTTTTAAGGCTGGTTCTTTGTAGTTGACTGCAAAAGATTTTTTGTTTTATTGGTTGTTTCTTCCCTAAAGACCAGAACAATGTATCTGTCCGTGCTAATATGGTCAGACATATTGCTTAACTGGGCTTTACTACACATCACTGTTACGATCACCGCAATAAATGAAAGAGAGCTAGCTAAGGGCAGCTGATACATTCGTGAAGGCTGTATTTATCCTTAAAATATTAAAAAGCCGAGGACAAAACTACCATTTTGATATCCACCCCAATTTTTTTTCCCCACTTTGCTGGCAGACTGTGCCAAATTCATGTTGAGGCAGCTGTTGTACTTCAGGCTGCTGGAGGCCCAGGGACCCCAAGATGTAGTAAAACTGGAAAATACTAATACAGCTGAGCAGCTCTGAATAACCCTCTTGTGGAAACTATGATGACACAGTGGCACCCAGTAAGGTGGTTCAACAAATTAGGTGGTCTCTGCAATTTGAACCAACTATATTTAATAAATATTCATCATTCTCCAACATTTACAAGGATTTCACCAATAGGAGAGAGACTTCATTCTTCAATATAGGAGGTTTTTGTGGTTTTTTTTCCCAAGCTTTAACTGGTAATTATGTCATTGCATAAACAACTCAATTTGTGCCACAAATGCATTTGACTGTCATTTCTCACATCTGTTCAATTTCTTTTTTTTTTTTTATTTTGGCAAGCATTCACATTTTTAATTGATTTATGAAAGGTTGATTTATGGAAGGTTGATTAAACAGTGGACACTGAATGTATTAAAAAAAGACTATTTTACATGCTTTCTTCTTCCTCTCTAAGACATTTTAAAGTCACAGACAGACTACACAAGTGAACTGATCCTGTGACTTTCTATGTTTACTTAAGTTATTGCAAACCTGCATATCTTTTTCATAACCAGTTCCTTTTGCCTTACAAAAGTTGTGAAGGGATAGGCAGAACACAATTTAAGTGGTGTGACACTGAGTAAATTAGTAATATACTCTTCAAAGCTTTTACTTAGCTGGACTAAGGAAACAGGAACTCAAGAGTTATGTCTTACAGTCATGTTATTAACACAGGCAAGCTTTCCACCCCTTCTCTAAATATTAATAGTTAAGAAACAATTTTAATATCTAGCATTTAGTTGCTAAAGGTATTCTTTCTTTCCCTTTATTTTGCTGTTATTTCTACAACTCTTCCCTCTTTACCCTGAATTACAATGCAAATATCTTACACCATAATTTGCATGTGAAATGCTAATGCAACTGAAATATACAGGACTTGCATTATTAACATCAAAGGTCCAAAATTTATCTCAGTTTCTATACCTTCTGTGCATTAAGGAGATAAATCTTGCCTCTTCATATCATCCTTATTAAAATAAAGTAAAAGTAACTGAGCATAGCAGAAAAGCAATGACTTCTACAGGTTAACATCTGTCCCGGAGAAACACACATATGAGGCAACATTTGTAAGGAGAAGTGAATGAGAAGCAAGCAATATATATTTCACTAGAACAAAAAAAAATAGTTGTGAGAGGGGAGGAGTTTAAAGTCATGCAGAGCTGTTCTTTGTCCAACTAATATCAGTAGGCTCATAAAAGATGCTGTTAAAGTTTTCCTCTCTCATAGCCTTAGATGATCATAGTGAGAAATAATACTGATACTAGTACTGATCCTCAAGCTTTGTCTTTCTAGCATGTTCAGTAATATTATTTCTTTGGTATAATATATTAATCTCAGTGTATGGGTGCATGAATTGGATTATGCTGGAGGAAATTAGGTAATAAATCTGTATCTATCAATTCACAACAATTCACCATATACTAATCTTCACCTTATAATAAATGTGAGGCAGCTTTCTTATTACTGTTCAGTGTGACACATCCACATAACCTTGTCAGTGAGATCATGATTGAAACCCTCCTTCCCAGTCATTTCACTGGGCCAGGGTCCTCACACACACGAGTCTATGCATACTGCTTGTGTAATCCAGTACATGCTTTTGGAAATACACCTTGGTAGGATCAATAAAATGCAACATCTTGTTTTAGTTTAATCCTCTATTTGCACCTTAAGTGGTTCACTTCCATCTTAATATATCACATAAGTCCTTCTTCAACCACATGCAGATTTTTGCTGAGTAAAAATCCATCTACTAGCTTCACTGACATTCAACTGAAGTCTGTATAATTTTTCTATGAGCCAAAGTTAATTTAGAGAGAATAACATAAACCAGGTTCTCGAGTCTACATCTACAGGGATAATTTAAGGCATGATAACCAGAGAACTGAGATTTAGGCAGTGCCCATTGACTTTGGCATGAATCCACTGGAACGTAAGCATTTTTGAATGTGACACTCCTGCTTATACATAGATTCAGAAATTTAAAGCACAGCTCACAATTTTACTGGCTTGTAGAGTGTTTGAAAGACTATTAGGGTAATAGATTCTTCAAGTAGTATGTGTCATATTTTATCAATAATATATTAAAGCTATTGGATGTCCATTTTCTTGCTTTATGTGTCTCCTATCACAAAAAACATTCTTGTTCTATTAAAGCATCCAAAGTAATATAGAAAAGAAATTTAGGCACAGAATTTTTTTTCCCCATTGGGAGTTTGTTTTTTTTCTTCTGGTAGTTCTGTTTGTTTGTGGGGTTACTTTCTTTTTTAATAATGATATATCGATTTTTTAGTCTTTCTTTTGGGGCAACTCATAGTCTAAAAGGAATTTAGATCATTACATCACTGTGGGAACCAAGAAATATTGTGTACAGTCTTAAGTAAACTTTTAAAGAACAGATTTCATTCTACACCTTGTGATTTACCCACTGTCAAGACCCATATTGAAATGTTCACCTTGGTCATTAAGCTTTAGATTATCTTGTATCAAGAATATGTAATAAAATTTTAAGTAAATGTCCATGTTAGTTCCTTTCTTTTCCATTCAATCTTAAACCACGTTTTATATTTTCTGATAAAGTAGTGTATTAATATCTACTCATATTTCACTGGCCAGTCAGTAGAATATAAATTCACTTTCTTCACATACTGTTTTCACTGAATGCTATGAATTTCTTCTAAGCTAAATATGGCCTAGATAATACATTTTCCCTTGATTACTGACAAAATTACTACACACAGAGTAATTATGGGTGACCAGCAGCTATATTCAACCATGTAACAAAACAAAAAGATCTCTCTCTGGTGGGTTGGAACTAGACGATCTTTAGGGTTGCTTCCAATCTAAACCACTCTGTGACTCTTTCATGAAAGCAGTTCATCCTGTGTCAGCAATGTTCTCAATAAAAAGCTTTAAATTTATGTTGAGTAAAGCGAGAAGTTTAGGGCTCCCCCTTTCCTGTCTACAGGAAGTTAGAAACACGATACAGAAGATGAGATCCCTAAAGGAGGTTAGTGAGGGGTTATGTGCCTAAATACCTGCTCCAGATTCATTTATGAACTAGACAGATATGTTATATTTAAATGAAAATACTCTGCTTTACAATTAATACTATTACAACTGGCATGCAGCCAAGCATATGTCCTAAGGGGACTGAAAAGTATATCTATGAATGCAATACTTATGGCATACAGCCAACCTCAGAAGAAATACAAGCTCAAGAGATGTCAGCTATTGAAATTTCTGCAGTTCGGAAATCCTGTCATTCAGCCTGGATGTGTTAAAGATCCAGATACACCAGATAACCAAACCTTAAAAAACTAGGGCCCATAGTTCTGAAGTCAATAGACACGATTTTCCACAATGACAAAGGAAACCTATTCCTCCTACCCCCTAGAACTGAATTGCTTGCAAGCTGGAAACCAAAATGAAAACAACTTCTGGCATATTGCAAATTCACAACTAAATACAAACTTTGTGCTTGGATCAGTTTTAACCCTCCAGAGATTTCAAGTGGCAAGAAAAATCATAGTGTCTGCATAAGCTTCTAAAGACAAACTGAATACAAGAAAAAAAAAGCAGTAGTGGCTATTGCTTGGCTTAGCTCTATTTCTTAGGGAGGGCATTCTCCAGGATTCAATGTCATTTCTATATTGCTATGATGTGAGTTTAACTGAAATATTCAACTTTCATTAAAAAATTCTTCCTAGAAGCAGTACTAACAGCCAAGGGATTTAGTCTCCCAAAATTAAATACCTAAGAGCTTTGCTGATCTAATTAAATTGACCTGTTCAGAAAATGCCTTTTCATAAATTAAAGATTTCTGTATATGAAGGCATTTGTCATTCCCTAAAGTATTACTAAAAACACTTTTGTTTGGTTTAAAGGAATTTATCACTAAAGAAGAGATACACTGTTCTAGAAAACCATACCTAAATTTAACACAAATCATTTCAATAGGTCTGTCTTAAAAACAGTCACAATTCTTTTGACACCATGACTGTTCTCCCTCATTCCTGCTTTCTTCTAAGTTGTGTAAAGTTAGAAACAGGAAAAAAGTAGCAATCAACTAATGACATTAAAAAATGACAATATGACAGAGTTTTCCAACAGAAATGCAAATTTCCTTTCTGTGCTGAAACACTAGCACAGAAAGTAATTACGGCAAATGTTGAATTAGTCTATTCATTGCATTGTCCCCCTTTTCCTCTGCTGTCCCATTTTTTCTGTTCTTCCTACCTTCCATTCATTTCTATGGGTTTTTTTTAATTTATATTTATTTGAGATGACAGTCAAGACCTACACCAAGTATTGATTACAGTAGGGTATTTGACAGCAGCATTTTGAGTCATTTCACAACTAACTAAAAATGGCAGGATTCGTCTCTGGCCTTCTTTCTGTCAGGAACATAAACAAGAAACAACTGCAGGAAAAAATATGGGCACCCACTAAGGAGGAATTATTTTGAAATTTAAGAAAAGTATTAAACTTCACTGTTCATACTGAATGTCCCAATCCTGTTACTTTTATTTTAATCCAAAACACTGTCTGTCTCTATCATGTCTGTGACTGCTTTTTCCCAGTCCCCCTTTGAAGAAAACATTTTAAAATAAAATATTTTAGGGAATCTTCTAGGATGATTATTACTGAATTTAATAGTTTGGAGCTGCAGCACAGAAATTTTACAAGGCAAAGTAAATTTTTCTTACAGCACTTTGAGTGATTTTCCAAGCCAGCAAAAAGTAGCAGATTAACAGCACTGTGTGGTGCCACGTAAAATGCAAGAAAATACTGTGCAATTTTTTCCAGAGAAATAGCAAAGCCTGTAATTCCCAGATACAACACACTAAATGTTACAATATGAGCCTGTCCCTAAGTACTTTAGCAATTACAGGCACTACTGCAACCTATGCAGGGTGGTTTGGGGGTTCAAGTTCACTCAAAACAAATAAAACTTCAAAACATTTATTTATAATTGAAATAAGCCTTCTCAGACTAGTGTGCCACTGTAACAACCATCCACTGACTGATGGCAGAGAGGCCAGACATTAGGAGGGAGGGTTTCTTAGTCTTCTCTTTAAGACTATAAAGTGAGAAGAGGGAAAAAAATTAAAAGCCTTTCTTGCAAATTATTTTTTTAGGATGATAGACAACGCTTACTCTTCTAGAAGAACTGCTCAAATAATGGAAAATAAATTACAGCGCACACTCAACACATCACCTGGCACTGTCATTTTTGACAGACTCATTTTATCTTAAAGCTGGAAGCCCTGCAATTTTAAAGACTTTTTTAAAAAAAATGTTTTTCTTTGTGATATAGGAATAAATTACTTAAGCAAGGGATGAGGCTCAGATGCTGTGGTACCAAATTGCTGTGCTACCAGGAGTTTGGATAGGTTAACTAACACGTCACACTGACAAATGAATTCCACAAGTGATTTAAGCAGCTTAACAAGTTAAAGGTATGAAAAACACATAATGCTAAAGCATTACAGTTCTAAACAGCTACATGTTGTTTCAAAAAAATAAAAGCACAAACTTAAGCCTCAGACAACTGACTATTTTCCAATTATTCTACTAGCTGAGTTACTAATCATGTTTTTCAACCACTAAATTATGCTGTCCTAACATCCTTTCAAGAATATTGTAGCTTACTGAGCTGTAATCTTTAGATATGAACACATAATATGATCCAACACAGGAGTTAGGAATTTCTTGTGACTTATGATAATAGGTAACAAGACTGTAAATTCTTTAGCTATTCCTCTGAAGCTCTTAAGATTGTCTGTTTTTTCCTGCATATACAGCAGTATGCCCAAGTCCACCTGGCATTTCTTGTATCTTTTCCAACCTGAGTGATCCTATAATTCTGTCATGCTGCTTTTATTAAGTCTTAATACTGGCAACAGACTTGAGGAGGCAGAAAAGCTGGGGTTAAATTTAGGCCACTTCATTGGAATTAAAGTCTGGAAGTAAAATATATCTGAATTTGTGAACTTTACAGGTCTGACTTTACTGCTAGGGGGTTTTATACTCGAATTACCTTTGGCTGGAACTTGGGAACTTGCTGAAACTTACCTCCTTTCCTCCCTCACCCCCCAGGTTCACTGACAGAGAAAAATTTTTTATCTATATTAGCACCTACGTCCACCCTTCACTTCATCAACCATCTCACATTTCTCTCCTGGAAAAGAGACACAGAGAAGTGTGATCAACAGTTTCATCTCAGCACCTATATTCAGAAACAGGTTTGTAAAAAGTCTGAATGCTTGGTTCTAAAAGAAGTGGGGAAAGAAGCCTCTCAAATGTCTCTCCAACATCTCTCCTCTAACATCCAAAAACTAACTGCAGTAGGCTTTTCTCTCTCCTAAATTTACAGGCTGTGAGAAAATGATCATGAGCCCAGGTAGCAAACTGTAATAGGAGAATAAATCACAGTGGTACTTCAAGTTGGGCAGGGGCTGAAACAACTATGCCAAAGGCAGCAGCTCTAATGTGAATCCCAAGTCTATGAAGATTTCCAGGAAGCATGTCACTTATAGCAATCATATATGTGTGATGGGAACTAATACTAGGACACTTCAGTGTATCAGAAACTAGACATTCATATAATGTGAATCACTGAGCAGACAGTGAACTGTAAAACTGATCAAGAACAAGTGAACAACATGGAGACAAAAATCCATATTTTACTGCCAAATCTCTTCATCATCTCTTTTCCTGTTGAATGTCTTTTCAGACTTTGTAGCTGAAAGAACTAAAAGAAATAAATGCTAATTTCCAATAGACCAAATATAAAGGAACTTTATTTTTCATGAATGAAATAACCACATGAAAAGTGTTCTGCCACCTCTAATTACTTAAGATTAACATCTTGTCTTGCTATATGTTTATGAAGTCCTACGAGTCAACAGGACATCAGCACCATCTTTTCAGCTTATGCTGCTGTCAGTAGAATGGATATCAATTCTATCTGTACATACTGCCATGAATATGAGAATAAGCAACCATAAAAATAGAAAAAAGTGACAAGAGATGATAGCAAACAAACGTGATGAGAATAGACTACAATTATGGCACAGAGCAAGTATAGGTAAGCAAGTGTGTGTTGAGAAAACAAAGGTATAGTATTTTATTGCCTATCACAGTGAAGTATTCAGTGTTCAAACCTGTGTACATCTCTTCTCCTCCTTCCTAATGAGATACGTCCTTCCACAAACACAGCTCAGATGCTCAAGGCACAATCCACCCCAGACACATCTTGCATTTATATCCCTGGTGGAAAGTAAACAGCTCAATTCTGCTATAAGGATTCATGTACATTTTTAATCACTTCCTTCCAAACAATAACAATAATGTTTAATCCTATACCTCCATTTTCATAATGAGGAGACAAAATAAAATAAATAAAAACTACTACCTCACAGTGTTTACACAGTTCTGGGATTTGGGGATTTTGATATTTTGAAGAAAACTGTGAGACCTTATTTCCCAGAACCACTGCAAGACTTTCCCTAGCAGACCTCGTATTTCACACAATCAGCAGTTCAAAAAATTAACCAGAAAAGTACTGCAATAGGGGAATATGTGAATTAAAAATAAAAAAAAAAAAAAAAACTCACATAAAACCAAAACAACCAGAAAAAAGGCTATTTAGATTTTAAGAAAATTCTTTCCCTCCTGTACTGGTTCTGGCCAGGACAGTGTTAATTTCTGCAGTACCAGTGAGGGGTATGACTAGGACCCAGAGGTTATTCGCTACTCCCTCATGTTATTTTCTGGGGACAGGGAAGGGGTCCTTGCCGGTCACAGAGCATGGCAGAATGGTTGGATATGGTCAGGGGTTTCTGTGTGGTGAACATTCGCATGTGAATCATTCACCTCCGTTGTAGAGTCTGTTATTAATGTTGTTGCTGTTACTGTTCGTTTCTTATCTCATTGCTGTTTCCATTAAATTCTTCTTATCTTAAACCATGATCTTTACCTTTTGTGCCTCCAATTCTGTCCATCCCACTGCAGAGGGGAGGGAGAGGGCAGAGTGAGTGAGTGTCACATGGTTTTTAGTGTTTCAGTGGGAACACTGAATTGGGAAACATTCCTAAACCACAACACTTCCCCACAGCAATTTCAATAAATTAGAACTTTTATGTCAAAGATCTGGTAAGAAGAAACGAATACATCTGACTTTTTCCTATTACCTTTAGGTGCAAGATATAAAGATATCTTCCAGAAAAGCATGGTAAATTAGGAAATTTTTCTGTATCACTTACTCACAGTTCTATTCCAGAGGACAGCAATCAGTGAGTGCATGTATTTGTCAAATCCTAGTGATTTTAACTGTAACAAAATTGTAGAAAAAAAATGCCTTCCCAGAAGCTGGAACTTACAGGCAGTGGCGATATAACACTACCCTCTTGACTTCCACTACAAGCTAAAAAATTCCCATCCAAGTAGCTTTGAATCAAACCCTGTATTTGACATTACATGATAACTGCCCACCTTTTAATTCTTTCTAACTATGTTTTCACCTATTACTCATACAGAAAACTTCTGTTCTAATTTCTCCCCCTTTTTCTAATTCAGATACTTTTAGCAGTAATATACCTGCTGAAATTAACTATGAGTTGTTGTTTTCCAGTGGATATGTTCCCTGTGTAAAAGGACATTTTTGCTTGAAGGCAGCTCATAATCAAGGTCATAGAAAAACCTCATTGCTAGGTGAAAAGTTGAGAAGATATTCAGACTGAAGTACAAGGACTGAGGAGCCATACAGGTGTATCAGTAAAGGATACAAAGCAAATATGAAACTACTAGGGGTGAACAATGAGAGCAAATGCAGAATAGGTAAAAATGAAAGGTAATTTGGTCACAAAAATGGGAATGAGAAAACAAATAAAAAGTAGTCTTAAAACAGAATTTTTTGAGTGAATAAAATAGAAATCCATTTTCATCTTCAAAATGTGTGAAAACCGAGGAGGGACTGGCAATCTGCTATAACTATCATATGGGGCCAATTTAGCTGGAGCTACAAGCCTATCTACATTCAAAAGGCAAGTAGACTTTACAGAAATAAAAGTGTTCAACTCTTCTGACTTTTTTAGCTTGTAGTAGTTGAGTAGCTCTTTTCACATGCACAGAGATACTCCTAAAGAAGTGTTAATTCAAAGCATGAGTCATGTTATTCACAAAATGTAGGTGATACACAGCCACACGCTGCTACAACTGAGTCAAATGCTGAGTATCTTACTGAATTAATATTATTACTTGTGATACATTTTATCAACCAGAGAACTCCTTACTGTGCATTATAAAGTTTCTATGCTATTATAACTTTTCTTCTGCCACAGAGTTGGCAATACTTCAAGAATAGATGCAATGTCTCAGAAAAAAAATCCAAAACCTACAATGTTGTCACAATCCTTAATTTAAAAAATTACTTAAACAGTGTGAAGAAAAGGGTAATAAGAAATTCTCAGGTCAAAGTCTTCTCATCCCTTTACCTAACCTACTCAAGGGCCCTGGGACCAGTTTGCAGGAGCTGCTGATAAACTCACCGTCAGAGCCAGCAGTTTTCCATAGGTGAGATGGGCTGGGATGTGGTCGCTCTTGGATCGCAGTGACTCCACATACCAGTGCTCTGCTTCTGGCAGCCGGCTCATTCTCATATAGGCTTCTCCTACAGGGGAAAACAAACACTGCTGAGAATACTCCACATTTCTCAAGGCTTCCATAATTTATCTCATGTATAATTTTTTCTGTCTTAAATGTGCAGAGATCTTGAAAAAGGTGAGGTGATTTGAATACTTGCAATGACATACACACACACAAAACCCCCAAACCCTAAAGACACTTGAATGAGAAGATTGAATTAAGATCTTATTAGGGCTGAAAGAGCATGGTTGAGATGAAACTCTTGTGGGAACAGAACTGTGAGAGAGAGCTTCAGCTGCTTGGTTTCAGTCAAAAGTCTCAAAGTAACAGAAATTTTATCTCATCTACTGAAAAAAAGCTAATTCTTTTTCATCAGTCTACATTGCAAATCATGGAATAGCTGTGAGGATATAGAAAAAGTTTTCATTTAATCAGAATAAATCAAGGATTAGATTTTGTTTTAAAAACTGGTGAAGTTTAAGAAAACAATCCTGAAACTATACTGGAGGGAGAGACAAGACATTGAAAAACCTAATCTCTGAATGTAGTCATATTAGGTCATCTGTCACAATTTTTTTTTAAATTGGAATATACCTTCCCTTACTTTAAATTTCTATTCTTAAGAACTCACATACAAAATGATTGAAATCGGACATTTTTAAAGCAAAATCCTTTACTGTGAGAGACTGAGGCACGCAATGTTGAAGAACAACAGATGAATAGGAACCAGAAAGCCATATACTGTTATACAGATAATTGCAGTCAAATTTTCTGAGAAAGAGTTTAGCATACACAGCAAGACAATCTCTTTCTTCAAGAAGCAAACAACCAAGGTTCTCAAAGGTTGGAAATAAGCAATATCAAACATGTATGTAATGGTGAAAACCAGAGATTTCAGACTAATACTCTGCATTTACACTGCTCTTTCACAAGGGTTCTAGTATAAATGTGCCCTTACCTAAGCCAAAAACAGACTGAAAATGCCTACTGGAGATACTGGATTTCATCATCTCACCAGCTGATACATTTCAAATAAATGGCTAAGCATCTCCCCAAAATTATGAAGTCACAGTTTATCAAGCACTATTACTGCAGGATCAAGAGAGGACTACAACTGACATCCAAATAAAGGTCAGCTAAGGCTGTCTCCAGGTGAGCCACTGCCTCCAGTTATGCACTACATGGAAATTAGTAAGTGTGAAGGCATCAGATGGACCAATGTCCTTTATTTAACATTGAAGCCAACAACCACCCCCCAAAAAACTCAGAGAGAAAAAGATGATCAAAGAAGTAAAATAAGGAACTCCTACCATAGGAGCTACTATTTCTTAAGTATTTACAGAGGCAATGGAGGATTTTATTGAGGAAAGAAAATTGGACAGGGCCCAGTTAGTTTTGGGGGTTTTTTTGCTATCTTTGCGACCAGAGGATAAGGATCCCAGGCAAAACGTGGCACAGGAGTTAGGGTGAGGTGCATGCAAAATGACCAAGCAGCAGCCCACAGACAAAATGAGAATGATGTAGTTAGAAGTCAGGCTGAGCCAATGCTAAGGAAAGCCATCCTGATTTTTATGAACAAAGAGAGTTTTTTCCAAAAAGCAGTGCAACCCTGTAAATACAGCAGACCAGGATTTCTAACTCAAAGATCTACAGAGCACTCTGCATTCATACACTGGTCTTGGATATATGATTACATACCCAGAAGCAGATGATGTTTCAGTCCCAGTACTCAAGTAATTCCGCTGCTGTTTAGGACCAAACTAAAATAACAATTCCCCCAAAAAAAGCACAGGCTAAATTTAAAAAAAAACAACAATCCAAACAGGTAAGAAATCCCAGAAGAACATGACAAGCCCAAAACCCACGATCACATTCAGCAATATTAACATCACATGCAGTTTCTTCACTAAGTCAGCACTCACAAATAAGTGACATAACATTATACCTTATATGCACAAAACAAAGTCATGAAGTGTTGAAAGGATGGAAGAAGCCATAAGTCAAGCTATATGATCCCCTCACCTCCTCTCCCTAGCTGCATGCTTTATGGTAGAAGGTTTAATTAATCTAATAGCATATCATTTTTCCCACAGGCCACTGCTTCATTTAGCATACACGAAATGAGGAATCCATATTGTCCTCTTCTTTAAGTGGAAAATTCCAGCCCAACCTGTTATAGCTTGGCAAAGTTTCAAGCAATTAACAACAAGATGCTCTAAAATGTAAGCAGCCATAAGAGATGGAGCTATTATCTGCTGGTAGTAAAGGCTGAATGTACTGCCAAATTTCAAATAGATCCAGAGTTCTCATCTATTTTCCATGATAGATTTTGATATAGGAGATTAAAATCTTTGGAGTACTGGCAAATTCAATCTTTAATTGGTTTTAGGAGCTCAACTAATTTGCAAGCTAGCCTTCTTAAACTTCAAGGATATTTCTGAGTGTTGCACCTAGCAACAAAGCTACAACATGTCAATCTAAATGTCAAACTGTAAAGAAAGAACCTGTATTCCTCCAAAACTTTTGCAGGGAATTCTCTAATGCTGAACATTCTTTCCTGAGGATCCTGTTTTCTGTCTATAAGCCCCACATAATCAAGAGGTGCTAGACTGTAAGTAATTAGAACATATCATTATTACAAAAGGAAGTACTGTTAGAGGGTCTGTTATTAATTGCATCTTATAAATGATTTACAGTGATACCCTTATCTAAAAAGAGATCAAAGTAAATTGAAAACTTAAAACAGCTCCTACCACTGCCGTACTCAAAGATGAGAATAAAATCAAGCAATTGCTAACTGAACCATTAATTCAATCAAGTGATTTTATGCATTAGACTGATACAATTCAGTAACAGCTATTCCAGATAAGACAATTTTCCAACAACGTCAACCATGTATGGATTGATTTCTGTCATTGCATTTGTACATCTGAGATTAAAATAGGAATAATATCTATCTGTCATTTACAATCATGTGCTTTTATAAAGTTGCAACACAAATAATTTAGTCATTAAAAAGATGTGCCCATTGTCAAAAAATAGGCAAACGGACTGCACACTTATAAACAGTTTTAATTTAAGATTTATTTAACAATTACTTATTTTTACACAAGCTTTTAAAACTCACGCTAAAAATCGGAAAGATCATACACAGACACTTTATTAATGAAACTTGTCAGATCTATAAAGTTCAACAAAGGTAACAACAACACACAAAGGAATTCATGGCAGTGGAAACCTCAAGACATAAACTGACAGTTATTTCCGTTCCCTAATCTGTATCAACACAAAGACACGTGCAGTGTTGCCTGCACAATGAGTGCTGGTAATAAATTCAGTAGCAACTGGAGTAAAATGGGACAAATCAGTAACTTAAAATTGTTTCCGTTTTTAAGGGGGTAGGTTCAGTTAATATTTTCTGAATTTTATGAACCATTTCTTGTGCAAGAAAAACATTAATACACAGCTGAAACACTATTTAAAAAGTGCATATGAAGTTCATTAGCACTTCTATTAATGCATTCAAAGAAATGAGAAACTGGATACCTTTTAACCAGATTTACACCACTGTAACTAAAATCCTTCTTTGCAAGTGGATTTTAGTTTGCCATAGAGATAGATCACTTGCAAGACTACCATTCACCTACAGTATTTTCCCATATTTCTCCAGAATCTTTGGAATTTAAAAATAGTCCTTCAAAATAAAGAAAACAAAACAAAAATGCACTATAAAATAACAACAACCCAAACTTCCCCACTAAAATTATGCCAGGACATTAATTATAAATAAAATATTGAATTAACATATCATTAACAATAATTAACATCTAAGTAACAATAATTAAAAACCAATAAGAATCATAATAAACATTAAATATTTATATTAAATAATGATGCTAATAAAAGATTTGCTTGCTTGAGCAGGTATTTCCCCTGAAACGCTAACCTTTTACTTGATAATTAAGTGGAATGTCATTTTAAGAAAAAAATTTTAAACAAATAAATAAAAAAATCCACAGGATTTTCTAATACATATCACACATTATTAAAAAGCAAAATTAGGTACCATTAACTTCTCATCTGTTGATTTTGTATTTGCTCTGTTTCAGATTCATGCAGTCACACCACACAAAGGACATGTCCTGACAGGGAGCATGCTGGACTTTCTGCTGAGCAAGTATAACGGAACTATGGATGCTATCACTGTGCCTTCACAGATGTAAGGTATCCATATTTTTGGATTAAGAAAATACATCCCTCCAGTGGTCCTCCTTTTAGGACCCCAAAAGACAACTGAAAAATTATCTCCATAAAGGAGACAATGCAGGATAATTGTGCTTTGCATCATCCTTCTATATATTAATTAATCTAACCCTCAAATTATCAAATTTCTGGGTAGTAAAAATGTAATATAGACAATATAAAATTTGGCATGAACAACAGATCAGATGTCAAAGCACAAACCCCTTTGAAAGGAGAAATCTCTAATATATAATTCAGTCGGGATTTAAATTTCATTTCTCCATCTTTTTTTGAATTAGGAATATGAAAAATTTGCCTTAGAAAATGATGGAGAGGTCTGCATCCCTGTGTGCCAAAATACCACAAGGAATTTGTGTCTTTGATAATGCAACCGTGAAGATTTCTTGTACAAATCAAGGCTGCAGATGTGCTTACCATAAATGCACCTCCCTAGATATATGACTTCCTTCTTTTTTCCCTTCAGCACCAGTGCATAAAACAACATAATAAATCTGGAAGCCCAGTTTGATGTTATACTATACTGATGTTTAAGATATACTGTAAGAGATTAACAGTTTGGGTTATAAATATGCAGTGCATGCACACCTTCTCTGAAACAGCTGAAGCATGTGAACATAATGAGCACCAAGTGCTGCACAGACTAAGCATATTCTGCTTGGGTGTTTTTTTCTCTTACAGAACAATCTCCTTGAAGATTTCAAGGAATGTACTGTATTTTAAGAGGCCTTTTGATGGATGGGAGTCAATCCACATCTATTCTGGCTGAACAAACCCTTATAGGCCTCATTTAGCCAAAGTAAAGCTTTATCTCATTTAATTAGACTACTAAGCTACTTTTGACAGAAAATACCTAAAGTAGAAAACAGACATAAATGAAGGGCAAAATAAAATTGGATGCAGCATAGAACAGCATGGACTTTGCACAGCTGTTTCCTGTTGTACAAAGGTTTCCAGTGAAAGAAGTATATTGACAAAAATAGAGGCATTCAGTTCACATGAGATAGATAATTTCATTTTAATGCCCATATAGGTTTCTTTAAAATACTATAAATAGAAGCACTTTCCATTACAATCAGGTAGCCCATTCCAATGTTTGACAACCCTTTTAGTAAAGAATTTCTTCCTGATGTCCAGCTTGAACCTTCCCTGGCACTGCTTGAAGCTATTTCCTCTTGCCCTTTCACTTGTTGCCTGGGAGAAGAGGTCAATTCACATCTGGCTACAACCTCCTTTCAGGCAGTAGTAGAAAGCAACAAGGTCTCCCCTGAACCTCCTCCTCTCCAGGCTAAACAACCCCAGCTGACTCAGCCACTCCTCACTCTTTAGGCCCTTCACAAGCTTTGCTGCCCTTCTCTGGACATGCTCCAGCACCTCAGTGTCTGGCCTCTAGTGACTGGCCACTAACTGGATGCAGCACTTAGCTTTGGACAGCAGATATAAACTACCACAGTTTGCAAAGTCTCAGAGAGGGAAGGGATAGAGTATCAGGATGGGGACAGGAAGGGGAAGAGAAGCTGCACAGCATTTTGTTCCCATCAACATTGGAACAAACTCCATTCTTATTTCCATGGAACACATAATAAAATAAACTTATGAAAGAAAAAGAAATTCACTTTTCCCAACGAAACTAGTTTTCAATGAAAAAAAATGTTAATGTACACTTAGTAAGAAATTACCAGTAAAACTTCAAGAGATGCATAGGAAGCGCACCATTGACTGGAGCTTATTTCACGGATTAATCATCTTTGGATCTTAAAAATTAAGTATTGTACAGCACAAACAGTAAAGCTATACCAGCATAAAGGTTTCTTGGAGTTCTAAACAATTTTTTAATAATTCAGTAAGAAAGCATTTAATGGGAGCAAGGGGTTAATGGGATAAAAGCCTTAACAATATTAACAGGTTTGTAGAAACAGCCATGTCCACCCAAAAGCATAATCAAATAAAGTGATAGTTATGTTACAATCATCAACACAAAGTCTCTCTGCATGCTACGCCTTTGTACTTATGATATGACCCTCTGCACCAGATACAAAATCTGGCTCCCCTTTTGTGGTCTGTATACTTCTGTATGATTTGGTTTCTGTCCATGTGCAATGCAGAAGATTAACAAAGAGAAATCTAAACTTTAATTTGAGCATCATGAACTATATTGACTCCTGGAATGTTAGCTTCTTTTGTAACTTGCATTTCTCATAAAAAATGTTTGTAAGGCTTTGCATTAAATGCATTTGAAAATAGACACTCAGATGTTAGTTGGCAAGGGCAGATGAAATGCAGTCAACACATTTGTCTTCATGACAGCATCCTGCCAACCTAAATCTGGTCGATGCACCCCAATATCTTTCTTGTTACTGTTTGGTATTAAAATAAAGCCTCCATGGTCCACCTCACACCACTTAACTGTCAGGAGTTTGAATTACTGTAGCAGGTGGGCTAGTGTGGTTTTAAAAGCAATGTAATACAATAAACTGTACAATATCAGATTTCAAGGAACGCAAAAGACATCTAGAGCATAGGCTGATCCTTAAGCAATCCTAATATTGGCATTAAAGCATTCAAGTTCCCATTGGGACCATTTTATCTTTTGACCTCAGGCTTTAATTGAAACTTTTAACAAAATATATTACCTATTTAATATAGCTGAGCTGGACTCTGGGCTTTGTAGTGCAAGTTGCCATGCCAAGCAAATTAATCTGGGTAACCTTAGCATGTACTTTTTAATTTACATCAAAGAAATATGACACAGAGAAAATAAATATCAAGCCAACATTATACAGCTTGTTGAATAACTATTTTGATTCTAGTTTTAGAGTTTCAATTTTTGGCTGCTCTAGGTTCTTTAAAAAAAAAAAAAAGAGGCTTTATTTCTTGGTACAAAGCCAGAGAAACATATGGTTTCCTTAGCTGAGTTGTTGCACACCTGGCAAAATAAATCACAGCAACAGGAGACCAAAATCTTCCCTGCAACTTTTCATATGCACAAACACAGAACATCTGATGCTGGTACTCCAGCCCTGTCTTTTGTACCATGAATAAAATGCAAAGTCAAATGGATAATGTGCTTCTTTTTCCCTTTAAGAGGCAAGTTACTTAACGTTTTAAAGGATGAGAGTGTGTCAGGCAGACTGACACACCAGAGGAATGAGTCACTGGGCTTGTCAGAGCAAAAGGCCAATAGAAGCAAGCACGGGAAAAGAAGTGTAACACAAACAGGGAAAGCAGGTGGTGTAAAGGCTTAGCACTGCTGCAGTGTTAACGCTACCACACTCAAGAGTGCTGGAGTTCAAACCTAATTCAGTTTAAACAGTTCATCTCCTGTTTATTCTTTTTCAAGTAGGTCTTGTACATCACACAAGGGAAAAAACCTTCAAAATTCGTCAATTAATGATTGAATAATTACTAAAAATTAGAGGGAGCATGTTTTCTTATATGCCGCAATATGTGTGCCATTCAACCAAGCAGAGAGATTGCCAGAGAACTCAGAATACATTAACCACACTAACAACCACAGCATATAATACTCAAACTAAATATTCTTGTATTTCATGATAAGCTGTGAAGACTTTTTCCACATGTGGGGAACTGGGGAAGGACTACTTCCTTCTGCTACTTCCCGAGCAGATGCCTAGCACTCCCCCAGTTTCTCCTCCTTCTCCATGGCTCATTTCTCCCCAGCAATGAGCAAACAGTGAGTGGTCACAGCTCAGTCAGGTTTATACAGTCACAAGTGCACAAGACACCACTGTCCTACTTCAGTTCCTCTACTCTCCTTTTCAAAGGCAGACAAGTTTATGTAATGCTATTTATCAAAAAAGTGTTACAGTGAACATGTTTATAATTTTATCTTCAACATCAAAACAGAAATAAACAAATCCAGTCAGTCTTCTGATAATGACACAGCATGAGCTGCAAAGTGGATTCACTCTTGATAATGGATGCAGTTGCCTTGTTCTTCTGTCATACCCAATCTAAAAAAATGACTGAATAGGTATTTAGGATTTATCTCGCCCAACTTGAGCTATTAAGTCTAAGCTAGTCATTTCAGCTCCTTTTAGAGAAGTATGCTTGTAGGGGATTATTTATATAATCTAAAATAGATGTCTAAGTCAGACAGGATTCATTAGTCCCCAGAGGTATGGTTTTCTTTCCAAACTACAAAGAAGCATAGCTACCTAACTCTGTCTTGTCATCTAATCTTTATACTATTAGGAGAGACTAACTGTAGTCATATGGGCTTATGCAGACACATCCAGGACAGCTTTGAACAAATCAGTCTGAGTCCTGCTAATATAGCTGCACTGCATTCAAGTCACTACCAAACTCATTACGTAGCCTCTTGGATTGCCTTGCAACATAACCTAAAAGCAACACCTGAGCAACCAGCACAAAGCAAGTTCTGTTTTTCGTGCAACAACTGCCATCACAACAGCAACCAAAATACAAATATATCCTATGTTAATGATAAGCTAAACTTCACAGAGCTCCATATGGGGCTAAGGTACACTCAGCTGGCCGTAGTTTGTTATGTCACTAGGACATCCGTGAAGTGCTGGTAGCTGCTGAAAGGAAGCAGAAACCAGAGTACGGACTAGGTCGTAAAGGGAGGAAATACAGCAGAAGCCAAGTCTGGGCAAAGGACTGAGACAGGCTTTGTGTTCACTGTGGCTTTGTGAGTTAATAAATGCAAATCCCAGGAACAGAGAGAACTTGGATGTTACTGACTGTTCTTAAAAAGGAAGTTGAGAAAGGCCTCCTGAACCTAAAAAAATGACCAATGGGCAAACCAGTAAAAACCTAGGGAAACTTACAGGTCCCAGTGGTTCTAAAGGGAGCCTCTATTCATGGGAAAAGAAAATGGTGGCACAAGCCTGCTTTGTAACTGGACAACCACCATGCTAGAAACAGCACCAGTTTATTTTTCTAAATTTTTTACTTCTGAGGAATTATGAAATTTATATCTGCATTAAAGGGAGCAAACTACAGAGGATGTGCTCAAGCATGGCCGTGACCCTGAGATTAGCTCAGTTCATTAGAGCATGCTGCGAGCAACACCCAGGTTGTGGGTTCAATCCCCATATGGGTCATTCACTTAAAAGTTGGACTTGATGATCCTTTTGGGTTCCTTACAACTCAGAATAATCTGTGAAATACAATACAAGAGTACTTCAGCAGTCACTAAGAGAACATCAATAGTAAGCAGAGGCTTAATTCATAGAGTGGTGACTGTTGATAATACCACCAAATTTATCGGTAAATGCTCTTAAACAAAACTGATAAAACAATAGTTTCACTAAGGCTGACAATGAACAGAAGTACCTGAATTAATCAATTTAGCCCTTGGCATCAATCTGATAAAGTTCCGCACTCAGGGAAAAATAACTCTCCACTGAACTGCATGAACTGCTAAGGAAGTGTTTATACTGTTACTGACATCAGAGAGTTTGTCACTGTGACAAGAGAACTTAGTTTAGTATTTATATATACACTTTTCAAATATGTAGTATCAATTACAACTGCAATTTTATTTTTCTCCTGTGCCCTAGTACTTGTAAGGTGCTAATAAAAGATGACTTTCCTGAATAAGTAGGGAAGAGTGAGTGATGCCTCCTTTCAACAACTGTGTCAAACCAATTGGTACCAACCAATATATTCCCTTGTATATTAGGCATTGGCAGAGGGCAATACCACACAAACCCTCACATGCTTCCTGTTGATCTTAATTGTTTCCACATATATTTTCAATTGCTCCACTTTGAACTACATTAAACTAAGGGTTCTCACATCCTTTTCTGTCCCAGAGAGGAGCTCCCTGGGACAGACACTGAGATCGCTTAGCAGGAACACATACCCTTTCAGAGAGAATTCCACTTAAAAGCATCACTGGAACAATAAGAACCTACCCTCTTGTTTACAGATCTGAGTACTATAAAGAGTAATTCATACTTTATTCTTTCTTTTATCTGTTTAATGTATGAGGAGGTGAAGCTAAAAACTCCTCACAGCTAAACTGATATTTCTTGCAGTACTCAAGGCACTCTTCTAAAATTTTGTAGGACAGATAGCTGGTACTAGAAAAAGAATTCTCTCATTTTAGATGTCTAACCAAAAGTACAGCAACTGGGAAGTAAGTTTTTGGCACAAATTTTAAAAAAAAAAAAGTATAGCTATCTCTGTGGACCTGTTTGGACACCTTCTTCATTTACAAGGCAATTCAACATCTCATTCTCCACAGGAAATTTTATGTTATAATAAATTTCACTTCTTTTTCTATACAAAGATTACTTTATGAGAGATAAAAAAAAAACAACAAAAAACCAAGTATGAATTGCATATGGGGCCTCCAAGACAGAGGATGAAAGATTCTGAAGGCAGAGAAAAACACTAATCCATGCATTCTAAATATAAAACTGCTGCATTGACACTCTTAAAGATATCCAGGATCTAATAGTCTCATCACCTTTTGTGCCTTATCCAGCATTGCTATTACTGGCATTTAAGCTCTGAACCTAGTCTGGCTTGTATCTACTGAAGGTAATTATTTTGGGAGTTTATTAGCTAATTTATTTGAGCACCAGTTGCCTGGCTAAGCTCTTCTGTGTCACCCTGCCTGACTCTTCAGATATCATTTTGAAGCATTAACAATGCACTTACCCATCATGTTATATAAGCTCTGTGGTGCAAACTGTCTTGGCATTTTCTGTATTGCTTCTTTGTAAACGAGAAGGGCATCCTGAAAAGAGACACACAAGTTGGAAAGCACTACTTTTAAAAGCATTCTTTCACATATAAAGTAAAACCAAACTACTTTTCTTCCCCAAATGAATGGTGCAGAGAGAGAGGAAACACATCAGCACCAAAAATACCACAAAAAGTTCAAGTTTCTCCTTTTAAAAAGTTTTTTAACATGAATTTTAACAAATTCAGTGAAGCTTATTGACCACATAACAAATTAGTCCCAATATTGCATCTCTTTTCCCAGGTAGAAGTAATAAGAACATTTTTTTATATCCCTTCATGACAGGAGTTTATGAACAGATGCAGAATTCTATAGCCTGTCAATGAATATGGAGTAATATCAAACTGCATACAAAGAACTTTCTGACGATAAAGTTACACTGAAGTGATCTAAAAATAAAGAAATCATTGTCTTCTGCCAAGTCATAACAAAACATAACCCTCACAACTGAGGTCTGCTCCACAGAAAGAATGAGATGCACTATAAAGTCAAGAATGCCAGAACAGGAATCCCTCTGCAAATACGCTGTACCTCAAATTACTTGATCACACATTTACACATTCTGCACTTCGGATGCTTACTGTGTCAGTCTGTCAGCTCTGTATCAAAATAGTCACAGCTTATGCAGGATAGAATACACTTGAAAAGAATCTACATGTATGAACAAATAAAGAATGCAATGGCCACCAGGCAGATATCTGATGTTTTATATCCATAAAAATCCCTTGCACCTCTCAGGTGTTGAGGTGCAAGAGATTTTGAGAATACAAAACATACAACTCTACACTGTATCAGCTGTGCAGATAATATGCTGCTGTTCTCTTCTCTGATAGGTATGCAATAGCTGTCTGTGTTTTAACCAATTAGTAACAGCCACCTGACAGACACGGATGCAGCAGACAGATGACAGAGAATCCATAGAGCTTGTGCATGCCTAATCATAAACAGCTGAGGTAACTGTCACGGTAGGAACACTTACATTGATCAAAACCACACACAACTCCTGTTCTGAAGGATGCCTGACAATGCAAGGAGAGAATTACTTTCTTTCAAATACTGTGAAAGGTCAAAACTCAAGGGAATGTCCAGTTTCAGTAAGTTCATCTGGGATAGTGGAGTCACAACAGTCACATTTGCACACATAAATGAGACAGGATGGCTTGGGTGCAGCATATGGTTACATTAAAAATATCCAACCCACTTTAGCACTTAGGTCTAGGTTAGCTGAAAATAGCACACAGTGGGATGTTTTTAATCACTGAAGTTTGAAATTGTTTCAACTGGGTCTTACTTTTGGAGACTCAAACACAAACGTAATAGCATTTTTCCAACTAAGGATGGATTTACTCTGTTTTGAATTATAAAGTCAGTACACTTTAGGTTGACTGGTCTGTAATTAGGTTATATCCTTTGCATACCAGCTATGGGTACAAAGCCAAAACCAATGAATTTACACATATCAGATGTGACCACTGCCAATGTTGACTCTGACATGAGAACATCACTCTGCTAATTAATATCATCACACTTGTGGCTGTAGAGAACAAACATTATCTATAGAGAATGCTAATCCTGATTTGGTGAAATGTGTGCCAATGAAGTATTTTAAAAGTTTAATGTGGAAGCAGTAGGTATTATTCATGTATGATGGTTTTATCATGGTATTACAGACAAATCTGGAGTCTTACCTCATATTGTCCTTGTTCATGAAAAAGTTTTCCTAAGTTGTAAAGACAGCTGGTAACAGAGCTTTTATGAGCATGAGGATCTTTCAGATTTTCATCAGGGATCTCTGAGCACTTCACAAAAGTCCTCCTGGCTTCCTCTGTCTTCCCTTGGTTCATTAGGATGATACCAGTATTTAAATAGGCAGCTGTGAAGAGTGAAAACTGTTATTTGTAATGGAGTTTTATTATGCTCTATCTACTGTTTTAATTCAAAGTAGTATCTGATGGAGATCCCATGGTTATCTAATTTGGGGTTTGTGTATAATATAGATGATATTATTATTCAGATGAACATGTAATGAATATGAGAACATATGAGAGTTTGTAAAAGTACAGAGAGAAGGAGAGAAGAAAGTGGCCATAAAAATGGACTAAGGAGGAAAGGTAACAATTGTTAGCCAGGGTACTCCATTTCATTCCTCTTATTAGGACTGTATCAAGCATATAACACCATTGTTTGAAATGTGACAAAAATATACATATACATAAGTACATATATATATATACACACACACGTGTAGAGAAGATTTAATACTGACGGTACAAAAGCCTCAGAAATCTTAAAAAGCACCCATTTAATTTTAGAACTGATCAGTCAGAACATCTCAATGATTATTCTCCAGTTCCCCCAAGAAAGAAAGGAAAAATGAAAGGGCTTCAAAAATATTTGAATTACTCACTCACATATATCATAAATATCAACGGGTGACTATAACAAACAGAAAAAAAGAACCTGAAAATTTGGGCAATGGTATCTGTGGCTCAACATCCCAGAGAAAAAGCATTTTATGTTCTAGTTTTGTTGCTGAGTTTAACTCATTAGGTGCTTCTTCCTTGTACCACACTAAATGTAGTTGTTTACTAATAAACACTTGCTATCAAGTGCACAATTTCACCCTCTTTTTTCTGAATTAAGAACTTCTGAAAAAAAGGGAAGTGTTACTAAAGAATAGCAAAATTTTCTATAAAAGCTATAATCAATATTCTACAAGCTTGTATGGCTGAAATACTTACAAGCTAGTGTGGGTCTGCTACCAATTGCCATTTTATAGTAATGCAATGCCTCTGAAAACCTGCTGTTTTCCTGAAGTAGCAATCCTCTGCATAAGAGAAAAAAAATAAAAGAGAGAGTGAGGTTACTACAAAGAGTAACTTGAAAACAAACATTGAAAACAAAACTCAGGTAACAAAGAAAAATATGCTGACTGGTATTTCAGAAATATAACCACTCTCTTACTAATAATTCAGTGCAAAAATTATTTTGTGTAAAAAGATGAATTCATAGACATCAGTTGCATCCATATGACATTTAAAAAGCAGATGTTAAATGCAACACTTTTGACTTTATTGGAAACCAGAAGACTCGTTTTCTCAGTTCAGAAGTTGCTAGCCTGCGAGACTTTTTAAAGTGGCTAGAGTATGATGGAGGTATTTGTAACTAAGTCATTCAAGTCTAGCCTGTCATCTTCTCTTGACTCCAAAAGGTCTTTTTCAAACATGTGATAAAGTTGACCACCGAGCACTTCACACGCAGTACATTAATAGGCCCCTCGTTGAGCAATTTCACTTGATTATTCACTGAACAGCTAAGCACCTACAACAGTTCCATTTTCCCTGCATTCTTTATGCTCTAAACAATTTCACTAACTGAAGAGGTATTAAAATTATACTGAATATTTCCAGTTTCATCATACATGGGCTTTAATTTGGCTTTTAAGACAAACATTCTTGTGAATTACAATTTACACCAGCCACTCACAAATTTCTGAGAAATAAGTGGTCTGGACATCATTGATATGAATGCACAAAGCATTCAGTGAACATTACAGTGTTCCCAAAGTTTTAGAAGATTGAAAAATGCATATACAAATATATTAAAACCAGAAGGATTTAAAAATCCTTAAAAACTAGTAATTTCAGAGTGGAGACTCAGACCTTATTATCCAGGCATAAACGTCCCTTGTCACATACAGGAAAATGTAGCTGTTACTCTTAAGATTGGAGAGGTATATCCACCCAATGTTTCCCTAACCTACAGCAATTTTCTTCCCCCATACTTTTATCTGTTGATAGCTTTTCTAACTGCAAAGAGCTTGGACCTCTTCCATCTCCAGTCTCTAATCAGAGAAAATTTTTTTACACTCCAACACATCAGGAAAACTTTTTGAATTAAACCAGTAAACTTCAGAGGAAGAAGAGAAGGGCAGTTAGCTGAAGTAGTACCCACCATCTCTTTTGTTTGCTCCCTGTCACTGGGTTAGGCTTTAACAGAATAGAGGTATATATCCTCTTTTCCTAGTTTTCTATCTTATCAGCACCGCACGGCCTCCCTTTGAAACTCTCTCCCAGTTAACTTCAGCTTAGGTAATAGATCACTTCTAATATTAACAGAACGTACATTTAGATAGTGCTCACAGTAATGTGAACAATGAGGGAATAACATTCAGGATACTTTCTGGCACAGCATCAAGCTTTGTAACAACTGTTAAGTATCTTGCAAACGGCAAGAGATATGATCATCAAGATAGAAATGACATGTTCTACATTTCCTAGACCTTGAATTTTGTTTACAGTAAAAAAATTTTAGATGGTTATTACTCCAAGGAAAATTAATTATGATATTTTGATTCTGTTTTCTATTGACAGCAGTAGAATTAACAGAAAAAAACAAATGAGGTGCCTGGACTTACATTTAAGCTGCTTCTTAATTTTTTTAAAAGCAAAAACATTCTCACACACAATTTTGAAACAATTGATCAATGAAATTCCATTCTTATTTAGTTCTGGAATAATTTAACATACCAAGAAAAGTAAAAATAATTGGTCAACTTCAACAACACAAATTGCTTTGGCAAGTGTACAACATTTGGGCATTTGGATTAAAATAACTTTTATTTGCAATTATTACAAATTAATCTTCTATGTTCACTACATGCTCTAACACTCCCACTCTTGATTAATTCCTTCATACTTTAAGCTGGTGGGTTTCATACTTCTCTTCCAAAAGACTTTTTTTTCTTTTAACTGTTTCCATTTACAGTCAGTCTGTCAGTCCCTCTCTTTCTCATATATATATATATATATATGACCCAAGCTGCTCAGATGCAAGACTGAATGCTGAATTCCAGCAAATAATTAGTTTTTCATGTGTATTATTACGAGGTTAGGCAGAAGAAGGAGAAAAGGGATATAATAAAAAAATCTTAACAAGGCATGAAACTGCCTCTTTTCCATGTGAAATTGGCCTGCATTGATCGCTAGTTTTCACTGTGGCTTCTGGCAGTTCAAAAATTACTAGATTTATGAGTTTCCAGTTCTAGTTTCAGATTAAACAAAGTCAGGAAAAAGTTTAAAGAAAATGAAAAAACATCTCAACTTTTAGATGAATAGAGTTAACACTTAGGCAACTATGCTTCTGAGAGATAAATGACTTGGATGTTCACTCATGAAGGGATAAACAGTTATTTAAACAGATAAAAAGTTAAGATGATGAACATTGCATTAAACTTGTAAATCATTCCTAAATTTACAAAGAATATTAGAAGATCTTCCAGCGTGGCTATACCTCACTGCTCAGGTGAAAAATCACATCCTCTCTAGCTTTAAGCTCAAATAAAATGTAGGCAGATAAATATGCTTGCTAACTTCTATCTAACTAATGGCAAAATGCAAGTAAAACTAAAACCAAACACTACAAATTTGGTTACTGCCAAAATTAATACTGCCTGTGAAATACTCCACTTCCCATTATAGAGGATGTATTATGGAATGGGCTGCCCGGAAAGGTGGTGGATTCACCATCCCTAGAGATTTTTAAACACAGATTGGACGTGGCGCTGGGTGCCATGATCTAGTAAATGGACTGGAGTTGGACCAAGGGTTGGACTCGATGATCTTGGAGGTCTTTTCCAACCCAATCGATTTTATGATTTATGATCCTGGTCTCCAACTACACTATTGTGCACTACAACTTCCACAGGTCTACTGTCTCATTCACCACACAGGAGGAATATAAATGAGCAATATTTGCGTCTGCCTCCAGTTTCTACAAGCAAAACACCACCAGCTTCTTATAAATATTTAACTTTTGAGCAAAATATAAAATAAGTCTTGGGAACAAGTGACGAACTATTGTTTCTTTCAAAATCATTTTAAGCAAAACTGCAAATCAGGTCCTATATTCTCCTTTCCATTGCTGTATTTCATAGCACCTAAGCCATTTCCAAAACAAAAATCATGTCAATCTAGGCTTTACATCTGAGAGGCAGACACAAGGTTCTGAGGAATGACACAGTTTAACCTTAATACTACATTGCTGAATCAGTAGAGCTGATCAGTGCAGAGAGGAGGGCTGGTGAAGAAACAGCATCCCCAGGTAAGGGCCCAGAGAGCAGAGCAGGGAACCCGTTCCCAAGACTCTCTGCTGGCTGCTTCAGCAATGCTGAGTTCAGGCAATAAGTCCCAGCATTGCCTCTGAAAGTGGTTGGCCCTAAAATTGTCCACAAATGTCAAGACAAACAGAAAGCCAAGAGATGGGCTCTGTCCTGGTCCTGGCTGGGAAATGGGTAGCTTTTGCAGTAGCCAGGAGGAGGCCTGTCTAGGACCCAGAGGTTATTCTATACCACCTCACACAATTCCCAGAGGTGGGGGGAAAGGAGTATCTTCCAGGGAGAAGGTGTTCCTTCCAGTCGGGTAAGTGTGCGCAGGGCGCGGTAGTGCAGCCCCAGCTCCGAGCCGGAGGGAGTGATGGGGCAGCTGGAGGGAGCCCTTGGGTATTATCTGTTGTCGGGGGGTATCCTGTGAATCGTTCCTTTCTTGTACCCAATGTCATTAGTATTGCTGCCTTACTGTTTGTTTTCTTATCTCATTGCTCTCTCATGAGGATGAAAATTCTTCAGCAGAAAGAAAAAGCTACTTAAACCACAGGACACCCAGTAGACAGTTGTAACCTGTCCCAGAATTTATTTTGGATTAATTAGGAGAAAACTTCTAACTATCAAAAATACCAAGATTCTGGAATGTTACAGCAAGATTTTTTTTGTGTGCATTACTTCTAGCTGCTTTCACAGTGGAGTGTTAGTCATTTATGAAATGGAGGATATGTGCTAATTGCTTGCAAGAGTAGCAGACTTCACCAAGTGACTTAGGAAGCAGCTCAGAAGCCTGTTTTTCTAATAGGAAGAAAAATAAAAAGAAGGAAAAGAATGAGAAGCAAGTTCAGACTATCTAGAAACAATGCACATCACTGTTATAGATAGAATTGCTCGTTAATATGTGCAGGAAAACATTTTCCCCAAGTGAGTTCCTTTCAACCTTCCTGAATTCTTTTACCTATCTTGCTTGACCAACAACAAAAATCTTCCTGTCTTCCGCCTCTGCTGTGGTTTTGACCTGAAGTCACTAAAGACTAATGGCACAAAAATGTTTTCAAGGACTGGAAGGCAGTCACTGAATATAAACAGGCAGTAGATGGCCTGTCCTTTTTCTCAAGTTACATATTCATTTCTTCCTGTTGGTAGTCCTATTAAAGCCAGCTGGTCTACTTACAAAGCAAACCCTCAGTGACTAAAGTTGGCATAAATTGACTGTAAATGTCAAAGTAAACATGTATGTTAGTGAAATATTTATAAAATACAGCCAGGTACAATATTGAAACAGTTTAATCAATTTTGTTTACTGGTTTATAACAGCTAACACAGGGCCTGCTAGCTATTATTTTGCCATGACTGCACTTCTTCCATGCCTCAAGCTACATTCATCCCATTGATTTCAGGTGGGATTATATACAAAGCACTATATTCACCTAATTACTACACTGGCAAACAAAGAAAGAAATGGAAGAGAATTCTCTTTTATTCCTCACACATAGATGTCTCCAGCAACACAGCAAGAGAGGATATGCTTTGCCTAAGGTAACTTGTTAACTGTCATTTGCAAGACCAGTCAGTAGAAAGATAGTATGGATGCTGCCATAAATCCTACTTTTTAATCAGTAAGAACCCAACCATATAGAAAATGCCCATTCCCTTTGCAGAACTGAAAAAGCACAACTGAAAAAACAAACAAACAAACAAACCCCAAATACCCCCAAAACAACCTTTAGTCTTTCAGATAGTGTAGTAAAACTGTCATGTTATCCTAGATCTAGGGAGGAGCTTCCCAAATGCAAGTAAATTGGTCAGGAAACATAGTCCTGTTCTCTCTGTCACTGGTGCAGTTTGGGATTACTACCTACTCCAGCACCCCATCAACTCTCACAACCCTGATTTCCTTGACAGAAGGAGGGCTGCTGTGGAGATAAGGAATAGCACTGCTCCTGTCTTGCTCAGTCCTCTGGCCAATGGGCAGTTCTGTGCCATGCCTGCAGTCCTCAAACTAGACACCTACAGTCCCTTGTGTTCCTCAACAGTCTACACAGAGAGAGAGCTGAACAAAACTTCTTACAAGAGGGGCCTTTTTTGAAACTGCATGGGAGACTCAATTATTTTCCTAATTTTATTAAATGGGTAAAGTTTACATAAGGACTATAAATGTCCACAATTTCAAATACTGAGACATGCAATTGAATATCTAGGTCACTGAATGCCTTTCACCTTTCAATATTACTTTGAAAAATATCTGTTCTTCATATAGACCCTACAAAATGTCCCAAAGCAGAGTTCTGCCCTGCAGGACACCACCAGTCACTCACAATACAGCATGATTTTGTCAAGGCATGGGTACAACAAGACTCAAACTTTAGCTGCTGTTTTTGACAGAGGAAGAATTAGCTGGCAAAGCAGAGATTAATTCCAAACATGTTTGTAACAAGTTGGCATTCAAAGCCGAGAAAAACAGTAATCAAGTACTTGGACAGACACCAGATGACACATCCTCTTTGCTTTCTAACTAGACATCCTGAATGATAAAAACTTCTGGGCTATCAAGGAAGAGGAACCACAACCTTGACTTGTTTCCTACTTCGTGTTTGCTACATGAATTTCGTCGGGGGCAGGTTCAACCACAGTTCAACACAGGTTTGTTGGTCAGCCTGCTTTTAGTGCTTTTTGTACCTGATAAGGAGATTTTTATGTCAGAATCTTTAAAAGGCAGGGAATACACTTGCAGATGTTAAATAGGCTAACAACAACAGACAAGGAAGAACTTAGCTCATACTGGTTTTTACCCAAGGATGCAAAGATAAATTATGCATGTAAAACACTCTTGCAATCCTAGACTTTACAGAATAAAAATTTCAGCCACCATTGGAGACTTTACCTAACAGAAACCTAAAAATATTTAAATGTATTGATATAATTCCCTAAATTTTCCCATGTAAAATTTATGAAAATTCATAATCCAACCTTATTCAAAGCAATTAAATTATTTGAAAAACAAACTTGTATGCACAGCCCTCTATCACTAAAGGCAAAATGAGGTATTTCAGAAGAGAAAAAAGGGAAAGGCTGTTTGGTCAAAATTCATTCTTTATAGGACAATGTATATTCCAAAAATACAACACTTCAAATTTCCAGGAACGTACCCCTTGAGTTCTTCATGACACTTTCGGAAAACAAGCTTCCTAACAATAATTCAAGTCCTTAACCTAAGCTCAGGTTTTGCAATTTCTTTGGTTCCCCTCTATCGCCCTCCTCTTTTTTTTTTTAATCAATACAAATACTACTAATAAAAAATTCTTCTGGTCTCTAAAAGTTTAGAAATTTATTTAACATTACAGAATTGACATACTTGAACACTGGAAATAATGTGCAGAATCAGGTAAACTTTCAAATGCAGATAACGCAATTATGTAACCTAAATTAATGCATTTTAAATTCTTCTAAATAGCAAAAGCAACTGTAACTCACAGCCATAAGGTATAATACTCAGAAAATAGAATACGATTGAAATCAGCCATTCATCTAATCTGTTAGATTCTTTCTATTTTCAGGTATTAATAGCCAACTTTTAAGCCAATCTCACATTTCAGTTTATTGAAAAAGAAGGAAAGTGATCAAACACTTTTGTTTGTGCAGTTTCTCTGTTTGATTATCTATTAAAACTGTGAGTTAAAACTTAATAATTTTTCCCCAGTCAGAGAGCACTAGGATTGTTATTGCTGTATGTGAACACGGGGCTGCATGTGCCAATTAACTTGTATCAAATACTGAGGCATGAGTGCTTAGAAACAGTAACGAACATGAGACGCACACCTTGCTTCTAAGCTACTGTAAGGATGCTTTTTTCCTGGAGTTCGATTCACATCTGTTTCAGTTTCAAAGGCACTGAAAACAGAGGATTTTTGCAAAAGGCTGTCATGGAACTATATGCCAAGGATGGGCTTAGCTTGCAAAGGAGCTCTTGAGACTTTGTGCTTCAAAGAATTCATTCATTTGTGATGATGTAATATCAAAGGACAAGCCACTTACCACCTAGTTTTCATGATGGATATTGGAAAATCCAACATGAAGAAAGACTAAAAATGCAAAAAAGTTATGCAAGATTTTTCAACTACTGTTGAATAACTAATGGTTTTGTTGAGCTTTTTCTTTAAAAAAAGTAAAGGATTCTATTGTATTCAATACAATAGTAGAAAGGTTAGGAATTCAACTTTACTTCCTTTACTTCCACAGGTACATTTAAGGTGACTTTATCCCTTATATACTCCAACCGTCATTCCAGTTAAATTCCTTCCACACAAATTCAGTAGAATGTTAAAAATCTTTCTATTCAACAGAGATGATGGTTTATAGGCATACATTTTATATATCAATGGCAACCTCATAGACTAGCAGCTTATTCTGAGAACAGCAAAACAACTGAAATCTGATTTCTTTTATATCCCTGTCTTTACTGTTCAACCCCTTTTCCTTTTCTTACCCTGGTATTAACTTCAGTTTCCCTCTATGACACAGTGAGTAAGAGACAAAAGTACTGTATAGGCATTCAAAAGATTTTAATAGTTATAATTTTCATCTCCAAAACCAATGACATATGAGAAATGTACAAGTACCAATCTTGCCACTTTATTTCCTACAATCATCTGCTGGCTTCAGAAGTTATTTTTCCAATGCAACCAAAAGGATTTTCTTCTTAGAAATAAGCTTTGCATACTCTTTACTGCCTAACAGAGACAAGAAAATTATGTGCATATGTGTATTTGTGTAACTGTACAATTATTAAAAACATACATATGCTGATTTATAATTTCTGAACAGAAATTCTATCTTTAAATTACTCTGATTTTACAGTATTCTTAACTGAAAGGCAAATTAATGAAATTGGCAACTTATTCCTTGTCAAACAAGGGGAAAAAAACCATTATGATAAACATAATATTTAGATATTCTAATGGCGACTTTAAACTGGACTTACAGGTAGAACATTATTTTTTTACTTATTTCTTTGAAGAGTCTTATTATTTGAATTTAGTGTTTGTACATTTTGATTATCTAACATCCACACTTTTTGTACTGTGCACAAGACATTATTTTCATACTAATCCCAGTGGAATGGCAGTCACTTGGATTTTGTCCTCCACACACATCACAAGCATATGGCTAGCGGAGGTGATGAGCCTGTCCTGCAGCAGAGCCCTTCTGGGGGCTTGGGCTGGCTGGGTCATGGCAGGAGAAGAAGGAAAGGTGAGCACCAGCACGACAAGCAGAGCTGAGCAGGAAGCAGGTGCAACACAACCAGAGAATCAGTCCCCTCCTTGTGGGGACATGCAGCCTCACCTCAGTGAGAAGCTTAGCATGACATTCCCTTCCATGTTCATGATTTGGAACATTAATGAGTTAGGAAATCTTTTCCCCTGCTGTATAGTTTCTTTGATGCTCATGTTATTTATCCTCTACACACTTACAACAGGGTTCTAGTAATTAAACTTCACTTAACCTATGCTGCTCTGAAGTCAGTCACAGGAGAAAAGTAATTTGATGTTTTAACAGTTCAGACCTCTGAAACTAAGGAAGGGATATTGGTCTATGCTTGGAAGTGCTTACAGCCCCTCCTTCCATTCAGTGTTATTCAGACTTAAAAAAGAAGTCTAAGCAAGACCTCTACAATTCAGTGGAGTCAGGCACAGATTGGGGGTTACAGCTGACAGGTCATCTACTGGTGCTTTACTCAGTGTGGGTTTTCTTTTTTTCCCTTCTTTTAAAGCAAAACAGATTGTAAGTTCACCTTCTCCATACCCATTACATGAATACACAATAATGTTGACCAAGAAAAAATCTTGTCTACCCCACAGTTTAAGGACCACAATTAATGAAATAACTACTACATAGCAACAAATAACATCCCCTCCATTTCCAAGAAGTAAATCATTAGCTCCATTCACAAGAGGTTTCAAAGACAATTCAAGCCCAGGAAAGCCATGCATACTTACAAATTATAGAGCATATCAGCCATGTTGCTGCGGTAGTACAATGCATTTCTATAGGCGCTTTCAGCTTCAGAAATCTTGCTCTGGCTCTTAAGAACATTTCCAAGGTTACCCCATGCTGTCAAGAGGAGAAAACAGTATTCAGAAAGAGCGACAATCCAATTACACGTGACAGAGTATCCAAGTAACAGGAAGCACCTCAGGGAGAAAAATACCCCTGTTTTTATCGAACAGGAGGGCAGGTTGGTTTTTCCCCCAAGTTCTCTGGATCTCTGCATCTTACTATGAGACTCACATTTCATAGATGTGAAATACATGCATTTTGCATGCACATAGCTTTCAGGTGGGAAAAGGAAATTTAAAAAAAGAAATCGCTCTATGCTTTAGAAATTACTGCAGCAAAGGGAAGGGCCCATTTTATTTTATATCACCTCTAAACAAAAATCCCCAGATTGAAGTGTGGATCTGGGGCATCTTCCTAGTTTTAACATTTCTTTGAGCCTATTGACCCTAAACAGCATGAAATGTTCCCAGAGAAGATGCAGCCTTCACTGAAGTACAGAAATTTGACATATGACGCAGGAATTGAAAGAATGGTTAGGTAAGCAACTAGGATTAAAAATATGCCATATGGATATAAACATACAACACAGATCACTAAAATGCAATTTTTCTACTAGTAAAACATGTGGTTCCTTTCCATACAATTTATTATGTTACACAATGTGCTTTTATAACCCATCTATAAAGGACTTGAGGTAAAAAAATATTTAGAGCTCCACATGTTTCCCTTGCCATTTTGTTAAGTAATACAAAAACTACTTAAAAAAGGAATTGGAACTTTTAATTGAAAACACAGGCCCATGCTAGTCAGAATCTAGGAAGCTAATTTAACTGGCATAATTATAGTGTATGTGTGCATGTACATGAAAAAAACTCAAACCACATTATGCTTATAAATACATCAAAGTTGTTTCATAAAAAAGCACTACTTTCACACACATATTTTTTAATGAGAAAAAAACAATGGAAAGATGATGCACGTCCTTTCTACCAAACACACAATATATGTCAAAATAGTCTTCCTTCCAGATGTACTAACCATAAACATTAGCTCAAGTAGCAGTTAACTCTGATATTCTAGTCAAGCCTTTTTTTAATAAGAATCAATCTTGACTAATGCAAAATTTCGAAGTAGTTTTAATCTAACATTGCAAAATATGTTGATAATTGAGATATGTGTTTTTTCAGCAGAAAGTGCATTGCTGTTAATCTGCTGTGGTTTGTTGCAGAATCTTCCTATCACGGGGATTAAAACAGCAGGAAAACCAGAATTTTCTCTGAGCAGAATAAATTAATCATTGCTGGCAAAAAAATTATTAAATCCTTTCAGGATTCATAAAAATGATGTCATGCAACTGTGCACAACATGTTCTGTAAAGCCAAATTAAAAAAAAATCAATATTTCCATGAGAAAACACTTCTGTGAGTCACTTCAGTTTAGCCTAGTAATTAATGAGAAATAATTCAAACATTATTTATTGATAAATTAACAAAAGTCACGAAAATGTTGCATCATTTAAAAGTAAAGCTACTAAAACTATTCTCAGATTCAATCAACTTTTACAGTCTTTGCTAGTATATGGGAAGAATTCTGAATTTATTTCCCATTACTGCAACTCTTCCTTTTACATGCTGAAAAGAGCCTGTAAGCAGTAACACTTGCAAGAAAAACACAGATTTATATACGGTTTCTAAATTAATTTGTGAAAACATATCCTGATGTTGCTTCTGCAGTACATGACCATTCAATTTCCCATAACTGTATGTTCCATATAATCTGCAGCTACTTTTGTTTTCACTCTGATCTCCATAACAAAGCTTTACATCAAAAGACCATTTGGACTACTGATAAAATTGTCCTGCTATATAGTTATTTCCTCCCAATCATTCAGAAGCTCTGCAAGTGCAAGGATGCACAGAAGAATGACTCAGTTCAACTCTTCATCTGTTAGACCGGAAATACACTGTTAACACAGTTAAATGCAATATTTTCTCCCCTACATTTCATCTCATGATGTAGACTCTAATATTTATCTCAGTCAATACAATTTTTAAGGCAATGTTTAAATTTACAGTTTGCAAAATAATGTGCCATGTTTTTAATATCAATCAATAACTAATCTGCATTATTTCTTTTTAAATGTATTCCATTTAGACTTTTGTCTAAACTTGTAAAATTGTGAATGATTCACCTTATGTAATGCATTAGAAGAAGAGCTAGTAGCAGAAAATATCATATAACATGATAATCTCACAATTTATCATTAATGGAAAAAAGAAAACCAGGTCTTTTTACTAATGCAAACTTTAAAAGCTTAGTATAAACCTTCACATCTATTTAAATTCAGAATTAGTGATAGGAATTACCAAGTTCTGGCTGAGATGAAGCTATGTAGAACATTTTGCAGAATAAATGTTCATGTGCAGAGATCACACTCATAAGCCCCAGAAGTTATGAGCAGCTAATATCTGCAGCAACCACATCCTCATCATTTTGGTATATGAGGGAGGGTAAAAGAGGATGGTGTACGTACACAGAAAAGAGGCTACATGAGCTACTAAAGGAACTTCTCTACTGCTTTGTCTTAAGTAGTGTAACTCACTACAGGAAAAACAAAGAACTTCAATTATTACCTGTCCTATCTCAACAAAATTTTTTCCTGTTAAATTGTAACAACATCTGTTCAAATATGAGCACATTCAGAAATAGAAACAAAGTGACACTGAAATGAAGCCACATCCCTGTTAACATACCCTACAATTAAATTTTAGCAGTCATCTTTTTTCCATCTGTACATGGTGAGAAATGAAACATTAATATTCTTGAAAGAAAAAAAACAGGTCAGTAGTTCTAGAATTTGAAATGGATACTTATTCCAATTACTTTTAATAAATATTTTTCATATAAAAACAGTACCACCTGAAGTTGCAAAAGGGAACATTTAACATTCATAAGATTCTAAAGTATATATAAATATACACCACAATTTAATCTTTAATTAAAAATTTAAATTTTTCCTTATGGAAGACCCTATTCAGCACAAGAGAAAAAATAAGCTGTGAATGAAAGAGATTTGCAATATTTACTTTTTGCCCGCTGCTTAATTCCCTGTGAACAAGCAATAAGACCAAAACAGACCCAGGTATTTTAGGAATAATACTCCATCATAGCATGGAAACAAATGTAACATTCATATCTCACCTACAAAACAGTCAATCCATTCAAATTTTATTTAATTTTCTATAGATTGTGCTCAATATCAATGAGCGTACTAAAAATTAAATATATTTCATCACCTTTGTCATAAACTAATTATAAACAATTAAACCAATTCATCACCTTTATCATAATCCAATTATTTACAAAGACAACCCAAAGTATTAAAGCAGGATTCTCCTTCATACCTGTCACCTCTATAAAACCCATGAAAATGTCACTAATAATAAATTCTGTTTGGAAACTCACAACCTATTAACATATCTGTTGTCCAAACTCCGCTTCGGAAAACACAGAGAGGAAAAAAAATCCGACTAAAATTGCCTATTAAATCACTAAAACACAATCTCGTGAACTTTTAAAAATAATATAGTTAAGAAAAAGAAAATGCTGTCTTTCCCAGTATGTTATGCCAAAGGGCAAACACTGTCTTCAAATCTTAGCAGGAAAAAACATACTTGAAAACTAATGAAATAAAATGTAGGACTTGAAAAATTCATATGTGATATTCGCAATTCACATGAACAAATTACTGAAGTTTTGTAATACAGTACTCACCTTAAGCTATCAGACCTACTCAAAAAAAAATTAAACTATAAATTGATGCATTCATTAAAGAGCATGGACTAGATTATTACCAGAGTGAACCAAGCTACTTGAACAAAGACAGAAGCATTTAGGGAACAGCCAAGTCCTTCGTAATCAGCTTGTCAGCAGTTCCAAACTAGCATCTTTAGTTCACAGAAAAATGCACAAGCCAAGAAAACCTCTATGGAGCTTCACAGATACTTGTGCATTATTTACTACTTCTTAGCTTGTGAAATAAGAAACTTAGTTGCCCACTCAAAAAAAGGTAATTAAGAGAGCTCAACATATGAAACAGTTTTTCTACCATACATGTTTCTTCTAAGCTCTGTATTATGGCTTGTACAAGGTACTTGTGCTTCTCCTGTCATTTCAAGGAAATAACATTTTGTTTTCAAAATGTCATAAATCCATGCACACAATTTGTAGTAATTTTCCTCTAAAAACTCCACTTGTTAATAGAACATTTTGATCAAGTTACCTAATTTTGCTAACTCCACCACAAAACTGCTTTATTTCTTGTTTCCTAATGGGATAAATGGTTTCTATATATCCATAATTTATGAGCTTGATCTACTTTGCTTTTTTTTTATATATCAGTGGGTATGTGGTAATGTTGAGACAGACTGTATTAGCCATCTATCACCTCCTAACTTTTACATGTACTTCTTTTTATTAAGGTTGCTTTGTATATCATTTGTTCAACACTTAATTCATTGATCAATTGCATGGCTTCTGTAATGACAGAAGGTGAAAGAAAAACAGAATTGAAAACTGTGCAGTTCTCTGAAAGCTATCCAACACCATGTCAGCACAGGTACTAACCAACTCAGTTTTGGCAGGCAGTGCTTCAGTTTTGTTTCTTAGTTCTGAAACCCTGATGCAAATGCGTACCAATGCATGACGCTCCAGTACGCTCAGCATTGCTGCCTGATTTACCTGCTTCACTTGCTATGTTATAGAAAATTAACTTTTCCTCCTCAAAGGATAGCACAGTAATTCTGTCAGTCCAATGAACCCAAGAGACGAGGCTGAGCAGCTGTTAAAGTGTTCTTTGGCTTCAACATTTACCCTTTTTAGTCTAGAGAATGAACTCCTCATTCTGCCTAGGACATACTTGCAGATTTTGGTAATCCAATTAGCTCTGATGATCCTAGTCTCAAATGTGTGAGTGTTCCACAATCTAGATGAATAGTAAAAGTGAACCATCAAAGAAAAGTAGGTGAGTACACTTAACTCACATACACACACTTCTATACACTCTGACAGATTACGGTATGAAGAAATTCTCACCAGTACCTTTGTTTGAGGTGCCACGAGACCAAATAACTTCCTTACTGTTTTTAGTTAATTATCAAAAATGTAAAATATTTTCAGGGTAGCATTACAGAAACTCTTAACAGCACAGCCTTCACTCAGTACTAGTCAACAAATTCAGGAAGAAACATGCTTCCCCCCAACCACAGATCCCTCTGATGGCAGTACCATCTCACATTGTCCAGGAGCTGCCTCGGTACAGCCACTGTGCTACAAGGACAACCTTTCCACTTCTCCCACAACTGAAAGACAATGCTACAGACAAAGCTGTCCTGTAAACCAGATTCAACCCTTAAAGCCAAAGCTGGTACTGCAGAACCTCTAAAAGTATGCAAACCAGAAATCACAGCCTCACTGCAGTGTTGCAGGGGCTCTTTAAAAGAGATAAACAATTAAAAAAACCCAACACACACTTGTTTGGATATGTCCTCTCATTTCCCAGTCTTTGTATAACTTTATTCTGTCAAAGGCATTCTGATTAAGCTAAAGCTACTTCCTGTAAGATCACAGACTTGTTGAGAATACAACAGTTATCTACCTCCTGAGCTGTGCTGGCACACTTCAGTGCATGAGGAAAAAGCTTTTCATCTGACAGAAAGGTAATAACGCAAGACACAGATTAAATTTTATTTCAACAGAAATCTCATTATCAAAGAAGATATCTGTCAGAGGTTACTTCAGAGCAATGTTTCATGGCTCTGGTGGAATCACTACTTTAAGGAATTCCTGTACGTACCACCCCCAGGCCATTCAGTTCTGCCACAACATCCCTCAAGCTAAAATGATTTTGGGGAAGGATATTGTATGAATCAGAAAACTGAACTGATCCAGGTTAGGAAAAAAAATGAGAAAAGGGAGATGACAGTATGCTTAACATCTAATCGTCACTGCTCTGTTTATAACTGAATCTGATTCCAAGCTTCAACAGCTTCGTTAGCTATGGGGACACAGAAAGTATGTGAATGCCGCAAAACATTACTGTCGCAAAGTTCCTACTCCATGAAACTTTACAGTGGCCAAGAACAGACTTGTGAACAGTGCTGACCCAAAACTCCCATGTGATAAGGAACTGTATGTTGTAGAGCCAATGGATCTAAATCATGCAAGAAAATGAAATGAGGACAAAGCAGCAGAAATAATACAAGTGGAACAAAAGGACATGTCTGGGCAGCCCAGTCACCTCAGGATTAACGCTGAGGAACATCTCAGAGACCCAAACTGACTCAGAAAAGAAGGAGACCACATACTAAATCTGTCAAATTATGTAACTTTTTAAACAGCAGGCATGGTTTTAAAAACAATTATCTATGATACATTCAAAATTGTAACTTATGTCCCAAGGGATGAACTGTAAAACAGATTCCTGCAGCAATGGCAGGGTGAACTGAAACATCAGCCCTAGTCCTCAAAACTAAAAGTGATGGATCATTGTTGACTTCTTTCCAGGAAAGAGGAACAGAAAGCACAGTGTCAGGACATGTCAGAGGAGCCACAGGGAGGGGAAAATCACTGTTCAGGTTTGTCAAA
Organism: Pithys albifrons albifrons; assembly: GCF_047495875.1. NCBI lineage: Eukaryota > Metazoa > Chordata > Aves > Passeriformes > Thamnophilidae > Pithys > Pithys albifrons. The sequence goes on from NC_092460.1 coordinate 60,173,769, forward strand.
CCAAGAGAATCTTCAGATGTGCTCAGACAACATATGTCAGACTTGGAAAGAGCAAATTAGTGCATATCCAGGAAGCAGGCTTTTCATAACACTTCGTTGTATCGCTTTGTTTGTTTTGCTTTAAATCACCTATAAAGGCAAGACAGAGCCTGTGAAGCTTTGCAAGCCAACACATACCCACATTGGCATGGAAATATAAGTGGCAGGAAGGAAGGTGGGTCATAAAATTACCTCCTGCATTTTTTGTCAGCAGTGACAGTAATTAAAGACCCTGAAACTATTAATTAGCATATTTAATAGCCCATATTTCAAATAACATTTTTTTTTTTAATACTGCAAAGAAAAGTTCAGGGTGCTGCAGTATTCAAGGAAAGAGAAGGAAATGGTGATGCCTAAAGATTTAGTGTGCTTTTGCAATTTTTAGGAAGCTTACAGGTTACATGGATTCTCCTGGTTGTTCACATTTTTAAGTGGTGTTGCAAAGTTACTAAAGCTCTTTCTCACAGATTCCTAAGCTTTCTTATGCCCTGCCAAGGCCACGGTGTTTGTGAAGAACCACTCACCCGCAAGCTTGGAATTTTACACTACCAGAAGTGGTATAAAAAGGCAAATATGTAAATCACTGTCCTGTCCACATTAAAGGTTAGTTTCTCTACCAGATTTATGTAAGGTGACCTTAATATGTACTAATATGAAATTCATTACAGAAAGGAAAATGAAGACATGTGAGTCATAAGAGAAGTCATTACATAATAAGAAATTTTTCAGAGTTGACATATTTTGAAAAAAAAGGCAAGATAATGAAACAATTGGATGACTATCTAATGCACTTAAACAAACATGCTCAGCTTGAGAACAAATCTAGATAATCTCCTTTTTCTCTAATTAAAAGTTACTCTTTCCCTCTAGGGAAGAAATAAAAAAAGCAAAACAAGACAAAAACAGCACCAAAAAGAAGCAAAACAAAAACAAAACAAAAAACCCCACACAAACCCACAGTGATAATATGCAAAACTTTTAAGTGTAATTATTAGTAGGTTTCATACTTCTAAAATCTGCCGGTTTATATGGCAGCCTGTGCACTGAAATCACTTTCCCTCTAAAGGCTTGTTTTTCAAAACTCACATTTTCTATTCAGTACAATGTTATATGAATTGGACCACCATCATGGCTCGGATTCACAAATGAAGACTTGGGAAGGGCTCTACTCACATGGGTGTGTCCTTCGAGCCTGCACAGTGGATTTTTCAGGTGAGGCACAGCATGTGCAGAATTGGCCCCACCGTTTAACTCCTGAGGTCCATCTGCCATGGCCGAGCGAGCTTGGACAGTGACAGTGAAGTCCTCAGGACTGTCACAGCACCCGGTATTCCCAGGAGGTACCATCCAAGTACTAACCGGGGCTGACCCTGCTTAGCTTACAAGATCTGACAGGATCAGGCATCAGGGTGACATAGAGCTCTATGTGGAGGTTGCCTTTCCTGCTATACTAACACTTAAACCTGCTCATATAGCAAATAAATCTGCTAGCTTCATTAGTTATAGTAAAATAAAGAGGAATTTCACACTACAAACTATGTAACTTGGATAACAAAATCAAAATTGTCATTTAAAAATATTAGCAGCAGAGAGTATATTTTTTCAGTTCAGACTGAAAAGCAAGTATTATGCTTGACAGAGGGATTAAATAATCTAAATTCTAAATTCAGCTTTAAAGATTCCTTCAATTTTATTCAGCAGAAATTATTCACAATCTAAAACTAACTTCATAAAATGGCATTACAACTATAAATGAAAGAAAAATGCACTTGCTACTTTTTTAATGACTGCTCAAATGAGCCTACAGCTACCTCACATGTTGTTCCACTAAGATGTTTCTCAATCTGAACTTGGCATTCACACAATTATAAAGCAGCAGTCCTTACCAATCCAATCTATAGTCATGCCAAAGGGAAGAGAAAGGAAAAACAGAAACAAATATCAAAAAAAGAAAGACAATTATGCTTGAAGTTCCAGGAAAACTTCAGGACTGAATGTCAAAGGTGGCAAAAAAGTGAAGGAAGTGATTAAGTTAAAAAAAAAAAAAAAGCAAAGTAGGACAGGGAAAAGCAGCAGCATTGTGGTCCAGAAGAGCCTTTCAGTATTATAATATCCTCTGAAAACATTAGGCAGGATTGAATGATTCACACTCCTAAGACCTCAGAGTAGGAAGAAGAGTAGAAAGACAGGACGATAGCGGCTTTCTGTATTTGTATGGACCAGCTTCTATATTCTGCTCTGTCAACACCATGTCTTGGTCCTACTGCTCAATGAGAACAATGTGGTAATCAATGCAAGAAAGCAGGATGAACAAAGATGAACAGGATGTTTAACTCAAAGCAGGATTTTAAGGGGTAGATAATACTAACTTTAAAACACACATGATCTGAATGACTTTGCAAGATCTGCAAAACCTTTTTTGCTTATTTATTTTATTCTTTGTGTCAACTATCAGGATCATCTAAACAATTCAACTCCTACAGCAGTTTAATTGAACCAAGAAACTCAACACTCTTACCCTAACTTTGCCTTCACGTAATGGATATTAAGACTTTTTTCCCCCTGCAGAACTGATTCTGGAAAGGACTAAAGCACATATGCAAGTCCCAATGCCTTGCCACAGATGTGAACATACAACATTTCACTAACACTACTACGCGATGGAAAAGGACAAACAGCTCAGCAACACGCAGAACTGGTTCTGAAGCCAACAGCTGCAAGGCCAACTTTAGTCAGGGCTTATACAGGGCTTATCAGATCAGGTGTAGAGTCACAATAATGCAGTAATACAGCTTTTGGAAGCAGCCTTGTATATGTTCTTGCTGTACATTCCATTGCAAATCCAGAAGCTACATACAAATATTCAGCAAAACTTGAATGCATGGCTAAAGTTAAGCATCCACTTGGTGTACCTGGTCAACTATTTCCATGAAGGATCTTCAAAGCTTACTAACAAATAACAGGGCAAACACCAGGAGATTAAAATTTCATCAGGAAATATAACCAAGCAACTACTGCTTCTGTGGCAGTCTAAGCCTCTCTCTGTTATTTTCTACTCCTTCAATCAGTGTCTGTAACACATATATTAAATATATGATTATCTTTGATGTTCAGACCTCAAGGTATGAAATTGCAAGAAGGAAAAAAATTATGCTTTTTCAAGCTTACTTTTTGTACTACAGGGAAAAGTAGAGTTAATGAGGCATAATAAGCACAATTATTTTGTGTGTCATTATAATTTTATATTAAACATGAGGCAATCATCACCATAGAATGATGCGCAGTAAATGAAAAAGATGGGACAGCTACCACCCACTTTTAACTTTTGTTTGTTTTTACATTTTGGGAGGCTTCCTTCACTATAAAAGAACACTCAGATAATGGGAATGGTTTTATATCACTTGGGCTGCTCATTAGATTTAAGGCAGCGCAGAGAAACACTTGTGCCTTTCCCTCGCTAGGATCAAAACATGCATACACCCACTTCAGGATCCAGAAACTAAATCAATCAGTCTTGCATGTTTCTCCCTCGTGCGTTGACAAACTGTAACAGGGTAATGCTTGGATCACTTTAAAGTTATTTGAAATACCAGTCATAACAAAAATAGCAGAACAAGACCAGAAACGATGCAGCTGAAACATCTCAAGTTCTCATTACAGCTCCACTGGCCAAGGGATGGTAGCTGCCTACCACACAGTGAGGCAGACAGGAAAGCTGGAACACACATGGTAACTTAGAGGCAGTATCACCACTTCCTTCTCAATTGACTCTTCCATAGTATATGTTGGGGCTCTTCTAAGAGATAACCTATGCCCCATGCTTTGGAGTATTTTTTCCACATTGTCAGTGATAGACAAAAACAGCCTGGGGGAACATAAATTGCCGAAAGGCTTTGGCTGCCTGGGGGGGTAGGGACTTTCTCACCTGAGGCAGGACAGTATTCTGTCTGCACTGCCTGCAAGGTGCCCCCGAAGGGATGAGAAGAAAGTGCTGGTGAGGTGCTTATCAACCATTCTTCACTGAGGATTGGAGATAGAGAAGCCACTGAATATGTTTGCCTGAAAGTCCCATAGCAGCAGATGAGATTATATTTTTACATGTACTACAACACAGAGGATCTGATTATAAACCATCACCATGTGAGACAACTCCATTTCCAAAGCAGTTCAGCCACATTAGTACACAAATGCACCTATGCTAAAAGCTTGCCTTGCAAATGACCTTATTAGTACAGCACATCAGCTCAATATTGCTGCACAGCATCCAGCAACAAGTGGCTTTAATCCAGCTAGCCCAGAATACAGATGAATCCAGAACAAAACACTCATTTCTTTGCTTTAGCAAAACTGGGCTTCACAGATTTCTACTTCGTTATCAGTTCCCATATGGAGAGTTTTTGAAGGGATTCCTCACTGCTTTCTAGCCTAGGACAGGTCTTTGCAGAAGCGAGGAAAAGCAGATCATCAGGGAAAATTACCCTACCACTTCAAAATTTTCAGAAGTTAGAAAATACTATTGAGGAGAAACAGCTACAAGTTGAAGAAAACAGAGAAATGAGGAGTGACAGCCTCTTAGTAGTTTAAAAATAAGGAAAACACTTCTCCCTCTACAGTTTGACTGAGCAGCCCATTGTCTCACTCTCTGAATAGCCTATTTATCAGTAGCATTCATAAAACTAAAAAGAGGCAAACAAAAATAAGTTGTTTTTCCTATGTCAACCTCATTTAATTACTGAAGAGTAGTTTGAATTGTTGATCTCCTAATGCTTTGGCAGGACTGGCAGCCAGTATAGTCCAGTCAGACTTGCCTGATTGTATGAGAAACAGAAAATAAAATTAGCATAGTCAAAACCAGGGATAATCTCAGATGTATTCAAAAAATGAATAGAGTTGGGTGACAGGTCACTTTAGCTGGGAGTTTCTTATACCTAGCTTTATTACAATGTGTGTGGGCTAGTAAATATTCAGCAGAAGTTTAACAAGGTATTTTAAGGAGATTTAAAGTCAGCTCAGCCATGTCTGTATCATCATACTGACATGCTGTCTTTGCTTTTACATATCTTACAAGACACTTAATGTCAGCATATATGCCAAGAAACTAGATGATCATATATATACACAACTCTGTGCATACTGAGATTTGTATGATGAAAATAGCTCATCTTGTCTCCTGGGAGCATTAACACCCAGTAGTCTAATTTCCAGACAATGCTGCAGCCACTCCTACTATTGGACAAAAATTGACATTTTTTTTTATCACAAAATTTGGCTCAATGAAATCAGACAACTATTAATATCTGGGGATCTCTACCAAGAGCAAAAATGGAACATACATTAACTAATGGAGTGCATATACACTCTTTTCTTTCCAAGGAATGCCAATGTTTTAAAGTAAGCTTTACATTGTCACTAATCTCGTGTCAGAGCCTCATGTGTCAGCACACTCTGGTGTGCTGCCTTGCTTTTCATTTAATTCTTTCTTGCTCTTGTGTCCTAGTTTTGGGAAAAAAAAAAAAAAAGTAAAATAAATGGGACGTGCTTATTCACAATTAACAAAAGTCACTTACTGCAGCAATAAGTTTAATAAATTTCCTAGGGTGAGAAAGGATATGAAGAAGAGTTACAAAATCAGACTGACGATTACTATAATGATACTTTGCAAGGCACCTTATCTGCCAAATCTACTCTTTTTACTCCCTATCAGCTCACAGTAACTATCTGAATTTGTCTCTTACTATCAGAGCTTTTAAACTATGGCATATATAACTGTTCAACCAAGAAGCACAACTCTGTCAGCAGATGACTTTGTATCATATAATAGGTTTCTGAGCCAGGGACTGAAAAAACCTAAGTGTTCCAAGCACTGTCAAATTTTTCTTTCACAGACAGGCTAAGCAGTCAACTGATCCCTACTCACTTCTGACAATTTGTGAATAAAGAAGACTTAGTCAATATCTACACTGCACTCACAGGTGGTATTTTGATGATTCTCATATAAACTTTCATGTGTGCCAAGAGCAGTACAGCCATGCAGCATGGAGTTCAGGACCCCAGCTGGATCTGCCATATATGCTGAAACCACAGAGCCACAGCTAAACACTGTTACTGATCCCTAAACTAGCAGGTGTACTGCCTGTTTGGATGTATTTACATAAGCTGTGGTCACATTTCATTACCCCATAGATACAACCTTTGAGAGACATAGCTGGTCAATGTAACGAATAGCTGACGTTTATACATGAACAGGAAGGCATAAGTATTTGACAGTAACTCTTTAAAGTGCTTGAATGCAGGGAGAACTACAGTCATTTCCTAGGCTGAATTATATGATCTCATTTCCTCATTTTTATTATGTAGCATTGACATTATTTGCATCAGATGAAATAAAGAAACAGCACTTCCCTGATACTGTCCTTTACTATTTCTTATATTTTCTACTCAAAGAAACAGAACATTTGGTGAACATATGAAAAATCTTCATTAGCATGATAGATATCAGATTCGAAATGGAAAACTATCAGGATGGGGCCCATAATACCAATAATGCATCTTTAATTTCAGAATACAGAACTAATTATCAGTGAAAAAGAAAGTATCCTCTTACCTTAGGGTCTTATTTTCTCCATGTTAATGCCAAACCTGTAACACGTAATCAAAACAAATTCTTGCTTTTCCTCATTTTGTACTAATGCACATACCACTGCAACTTGAAAGGACATTTCTTAAAGTATCCTCTTTAGATGTAGCTGATAAAATCAGACAATTCAAAGGCAAAGACAGATTGAAATAAGGAATCATACACCATAAAGAGCAAATATTACCTTTCGCAGGGTTTACTTTTATCCCTGACCTATACAGCATCTCCTCATTCTGCCAGTCCCCATTCCTGACAACAGTCTTGAGTCCATAGAAAATAATTAATGCAGCAGTGGAACAAAAAACCAAGTTCTTCAAAAAGCGCTTTTGGGCTTTGACATAAAGGGCCCTGACACCTACTGTAACCAGCAGGCAGAAGCCCATACTAGGGACATACAGCACACGCTCTGCTATTACAAAGCCAACATAGAAAAATAGGTTTGTGGCAGGAACAAAGGGCACTATTAACAAAGAGAGAGACAGAATAACAATGTTCTCAGTTGAAGGAAGCTGCAGTTTCTTAATTTCATGCTTTTTTATGCCATTCTCTTCTTTTGATGAAAAGCTTGACTTCACCTCCAGTGTCTTGTACTCCATCTCTGAGTGGCAGCTATGCCCATTAGCATTTGGCTTGCCATTCATTACAGTTCTCCCGTTGCATTCTCTCTCATTGCTGGAGCCCTTCAGGCTGAAATAGGCAAGGAGGAGGAGTCCAGCATAGAAGGCCACAGTGTGTAGATTCCTCCAGTCACTGACTGCTTTTAGAAGAGGCACGGCATCCATAGACCAGTCAAAGCTGAGGGTATCTGGGCACAGCAACAGCCAGAGGTTCTTGGTTGGCAAGTAAAAGAAGGTCAGCGTACGTGTGAGAAAACTGTCTGAGTCAGCTGCTGGATTGTCAGAATTGGAAAAACTCGGGGGCTTGTTGCCCATCCAGTACAAGCGAACACCCAGCAGTGCAGTGCCCCAGGAGGTCAATAAACCAATGCTGAAGAACAGGGTTAAATTCTTTCTCTGAAAAAAAAAAATAGCATAAGTCAACACGAGGTACTTAGTTCTGTAAATCATACACAAAAGGAACCAAGAAATCATTTGGTACAACTTTTTTCAAGTAATAGAAACAAGCACAATAGATCTCGCTCTCTGATATTTGGATCACAAAATACTGGGTGGGGTATGTTGACCATAGAATAAAAGAACTAGCTCTTTTATTTAAACTGAATCTAGCCTGTATCAGAGTTGAGCCTTCAGACATCTTAGGGCTATCGGTCCTTGTTTATTTGTGTAACTCTTTGAAAACTCTTTATTTTAGAGGAATTTATTGAATCTTACAATAGTTCCTACATAACCTCCAAAATCCTTTCTTTGTTCCAGGCTGTGACCAAAACACCAGCTTGCCTTAAATAGATTTAAAGTCTAAAGAATGTTCCAGTTCCATTTTCCTTAATGGAAGTCTCTCCTAAGGCATTTCACTAGAAAACTGATTAAACTTCCCAAGAAGGCATGAGAGGAAAACAGATGAGGATTCTATGGTTAGGTTACCTACCTCCCACCTATTACTTACAGTGGTAATCTGGAGACTTCAGACTTAACTACTACTGAAAGTCCCACTTCACTTTTAATAAAACACAGAAAATTTAACCTCAACATGAGAAATAACTTCTTTTTATGGAGGGTGGTAAGGCACTGGAAGAGGCTGTCCAGGACAGTCATGGAATCTTCCTCTCTGGAGACATTGAAAACCCACCTGGACACATTCCTGTATAAGCTGCTGTAGGGGACCCTGCCTTGGCAGAAGGATTGTATTAAATGAGCTCCAGAGATCCTTTCCAGCACTAAATTCTGTGATCTCACAGCCAAACAATACATAGAGTGTTTTTCTTCAAGTGCACCATATTAAGTGCTTCAAAAACCTTTCACATCTTCATACACACCTAAATAATATTACATGAAGCAGTTGACTCCACCTATCCATGTCATCATCCTAGCAACTTGAAGATCCTCCACTTATTTATGGTGTAAAAACATTTTGCAGCAGAAGCTGCTTCTTGGGTAAGTTCTGCTCTCAATTATATGGGGGCTCCGTTTACATTATTCTCTCTTTACAGAAGAATCTCTAGAAGCTAAAATATGTGCATTTTTATATTTCAATTTGTAAGATGCCTTTTGTAAGAAAAAATATCCTCATTGCCAAATAGTTCTAGATACAGTGTAAGTGCTTTGATAATCTTTCCCCCATTATTAAAAGGAATTATTTGTCAGTCATGTTTCACTTTATTAGGTCTCTTTTCCATCTCATACTATACATTCCTGGCATGGTTATTCAATATTTACTTACTTATTCAGAAGCGGGACCTCACACTGGAATGTTTTATCTTATTTCCTCAAAACAGTTCACTTTTCTCCTTTGTGGGCAGGTTCAACTCTCGCTATCATGAGATACAGATGATTGAGCTGCTTCATTTTAAGTCAATTATTAATAGTTTCCTAAAATCAGTTTACTAATGTTCCAGTAATAAAATGCAGTCTAGTCATGCTCATTTGTAAATTATCATGAAGAATTACATTCTTTTTCAAATTTCTATAGAGTTTCTCCTCATGAAGTTTAAAATATTAAATGGCAGTTAGATACTAATGCATTCAGTTTTGATGCAATATGGAATGATTTAATGGAGGCAGTAATAGGGAACGAACAAATTTATAATGAGACTATTTATGCATTTGTATCAGAAACACCTAAAAAATGCTGGCACTTTTTATACATGGGGCCACAGATTTAATTTGCCATATTAATTCCAGTTTGATTTATTAGCTTTTGTATATCTCTGTATCTTGGAAAATCCACACTTTTTTGGTAATATATCAATCAAACCAGACATCTACACTTCATGATAACTACGCTCCCTGGAAAGCCTATTAGAACAACTTACTTTAAATTTGTAAGCAGGAGAATACTTTGCCACTCCTCTCACATACTGTTTCACCCATGCCTGCCAGAACTGCTTAAATGCTTAAAGCTGTGTAAACTGGTTGTCATTGAAACTCCCAACTAGTTTATATTTGAAATAAAAGGATTATTCAGATTTTATGGTTTTGAATGTATGTCCTTAGTAAAACCTTATGTCTCTGGTTCAACTTGTCCTTTCGTTCCTGTCATATTGTGCTACATTAATTTTTTTTGTCCATCCTTCTGGCTCAATTATTTTCAAACTCATTTCCTTCAAACATGTATATACACAACTCTCAAATGTTAAATGCGACATTTATTTTTCTTTTATAAATTCTTATAAAGTCTCTTAAGAGGAGGCTGCTTAGGCAGAAAGAAGCTGGGAAGTGAAAGATGTTTTTTCTTTATTTGCTTGAATTAGAAATTCAGAGCAAGTTTTTGCTTGAAGGCTACATACCACTTAGAAGATTAAGATATCCAAAATACTAAGGAAGTCAAGATTAACAGATGAGAAGTGAACTTTCATGGTCTGATTAGACTGTTTTGTTATTTTGTTAATTCTTACTTAACAACTAGTAAAAAATGTCACTTTCATAAAGTCCTAACCATTCCAAGTTTCAATTAAATGCAGAGAAAGTTCACGTTACAAAGTTTCTAACAAAACCATGCTACAGCAGATATGCCATTCCTCATGGATAATACTGAAACTTTCTGTTAAAGGTTCAAAGAAAGATGGTTGAGGGGAAGGTTTCTTCAGAGCATTTTTCTCTCCCTACCAACACAAAGGTTTTGGAAGTTGAAGAGCCAGGTCCGAGAACAAAAGAGTGGTTGATGACTCTAGATTCCAACTGAATGGTGGGGTGGAGGTGAGGAACAGACTTCCAGCACCTGGGAGGGAGAAAGGCTTTTCCGGTGCTGCTGGCTTCACTGGGTTTTGGGCAGCTGCTGAAGCAGAAGCCACTGATTGCTGAGCTGGTGAAAGCTCCTGGCTCTGCTCTTCGCCTTCCCCCTTCCATCTTTGGGCACCCTGAGGTTCAGAGAGGAGAGACAGAAGGGTCATGGCTGCTTCAGGATACACTGTAGACCCTGTTTTCCTGGGGACCAACTTTGACTGCAAGGAGATTTCTGGAAACTACCACCACTCCTCAACTCCCAGTGTTTCCTTCTTTCAACAAAGGACAAGGGAGGGAGGGAGAGGGAGGGAGGGAGGGAGGGAGGGAGAGGGGGGGAGAGGGGGGGAGAGGGGGGGAGGGGGGAGAGGGGGAGGGAGAGGGAGGGAGGGGGAGGGAGGGGGAGGGAGGGGGAGGGAGGGGGAGGGAGGAGGAGGGGAGAGGGGGGGAGAGGGGGGGAGAGGGGGGGAGAGAGGGGGAGAGAGGGGGAGAGAGGGGGAAGAGGGGGGGAAGAGGGGGGGAAGAGGGGGGGAAGAGGGGGGGAAGAGGGGGGGAAGAGGGGGGGAAGAGGGGGGGGAGAGGGGGGGGAGAGGGGGGGAGAGGGGGGAAAGAGGGGGGAAAGAGGGGGGAAAGAGGGGGGAAAGAGGGGGGAAAGAGGGGGGAAAGAGGGGGGGGAAGGGGGGGGAAGGGGGGGGAAGGGGGGGGAAGGGGGGGGAAGAGAGGGGGGAGAGGGGGGAAAGAGGGGGGAAAGAGGGGGGAAAGAGGGGGGAAAGAGGGGGGGAAAGAGGGGGGGAAAGAGGGGGGGGAAGGGGGGGGGAAGAGGGGGGGGGAAGAGGGGGGGGAAGAGAGGGGGGGGAAGAGAGGGGGGGGAAGAGAGGGGGGGGAAGAGAGGGAGAAAGGGAGAGGGAGGGAGAGGGAGGGGAGGAGAGGGAGAATGAGAGGGAGAATGAGAGGGAGAATGAGAGGGAGAATGAGAGGGAGAATGAGAGGGAGAATGAGAGGGAGAATGAGAGGGAGAATGAGAGGGAGAATGAGAGGGAGAATGAGAGGGAGAATGAGAGGGAGAATGAGAGGGAGAATCAGAAAAAGTCTGCTCTTCCCCATAGAAAAGGCTCTGTCCTGCCCCCACATGAGTCATACACCCCACCTTTGTCTCTGCCTCGCTGGGAAAAGACTGAGAATTCACCTCGCAGCCAGCCAAGGTGTGACACCACCACTGTCCATAAACATAATTGCACCAAGAGGAACCCACAGTTTTTGAGGGTTGGGGTTTTTTTTGTGCTGGGTTTTTTTTTTGCTCTGGTCTGTTTACAGTTATATCTATATATAGTAGTTGAGAACAGTAATCCTTCTTATATACATTTTCTAATTAAGGGGGGTTGTAGGGGAAAAGGTGATGCATAGCAAGAGGGTTTTCCGTGTCCCCGCGGCCAGCCCCAACGTGACCCCAGGTTTGGGCTCCTAGTCGCAATGTGCGTCTTTCTCATAGAGATACCGCCATACACCAAAGTTAGAAGCAAGAATAGTCAGACAACTTTATTGAGGGGATAAAACATCTTATATAGGGTTTTGAAGGGTACACGCGAACTGGGGCGGCTTTGGATAGGCTGAGGATCTTTGTTCATGCGGTGGAAGGGTTCTCCCATTGGCTGGGAGGCAGCTTGCATGTGGTGTTCACGCGGCGAGCATCAGACCCTGGCGCCAATGGGTCTGGCCCGCTTGCCTGCTCTGGGGTTGTTTACTACCTTGTTGGCTGCCCCAAGGTCAGGCTGACCTTGCCAGCCTAACCATGGGGTAGGGCAAATGCAGGGACTGAGGCCAAGCCTCTCCCAGCAGGGGGTTTTAGTTTAATAAGGGATGATGTAGTTATTGAGGAGGAATCCTCTCCTCTGGTCTGGGTAAACACTTTGGTTTCCCTTAAACTGGGACACCTTCTAAAAGCTTCCAGGTCTTCCCACAAGTCATAAAATAGTAACAATTAAAAGTTTGCCTCTTGCATCTATCCCTAGAAATGCTAACAATCTCTACCTTGGAGGTAATCCATCTTCATTGCTGGAGTAACTATTTGCAGCCTTCCCTTTAAGCTTACACTTAAGAGCTCTAAGATCTGTATTCTCGCATCCATGTTGGTACTATAAAGAACACAAATTATGCATATATAATATTGTGTTTCATGCTTTAACTGAACATTTTTACTATTTTTAAAGCATTTTACATGACTGTCAAATGAAATATCTAAGCATTCACTTATGGAGCTTGAGCTGAGCAGGTGGTTTTCGACACCAGCATATCAATTTATCATGCTGTAAAGCACTAGTTAAAAGAAAGCTCTGGTAGATTCTTTAGCTTAGTTAACTGACTAGATGAGTGAGGTGCAAATATCCTGTTGTTGCCTCAGATACAAATGGTTTGCATCCTTCCCCAGAAACTATTTCAGACATGGATCTTTTCAAAAGTCAATAGCTTTACAACTTTTTAAAATTAACTACATGTTCCCAACAGTTAGTAATAACCAGTGTAACACTGACATGCCATTGTGAATTTTCAGATTTCAGAGGAGACTCAATCTAGAACCAAAATTAAAACAGACCATAACACTTAAAACTTCTGTCACAACAACTTAAAGATGCCTTTTTAATTTCTTCTTTTTTTTATTTTTAAATCACACAGATAGCACTGGCCTACAAATTCATTTCCCTTTTTTCCTCTCTCAACATTAATGACTTTTGCACAGCTTTTATCCCTCTGTGCTAATATAGTCAGAGAGAATGAGAAAGGTTTAGCATATATTTTAGCTTTACTTTCATCCAGGCTTTGGAAGAAAATCATTCCATCAATTTGAAAAAAAAATAATTCCAGCAATTTATTAAATAATAAAGCCAGTTCCCCTGTAGACTTTTGCCTGCAAAGAAAAGTGCTTTCAAAATGAACCCTACTCAGACAAGCACTTTCACTAGTAACCCTTTCTCTGAGCCTCCTGACAGCCTGTGCTCCTCTAACCTGTGTATATTTAGTGCAGTCTAGCAACAGAAGAGATTCTCTGTAATGCTTGGCAGAAAGGATTTGGATTACTATACTCATGAGTCCTAATCCAGCCCATCTGCCATATGTTTTGACACCCCCATAAATCCTCTAACCTTTCTTAAGTAGTCATTTTCATCTGGAGAAAAACGATGAGCAGTGATTTAGATCAGATTTAACATCTTTGCTGCCTGCTAACAGGCAAGTATGACCACTACAATTTTAGTCTTTGTGACTGTAGAAACCTTCTTCATTACCCTATCAAAGTCCATCAGCACAACCCACCCACATCGCCCATTTCCCTTCCATTAAATCCTAATTCCTCACTTCATTATACTGCCCTTAAATAAGGTACTGCAGCAGATTTCTTCACTGGGCAGCCCCTGTCAAACCTCAGTCATCAAGTAAGTGGTATTCAAAACATTTTCAAAGGACACTGTTCTTTTAACCTCACCTTGTGCATTTCACAAAGGAGTATTAAATACAGCACATGGTCAAGACAGTCCAGATATCAAAACCACCACACACAAAATGTTATTTTTAGAACTCATGAAATGCAGAAATGAAAGTAGATAACTCACTAGCCATTACTCACAGGAGTTTCTTTTCCAGCTTACAGCTCCTTTAAAAAAATGTTGGCTTGAAAACTGGGATTTCCCAAAGTGGTAAAATGCTGCCAGATCACTAGACTGACAGCATTTTTTTCATAGTAGGTAGAGGCTCCTGGATCATAGCTCAGCCAAGTTTGAGCCAAACTAGAATTCAAAACATACCTCCACTGGGAATGAAGCTGTTTACCACTAGCCCTGCTGCACCACAGTACTGAGATGGAAGTGGCCTTTAACAGCCCTTGATCACCGGTCCAGTTTGCTTCTGCTCACGTGACCCATTAAATGAGGTTCACTAATTTACACTGGTGATACAAGAGCTGGCCTGAAGGTCTGTTTTTCCTCTGAGTTGGAACTCTGTCTATAGCTTGTCCAATATTGGGACCAACTATACATATTTAATGACATTTACTTCTAGTGTTATGACCCACACAGTTCTACCTCAACAAGGAAGTCAGTGCATTGGTAACACAGCTTATGTGCACATATTTTTATCGTAATTAGCCCATAGCACAAGGTAAACAGCACAGGCCTCCCACAGGGTCACAGCCTCCTTTGGCATTCATCTTCTCTGGGATGGGTCTCCTCCATGGGCTGCAGGTGAATCTCAGCACCTCTATGGGCTACGGTGGCACAGCTGCTTCACCATCAGCTGCATCATGGACCGCAAGAGAATCTCAGCTCCAGCACCTGGAGTTCCTCCTCCCCCTCCTCCTTCTGCACTGACCTTGGCATCTGCAGAGTTGTGCAGATGTTCTCACTCTGCTCTTCCCTGGGTACAATTTTCAGCTGCACAATAACTGTTTTTTCTATTCTTAAATATGTTATCACAGAGGTGTTACTGTCACTCCTCATGGGCTCAGCCTTGGCCAGTGGCCAGTCCATCCTGGAGCTGGCTGGCATTGGCTCTGCCAGACGTGGGGAAAGCTTCTGGCAGCTTCTCGCAGAAGCCACTCATGCAGCCACCTTGCAGCTACCAAAACCTGGCCTTACAAACCCAATGCAATAGTACAAGAGCAGAAGGACAACAGTAGCTTGATAAACTTGTTTGCATGATCAGCACAAGGAAAAGGCTTTCTCTAAGTCCACACAGCCTAATGTTGTGTGACAATGGTGAGGCTTTGGATATCTACTCAGATATAATCCATCTATCTGCAGCAGTAAGAATTTTACACAGATTAGAAACCCATTGGGACAAAAAGACATTCCTGAACTGACAGACTGCTCAGGAATGCTGTCCAGCACTACTGTTACACCTCACTGGTAGACAGGTGGTCCAACAGTCATATCTGCATTTCATTTAGCAAGTATTGTTTCATTTGAGAGGTTTTGCAGTGAAGAAAGGGTGCTGCACTTTCCATGCTAGACACACTGAGAGATCACTAAACATCCAAGTATGTTGTAAGGCAGAACTGGAATTCAAAATGATTTTGAAATAACAGAGAAATGTTCAGAAAAACAAACCTGTATAAAAGGCAGGGGCAACACTGGCTGCTTAAAGCTACGCAAGTATCAGAAGCGGAACAAGGAATTGGCTCATCTTCAGAGAAACATCAGGGATTATCAGAGATCACAAACAACTCTGTTAAACCACTGGAAGAAAAGGGAAACACTGCACTGAGACTACAGATGAAAGCACAACCTCCAAGATAAGTGAAGCAGTCCTTCCACTCTTCTGAAAGCAGCTTGTCTCTGACACATGGACTACAAGGAAACAGGGCAGTCTTACAGGTGAGTGGCACAGCTGAGGTGGGCAGCACAGCTCAGCACTACACTTGAGCAAATTGATCATTAGGCCTGCAGAGCCCCAAGGAGAAAGGAAGGTTTGGCCCAGTCCCTCTGGGAAAGTAAGGGCTGTACCTGCTGTATAGCTAGCCTGTCCTCTTGAGTAACAAAAAAAAAACCATGAAAATGAGTACCCACAGCTGAGGCTCACTGTATCATTTGTATCTCCTACCCCATATGAAATAAATCCTACCTGAAAATGCTTTTGAACTACTCAACCTGTATGAAGTGTTGTCAAAAGCCCTGCTTATCTGAATGGATGGATATGCAGTTTTCCTTCTTAAAGAAGTTTGTTCTGGTCTTCTATGCAATGAAGAGCCATCCTTAATAAAAAAAAGAGGAAAGTATAAAATGGCTCTTAAGAACACAGACTGCAATCCTACCTACCCGCAAAAAATTATTATGGCACATTTCACTAATAAGAGGGAAATAAAGAAAAACTAAAGCCTATGACTTGGTTTAATATGCAGTGGGAGAAAAACACACACCATATAAATGTAAATAGACACATATTTTTTACCTGACTTATACAAATAGAAATGGATTTTATGAGCAAAAGTGTCATTTAATCCCAGACTAAGCCTCTGGCAATAACTAAGCAACTTTATCAAGTTAGCAGTAGAAGGAAGAAAACAATTGCTGTAGGTGGTAGCAAGTTGGCTCCAGGTTTGACAGAACAACCTCTCTAGGTGTAACAGAAATCTATCAGCTGGCAGCCCTTCCAGTTACAAAAGTCAGTTGCTGCATTGGGTAGCAGGATTATGGAGTGAATCATGGATCTGCCATGTAAGCAGTGTCTTACATGTGGGGGTTTTTTTGGTTTATCTCTTTGCCAACTGAAAAACCTGAGTTGTTCTTTTTGTTTTATTTGTACTTTTAAAATATGGTAAAAAAAAGAAGCAGCAAAGTTATCTATAGAAACCATACTCATAAAAAAGAAAATATATTACAATTTTGAATGTTTCATTCTATTTCTTCTAGTAAAGGTTAAGAAACCTATAACATTTCAAAGAGAAACACAAATAGTACTGAAAGTTCAGGTGAAACACAGAACCTACTTATCAACTCAGAAGGCATTTTATCCTATCAAGAAAGATTAAAGATCCTACAAGGAGTCACTTATTTGCTTTAAAAGCTCAGAATATTTAAAGCTGATTTTTGTGCAGCTATTTTATTTTCAGATCTAGCAGTTCAGCAAGACAAGAAAAAGATTACTAAGTGACTCAGAACCCATCTATGTGACAAATTGAATACAGGTTGTATTGTAACTAAAAATTATTTTTAAAAATCCCCACCACCACCTCCCTTCTACACTAACAAAACACATTTTTATTTATGAGTAGGTACAACAGAATGGCCAACAGACACTCACAAGTAGCATAACTACTATGCTTGAAGTCAGTAACCTTTAGAAGTAGGAATACATTTCATGGTATCAGCCACTTACTAGTGATTTATTTCAGATGCAGTGCTTATTACAAATAGCAGCCTAAAGGATGTCTCCTGTGGTCTGGATGCAATCTCCATCTAATTACTACTTATTCTATGCTACACTAGCATCACATTTCAAACAATGGGAACCACAAAGAATTGAAGAAGCTAAATGCAACACAGCAATGGCTAACAGCCTCAGAAAGCTTTCAGAAAAGTGAACTACAGCGAGAACCACACACCTTGAAGATTCAGCGTCCAACCAACAGCAGATGAAAGGTAATTCACAAAGAATGCTAACAAGCAGTAGGTCACCACCACTGATGAAAAGCTTTGTTTCCAAGTGTGTTGAGAGGAACCCCTCTCAAACTCCTAGTCAAAACAGTCTGAAGCACATCTACATGCTCCTTTCTCACCTAACCTAGTCTTGCCTCTCAGGTAGCTAACCAGGTAGCTATGAAGCACTGGCAATAAAAGTTTGAAGAATAACATATTGGAATAGAAAAAAAAAGCCTAAAAAACCCAAACCACCTCACAAAAGAAATTGCATGAACAACCTTTGTAAGATTTGACCAATAAGTAGTGCAATCTTGAGAAGCAAGACTGGGAAAATTACCATTTTAATAACAACTTCATTTGTTCATCTTTTTCATTAGATTGCTAGCATTTTAATAGAGCTGGTTATGGTCAAATACTAATTTGAAGAAGCTTGCTGTGTCCTCTGTTAATTACTGGGGAATTTTATCTGCATTCATCCCCTATTCACTACACTAAGTAGAAATGGGAACGAATACCTATTAGAAAATGAACAGAGAAAACAAATTAAACTGTTCGCAGAAAATAGCTCTGGCTAGTAATCACTATCCAATGATAGCAAATACTGTTGCAAAGACATCAAAGGAGTAGAAATGCACAAATATAAGAATGTTTAGCTAACTATAAAAATTGTAAACACTTCAACAGAAAACTTTCTCAAATGTATGTTTGATAACAATAACAGAACACCCTGAATAGGATATCCTGTACTTAGTTTCCCTACACAGGAGATATGTAGAAAGCAATATAAAAATTATTGGTGGGGGTTGTTTCCTACCCTTAGTCTAGATGTCTAGATACCTCTTTAAGAGGTACTTAAAGAAATATTTAAGCATCGCCTTTCAAAAATACAAACTGCATTACCAGGGTCTGAATCAGAGATGGAGTTAAAGGTAAAGCAATTGCTGACCTCAGGAATGCAAAACCAAATCCTTAATAATCCAAATAAAGGGAGATTAAATATAGTGAAGCAGAATATGGATGACAAAGCTTACTTCATGACATGGAATGTCATTACTCTCCATTAAGCCAATGTGAAGAAATGAGGCAGTTAGCAATCTCCTGTGAACCAATACCAAGATACTTCTCAACCAAACTGTTAGAAGGTAGAGAATTTAAACGAGGTCAGTTACTGGTACTGCAAGAGGTATGTTGAAACCCCTTAACTGATTACATTAAACTAACTTGAAAGCCTGCATAGTTTTCTCATTTAGCTTAAAATAAGATCTTTAATAATTCCTGAGAGGCAATGATCTGTGGTCAAATCAGTTTAGCTGTAAAATAATCCAGCTTCTCTGAAGGAAATGAAAAATTACATATTCTTTTAGAAGAAACAAAGATATTTATTTTTTGTTAAATAAATTCAGTACCGTTATCAAAACATTTGTTTTAAATAAGTTTCTCAGCATTTCAGACAAAGTAAAGGAGGAGGGAAAAAAAAAGATGCAAATAGAAATCATGTTGCTTGCACATATTCATGCATATTCACACAGATACACACACACACACAGAACTATCCTTAGTAATTCCGGTTTGCAAATCCAATGCATTGCAAACATGTTTCAGGCATCAAATATATAAAGGCAACAGTCTTTCCTTAGCATTGCTCTAGTGCAATAGCCAGACATCATTAAATTCATTCCAGTCTCATTAATGAGTGAAGTTTGGAAATGCAGCATTTTGAAGCCATAAAAAGATTATTTATAATGAGAATTCACTCAGTAGGAAGGCCAAAGTACAGCAGTTCTCCCTATGAGCTATCATAACAGAAAGCTATTTAAGGAGTATGGGATTTCTTCAAGAATTCCAAAAAGGCAAGGTTTGGAATAGGATGTGTTACATTATGCAGACACCCACACATCACTGAACATTTCTGCTACAGTAAAGCCACCAAAATAAAAATTCTCAACCTTCTTCCTATCTTTGAGCTTTTGGCTTGTTTTTAATAAGTACTTTCAAATCTACAACACAATGTTGTACAGATTAGGCAATAGACACATATCAATATAAAAAAAGTTACCAATGTTTAATGAAGAAAACTAGGTTGCCTAAGGTCAGACACTCCATAGCGCAAACAAGAAAAAATCGCACCCTAAAGCAAGACTGAGCAAACCCAGGAGGGGCCTGTGGCAATTACCTGCCTCCTTGCAGCACTCTCCCTTCAGGGGAGCATGAAGCGTGCTGATGACTCAATTACATGCAAACCAAAACTTCCTCTTAATCCATCTCCAGATCAAAGCAATATCGAGCCTCCAATAATGATTTCAAAGTAAGTGAATTATCAGTAAACTACTGTCTTCATGCATGAGATGGGGACGTAAGGACTTTGCATGCTAGAAATTATTTTGGCTTTCAGATTACATTATTGAGTTTGCTAATGAAGGACAACAGTGAGAAGGTGGGGAGAAGGCAGTGGAGCAGAGTATGCCAGAATCCTTAAAATCAAAAATGTGGGCATAATTGCCTCAAATTGCTTTTATTTTCTAACTAGTAAATTTAGTATGTGATAATATAAGAATTTAGATAGCAATGATGCTTTAGGAACTTTTTTGTTTACTTTTTTCTATTGTTTTCAGAGTCATAAGTTACTTGTGCAAAGGGACATTGTGTCAGTCCAATGGAGGGAACAGTATAGGGAAGTAGAAAGCTGAAGAAAGCGTTGCAACTTCTTTAAGCTATGACTGCTACCAAAGATGCCAATGAAACCATGACTTCCACAAGTATCACTATCACAGCTGCAATCTTGCCATACATTGTAACAAAACATACATCCCTGTTTCATCAGCAAACTGAGACTTGTAATAAAAATACTTATATGAGAACAGTTACAACTATTATACCTCAAGCAGTAATATTTCATTTTTCTGTCTTGAAAAAAAACAAGTTTCACGAAAGATAAAATACACAGTCTCCATTAAAACACAAAGTCCTTGAGCTATCACGCACAAAGATGCATTACATGGTTACAAAATTCCCTCCCACCTAGCAGTCTTAAAAATATCCATTTTACACAAATTGCTTGTTTTCAGGATCAGTACACAGGTTAACCAGATGTCATGCTAGTAAAGGCCCAAACTATTTCCTTGTCCGTTCGAAATATGTACATCTTCAGATACATGATAATCCTCAGACAGTAAGATGAACTTCATGCTCATGTTTGTCTGTGCTTCAAACCATCTGCCCAACCCACAGATCATCAGCACATCATTCTCCTGTCAAAAGCACCTTAAGGCTCCCTATGAAACTTTCTTCATCTACTTCTCATAGGCGGTACAGCTATCCTCAAATTGCTCCAAAAAGTGGAGAGTCTTCAAAGTTTTCTTACAAGCACTACGACAAAATGAGCCTGGGAAGAGATCAAGACTCCTCTCCAGACACTAGCTCTGACACAGATACGCTGAATGATATTAAGCAGATTACTTAACCACTTTCTGTGTTCTTTCACCCTAATCCTTTCCTACTGCCTCTAAATTCAGATGTTTTAACTAGCAGAAACTTGTAATTATGCTTTATGTGGTGTTCAAGAAGGTCCTACCCCACAAAAGTATCAATTATACAAATCATTAAGCGCTACAGAGAGTAGCAAACTCCTTTACTACATGATCTGGAAATTTTCATCTAATATGCTTCTGATGCGCATATATCCAACCTAAGTAACAGTTTTCAGTAGCTTCATCTCTCTTTGCCCTTAGCTCCTTTCACTGTTTGCTTCCACCAAGTACTACCCTGAAAAACCACCTTTTTCAAAAAGGTGGTGTACACCATTTTCTGTGTAGTGTCTTGTAAAATCTAACACAACTGAACACTGCATTCCAGGAAGCCCAAGTGAAATATTGTAGAGTCACTGAATATTTGGATTGGAAGGAACCTTTAATGACAATCTAATTCAACTCCTCTGCAATGAGCAGGGACATCTTCAAGGAAATCAGGTTGCTCAGAGCAGCAAAAGAGAAGCTGTTAATCACTCACACACTTCTCAACATTGCCAATGAACGAACAAAATACATTTCTTGACCTTGCTTAGAGGAAAAAAATAAGAATAACCTTTAAAGACTAGGAGTGTTCATGCTTTATGGATTTACCTGGCTGTCAATATTTATTTCTGTGATGAAAAATTTGACTGAAAAGGCTAACATTTTAAATTACACACTTCCAAGTTTCATTAAAATTCCTTCTTATCTGCACAGGAACATAAAAATCATTAAACAAAACACATTCAGGGACAGAAACGACAATTGCTAAATTTTTCAGGAGTCCCTATGAAGGGACCTTGGCATTTTTCCAGTTATTAAAAACTACATCATCATCATGGCCAGACTTTGCGAATGAAAGACTTGGGAAGGGCTCTCCCCTCGTGGGTGAGCCCTTCCAGTCTGTGCAGTGGATTTTTTAGGTGAGGCACAGAGTGCATGGAACTGGCCCCACCCTTTAACTCCTCACGTTCATCTGCCATGGCCGAGTGAGCTTGGACAGTGACAGTGAAGTTCTCAGGACTAGAACCTACAGCCCCCTGCATTCCCAGGAGGTCTCCCATCCAAGTACTTACTGGGGCTGACCCTGTTTAGCTTCTGAGATCTGACGGGATCTAGCATCAGGGTGGCATTTAACTGCCTCTTACAATTCACACACCTAAACAGAAACTAAACTGTAAAGACTACCCTGTAGTTGTATTTGTAGTTCTTTGAAACAAACTTTCAGTATTTCTGGGTTGTTTGTCTGAGGTGATTTCTGAGATTAGTATTTTTAATAGTAAAATGATGAAATTATGAAAATTATAAAACATTACAATGGTGAAAACAACAGCAACTCCATTTTAAATTACCTACCAGCTTAAAAGCATCGGCACCTCAAATGTTTGAAAGTGAAAAGCCTTAAAGCACAAACTCCACAGAAACCATCATTTTGTCAAGGCTGGTCTCCAAGTTCCTTAGAACTCATCTTAATTACACAAATAGAAGAATTAGGTAGCTGAACTTTTTTGAGAAGACAGTATTTTCCTTCCTTTTGCTCAGTGACTACACAGAATCATGGAAACACCCTTCTTTTTGAGAGAAAACCTGAATTTCTAGTCTCTCCTTATCCAGACTATACAGATATTCTCTTCCTAAGACTGTCATGAGTACACATGATTTGAGTTGCTTGTTTTGGAGGAGGCCTGAGCTCTCACATCTCATTGAATAAATATTTAACTTAGCATCTATTAGAGCACATTCTCATCACTCAGAGCTCACCGTCCATATAGCAGTCCTGTGTGCACAAGTGGGATGAAGCACTAAAAATCCTGATATCACAGAAGTAAAGGTGGATGGAGGATGCGCAAATCTGGACAGGCTTTACAAGCACTGTGCACTTGCACTTGTTAGTGTGTGCCTAAAAGGAGATAACAATGGTTCAACTGCAGGCAACAGATGAACAGAACTTGAAGATGTGAGTTTCGGGCTTGTGTAATGTCATATAGTATACAATCAACTGCGCTCTATATCCTCCTCTGCATCTTGGCCAAGGTTTACATACTTTCCACATACCACAAGCATAAACAAAGGAGTTTTTAAACCACCAGTTAAATTATGGAGAACACCTCCTACTGCCTGCAACAGGCCTCCCTTGGACAAGAGCATTAACAGCTGGGGCTGACCTCACTTCTGCCAAATCCAGAGTCAGCCTCTGAATTTTATCACAGAAACAACTGGAAGGCTAGAAAACCCACTTCATTTCAATTTTTGTTATTTGCTTTCTGAAATCCCAGATTAAAAAGGTTTACATTCTTAAGCACTAGCCAAAACCATGAGGACTACGTATATTGGTTTGTTTCTTTTTTTCTGTGAAAGCTGATATTCTCACAGAGACAGATGTTACAAGTGTATAATTCGTTCCTCACAGTTTACAGTATGTGTGTGTGTTTTGCTAAAGGGCTGTGGCTTGTCAAAAGAGCACAACACTGACTGCTTGTCTTACCAAGCAGCTATGCACCAGTTCAGCTGGATGTTGAGAAGGAGGAGGGAGCTTGCTCTCAGAGAGCACCAAAGAAATGCTTTGCCTGATGCCCCCCAGAAGATGGTTGGCCCTCCTGGCTACCAGGGCACTGCTGACTCATATTCAACTCGCCGTCAACCAATGACCCCAGGTCGCCAGGTGCAAAATCCATCACTTTCCCTTGTTGAACTTCATATAGTTGGTGATTGCCCAGTCCTCTAATTCATCAAGGTCTCTCTGCAGGACCCCCAGCAGGGTAGTACCTAACCTTCTCTGATGATGCATCTAGTATTACTAGAACATTTGCTAACTTCTTAGAAAGTAAATTTTATCTTTTATCCCACAATTGCAATTCACACAGCATTTGTATTTTAAAACATTAGTAATGCTAAGCATGCTTCTTTCTATAGACTGGAAAAGGTTACCTTACAAATCAGTTAGAAAGAGAAGGGTATCCTTTCTATGTTAAAACATGGACTTTCAATTCTCAAAAGAAATAAAAATCCAAAAATACAATATGGTTTGCAAAAGTTCCAGCACTTTTTATCTCACGTTGTCTTCTGTGACAAGATACTTAGTGAATAGGAAAAGGCTTGTGAAATTGGAAGCATGCTTCAAAGAAAAATACATTCAGATGAAGACTTAACAGATATGTAAGTATGGTTAGAAAAGGATAAGAAGCAGCTAAGAGATACCTCATTCCTAAAATTTCATTTAAGAAAGACTGTGCTCCAGACAAGTCACTTTGATAGCTTAGCACAAGCATGTTTCAGTGCCATCTAGCTAACACTCAAGGTAACTTGCATCACTGCATAAAGATTTTTTTTCCTGCAAATACCTTTCCTTCAATTTAAACAACAACTACCAAAAGGAGAAGTGGCATATTGTTTCTCTTCAAATCTATCACTGTGCTGAAGCATAAAAAATTTTGGTTGCTCTTGAAATGCTTGAGCTTTGATGTATTTACGTGAGGAATGTTGAAAATGTAACCCCAAATCCCTTTATGCTGTGAATGAGTTCTTGATCTGGACAGATCCACATGAGTGAGCACTTTAAATACTGCTCTTTCAAGTATAAACATGTAAGGTGCCATTATGCAACACCTCTGTTCGATTATTTGAGGCCATATGGAAGAGTTGAGACAAATAAAGAAAAAAAGAAAGAAAAATAATAACATTTGAACTTGTTTTAATAAATGCAGAGAGTATTCATTTCTAGAGAAAAGAATTTTGGAAAAGCAAGTGAAGATCATATTTTGAGGAGTGGTATGCTTTAAATCCTCTGATACTTCATTTTGCCTCTGCCACAGTATGGGTTTCCAGATAAGAAAAGACATTTGCAGTCCTGAACATGTCATTGTGACTGTGTTAACACCAACTAAAAATGTGCAAGCTCTTTCTGAACTTCAATCAAAATTCTCCAGATTAAAATCATTTGACAGGTTAACACTTCTCCATTGAACCCAAAATAGATGGGAGGAAAAACTGTTTCTTTTGAAAAACTTTTGTAACTTCTAAAACCCATAATTGAATCATAATGGCCCAGTTATAAGTCTTACTGGCTGAAAAGTGTACCATTAAAACCTCTTTAGAACTGTCTGACTAGCCAGAATATACCTGCTAAGTCATGCCATTGGAAATCTCAGAGAAGAATAAATGAATAACATGAACAATGGTTGTTTTCCTCTGCATAGTAATTGCTTTTTGGATTACAGACTGTGAGAGAATGCAACATGAATACACTTAGCAACGAAACAAACAAACAAAACCAAACAAAAAGACCCCCACAAAACAAAAACCACAGCAATTCCAAAACTCATTAGTCAAGCAAAAAACAAAGAAGAAAACAAAAAAACAAACAAAACCAACCAACCAAAAGTCCAAAAATTGTGAAGTTGCAAAGTACCAACCACAATATTGGGGATAATTATACAAATATCAAATGTAGCTACTAGATAATTCTGCAATAAAGTAACTCTTTATATTCTCCAGTTATGTAATCCTTTACTATTTACTTGTTCTTTTATTCTTATGTACTTTTTTTGCTAAAATTTAATGAATTCCCCTCCACATACCTAGCAAAATTTTTAACCAATAGTTTAACAGGTTTTTCAAAGGACATTGCAAAACATTTCAGAGAGGATATCCTGAAGAATAAGAGATGTCACTTGGTGGGATGTGTGGGATTAAGACATGGTACAGGAACTTGCCCCTGAGATCTGGGGTTTTAACTCCAGTTGAGCAGAAGTAGCACCTAAAAGCTTGCTCCAGGAAATTCCTCTTTCCCTCCTTGCCATCCCACGTCAGTTCCAGCTCTTCCTCCCCTGCCCAGCTTGACTCTCAGTGCAATACAGAGCCGCCTTCTCTCCTCACCCTTCCCACCGGCTGAAACTCCCTCTTTAGCAGCCGGCTGGGACACCTCTTCTGGTTGCAGACCAGTAATAAGGGAAGAGCAGGGCAGGGAAGCAGTAGGCATGACAAGGCAGAAGGAGCTTTGCAAAGCATCCATGTGACAGTGAAACAACATTGTCTAAAGTGAGCCTGTAGAAAAATGAGGTGCTAAGTGGATGAAAGACGAGGTGTTCAAAGTAGTACTATTTTTGATAGACTATACTCGTTCAGACTGAAGAAAAATTCCACATACAGAAGGCAGAGAGAGAGCACTCACAGAATGAATTGGAGGGGACTCGGCTGGACAGGCTACTAAAATAACTGCTTAAGAACTCAGCCATCATGCCAGCCATACAAACTTTCTCTACAATACCTAATGAGACTGAAATTTTTTTTATTGATTTTGGGGCTTTCAGTGGTTTGGTTTGTGTTAACATTGCAATGGTAAATTTATTTGTCTGAATAAATCAACTGTTCTTCAGCTGACCATGATAGTTTCCAACTGACAATAACCAGTTTACACAAACGGATCTCCTTTTGTGAATTAACTACCTTCATTCTTTCATTAACATTAACTGCTTAGAGATAAGCCTGAAAGTTTCCAGCAGAGTCTAAAGAGGGCTAAAACAGCTTTGAGAAATCCAAGCTTAGCTTTTGGGGTGGATAAACAAATGAAGAACGAAGGAAGGTACTTTAAGATATTTTTGGTTGGCTAATCGTCTTTATGTTATCTGAAGTCCAAAACTTCCCCTAAGCCTTCACTGGTCTGTGTGTCTGAGCTGTAAATAGACTGATAAATAAAAAGTATTACTGTAGATGTCTAACTTCTGTTTTCACAGTCCTAATCACATGTCTTTTCAACAGTCTCGTGCATAAAAAGCAGACATTTAGAGGATGTGAGCAACTGAAAAATCAGGAATAGTCACAATCATTCATCCAAGATATAACCGATCTCAAATTCCCCCCACATTCCTCCACTGCATCTAGAAAAAACAAAACCAAACAGGTAATAAAGAACAAAAAGAGCAAATTTAGTTAAAGTATGTTTGCTATGCAGACATTGAAAGCTACTGAATGCCTACAACAGTTGTACTTCGTAAAGCAGCATCTCTCTTCTTTGTGACCAGTCAGCTGTTCTTACAGGCCAAGCCCTCTGGGACAGTGATGAGTACCCCTTTACACCAGACAGAGATGTGCACATAGTACTCAGTCACGGAGCAATGTCCACATATAACCCATACAGTGCTCTACCCTGGAAACAAAGTTAAAATAGGAATATGAACCCAGAAAGTGTAACATATTTGGGAATGTAAAGCCTATTTTAGGAATTAGCTCAGCTTTTCTTAGCTTCTCATGTCCATCCTGTATCTTACTCTGTACAGCCCTTGGGCAACTAGAAATAGCTTGTACAAAAAGTTGCTATGTTCCAAAAATTTATCGTAACAGCCTACTATCGAGGAAATACTTTCACAAATAACTTAACCCAGAGGTAGACACATTGTTTTTCTACACCATATAACAAGTACTTTGTACATGTTAAAAAAGGTCTTGTGTGAAAACCTAGAAAGGATTAACAAATTTCAGAAATTATTTAGGAAGTGGTCTTTAGACCCCACACAATTTTTCCACAATGACTGAAAACCATCAGTATGTGTTAATTCCACTGCCAACACTGACATTCTTACAGACACCTTTTTCTCTCCTATGTAGACCTATGAGATTAGACAACTTATCCAACAGATTAGAGTAATTGTATTAATTCCTAGATAAATATGTCTAGTGGGAATTCTGCCTGGCTTGGCCATCATGGCTGAGCTGAAGCACTTCCATCAAGTTGTCAGTCATCTCCTGATGATTCATGACCCTGCTGGGAAATGCTGGGTGGTGCTTTATCAGGTGCAGCACGTGTACAGACAGCAGGAGGAGGGAAGCAGCAGGGGAGGCACTGGGCAAATTTGTGGAATCTGACCTTTCACTTTGGGCACCTCCTTGGATTTTTGCCTTGTCCCAGGTGGCCAACAGTCATGCTATTTTATAGAAATCTTTTCTTAAGTGTGAAACATTCCAGTGCAAGTTCCTAACGGATTGCACATCTGGCATAACATGCAAGCAAACACGGCCAACATGAGGCCCCAAATTTGCAGACCAGCAAGGAAGCCTGTACAGGTGGGAAGCAAGCACCTCTTTAACAGAAAACCTCTGTTATGCCAAACTAACTTTGCTGCATTAAAGAGTGAACTGTTAACAGAAATGTGAAGATATAGCAGGTTTTCATACTCCTATGATCGCCAGTGCAACAGATAAAGCATGAATGAAGAAACTTGCCATTGAATAGCACCGGTATTTCCCGCATAAACTATGAGATCTATATGCAAAGCATATTTCTCTGAAGACTAAGGTATTTCCAGGCTTTACACTGCTTTCTTCATGGCTGTTGTAAATTATACAATTTGACAAAACTGACTAGAGTTTGATAAAGTTAGCATACGTAAAAGAAGGGGAAGATTCACCACTTAGCTTAACTGGCATTCCTCTTGAAGGAATGAAGGCTTAATGCAGTCTGAAAGAGCAGTAAATGAGAAAAATTACTAATCTCTATGAATGGAGTTTAATTAAAGGTGAAAAACTACAAACTGAAAAGTTGCAATTTTATCACTGGACAAAAGTATCATATTCTGAAATTCTGACACCAGGCCTTTTCTTGACACAAATTGATCATTGGAATTTTAAGACCGATTATTCCATATCTTTTCTATTTGGAAAATTTCTCAGTAAAGGACTCTCACAGACAAAAAACATGTCTTCTAAAACTGCTGGTCTCTTAGAAACTTTATAAAAGAACTCCATTCATACTTGAAACCTGAAACCACAAATACAGTATGTCTTTCAAGGAAAAGGAATTTCCACCACAAGTACTATTTACAGACAGTGCCATTCCTTTCTATTTCTCACCCTGAACTCTCTTGAGCTATTTAACTATACTACTTCCAAACATATATCAATAAACTTATAGCAAACCAGTCTATAGAAATTAACCTTCTCTGAGGATAGTTACTCATAGAAATAATGGAAACAGTCTACTATTATTATTCTTAAACCAGAGGGAAACAATCTAGACAGAATAATGGGTCTAGGCTAGGGTAATAATGAGTCAATGGCATAAACTGACAGAACCCAAGATACTTAAAAATACTTCTCATCTTGCCACAACAATTTAATACATGTTGGTAAACACAGCACAAGCAACTATTTCAGCAGGGAATACTAAAGGGGGAAGGCAAGCATTGTCAGATTCCTCCAGAGAATATCTATGCTTTGGGGCACTGACTTTTGAGGTAGACATTTTTTCCCTTTTCTGATAAATTTCTGTGATAACTAGCTACAAGAATAGTAATCACATTATATTGCCCTTTCCTAGTCATGTTTTTCAGAATGGACAAAACTTTCAAGAACTTCTGAGGGAACAAAGCAAACTGAAATATTGTTATTATTTTTAAATATTAAAACATGCAAATAGCTGCAGACCACATTTAAGAAATATTTCCTGCCAACTACTGCCAGGTATTTTATTTTTAAAGGAAAAAAAAGAAACAAATATTTTTGAAAGCTGTAAAGTGGCTTTAGTAAGCCTGTAAGGGGATTAAGAACTTTGGTCAAACAGCCACCAAGAATATTCTATCTTAAACATTACAAGGGAGGGGAAAAAAGAGGGGAAAAAACAATTCCTAATTAACGTCTTGATAACATTTTCAAGCAGATTTCCAAATCAAAGGATTAAGTGACTCAGTGTCAAATAGAACATGAAGTATCACTCCCAGATACATAAATACTAGAAAACCCCAAGAACATTTTTAATAGCTACTGCAAGTATTTAAAACTTTTGTCACAAACTGGAGAATCTTTCAGCTAATTGATGAGCTTTTTTTCTCTTCATGAGGCATTAAAATGAATGCTTATATACACACATAGCATCCAAACTCTTCCCAAAAACTGTAGCTGGACTATCAGTTTGGAACTCCCAAAGAAAAGCAAGAGAAAGCAAAATTACAGGAGAAACTAACATGACTTGCGTCACAGTGGGCACAGGTCTATATAGAGAGGACTATTTTGGTGGCAGTCCTTCTGAAACATTGCCTTTAAAAATGAAAAAAAAAATGAAAACACAGCATCAGACAAATCTTGTTTTGTTATTTGTTCTGTATATTTTGAATGAGGAAGGATTTGAGTTCAGTGATGAAGACTGAAAAAAAAAATTTCTTTTGAATACAGATGTTCCAACAGAACACCTTCCTACTTCTGCTTTGGAGACTAGGAATACATATCAGTATTCCATAAAAGCTTATGTACTTCTGAAGGAGTGAATAAGAAAAAAATATTTTAAGCCAACTATACACAATTAGCTTGCAAGCATTAGCATTTATGAAGCCTTTCCACTGAATGCGCATATCATGACAAGAGACACCATGACTGATAGATACAGTGCTTTTTCAGAACTCAAAATGTGTTGCTGCTGCTTGGATTTTCCATATCTAACAAGGTGGTTCTGAGTTATTTTTCTCTCAGGGCAACTTGAGGTCTCTTCTCTATTCCAATTACAATTTTAATGAAGCTTACAAGTGTCTAACCTTGAGAACACTGTTCCTCTGTCAAATTGGTTTCTCCTTGACTGATGGACACTAAAGTAACTAAGTAGAAAGGTAGAGAGAAATACCAAGTACAACAACTCTGCCTGCTCAATAATTTTTCACTGTGGGCATGCCAGAATGATAGTCTCGTTTTCTGTTGTCTGGCTGTTAGTGATGATGTATGAAGAAGTAAGAAAGACAGCTTAATTTTCATAATCTTTGTCTTTTAAAATAAGCATACACTAAAACTAGTTTCTTATACAACACCATCCAGAGATAAACTTGCTAAAGATCTTCTGTGAGATAAAACTCACAAATTTTCTATCTATAGTTTGGGAATACTAAACATGTTTTCTGTCCCATTATGCTCTGTTCTAAATTCTGTCCTAGACAATTCTTATAGCTAGGCTATAAATGCTATAAATAAGTTTGGAACTAACATCTGCTTGTTGAGGCCTCTTTAGGAGGATACTGAAAGTATCAACAATGTTATTTTGCTGAATGCGTGGGGAGAAGCTAGCACTGAGATGACTAAAAACGCCATTGTTCAAGTATTATCAGGAAGAGTTCTGAAATTAAATTCCTCCTGGAGTACAAAATAGAACTTGAAGTCAATTCGAAAAGGAAGATACACAGCAGGAAACACAGTTGTGCTAATCACTTATAACTTGCAAATGTGAGTTTTTATATGTTTCTATTTCTCTGATTCATAATAAATAATCTGCTTCCGGTATTTGGCATCAGGTCTCTCTTTCTTTGAAGTCATGTCCAAAATGTGTTGTCCCTTTGCCCCTCCACACAAGGAACTATGCTGCTGAATCAGTCCATTCCTTTGATTCCTGGAGCACACAACGCCATGGCTGTGACAGATATCCTGGTACCCCCCTAGAGCACAGGGCTGACAGGATGGTACTTTCCTGGTTCATGTCTGAAACTGCTACCAGCAGTCATCTGTGTAGTTACAGATTAGATGCTAAAACTGTCAGCTTAATCCTTATCTTTTCCCACTGAATTTTTCCTAAACGCTCTCAGTGATGCAGATCTCAACAAGCTTTACGCTTTCTTATTAATTGAGAAGCGCCCTGGGGTCTGAAGACTCCATTATAAATATACTGAATGATCAGCTTTCATTAGTGATGTTTCCTTCAGATTGACAAGTTTGGGTTTAAGTATTATACATAACATAGTTCAGAAATCAGAAGGCAGGGGACTTCAGTTTTCTGTAAAAATGTCTCATAAGATTCACTAATTTTGTGGGATGGCATTTTCCCTTTTAAGTTTGATGGGTGAATGAAGTGAGAACCTCGTGATGCTTCACACATACATTAGGATGATTTACTTGACAGGGGAGAGACATGACAGCATAACCTTCTAAGAGGTTGGTATTTTCCAGAGATACACAATAAAATGTTAGAATATGCTAAAAGCTCTTCAGCTTTTCCCAGAATTCAAAACAAAAAAATCTACTGTCACTCAGTTGTCTAGACTTTCTAATCAGTTGCTGTTTAACATTTATCTAAATAATAGTTGACAGTATAAAGTAAGATTAGTCAAATGCATTTTTAAATCCTTCTTGGTCACAACAATTTCTACTAAACCTAGAGAGAGACATGGACACCACTCAATCTCACTGACAAAGTAAATTCACATGGTGGATAAAGATGCATGGGCAATTAGCAGGTGATTCAGGTTCAGTGATTTTTTTTCCTACTTCATTTTCTTGCTGGAATTTCAAAGATTATATATTTAGATCAGACTTCAAACTTTTCACCTTTAGGTTATCATTGATGGCATTAGAAAAAGAATAAAGAGCCGGGTCCTTGGGACAGTACAGAGCTAACATGAGAACAGTTGGTTCCTCTTTCCTAAAATAAAGCCTTCTATGGCAAATTTCCAGTCTTGGCATGTATAAATTATGTTTAGATTTGGTGTGTATGATATTGTCCTTCTAAAGTGAAGGGCTCTTTTGCAGAAACTAGTTCAATAAAGGTCTTGCTCAGCTCTTGGATCATCTGTTGTGTGTTTATCAATCTGGACTGACACATCTTACCAGTGAGCTTATACAGCTAACTTGGATTTTTACCTCTCCTTTCTTAAGATTTGCAGTTTTCTTGACAAAGCACGAAGTAAAGTCAAGACCTTAAGTTATCAGACTGTCAATTAGGAACACATTCCACTTCCACAATTTATGTACCTTTTTTCTAACTGTAAGCTTTTCCAAACTAGCTCTGTTCACAATACATAATAGGCTTCCCTCTTTAACTTGAATGAATAGTCTCACAACCTGGTGTAAGAGAGGCTCATTCTTCACTAGAGAACGTGAAAAAAGTCCCTTCAAGCATTATATTATTATTATTATTCAATTATTTCTAAATTAACAGTCAACTCTGTCATCATAATGCTAAACTTGAAAGTTTTGTTTTCTGGCCTCCCTTATAAAAAATAAAATAAAATAAAAGCATCTAGCCCCTGACTTTCTGCTGCTTTTGTCTTATTTCTAACATTTTTACTCATAATTATCTCATGTAGAGAAAATCCTGCAAAAAAGTTTTGGCTTTTAAAAATCTAAAATGTTATATAGAAAGGAAAAACCTCATTCTTGCACAGCTCACAGAATCTATTTCAAGACTTAGCTTCTTTAGGAAGATATGGCAGGACACACTTTCACAATTAGCTTCTTCAAATTACTCCTCTTCTAACATCTGGTTTATATTTTGTAACACCATCACCCAAAATTTCTTTACACAGTTACTCTTTTTTCAAACAAATCACTTGCATTAACTAGCATTTTTTAAAAAGATACTGTCATCCACATTTCTAATCTAATTGCAGTAGTAGTACCCAATTGGTTACATGTATCCTGCTAAAATACAGGACTGTAAACCATCTTTAATTCAATATCTTCTCAAGTAACATTTAATAGCGTAAGTTAGTAACACTCTGAAATGTTAAGTAAAGATAGGAAGGGCAAAGCTCTATTCTAATTTTAGGTGGGGTAATTATTTCTTTTACCTGAGCGAACATCTGTGATCATTAGTTTTAGATTATAATTTCTTAGAAGCAAATTACCCTAATCTCTTAAACCCACTTTGAAACTGCAGTTCATTAAGATTAGGTCCCTGCTTCTAGTTCCAAATGTATACTTGGACACAACAGAGCACCTGTTAAAGAAACACTTGGCAGCATAAAAATTGCAGCAGATGGGCAAGGTGAGAGAGAGGCACAAGGGTTGAGTCTAGTACACTAAAGAAAAAAAAATGCACCTTCTCAGATCCTCTATTCTAATAAAAAGACAACATGCACAAAATATATATTTCTTAATCATCTGGAAACGTTTCAAATTACCTCGAAAGACTAGCTCTGTTAGCTTGAGAGCTGTGACTTGTCTCATCCCCTTTTAATTGTGGTATATTTGAGTCCTTTATTTTCAAAATCCTCTAAAAATTTTCTCTGGGACGCTTAAAAAGTATTTAGAAAGACATAGCATAGTACAGACGTAAATATAAGTCTCTAACATTCCAGTTATTTTTGACACAGTCATTTACACCTCTGGTTTGTCTGTCACCTACCCAGGTTTTCATCCACATAGTAACAGTCTTAACAACATCAATATGAATTATTTTTAAAGTAAAATTGAGATGGAGCAGAAATATAACAGAAGAACAAGATGCAAAATTCAGACAACAAAATTTTAAAACTACAGGAAAGAATTTGTATATTTTTAGTTTAATCATTTACATGTTAGAACTCAGAATTTCTAGGTAAGATGATCCACCATCTCTTCAGAAGTTTACTACAAGCACAGTGTATGATCAACCGACTAAATGAATGCATATGAAAATATAACTGCACACACATTCCTCTCTGTACACTATTACTTCTCCTGAGTGGAAAACTAAAACATTGAAGTTTAACTTATAATTTAAACTATGAACTCAAGAACCAATAACATTATGAGTTCATATTTTTCTTATTACTCTCCTCTCGTCATCATTTTGTTTTATTTTACAATCTTTACAAACAAAAAGAAAACAGGATTAAGTTCATGTATGTTCTCCTTTTCTTCCCAGCTGCTCAAACTGCATTGTTATTCTTATAGAGTAATTTTAAGTGACAAAGTCTCCATCCTGATTTTGCAGGGGTGTGGGATTTTGAGGGAGATAAAGGGTTTTGTTTTTGTCAGCTCCTCCTTGTTGTCTCTAATGAAGTTCTTCCTTCTCTGCTGCTGTGTCTCTCACTTCATTCTCTTTGGCAACCACTCAATCACTCTGGTTTTCACTGTCCTTGGATTTCTTCTGAAAGACATATCTGCCCATGTTTTATTTCCCTTTTACAAAAGTGCTTTGAGTTGTCTGCTACTAAAAGCACTTGTAAACTTCATGAGAACATATTTGGGCTCAAAATCATGTCTCATGATTCTGGTATTTCCAATCACTTATCCACAACTTTCATATTTAAGCAGCCTCATGACAATCTTCTTTCCTGCAGCATATCAACCCTGGATTTTCCCAACAGGTAGTTCAAATAGGCTCAAGCAATATTAACTCTGATTTAGCAATAGGAATTTTGACTTTGTATCAAGCATTTCAATGTGATCCTCATCTAAATAATTTTCCATGCATGCTTTGAAAAATATTACAGATTTTTAGAGACGGGGATAAACCCATGGGCATATGTACAATAATGCCACAGTTAGGTATCTGAGGAATCTTCTAGCAGAACAATAATCCTTTACTGTTCATTGCTGCTGTTAACTTTAGATGGCAAGTCCTTAGTGTTCAGTGGGGTACCAAACAGTATGTTTAACATGGAAATTGATTGACTAGTCTTCAATGGCAGCCTCAGCTTCATTAACATTTCCTATCTGAAGTAGCTGTGGGTTAACATTTAGGATTTATTTATGTATTATGCACTATTGAATTTTTTAGCATCCAAAGGATACAAGAAATCAAAGATTTTTCTCTCTGCATGATGGAGAAAATAGTCATTTTCCCCTTCTCTGCTTATCTCTAATAATTTGAAAAACAGCAAGACAACTTTGCTTCAGATAGGATTTTGAAAACTACGTACTAACTTACCAGAAAAATAAAAGCCTTTTAAGCAATGATTTAACAGTTTAGATCTTGTTTAACCAATCTCCCATTTTGGGGAGAGAATCTCTAGATAATCTCTCTTCAGGCCCAGTCGTTTCTGACCTACACCAGGAAAACAGCATCTGTCATGTGAAAGGGAGGAGGGAGACAGAAATACAAAGAATTCCAGTCTTAACTGTATTAATTAAAAGTTATTAGCTGTATGCGCTCCCAGACAATCAGATCCTTATATACCCAACACTGTCTGCCAACTACCAGACAGCACATAGGTTGGAAGGGGTTTTGACATCTGACATGAAGCTACACTTCAGACAGCGAGAAATTATAACAATAAGTGCCTCCAGAAAAATTAGAGCCTTACGAACCCAGCACTGCCTGCTGAACTAGGACAGAACACAGTCTGGAAGGTATTCTAACCCCTGATATGAGGACCACACTTAAGCCAGGGAGAAAAACATTAGCAATAAGCGCTTCTAGATGATCAGAGTCTTATGTTCCCCAACACTGTCTGTCAACTAATGGACAGCCCACAGGTTGGAAGGTTTTCTGACTTCTAATATGAAGCCACACTTAAGCCAAAAAAGAACTTTTCTCACAACAGCTCCCGAAATAACATTTATTAATACAAATGTGTCACAGTTATTGTGGGTTCTGCTTTGCCGGTGATAACGTTCAGCTGCAAGATTGTATTTAATTGATGATAAAACACCCCAAAAGAAACCAGCACAAAATACATTCTACAGAGACAAACACACTAAACTCAAGTTACAATACAGCAATGTATCCCATTTTCACAACAGACAGAAACCAGCAACAAAGAACTAACTAAAACCACAGCCACCTAAAACATTTATCCAGACACTCTCTCAATAACATAGGACAATAAAGTATCTTGCACACCACTCTCTCTGTAACACAAAACAAAAGGAAGAGCAGAGCTGCTTCTTATCAACATACATGCTGAAAAAAGAAACTGCACCTTGAAAGTCAAGCAAGTTACTGTAGAGCAAAACAGAGCTGGTCTTATAAAGTAAGAATAGCAAAAAGCAATAACAAATATAAAGTAGCAAAGTGTGAAGCATGTTACTGTTATTAGTATTAAGGTAGCAAAACACATTTAGTAAAAGAAATGCTTATAAAGTAAGACTCAAAGTAAGAAAGGAAGAAAGCAAAGTTAGAAAAAATAGAGAGCACATGGTCTCCTCACCCCTACATTGTTCCAAGAGGAGGAGGACAGGACAAGCTGCAGCAGTTACCTTCACAGAGACACTGGCATTTCTCCTTCTCCTCTCTTCTCTGCTGGAGTTTTAAACTCCAAACACTTTTTATACCTTTTTTTTTTCCTTTGTGTGGTTTTGTGACCAATAGTCAATTTATTGGGGGGTTGATGGTGATGCAGATGCCCAAGAGGGGGTGGCTCCTTTGAGCAGTCATAGAAGATATTGCAAAGGGAGGCCATGTCATTCCTCAAACAACACTCCACCCTATGTTAACCTTATCAGTTTGAAAGCCTTTGTCCTCGGCAAGGAGCACCCCTCCAGGGGCTGAGGCAAATTCCTCAACCCATCAGGCCTTCTCAGGGCCATCACCACACACCATCAAATAGTAACCAAAGCTAAATTTGTGAAGTAAATCTTGACTAAGATCTTGCATGAGACTGCAAACAAGTTTGTCCAGTGAAGAAAAACAGTTTAGCATTAGAACAGAACTAGCGTTACATCAGAACTAGATTTCAAATTATTTTCACAGCCTGGAAGAAGCTCACTGTTTCCCATATACAAATAGAGGTACACCCATGATGCATTAGCACATCACAAAGGCAGCTTTTATTAGATCAACAAATATCTTAAGGGAAAAAAACCCCAACAAATCAAAACAACAACTCTTGAACATGAAGCCCTGCTTCAGGGTTCAGTTAAGACCTTCACAGGACAAAGCCCAGAAAAAGTCAACAGTCTCACATTAAAATCATGGTCTTCATTCTTAAGGACAGCACACAGAACAAGGATGTAAAATTCAAGTGTAGAACTGCAGAAGCTGTGACAATGTTAACTGGATATTACATTTAATTCAGCTTTCACAAGGAGTCTGTGATTCTGCAAGCATTCTACATAATTCACAATTGGCTGCATCAGCCAGCTCACGGCAGAATATACTAGTTTACCAAAAAAAATGTGTAAAGAAAACACAATAGACTTAAATTTCCACAGTCACTGACATTATCAACAGGAAAAAAAAAAGGAAAAATTTACTTAATTGTTTTAATGAACAGAAAATTCAGTTTCCTTAAAAAGCACTTCTAGGACTTGTAGTCAGAAAATTTTGGAGCCATTTTGCTGCATCTCTTGATATTGATAGGTTTGGAGAAAGTCTGTTGATGCTGAGCAGCTTGGCTTTGGGACTCAAAAAAAGGTTAAGCCTGCAATGAGTTTGCACACAAGTATGTTTGGGCTTGTTTTAAATACTAATACTTTTTTTTTAAAAAAGGTATTTTAAATTATTTATGTATTGCAGTAATAGAACATTTAATCAAAATACTGCAACCATGCCCAGAGGATGAAATAGCAAAACAGAGCAGACAGACAGACGGACTTAAAAAGCTCCCTCTGAGGGTTTGGAGCTGTCTGCCACACTACAAGTAAAACAAATAACTGTACTAAAACATGAATTTATTACCCCAGTGAGGTAGTACGTCGGTTGCTAATCACCAGTGACACAGAGCGGAAGGTCACATACCAAATAAGATTTTATAAAATTTCACTTTTCATTTATCTGCCAAAACTTACAAGAAAATGCACAAACACTGCATACAATATTGACAGAGAACAGGTGTTGTATCACCTGGCTGGTAAGAACAACTCTGCTGATTAATATAGGAATATTTAACCTGTAGAGGCACCCAAATTTTCATATGCCTAACATTTCAATCAATTATTTTTTTTTTCACAATTACTGATTTTGCCCTTTTTTCCCTATAATTCAGGCAGCTAGTCCAAAGGGTTGGATGTAACCAGGCACTGAAATTCCTTCATTCTAATATCACAGGAAAAAAACTACAAATATTAGTTCAGATTGATACAGACCTGAAGCTAAAACACTGACCACCAAGGACTAAGTCAAAGAGCACTGTCTTCATTAATAAATCTATTAAGTAACTGCTGCTTCAGAATAACGTTATCATTTCAGACTGAATTCATTTCTATCAGGAAACCAGGATATAACTGAAGGAGATATCTATCCCATGTAGCTATTCCATGGATATTTCACCTCCTTACTGGATGTAGATTTGCAGTTACAAATATGAGTAAGGCATATTGTAGTGAAGAGGCTGACACCTGTATCTTCATTATTTCACCTGATGATGGCAGAGGTTATTATCAGATTACCAGAGCATGGAGGAGCCATCTGGGTGCTCCAGAACCTTGGAGACCAACCTGAGAGCACAAGGACACATCAACCTTTATCGCTACTGTACAATCACAGATTGCTGACAACACACCATATCATGAGCAGGGAAGTGCCAAGGTAGAAATGTTTATTTGCAAGGTTCAAGATTTAATATGGCACCGTATGTGTCAAGGTCTATGTTGGAGCAGAAAACATTTACTAGATTGAAAATCAACAGATATAAAAGTATCATGGTTTTTAAAGGCGCATTTAGAAATCACATCATCAAAATATGTCAATGCAGAGCTATCAAAACAATAAATAAAATATAAACAAGTATTGATGGTACTTGCTTATTTTTCTTTTATCCCCCCTCCCAAAAAAATTGGGGTACATAAAGTGCCTGAAGTGTAACTGCAGGTAAAAAGTGGGATTCCAGATATCAAGAAATCTGCCACACCTGAAGCCAGGTCACACTTTTATCTGAAAGTATCCTAGCATGGGGTAAGAAGCACAATTTTTAGCAAGTAAGGAATTTTTCTTCCCCCTTTGCAAACTTCATGATTAGAGATGAAATCTTGAAAAGGTTTACTCCCTAGATTTACAAAACAGAAAGCAAATTAAATATTTTCAATGTTTACCTCTCAATTATTAACACTTCTTTCTGATTTTGAAAGGCCTGAGATGATGACAGGGCAAACTTTTTACTAGAATGTGTAGTGATAAGGGCTCATAAACACTTGGGTCAAACTATGAAATCAGGGTATATGTACCTGTCTGGCCAGCATCAAACTTTGTGCTGTAGCACCAGTCTAGTATCAGGTGGCCAAGGACCCCACCTACTCGCCTTGCCTTTAAATCAATTTTTGCAGCCTATACCAGCTTGGATACTTTCACACTGTACCATTATCACTAACTGCATACTATGGTACAAGTCTAACTTGAGATGAGTTTTTTACCACTAAGATCTTTTCCAGCAGTTGACTGAAATAATTAATTGATGCTCTCTTCCAAGGAAAAATGTCACCACAAGAACAAAGATACATGGACAAAAGGTGTCATAATCGGGGGGGTTGTTTGTTTTGAGGGAATTTTTTTAATTTTGTTTTTGTTAGGGATTTTTAACTTGTCTAGCTTGGGATGGGGGACATTGGTTTGTATGGTATGGCAAGTATGCGAATCAGTAAGAGATCAGGGAAGGGGCAAATGAAGCAAGGTAAAAATACACACTATGCAGACACCTTCTAGCAGAAAGGAGTTTAAAACTTGAATAAAAATACATAATTTGATACTTTTTGTTCTGGAAGAAATTATTCTTGGAATTTGTTTTGTAACTAAACAGAATTGCATAATCATGGAAACTGGTATTTTTCAATCCATATTCTCAACCAGACTTAACCACAAACTGTCATGTTCTTAGTTAACAGCTCAGGTCAGAAGAGGTAAAAATATAATGGTTTACACAAACTATGAAAAAATCACTCTGCAGAATTGCTAATGCTGACTTTCCTCAGATTTCAAATTACAAGAAGCAAAAAATGTTATATATGAAATAGTCCAAAGAAGCAAGAGTTAAAGTTAAAAAATTGGCACTGCTTATTTTTAAAACTCAGGGGAGCTATTTTGTGGTAGGGTTTTGCCACTTCTAATAATGTGTTTTACGGAGAAAAATCTCCAAGTAAGAGACAGACCTATAATAAACCATATTTTAAAAATAAACCATAATCTTACAATCCCTACTAAATAAACACTGCTGTTGACGCAAGCTTCATTGTACTCTACAGCAGTACAAGCTACCCAGGATACTTTTAAAACATGCATACTAAAACATGCAAAAAATTTATCCATAACCCCCAAAGTCCTGTTTTCTGGGAGAGAAAGAATTTACAGAGACACAATACAATTCTACCCTCTCTTTTGCCTTGTTCCCTCATTGCCTTTATTAAGTCAGTATGTCCCTATGCTAACTTTAAAGACTTTGTTGCTATGGGAATTTAATTTCATATTATATTGTCAAGGAGGAAAACAAGATTTTGGTGATTAAATGTTACAGAAGCTTTGACTTTTGCACAACCTAACCAAATCTACAGCCTTAAAAGCAATCTGTGTATGTGTCTGAAAATCTTACCATTCTGTTCATAAACAGGTACATGTGTTCTACCTGGCATTTAAGAGCCAAGTACAAAAATTATCTCTCCCTTCCCTCAAAAGCTTCTGGAAAATTTTAACATAATTTCTGCATGCACGTTTTCACCTTGCTTCCGAGAAACTTAGGAATAAAAAAATATGTTGTTTTCCCTTTCTCCCAATGCGGATTATCTGCAGCATCAAGAGATTCTTCTTTTCTAAGTGACATTCAAGGTTAGTGAGGCTAGAAATTCTCCTCCTAATAACTGACCCATAAAGACAGCTACAGAATTGCAAGCCTGGGTTCCTTCCCTCCCCATACCTAATCTACATTGCAGATGGAAAAAGAAATACAGGCATATGTACAAAGCATTGTCCAGTTCCTCCAGTAAATATGTCAAAAAATGTTTGCTGCCTTCTATCACAACTGGCTGTTTCGACTGTAAATATTATGCATTTGTACTTTCCCCCTTTTTAATATTGTAACTGTCTACAAAGGTTAATGTTTAGAATCAGAGAAAGTGCACACATAATCATTAAATCATTATGACTTAAATAAAAATGAGCATAAGCCAGGAAATTTAAAATTAAACCCTAAACCAAGAGAATAGTCTCCCTTGTGGCCTAGGGTTTGCATATGTTCCTGCTCCTTAAAAACACCTTCTCCCGGGTCTGGAATCAGAGCTCATGCTCATGTACCAGGAACAGGTCTTTCTTGTGCAGGACTCTGAGAATGCAGTTCTATCAAACAGACTCCGGCAATGCTGTCAAAGTGCTCAGTTCTGAAACTTAGATGACTACAGCTAAAATGCTCAAAAATCAGGAGCCTGATCTTCATGTGCTCTCAGCAGTGTTATCTTTCCCAAAGGTGCTGTAACACACTGCTGAGAGTCAGAACTCAAAGCATCCAGAAGCTGCACCTGCTCCCTAATCTGATTCTGATGGGGGACATGCTTACAGGTTTTCCGTCTTCTGACACTATTATTGCATGCCCTGACTGCTGGGAGCAGAAAGTTTAGCTTGCTATTTATCTTGATTGACCAAATGTGATGCATTAATCAGGTAAAGCTCACCAGGAGCTACAAGCATTTAACACTTTCATCAGGACATTTAGGAGTCTAAACATGACATTAGGAGGCTAAAGTAAGGTACTCATTATTGAACATATAGACACAGGTATAAATTTTGTGTGGTATTTAACAAACAAAATCCATACTTGATGAATACAACTATGAATGTATGCATTTTAACCAAGGCACTAAACCAGGTTTAAGCAGAAAGGCATAACTCCTGAAGAAAACCGGCTGAAAACAAATTACACCAGCAAACATTCAACACATTAAAACATGATCAAGCTTTAGCACTGCATGTTGTTTTTCCCATTTTGTGGCCAGTACTCAGACAACTGACCCATGGGAGAAGCAGAGCTAGAGGGTAAGGAATGTGGCTTTCTAGCTAGTGGACAAATGGAAAACTGAAGATTGGGCAAAGTTGCATGTATTTCTTATCCCCCAAAATTCACAGGTACCCAAGTCCCCTTATCTCAGCATAAAATATATTAAAGTATTAAACATATAAAATATTTACCTACCCTAACAAAAAGCATAAAATTCAACTGTTCTTTAATACCAATATTTAAACAGAAAAATTGCCAGCCTCTGGAAAAACAGTTTTACAGAGCTTCTTTAATTAGGGAACAAAAATAATCACTAAAATGAAGAAAAATCTACACCTGTAAATGCCTAATTCTGAAACACAGTTGTTAGATATTCTGATAAACTCGGTGCTTTCAACTGATTCCTTAAGTATTCTGAGAAACATTAAAAACTACAAGAGTAACATTTTCAGGTTGATACTATTTGCAAAGGTTTTACAGACTGGAAATTAGTGAGCTCACCAAGACCCTGTAATTAAGCAGCACTATAAAAATGCCA
Source organism: Pithys albifrons albifrons (assembly GCF_047495875.1). Classification (NCBI taxonomy): domain Eukaryota; kingdom Metazoa; phylum Chordata; class Aves; order Passeriformes; family Thamnophilidae; genus Pithys; species Pithys albifrons. The sequence continues at coordinate 60,216,970 of NC_092460.1, forward strand.
TGGTGTTCTTGATGTCAGCAATTGGCATATCACCTCAGAATAAAAAACAAGTACTAACAAAACCTGCGCAAAGCCTGTGGAAACTTTCTCACCTTGTGCCTCTTGAAGAGATGCTCCCTTTTAGACCAGGGAGAATATGCTGGTTTGGGCTGGTTTGTTAATTTTCTTCATAGTAGCTAGAATGGGGCATGGTTTTATATTTACTTGGATTATATGTTGGAAATGGTGCTGATAACTCTGGGATGATGTTGTTATGCTGAGCAGTGCTCACACAGCATCAAGACCTTTTCTGTTCCTCACACAGTCCCATCAGTGAGGAGGCAGGGGCTGCACAAGCAGTGGGGAGCGTACACAGCCAGGAAACCTGACCATAGAGACATTCCAGACCATATGGCATCATGCTCAGCATAGAAAGCTTGGGGAAAAAGGAGGAAGGGGCAGATACTCAGAGTGGTGGTGTTTGTCCTCCCAAGTTGTAACGCATGACAGAGCCCTGCTGTCCTGGAGATGGCTGAACACCTGCCTGCCCATGGAGAGCAATGAATTGATTCCTTGCTTCATTTGCACACACAGTTTTTGTGCTATCTATTAAACTGCCTTTATCCCAATACATTAGTTTTCTGACTTTTCCTCTTTCCCGTCCTACCGGGGATGGCTTTGTCAGGTTGGGGTTAAGCCACAGCAGGAAGAACACAGTATACTTTGCATGCTACAATACAGTATAAATCGTATGGTTACTGAAGACAGTGACAACCCTTCTCTGGCAAACTAAACTCTTTGTTAAATAGAAGCTTCTTCACAGTTTCTGTAAATATGAAAAGGCTTCTCTCATTTTTTTATTTACTTACTCATTTATTAAAGAATACTTTGCCTTTTTCATCTTTCCAGAGAGGCATTCTCAAATACATGCTCCCAAATATTACTGTAGACCTCAAGCAGCTAGATAAAAGTAATGAGGATTTTAGTGTCAACACCAATAAGGGCATTACAGATTCAATATTAAAATATAATCCATACTATGCCAGTGTCAGTGACTTCACCAAGACAGCTTATGATTCCTTATTTTTAAAAAGATACACCATTGATAAATTTGCCCTTGGATGCTGTATTTCTGTCATATGTGATCTGTTTAAATCCCTCCACGAAAATACTTTCAGGAAACAACAGCTATTTATACATATTGATGTCCAATTCAGTACCACTCCACCAACATCACAGGGACCTGCAGGAGATCAATATCTCTGAGAAGACAGCAGAGGCCAATCTCACTTTTCTTATTTCAGGATCAAACAGAAAAGCAGCAAGGAGCTGTGGGAACTACAGGAAACAGCAGTATAAGCTACTTGAAATTGTCAAGAGAGAAGTAAATTGCAAAAAGCTTCTTCTGTCTAGGAGATATCTGCTGGGTCGGGGGAGTGTGGTCAGGACTGCACAGGCCCCATGCTGTTGCCGTCCAGCAGAGTGAAGAGAAAATCATCAGGCTGGCTCATCCGCAAAGATGAGCAATGTCTGTGCAGGCACATTCATCTCAGCATTTCCACAGCTCTGTTCAGCCTTAAAGCTGCCAGGAAAATTAACCCCCAGCTGACCACTGCAGACAGAGATGGTAGGGACAGCATGGGGCCCCAGCTGGCAATGGAGCCCTCAATCTTTTCCACAGCTCTTGAAATGATAAAAGGTTACCCAGCCCACAAATGCAATAATTAACAGCACAGAACACTTGAATATGCAGTTGTTACACAAAATGAACCTGTGAGAGGTCAAGTCATGTTTTAAAGCTTTAAATTCTTTATTATTTTTAACTGGAATACAAGCAGTCCAAACGAAAATTACATTTGCTAAATATCTAAGAACGAAGTCTGTCCTGCAAGAGAGCAGCTGGTACCCTAACAGTCTAAACATTCTAAACACTGTATTTCAAAGATACAAGGCACCCAAAAGGGAAATAACTTACAAAATAATACCTTACCGATAAGATCTGTCAAAATATCAACACCTGTGGATAAGTTCAAGTGTAACAAAATTCCTGAGACGTAGGAAATAAGCAGAAAATATATTTTAAATAAGGTTGAAACACTGCTGCAAAACAGCAAAACTTTTAGGTGGAGAAGAGGTAAAGCATAAGCAAGACCAACCACTGCACTGCTAAGCTCCTCAGAAGGGAAGAATAAGACTGCAAACTTTAACCAAGAGCAGCACTTTATTTTGACATTGCTTTCCAAAGCACAATAGTTCTAAAAGAAGAAACTTCAAAGACTAAAGGATGTAGAAAGTGGCTTACTTGAAGTTAGAGTGTTCTCAAAAATCAGTAGCTTTATCTAATACCTAGCAGCAATCATACATATCAGCCACAATTACGGCTGTTCCAAGACCATAAAAGAAAGTAGAGTTTCATAAAACTTGGTTTGGTGGTTGACCATGTCATCCACGGAGGCCCCAGGTTTACATCATTACCTTAAATAAAATATAAGCTTCCAATAAAATTGCTTTTTACAAAACCAATACCGTTATAATAGTACAGAAGGCTGGATAATGCATCCTGCAATCCAATTTGTGGCTCATGATAAGCTACAGATACCAGTAACTAATTCCACATGTGAGACAGACCTCCCGGAGGGAGATTTTAATCAAATAAGTGATGGGAAAAGAGACATTTCCTTATTTTAGTATAACAAGCCGCCTGTACTAACAATATGTTGATTTCGTAAAATGTTACTGTATCATAGCAATAGAACATTAGTAGAACATACATCTGGTTTAGTTACTTCTGTAAGTGAGTTTGTATGCATACCACAGAGCAATAGTTTATCATTACCATTATATTAAAAATGAGCTTTAAATGTATTTGCCCCATCTTTTTTAACTGCTTATGTTATCCAGTTCCATTCCCACTTAAAAAAAAACTAACCAAAAAACCCAAAACAAAACAAAAAATGAACTCCCAAGCAAACAAAGGAAAACCTAAAAAACTCCACAAGATGAAAAAAGATCAGCGCAGTAGTGTTTGTATTAGCTTCGTACTATTAATTGGACAGAAAACTGTTGATTAATGCTTTTGCTCTCAAGCTGAATATTGCAAGTACAAAAACAATTAGGCCTATGAATTTGCATATTTTCTTTAATAACAAACTTGATCAGAGCTTTCTCCCATATATAAGTTTCCCCCTCTCACTCCTTCACCTTTGGTGGTTTAACTTGCACAAGTCTAGCTGCAGAGAGGTACCGCCCTTTGATACCTATCATACCTGACAACTCAATCAATCTGTGTACCTGCTACACAATGTACGCTGCAAATGACTCAAGGTCTAAAGTGCTGAAAAAATCAAACAAAATTCTAACTTTCTTCCGTAAGGAATGCTTTGCCCCAGTGGAAAACCACTTCTTTGTCTCATTTCAGACAACTAATTTATGACCACAATAAATAGGATTCTGTCAAAATCTTCTCACTTAAAGATAGCAAGTAGGTTCTTGTCAGCCAGTGAGAATAAAACAGAGCTAACCAAATGAGATGGGATCCAGACTGACAACTTTTTCTGCCAGAGTGAGAGCATCACAGGCAGATGGGAATACAAGACTTGGCAAAAGGAAAAAAATCAGCATCCAAGTTCTACTGAATAACCAATACACAGATGAGAGAGAAAAGAGCTGCACAGTTCAATAAATAGCTATTACATACATTTTTAAGGTTCTTTAAGAATAGCTTCTAAATAAAGGGGTAACATTTATCTACTCTGCTGGTGTTCCTGCTTTGCAGCCACCTTGTTCAGAAGCCCTGGCAGTGTACTCAAATCACACTGGGATGCTGTCATGTCCTCGATGTGACAAATCAGGACTCACATGATATTCGGTGTTGTGTAGTAGCCATCGCTTTATATTCATTGGATATCGGCCCAAAGTAAGAACACAATGGAAAATATAGGCTTGTCACACCAATACCATTTCCTACCATCAGCTGGAGCATTTCTGAAGTTGCTTTTACCAGTTCATACTACACTGACCATCCTGAAAACAGTCACTAGTTTTATTGTTCTTTAAACATAAATAATCATGTCCCAGTTCCCCCAGTGGTATATTCTGAAAAAGCTTACAGAAGCTGAAAGTTATAGTCTGGCAGCATGCCAGCTCCTGTCCTTAACCACCCACTCGCCCCAAATCCCTCTCTCTTTCTGTTGTTTCTGTTCCTGTACCTCCCTTCGCAGTGTTTGCCATTGAGCTATTTGTAGGGCAACGATGAGGACAGAATAAAACTGAATTGATTCAAGCTTGAAATAACTCCTAAAGATATATCTGGGATATTTTGGACAAGGCAGGGAAATGGTGTTTAAAGATTACTTTTTTACCTGTACTTTCTCTTGGTTCATTTTGCAGGACAGTCTAGAAAACAGATGTACCAGCTCAACTGGACAGGTTTGAGCTTGAAAGTGGAAAAAACCTTGAAAGTTTGAGATTGAAAGGGGTAACACCTTTCTACTATTCCATTACAAAGCATTCAGTTTCCCACCATTACTGCTTACTTAGATAGTACGTATTTGAGCTAACCAACCTGAAAATTATTTCCTCTCTTCCTTGGTTCCATTCTACACTGTACCCTTCCACTGCACTACAAAAGACTAACTTTTTCCTTGATTGATCTTTTTGATGTATTTTTTTCCCCTTTCTCCTGAAGCTGCCATATCCCAATATTAAAGTTGGAAAACATAAAGCACAAATTCCAGAAGACATATATGAACACAACTCTAATTGCCCTGGCATTTTAATACAGAGCTCTCTGAGGAGAAGGGCTTTTATATGGTGGAAGGGTTTTGGTTCAGTTTAAACTGTACTCTAGCTTTTCAAATGCTCAAGCCAGTTGGGTTTACACAGTAAATAGCTACTTTGGTCTCATCAATTTACAGTGCAGAAATGTCTTTTCAAGCAAGAAATAGTGATTGCAATACATAAAAAAAAAAGGAACAAACTTAATCCAAGTGTGTGCTTTAATTCCTTTAATTCTGCATAATGCAAAAATTAATCTTAGCTATATACTTGGGGTTTTGATTTTTCTAAATACAAAGTGGATGAACAAACAGACAACAACAACAAAAACCTCACTTGTTTTTATCAACATATATAAAGACAGAACCAAATTAAATCAAAAGGTTTTAGTGAAAAAACATAATTTAGTTCCTACTAATTATTTCAAAAGTGACAGGTTATTACTTTGAATTGTCCATCTTATAGCGCAATCATCCTCAATTTACTTGAAAATAAATCTAAATGTAATTTCAAATCAAAAGGACAGCATCTAACCTGCCTTCATAGTCAGGATTTGTCATATATTGGTCAGACATGCTACAATCAAAATCCAAATTTCTCAACTCTAAGTGCATTGATCATTCTCAAATCATCCAGATATCAAGTACATACATCTTCCAAAAGCACTTTCCAGATTCAGTATTCAGAGCAGGCCAGAGACTCACTAACCTGAACATTCACTAAACAGTATTTTATGTGAAAAGGTAAAATGCAAAGGCCGAAGGAAATATAAATACAGTAAGAAAGTGCTTTGGAAAATAATGACTGATAAGGAGGTAATATACTAGAATTATTATTTTCAGTATCTTTTTTTGGTCATCATAATGGGTTTGTTGCCCTAAAGCATTTTTATCACACAATGTGAAGCCTTCGAGAAGATTGACACATTTGCTTCAATTTGCTTTTAAGGTGCTACCTTTGTTCCTCTTTGATACACCTGTCTTGATTTTTTTTTTTAATTTACAATTATTATCTTTACAAAAGGCTTTTATTTCACTCCTTTATTGCCCGGGGAATGCTTGGGAACAGGAAACTGCGATGCTAAAGGTAGAGGCCATGCAAAGGTGGAGTACAAAAGAGTGTGCAGACAAGTACTCAAAAAGGAATGATTCTCATAACAAGCTAGGCCAATGAAGATATTCCTGACATCCCAAGCCCTGCAAAACATTATATTCTTACAGAAATCTATATAATCTGTGAAGGATTTTTGTAAAACTTAGATAAAAAAGAAGACTTACTGGAGATACTTTATAATTGAAGCTCCCACCTGGGCTTCTCAGTAATGAAACACACAGAGGCAGTACATGAATGAACAGAGGCTTCCCTGGCATGGAGGTAAAACTTGGCCAGCAGCACTCAGCCTGAACAGCCATGCAAGAAATAGGTAGCCACTAATTTATTGAATTAGGAAATGGATTTCTGGCAGATCAAGAAAAATATTCGTATTTTTGTTCACTGTAGTCTCTCCCCATAACATTCCCTCCAGCTAAATTCCAATCTCCATTTAGGTTTGTAATCTACAAAGCACAGAATTGTTATTTCTGTCATTACAGATGGCAAAGTACATTTCCACAGACACCAGTTTACTGTCCAAGACACCTCTGATGCTGGGTGAAAAAAAACCTCGCAAGCCCCGGTGCCCAAATTTAGAGCTCCACACCCAGGACAAGAGGCGTTGTGTTCAAAAACATTGGGATGTGGAAGCTTGGATTTCATCTCTGTCACTTAGGTTTCTTCTGGACCAATTTTACCCTGGCCTTCAAGGAGAAAAGGAAGAAAAGGGGGAGAAAAAGCTTTTCCCCATGAAAAGTTAAACAGAAGTATCTTCAAAGGTTTTGGTTTCAGCAATGAGTGTTTAGTAATAAAAAACTTTCTAGGTGTTCAGAATTCTCTGTGTCATATGAATGTTTTTACCAGTTTAATTGTATAGAATAAGCTAACACTTGAATTATTACCCAAACTCCTTGAAGTACTTGAAAAAAGTCTCATCCTGGGCCTTTCAGTATAAAGCTTGCTGTTACAGATGCAGTTTAAGGGAGAGAAGAAAACAAAACTAAATTAGTTTACTCTTTGTTTCCACTGAACATTAGGTAAACTATGTACCATACAGTATTTGGTTACTGACATGCAACAGAGGTCTTACATACTCCAATACATAGGAGTAAAAAAAAAGAAAGCATGTTTATAAATGTATAGAAAATTATTCTTTCCTTTTCAATTTTGTCAGAAAAGAGTATGATCACCAAGTCGGCATATGACAGCAGTTTAAGAGGAAACTACCAGCGACTAGAGGTGCTTTGGGCTTTTTTTCCCTCTACTATTTCCTTTTATACTAAAGATATATAGACTAAGCAAACAGAAATCATCATTGTTTTATCAATATCTACAATTTCTTTTTAATTCACATAGATGAGAAATCAGAATTTTAAAATCAAGGTGTTTGAGTTAGATTGCAAAGCCATGATTTGTTTCATTGCTTTTTATTTCCCTTATGTCTCACTGAAAAATGTGACAACACACATCCATACAAAACATTTTTTCCTTTTGTTAAGTCAGTACTTTTCTGAAAGAAAGCTATTTCACTGAAAAGAAAATTACATATACTCAGTTTACTCATTCATATAGCAACTGATGTAATAGAGTCTAGATTTCAGCTGGGGTTTCCGAAATACATGCGCAGTGCTGGGAGAGCAAAGCTATGGGGGTTTGGTGAGCTTTTCTGTTTGCTTATTTTACTTGTTTGTTCTTGGGAAAGAAGTTAAAAAATAAGAAAGAGTTATTTCATTAAGGCAGTATTACATTTAAGCCATAGCTCCTACTAGGGGAAGAAAAAACACACGCCAAAGGAAGGCACTCAGGTCCCATGCATCTCTGTTAAACTAGAACAGTAAGAGCTCTGTCTTTGCCTCAGGGAGCCGGTAGATGATATCAGCTATCACGCCTGACCAAACTAAGCCTGAGTTTGCAAGATACAAGAGGATAAGAGCATGAATGAATTTCTTGCAAAAGCTAGTCAGATACCCAGTGCTCAACTCAGATATCCAGTGCTTGTCAGTAAACAGAATGAGGGAACTGCTGGAAGTAAGGAAAGTAATTTAAAAAATACCATCCCAAGTGCCAAGTAATAGCAATGGCTAATAATACATTGTTTAAACAAAATCTAAAAACCCCATACTGAAGCTGTTTAAGTGTTCTTTCAGCATTAGACATCTGTGCTCATTTCTGGGAGTTGACTAAACTAGTAAGAATTATTGTGTACTTGAAAACTCATTTAACACCTGTTTAACAGTGACTGCTGCCTTACAAATAGCTTACAGCAAAGACAACTCACCTTGTATAAAGCAGAAATGATCTGATGCATTTTCAGTCGATGAAACACAAAGACATCGTACACGGCTGAAATGGCCAGAACAGTCATTCCTTGCTCCTTCCACAGCATGCTGCACCCTGCACACAGCCCCGCTCCCAAGATCCAGCCCCAAGTACTTGGTGAGGAACCTCTTGTAGAGCAGTGCTTCACATAACACATCAAGGAAAGTAGAAAGAAGAGGCAGGCTCCAATGTCTGCTCTTCCTACGATCCCCGCTACGGCTTCCGTGTGGATGGGATGAGATGCAAACAGCAGGCCTGCTATCAAAGTCCAGTACCCATCTCCAAACAGAATCCTGGAGAAGTTTGTGAAAAGGCCTGTGACTGCAGCATGTAAGAGAACATTTACAAGGTGGTAGCCCCACGGGTCCATTCCCCCAAGAGCATGGTTAATGCGGAAGGAAAGTGTGCAGAGAGGTCTGTAGGACTTGTGGCTCCCACTGTGAGTAAGCAATGTCCCCCAAAAGTCATTGTAGAAGATGTGGATCCACGGCGTCTCAGGCAGAAGGTCCTGGTTTGTCTTGATAGCACGACTGCAAAAGACAAATAAAAGCTTCATTTTAACAGAAGGAAAAGAGTACAAAAGAAAGGCTGGGAAAATGCAATCACATTACTACCACACAAAAGAATGGCATTGCTTTGGTGCGGCTTTAATTCAAGTTTAAATTTTTACAGGAGGTGTTAAAAACTACATATCCATTGACTTCCTGCTAGAGCAAAATTTCCATATAAATTGGCTTTTAAAACATTAGACACAGATGTTACACTGTTTCCATTAAATTAAAACATATTAAAACACCCTTCAGTGACATTCTTGTGAGTCTAACCAGGAGTAATCGGTTAAGATTTGATGAGTTATAATTAAAATGTAAAAGAAATGTGAAAAACTTGCAAACATTATTGTTGAAATAATGGATCCTTCAGTAATTCAGAACTAAAACCCCAACTAGCCTTTCATATTGAAATTTTAATTTAGATTTTGAAAATCGCTCTGACACAGATGAACAATAAATACTGAAGTCGGTAGGAGCATGCAATTTTCTGCTTCTGTACAGGGCACTCCAAAAACTGTCCTGTACATATTTTGACTGACAACACTTTCTGCTAACACTCTGATGGAGACAAAACCAGAATATTTTATAGGTGGAAATATACCTTCTCTTTCACGTTCTTGTAGTGACAATAGAGGGGGGGAAATGGTTTTACACTGTATTACTTTTATGACTTCAAGTCTGTCAGCTTGATTAGAAATAAAATCCCAGAAAAACCACTGCAGTTTTCATCATTTATGCTTTCAAACACCCTGGCAAGGACTAGTGCCAGCCATTAGCAGTCTCCATGTCTAATTCGTTACTATAAAGTCTGTCTACTATAGCGTTTGTACAAATCCAAAGATTTGCATTTAAAATTTATGCAGCGGGAGAAGGTGCAAGACCTGCTTAGTACAAAAAGATAAGTAGAATTTAATTAGTTACTTGTATTTAAGCAATTATTTAAACACGCATTGTTACTACTGAGCTTAACTCATTTAGCATTTATTTTATTACGGTAATTAAGAATCCAGCCAGCTCAAGACTCTTCTATTCAAAATTCTAAACAAGAGGGATGATTTATATCTAATTCTTTACTCATATCCTCTATCTGCCTTTCCAACAAATATCCTCTTGTAATTAGTAATTTTCAATGCAGATGAGGGAGGGAAAAAAAGGTGTGAAATACAAGACCACATTTTAAATGCATGACTCTAATTCATACTCCAAGACTCCCCTCAAATTCTCCATTTCCTTGAAATCTGTATCCAAATCCTTTGGGTTTTACTTTTTACTGTATTACTTTCAGAAATGTTGTTCTTGTTGTGGAAAGAAAAATCCTCAAACACTGATATACTACACCACAGAATCTCCAGCAAATACTCCAAATACCATGCAGCTCAGCATTTCCATTGTCCAGAGCAAACTGCTGTAATGCTTTCAGACACGCTTCCTCTCAGCATGTCCTTTTGCTTCTGAGCATATAGAGGTTATGGAAAGGTCAGCTTAAATCCTTTAAAGATCTGATGACGCTTTCTAGAATATTTGAAAATTTTCATTTTGACTTCTGCTTATGCAGTGGATCAGGTTGCCTGTATTTGTTTTCCCAAACCCCCCCCCCCCCCATTTTTCTCATTTTAGTCCAGTCACAAAAGAACACTGGAAGAAAACAAAATCTTTGTTTTCACATTATTTAACTTGTCCTTCCATGTAGTCCTTTCCCGAAACCTAATTCCTCTGTGTGTGATATCAGTTTGTAGTATCTCTCCCAGAATCACAATCGGAAAAATAGGATTTCAGCAAAAATTAAGCAGGTGTTAGGCAAGAAAGAGTACATTCTCTGAGGAAAAAATATATTTAGACTCCAGGCTCCCAAAGGCTAAGAATGGCTATCAAGATTCAGAGTTAAAACTTTCAACTGTAAAAGTTTTGGGGTTTTTTAATTGGGGGGGAAACAATAAGAAAATAAGTGGCAACAATATTGCCAGCACAACCGTCCTCCTCCGAGGCACCGCATTCTGCTACAAAGAGCCTAGACAGTGCACAGGTTGTTCCTATGCAATGGTAGCTTTTATTATATCTTTTGCAAATGTGGCCACTTTCAATACTTGACGACATGTAACCACTTTAAAAAAAAAAACAAAAACCAAAAACAAACAAACAAACAAAACATTCCGCATCCCAAAACTGTGGCTATCAGTACACATGTATAAAACAAACAAAATGCTGCTATGCTTCTGAAGAGAGCAGCCCTCCCTCTAAGCCGACAGTAATTCAGTAAAATTCTATTTGCAACCTTAGCAACAAAATTATTCATCATCATCATGGCTAGGCTTCACGAACGAAGATTTGAGAAGGGCACTACCCACTCTTGCTGCAAGCATGCTAGTGGCTAAAAAGGCCGATACGGGATAGGCAGGTCCGGTCACAAAAGGCACAGCGGAACGTCTCCCTAGGTGACATTGGCAAGGAACGGTTCTTTCTGCATTGTCTTTTCTCCTCAAAACTGACTCTCTGTGCATTCTCAAAGGAAGCAGCAGCGTCGTGAATGGTGTGTCTCCATGAATCCCGATTGGAGGCCAGAGTGGACCAGTGGTGGCAGTCAATATGGCCAAGGCTGAGGTGTTGTTTCAGGGAGTCCTTGTATCTCTTCTTCGGGGCTCCTCTCTTGCGGCAGCCGGTGGCAAGTTCACCATAGAGCACAATCTTCGGAAGGCGGTGACCCTCCATCCTGAAGACATGCCCTGCCCAGCGCAGCTGCGTTCTCATCAGCATGGCCTCGATACTGCTGACCCCTGCCTGTTCAAGAACAGACACATTGGTCACATAATCAGACCAGTGGATGTTTAGGATTGAACGGAGGCAGCGCTGATGGAAGCGTTCGAGAAGCCGCAGGTGGTGGCAGTAGATGACCCATGATTCAGACCCATATAAAAGAGTAGACAGTACAGTGGCTCTGTAGACACTAATCTTTCTACTTTTCTTCAGGTGTTTATTGCATCAGACTCTTTCATGGAGTTTTCCGAAGGCTCTATATGTATTTGCTAGCCTGTTGTCTATCTCTTTGTCAATCTTACCATCTGAGGAAGTGATGCTTCCCAGATAGGTGAACTGCTGGACTGACTTAAGCTCTGAATTGCCTATGGTGATGTGGGGATGATGGAAGACTTCTTGAGGTGCGGGTTGGTAGGGAACTTACGTCTTCTTCAGGCTGACTTCCAGCCCAAAAAGCTCAGCAGCCTCTGCAAAGCAGGATGTTAAGCGCTGCAGAGCTGCTTCTGTGTGAACAACGAGGGTGGCAACATCAGCAAAAAGAAGCTCACGAACAAGGTGATTCAGGGTCTTGGTGTGGGCCTTCAGTCGCCTTAGGTTGAATAGGCTTCCATCGGTACGATATCGGATGTAGATGCCGTTTTCTTCATCGAGGTCTGCTGTGGCTCTTTGGAGCATCACGCTGAAGAAGATTGTGAATAGAGTTGGTGCAAGAACGCAACCTTGTTTCACACCATTGGTTACTGGAAAGGGCTCAGAGAGTGCATCGCCATATCTGACCTGTCCACGCTGATCCTCATGTAGCAGGATGACCATTTTGAGGAACTTGGGGGGACATCCTAAACGTTCCAAGATCTGCCACAGGCCTTTTCTGCTCACAGTGTCAAAAGCTTTGGTGAGGTCAACGAAGGTTACATAGAGACCTTTGTTCTGTTCCCTACACTTCTCTTGCAGTTGTCTGAGAACAAACACCATGTCTGTGGTGCTCCTATTGGCTCTGATACCACACTGGCTTTCAGGTAGAAGATCTGCAATAGTGGGTACTAATCTGTTCAGAAGTATTCTTGCAAGGATTTTACCAGCAATGGAGAGCAAAGTAATACCTCGGTAATTTGAGCAGTCTGATTTTTCTCCTTTCTTCTTGTACAGGGTGATAATGACTGCATCACGGAGATCTGGTGGTAGTTCCCCTTGTTGCCAGCAACGCACAACAAGGTCGTGGAATTTGGCATGGAGTGCTTGACCTCCATGTTTCCAGATTTCAGGTGGAATTCCATCAACCCCAGCTGCCTTGCCAGTTTTCACCTGTTGTATGGCCTTGAGTATCTCTCCCATAGTAGGGGCGGCATCCAATTCATGTTTCACCGGTTGTTGTGTAATGTGCTGAATTGCTGAGCCTTGGACTACACGGTTGGCACGGAAGAGAGTCTGAAAGTGCTCAGACCATCGGTTCAGGATGGAGGTTTTATCTGTTAGAAGCAGTTGACCATCTGCACTGAGTAGGGGGCTTTGAACCTGGTGTGTGGGTCCATAAACTGCTTTCAGGGCCTCATAGAATCCCCTTTGGTCACCCAAATCTGTGCATAGTTGTGTCTTTTCTGCCAGGTCGAGCCACCATTTGTTCTGGATGTCTCAAAGTTTCTGTTGGAGCTTACTGCATGCAACACAAAAGGTGGCTTTTTTTATATGGCAAGATGGCTGAGCAAGGTGTGCTTGCTGAGCAGTACTCTTCTTCTTCAGCAATTCCTGGATCTCTTGATTGTTCTCATCAAACCAGTCTTTGTTTTTCTTGGAGGAGAACCCTAGGGAGTCTTCAGAGGACTGCAGGATGCAATTTTAATATGTTGCCAAAGCGCTTCAGGAGAGGGATCTATAGGATTATCTTTAAGTCCAGTTTGAAGGTTGCCCTGGAAGCTGTCTCTCACTGTGGCTGTTTGAAGATTGCTGACTTGGAGCCTCCTCCTTGGAATGCCACCTTTCTTAGGTTTGGGCTTGAAGTGGAGGTTAAGTTTGCAGCGCACAAGGCGATGGTCTGTTTGACATTCTGCACTCGGCATCACTCGAGTATGACGGACATCACTGACATTTCTCTGTTGTACTAAGATATAGTTAATGAGGTGCCAGTGCTTGGATCGAGGATGCATCCAGGTTGTCTTCAGGCTGTCTTTCTGTTGAAAGATAGTGTTGGTGATGGTGAGCTGCCGTTCTGTGCAAAACTGTAGCAGGAGGCGTCCGTTGTCATTGCAGTTTCCAACGCCATGCTTGCCCAGGACTCCTTTCCAGGCTTCAGAATTCTTACCTACTCTGGCATTGAAGTCACCAAGGATTATGATCTTAACATCTGCAGGAACATTTTGGGTGAGGCGGCGCAGGTCTGTGTAGAATTTGTCTTTTTCTGCTGGGTCAGCTTGGAGAGTTGGGGCATATATGCTAAAAAGAACAACTTGTTGCTTGTTGTGTAGAGGGAGGCGTAAAGGACATAATGCGATCGGAATGACCTGTCAGCAGATTTTCAAGTTTGGAGGCAATGGAGTTTTTAATCATGAAGCCAACTCCTGAAAGGTGTCTTTCGGTTTTGGGTTTGCCTGACCAGTAGAGTGTGTAGCCAGCACCATATTCTTTAAGGCTGCCTTCCTCATGAAGACGAACTTCACTGAGAGCGGCAATGTCAATGCTGAGCCATGACAGTTCATGGGCAATTAGAGCAGAACGACGCTCAGGACGTCCACTATCCCCAGTATCAAGCATGGTTCTGATGTTCCAACATGCGAGTGTCAGTTTGAGCACACCTTTGCAGGAAAGTGTATGCCTTTGAAATCTCTTTGTTTTTGTTTGACCGCATGGAAGATGCCGGTTGGCCGCGGTTATCCAGCTGGGTGTGGAGATGAGCTTTGTTAAGGCCACCTTTGCTAGGCCCCTCTCCATGTGGAGCAAGCAGTGCTGTCCCTAGAAAAGGCTGCTTGGTCATTCAGGATGCTGCCGCAAGAGACTGTCATCTCCGGGGTCAAGTCTCTAATGACCCATATCCTGAACCGCCTGCATGCAGGGTTGGGTCTGCGGCTTCCAGCTGCTTCCTATCACCTGCTGTTTTCGACCCTCACCTGTCGCTACAGGGCTTTGCAATGTGGGTGAACCCTTCGAGCCTGCGCAATGGATTTTTTAGGTGAGGCACAGCGTGTGCAGAACTGGCCCCACTCTTTACTCCTAAGGTTCCTCTACCACGGCCTAGCGAGCTTGGACGGTGACAGCGAATACCTCAGGACGTAGGTTTGGTTAGAGTATCCTTCTCTTAGATGAATGGCCTTACAGGGCTAAATGAGCTCCATCTGCCCAGGTTTGGGGTTGGAGTTGTCCTTCTCCTAGGATGGTTGCCAGACGGCTAGCGAACCCATCCTGCCCATGGACACACTTTGTCTGACCCTTCAGCTGAGACCTGTCTGGCATGGGAGACCCTACCGGCGGCACAAACCACCGCCAGTATAGCTCTCAACCTCATGAGGGCACGCAAGCTTCTCCCCCGCAACAAGGGGGTGTCCCCGGAGAAGCAACAAAATTATTACAAACAAGTAAAAAACCCCACACAATAAAAAAATCCAACGGAAGCCCTGAAGATACAGGGTTGATCAGGCTGTATTTGGGAATAGATTTCAGGAGGCAATTCTGAAATGCTCCTAGTTTCTTGTGCATGTAAATGCAACACATTCTAGAACCTCCAGTCAGCAGAAAACATAGAGAAGCTGCCAGTTCCAGCTTACTCGGTGTTTTAGTCGGGTCAAATGCTGTATTTTTGAGATATCAAGATTTTAAATACAGTTAAAATTTCTTTCTGTATGGTTATTTTTTTAACAAATATTTCTAAGAAAAAAAAAGACTAGCTAATGTTTTGGGATACTAGAAAAGTCTAATACAATAGCAAATCTGAAGGTCTTACAGCAAGGAAGCAAGTCTTACACAGGTTGATTGTTAAAGGTCAACAACTACTCTGTTTCACATTGTAAAATACACTTGGCCAACATTAGACTTGACTGCACAGGAGGATGTAGATACACAAGCACCTGAGATACCACAGCTAAGTAGTTCTGTGTCATTTTACTCTCAATAAAAGTGAACGAGGTCTCAGTAACATGAAGACAGAGGTCAGGCAGAAAGAGTCTGTGGGCTGCATCCAGCCCATGCACAACCAGCCAGGCTGTGCTCACCTGCATCCCTAACCTGATTGTGCAACTGCAGTGCTGAGAAAAACATGAAGTGAAATATTTGTGTCTATGAAGGGGAGACAAATACAAGCTCTGTATCTAAAAAAATAAAACAATAAAAATATGTAGTACTAAATTGTTCACATTAGGGTCCCGAGAGCACTAATGAGCCTTTACAACCTGACCCCAACCTGAGGCTCCCACACCTTGCCCACAGTCCCAGGACCTCCTGTCAGCTTCAGAGATGATGGTCTCACTGAGCTGGGTCTATATCCCAGCCTGTCCTTGTTCCTAGGGAGGTGCCCAATGCCCAAGGCTGGGGCTGCCCCAGCTCTTGGTCGGGGCAAGACTGTTTTTAATTTAGTTACCAAGTGGTTAACTCTGCTTAGTTAGCTATTTCAGCAGTAATTCTGAGAGCAACCCCTCCTCCCAGCCTGGCAGGTAGTACCAAGCATGCTCCCACTAAAGCATCCCATGCTAGCAGCCACCCTCACTCTCCACGGATAGAAAAAAATATTAATTGCAGGCTCTGTGAAAGACTCTGGGATAAAGGAAACTACAAAACATCTTATTAGCCTTGCCTGCTGCTTCATTCACAGTTTACCTTGAGGTTACGTCCTGCAGATTAGTCCAATCTTGCTAATGGCCATCATGAGAGAAGCCTTCCAAGTGCACTCATCATTCTTCAGCAGAACTGCAAACTCTTGCTAAAAGGTAGCAGGTCACCCGAGAAAGTAATTTCTCAAAATTCTAATGCAATTGGCATTTTTACTTTCAAGCAGCTCCTGATAAGGGTTGCAGACTCAGTAAGGGAACTTGCTTTCTTCAATTTGCAATGTCTGCCCATTTCACACATCCCAGGAGAGCAAGATATCTTATTCCGAATACAACAACTAGACACGCTGTGGTGTGGGAGGGGAAGGAATGGGAGTCAGCTAAGAATTCTTCAGAAATGCAAGGGTGAAGATAGACAAAAAACTGTAAAGACAAAATCCTCATTTCTAATCCACTCAAAAGAATCCTTCCGCCTCATGCCATAAACCACTTATTTGCCCAGGTCAATACACACCTTGAGCACAATTCACTGAGCTTTTTTCCATCAACCTTTAAAATGCTGGAGATCCAGCCATTCACACATGCACATCTACATGCATACACACACAAAAAATTTCCAGATGTTTTTAGAATTAACAGCTATATATGTCCTAAATGTCTGCACTGGTGCTAAACTTCTCCAGGTGTTAACACTACTGTAAAAAAACAGATACAACATTCTAAAGTGATTTAACCAGTTAAGCCTTATATCCAGCTTCAGTATTGCTAATGGTCCCCATATGCTGACAATTAACATCAGCGTTTGAAGCAGACAATGTATTTTAAAGGAAAAGGAGAAATCCCAAACATGCACACCGGAAGGCATTGACCAGACCTCTCTCACAGAAAACAGATAGGCAGTGATGGACTGGCAAGTCTCTACTTCGAAGTTCTTCACTGCTTTTCTTCAAAGTCCTTTTAAAATAGTATTTAGTCCTTCTTCATCAATAGCAATAGGACAGCACCCTAGAGTATTTTAACTGTGTATCTTAATGAGACACCCTAAGTATGCTTTCCAGATTATACGTTCCCTGTATAGACAAGATTGAAAATAAGCCAGAGACTGCTTTTTTGAGTACAACCAGCTTCTCACTCCCAGAGCATATACCAGCTGAGTCAATCCTACAAGCTACTTACAGGCTATCTGTTAGGCACATGGTGGTCAGAAAGCAGGTAAGTAGAGCTTGTCATACTCTGGAGAGTTCTACTTGCCCACAGAATACAACATATATGCAGTCTGTATTGACAGGATAACGTAAAAATCAGAAGATACTCTTTAGTATGTAGAGATGTCTTAAGAAAGTAACAAGTCTAAGTACATGAAAACACATTCATCTAAGTGGACTAATTATGGACTCAAGGGAACTATTTGCCATTCTGGTGGATTCTGGTGGCAATTATGTCTTACATGTTATGTATTAAAGTTCATTCTTTCTCAACAGTTGTAAAAGTGGAATTTAGCTACAAATCCTGCAGACAGTAAAGTTTTACTCATGCCACTTCACAAAAAAAAAATCAAAACCAAAACAAACAAAAAACCCAAAAAACAAACAAACAAAAAATAAAACAAAAAACCCCACTTCTGTATTGTGTATCAACTTGGACACTTGCAGGAGACCAACATTCCTGAATCCTCTGGCTTTCAAGTTGCAGCTTTCAGTTGCTCTTAAGAAAATTTGTTCTTAGATGAATCTTTATGGAAAATGTAGTAATTCAGCAGTTTTCAGATAGGAAATACCAGGTAACAACTAGGTAAGTGATATGCAACATCCTGAGATAGCTAGCTCTGAGAATGAGTCTATACATACCAGATTGAAGAAAACACCTCGGTTCAAATCATTTTTGAAACCTAACATCACAAAAGAGAAATTAGTTTACAAGAACCTTGTGCCTGGTTAATTTCTGCCAATAATATGGTCCTTTTCTAACTGTATAGAAATATCTGAATGCATCAAACTCAGAACTCCAACACTGAAGACAACATATAATTTTAAAATAATTTTCGTACCTTATGTAATCACTAGTGAAAGCTATTATCTCTATATAGAGTTAGTACAGGACCTCTGGAAAATATAGTAATAAATGATAATTTTAATTCTGTACTTTGGACTATGATAGCAATTCCACAGTGAACGTCACTTTAGTACCAGAACAAACAGGAAATACAAGTAGGTCTGGAAGTGGTGTTTTACTCATAAAACTTTCTTGGATAACTTTCCTGAATTAGATACAGAGTGGAAAGGTGGATGAGTCAACTGTAACTACATGCTTAGATGATGGAAAACACTGCCAAAAATGAAGACAGACAAATAAATGAAAATCCTCAAGAAAATAAAGAACAAAATCACATAGAAAGGTTATGGTCTTCTATCACAGTATAAAAACATACAAACTTTCTACAATTTTTCTATACACTGCACAATGACATACATAAGACATCTAAGCAGGGTAACTTGTTCCTTGTTTATTTCCATCAATGACTTTAACAATTGCAGTTTGACTTTGTCTATCAATAACTGGCTGTGATCCAGCAGCCCATGAGCTCCACATTTCTGGACTTCATAACTTTGCAACTGAAGATGCAAAGTTCTTTTGTTGCTCAAAAGAAGGAAGTGGTGGCAATACTTACACATAACACTGAATGCTAACAGGAATTGCCTTAACTACACCGAAGTATGCCACATGTATTGGATCTTCTTATTGACTAAGAGAGCTTTGAAAACTTTAAATAACTGAAATTTCAAAATATTTTAGTTACAAGAAGGTCAAGATGGCTTGAAAAATCTTTTTCACTCAGAACATAAATATTTCAAAAGCTAACTATAAAGGCTTTGAACTGACTTGTTCCCCATAGTGTAAGCCTTTCCATTCTAAGTGTGTTCTCATATGCTGAAAGAATATGGCCCTAATAGTAACTCAAAGAGCACCCCACTCCCTCTCTGTGTAAGATTTAGCCTAACATAACAAACACTAAAAGATGGACTAATGGAAATTTGAAACCCTAATTAATTCCAACTGCCTGGCACAGTAATATTTGATTATTCATGCACAGGTTAAAAATAAGAAACACACTCTGGAGGGGAATGAGAGAAGTAATTAATACTTTCGTATGCTCAACAATGAATTACCATCACTGTCCTCTCAAGAGGAAGCTGATAAAAACATAAGAACAGCTTCTGTCTTTGTGTCTGCTCCCTGACTTGCTTCACTGCAGCATTTACCATAGGTCGGTGAAAATATACTTACATTTTTAAGGCAGAAAATGCTTCCTGCTGTTCTCACAGCTATTTTATAAACTAGCTTCACTCCTGACTACACCATGCAACAGGAAATTGCTAATTCTGTTCTTCTAAGACTTCAAGATGCTTTGAACTTACCTGATACCTATTCTTTAAAATACACATTCAAAGTTGCTTTTTAAAATATTCTTCAGTGCCACACTACTGCCTGGCAAGAACTTTATATATGTATGTAATACCAGCTTCTGAAGAACGGTCAGAATTCATAGTTGGAACCTCTGCTGCCCTTTTCAAATTTATTTGAGATGATACCGCATAGGCCCAGCAGGCCATATTAGATTTACCGTTCTGCAGTAGAATATTGCACTATACTATTTTTCTTTCCCACTTTCCATTGAAAAAATAAAACATAAATAATTTTTGCTACTTCACCATAAAGCAACTCACAACAGTACAAGGACAGAAATTTTAAGGCTTGAAAATATAGCAGTTAAAGTAGACATGTTGATTTTCTTAACCAAATTAATAGTACGGATATCAAACTACTTTTTTTGACAGGTTACTCTCTGAATATACATAAAGCCTTTCTAAGAGACACACATTTTAAGCCATTATATGAAAAAAGAGACACACATAATGTAGCAAAACACAGTAGAGTTTATCAGCCATACATCAGTCCCATGACTATACAGTTCTCTGTTCTTTCCAGTATAGGGCAGGCTATACTGAGACAAAAGCTGAGCATTTAATTTTTGAAAAATTACATTTTTGCCTCATTTAATCTATTTTTCGATACAGCATTTTCAGAAAGTTCAAGGAGTCTATACAGAATCATGCCTAAGCCCATGACTCTTATGTACAATAAATTTAAAGTCTAAATTAATTTTTAGGCAGTACTCTGATTTTGATTTTTAGAGAAGTATTGAAGAGAATACCCAGGAGCACATACAAATATAGAAATAACGAATAGAGAAGGAACCACAACATAACATACAGGCACCCTCCTTTATTTCTTTTTTGGAGGGAAAAAAGGATAAAGAAATGCATCAAGGTTTTGTGCAAAAGTTCCTTTCTTCATGCCTTTTTATTAAGCACCAAAACAACTCTTCATTAACAAAGTTCTGGTCTAAACTTAGACTTTTCCTGGTTTAACTGAAAAGCCTTATTCGAAATCTAATCAGTGAAAGCAATTTGGTGTATGCATCTCAACAGAGGTCAATTCATACTATTTTTAGAATTCATTTAGAAGAATGTCCATACTGGGGGGAGAGGGGAAAAAACTCCAAACAATCCCAGACCCAGCTATCACTGGTCATGTCCATGTTACTCACCCTAAGAATCAAGTGATTCAGAGAACAGGCAGACCCACCTTGGCTTTACGTATCCACAGAACTGGCAAGCACAGACTGGGCCATGCTACGAACTAACAGCCTGGCAATCTGTGACCACACAGCAGTTTCCCATTGACAAGAGGTCTCCTCTTTTCTCCCTTTAGCCCCACTAAAAGATACATAAATGCATAAAACTAATGTTCTGACACACACCGACTGTACACCCAATATCACTTCTGCTACCCAAAGGATAACATGTTAGCAGATTTGTGGGGTGGGTTGCTTGGATTTGGGATTTTTTTAATAATATTGTACAGATTACACATTTTTCATTTAGGTTCTTTTAGTATCTTACAAATATTTATGCTGAGGCCTTAAAGGACTATTTTTATGACAAGAAACTAGAACTCTTGGGTACTTTTTCTTGCAGTATTGTCCATTTTTAGTATAACTGCCCTCACAAGTTGCCCAATTATGTATATGACAGATTGCCCAGATATTAACACACTACAAAAGATACCATTTTTCAGACAGCATTTCCACTTAAAATTTGGCTTTCCAGATACCACTTGTCTTCAAAGTCAATTCTATAGCTCTAATCTAGTTTACCAATTTGTCTGATATGCAGTCACAGATGATTGTAGCCATAGTCGCATTTAAAGGCAGTTACTAAACAAAAACAAGGAGGGCAAGGGAAATCTTCCTGAGGATTACAAGAATTTGTTCTCAGTCACCTTCAAAGTCCAGCTACACGATCACAAACCAAATGATGTATTGCCATTTCAATGAAATAGTCTGAGGAAACACACAAAGCAAAACAAGGTTGATAGAAAACACAGTAAGAAAGGTTAACATGTAGTTGAGGCTTAGATTTCTCTGTGATGATAGTTTACTCACTAGTGAATCAATCAAAATATTTTCAGTATTTTCTCAGAGGATTTCAAATTTAAAAATAGTGCAGCACTTTTCCTTCTCAAGACTTCTATTACACAAAATTCCTACAAAATACATAGAGGGCCTAAAATCTACTTAGAAAGCATTTGTGATGGAGCTAGACTTCATCTTCAGGCCTTGTCACAGACATGTGAGAAGTTCCTGAAAGCATTTCTATAATTTTATTTTTTAGTAGAAAAAAAATGGACCTTGCTACAGCATTATGTCAAAACCAATTTTTATGAAAACTAAATTCTACCAAAAGGTAAAACAACCCACATAATTACAACCAGTTTTTTTCACACAAAGATGTGTAATGACTTCTAGTGAATAGCCCTGGAGCAGGGTCTCCAGCAGGTGGGAGAGTCACCATCCCTGGAAGTGTTCAAAAAAATGAGCACTCTAAGGAATGGTTTAGGGGGGGATGGTGGTATTTGGCCAAAGGTTGGACTTGATGATCTTGGAGATCTCTTTCAACCTTAATGATACTATAATTCTATGAATGAATCATGTTCTTTCCAGCTCTTAAACTTCTCTACAGGAGGCCCTGAGGGATGCCCTTGATAAAAGTACTTTTAATAGAGCAGATTGGCACTCACTAACTTGGAAAGTGTGGATCCTACTGAAAATGGTTGAAATTAGTTTTCCTGATTTCTTTCATCTTGATAGCTCAACAGTTTATCAAGATGCAGGGATTCACTAGAGTAAAGCAAGTTTGTGGCACACAAGAGCAATTGTGAAAGACTAGAAATTGATACCACAGCAGTGTTTAAAATAAATTTTATTTTCTCTTAATTCCTTGGTTAAGAGCACCCAGTTTATAGGCAAGTTTAGGAATGACATCAAGAAGAGTAATCACAGTTCTTTGGGGAAAAAAAATAAAATATGGGCTTTATCATTGCAATTACATGCAAGTTTGCATCCAGCATACTCTCAAGGATTTTATGGAATGCAGTCAAAGATTGAACTGAAAAGGCAGGAAATGACAAATTAGTTGAATTACGTTATCAAAACACACAGGATCAAATCCTGATTTCTGCTACATTAGCTTTAATTCGCATTACTATTGGAATAACCTCCACTTTGTGTCACTGAAACCAGCAGGTTTTATAATCAACTGCAATTGGCATAAGCGTTTACAGCCTTTCTGAAGAGTTTTCAGACTTCCAAGCATAAGAACAAAACAACCAAAACCCATTCCTTTCTACATTTTAGAACAGCTGCTGGGAGTCAGGCAGTAAGTAAGAAGGATCTCAGACAGCAATTCAGGTAAACTGGAGCCATTACCTGAATCACATAACTGATAATCTTCCTGACAATAAAACTAGAGCTAAGTCAAGTCAAGCTGAAATACAAAAAGCAAATTGCTTTGAACCAAAACAGTGCCAGATTTTCAAGTTACTCCAATTCTATGCTAGTCAACTGCTTGCACTTTTCTCTACTAGTGATTTCTATGGGCTTTTTTTTCTTTAAATTACCAAAGAAGTATCCTTCTATAAATGAAGCTCCGAAGATCTACTGGAAGATCAAACCAGTATTTAACTGCCAGGCTCAACTTCCCTATTTTAACATTTACATCCAACTGCCCTTGACAGCAGCACACCAGAGGACTGCATTTTTCTAGGCAGATGAGAAACTTGAGTGCCACAAAAAGGCTATGGTATTTCATAACACTGGCCTTTAGACAATGACAGCTCTAAGTTCTGCCTGGAAAGACCTATGAAGGAAAGCTGATCACAAATGTTGACATTTAAAAAAGTAAACAGCTTGTATCTTTCAGTAATCTACATCAAACAAAAATGGTCTATGAGAGCACAATTCATGTAGTATTTTACTAAGACCGAAATTTTAAGTTGGCTTTCAAAATTCCATCAGTGCTAAAGAAGAGTAATAATTTTGCCCCTCTATTCAAAGGAGGACTGGCTGAGATCGCAATAAGAAGAATCTTCAGACATGGGGAAAAAACCACAGGTAGGTTAAGAGAAAAACATGTAACAGTGCAATGAAGGTGACCCAAACGAATCAAAGAACACGCTGCCTTGGGGGAGGTCAGTCAGCACTTTCAGACTTCAAAAACAGAAAAACAGTGTCGTCGTGTTTGTTGACAGGGTTAATGTATTCTCTTCAAGTATCTCATTTTGTCACGCATGGATGGAAGAAATAGAGCATTTCACCTTGGAGAGAAGCAGCTTCAACCTCATGTGTCTGAGCTTGAACACAGCCTGTTTTCAGCTAGAGCACACTACCTGTGTTTTATATATCATTTAAGAAAGAGCAATGTAAGGTCTTTTTTTAGACAGTCCACTTGAACCTTTACATAAACTAAGTGAATACCTATTGCCTAGAATGCTGGGGAAGGTTACTTCTTGAGAGTTCGGAGTTCCTCTTTGCTGCCTACCATGGCATTGTTAGCCACTGTAAATTTAATGAAGAAAATTATAGTTTGCCAGGTCATATAAAACAGCAGGATGTATTTATGCCTGCATAATAAAATCAACCTAGAGTAACATAATAAAGAATAAGCAGTTTCTGCTCTGTGAGACTTGATTCTCTTTCTGGGGCACTTTTTTGTAGCATTGATCATGCTACAAAGTAATCAGAAATTAAAGATTTATTTCTCACCACAGGAAATTAGTTGTTTGGAATAATACAGTGCTGTGTACCCATGATAAATTTTCCAGGTTCCTCACATGTTGTGGTACACAGAAAGACACTGCGAAATTCATTATGACATAATAAATAGTACAGCTACCCAACTCGCACATCCCATCCACTAAGACAATGTGGCAGCAGAGGCATATCAAGACTTCATTGTAGACTGCCATGTTCTTTTAAGGAAACCCAAAGAAATGCTGAGACAAGATATTGCTAGCCAACAAAATTTTAGAAAAAATTACTCAGACGATGCATGTAGACAGCCATATATACCCCGTTCAAACCAATCTGATAATCTCCTATAGTTCCTTCTCATTCCTAGAATCATAGAATCAATTGGGTTGGAAAAGAGCTCTGAGATCATCAGGTCCAAGTCCATGTAGAAACCAGTGTGGAACAGAGGTGGGTTCTGGCTCATAAGAGGGAGTGGGAGTCCACAGGAAACTCAAAAACTTGCCATCACATTTTCCAGCTGGCTACAAGTCAGAAGTCCCATCCCTGGAAATGGAATTGAGTCTAACTGAGAACTGCAGCAGTGCCGAGTATAAGCCTTACTGCACAGGAAGACATTTCTGCTTGAAACCCAATCTTACAGTGAATGCCTAACCATCAACTTCTGAGAAAAATAAAATAGTATTTCTAAAGACATAAGCTGCTCTAAATTTAATATTACTGGCCAAAAAAACAGGTGAATGTTTAAATTAAAGGTCACTTCTGTAGGTGATATTCTGATATTTTATGTATAAATCAAGTCAGGTGAGTTATTTTCAATAGCTATGAAAATATAAAATCAGTTTCAGTGACCTCAGAGATACATATGCTTATTTGTGGTTATGGCCCCAGGCAACCCTGAACTCAGCCATTCCATTAAGTCAGAAGCATGGCACACAGCCAAGCTCCTGTAAGAGTTAAAGGTCTTGCACGTACTTTCTTTGTGTGTTTATTTGAGTAGAATGGTGACTTTGGGTTTTGGGCCACCCATCACTTATAGACCTCCCATAACATATAAAGGAACTGTTCAAGTGAATCTTAGCATGTACCAGTTAGCCTTGGGATATTAGTTCTTAAAAAAAAAAGATGTAAAATCATCAAAAACTGAAGCAACACAGGAAAACATCACAACAGATTTTATCTGGAGATATTTCAGTGTGTATTTTCCTCTACAGATGAGTCATGCAGCATTTTGGGTGCATTTTAATTGTAACAGTAAAATAAAGAAACTAAAAGCCCTTAGACAGACAAAAGAAATACAGAAATTGTTCAATATAATAAAACAAGAAATAACGGTGACAATTATCGCAAAACAAAGAAAGTAATTCAGGCCACCTTACTGGGGTTTTGAGGTCTTTTGGCTCTGTTCTTTTGGGTGTTTGTTTCGGTTTTTTGTTTGGGCGCTTTTGTTTGGGTTTTTTTAATAAGTAGAATAACCCCTTTGTTTTTCAAGGTCATTAAAAGAAACTGTAACAGCTAACTCATATTGCCAGGAATACCACAATGACATGGGGACATCAGAAACAAATTCTGATTTGAACACTCAAAAATAACTACCATTAACAACAGTCTTAATGACATCCTGGTACAAAATAAACATGCCATCAGTTTTACATTCTGGGGTCCAGAGCCCCAAAGTAATGAAGAAGCTTCAAACCTTTTCCTGTTTTATTGAGGGAGGTTTTCATAGCACAAGAAAACATCAGTGTAGTCTGTTTCAACCTACAGCTGAAGTCTCTAAAGTAAGACAAATTCAGAAGGTAAAAAAGCTATGACAATTGATAAGAAAGAGCAAAGATGTTTCAAACTTGCTATCACATGCAACAAATGTTATACTTACCCTGTTTTCTTGCTGGTGGTACTGCTATCTACCATAAAAAGGTCTCTCTTTAGGACAGTAAGTGCCAAATTGATACAAATAAAGAGAATGAAGTTTTTAGCAGTTATCCTGCAATTCATGGCCCCATGTCTATATTTCAGACTGTAAATACCAAACAAAAGAAAACAGCAAGGAAAATGTAATAGAATAGAATCAAATTGTGACAATTTTTAATTTGAACAGCTGCCATAATAAAGGTTGTCACACACCAATGCCAGCAGTACCAGTTACAGCCTGGTCAACTGCTACTTTGAACAGTGTGTAATAAGTTATATAACTGTGAATATATATACACACTACAATCAAGGAACTGCTGGTTTAGATAGCTGATTTAGTGCTATCATCTGAAGTTTTCAGTTTGGCTTCTGCAACATAAAAGCGTACAAAAGCAGGACTTCTCACTAAACGCCAAGGAAGGGATCCACTGCTCCTCTCAGTAATAACAAAAATCAATTAATAAAACTGATTTATTACTGTTGGTACAGTAACCTTTTTATAAATTGCTCATTTCTTTATGGCCTTAAATAAAGAGAGGAAAGTATTGCCAAGAACAGCAGACACTCTGAGTTCCTGAAACTCCACCTTTCCTGGCATCTGAAAGATTGCTAAAATAAGTTAAAGGAAGTTAATGGTTGCTCCAAGCTGAATTCCACACAGCTCCTATCACCAAATGGACTAACTCGGAAAGAAAAATTGTTAATTAAACACAGGGTAAAGACAATCTAAGCAGTTAGCACCTGTGATTTGAAAGACTGTATCTGAATTAATCCTGGAAAGTAAAAGAGGATAGAAATATAGACAAATTTTCTGGTTGCACATAAGTAAAACTTTCAATGGCCAGCTCAGTTTAACTGTTGAAATAGGAAGGAAAAAAGAAAAAGAAAAAAAAAGCACCAAACCTGCAGTACAGGATTCACCACATAAGGTAGAGGTGGTAAATACTAAAGTTTTTGTGGCGTACCTGCAGTTCATTAGATTTTCCTCCTTAAAATAGCACAAAAACTAATTTGCAGATACCTCACTCTGATACAACACCCCACTGTGCTTCCTTCCCATCACCCATGTTATGCTTTTGTGCAATTAACTTAAAGCCAGGAAAAACAATCCACTCTTCCTCTTGGTATTTATTACATGGCTTCTTACTGTCTGAAGGATGCTGATGTCTCTTAGATATGGTTTTGTAATTTTTCAGAACTTAAATACAGGCTGTGTAATTACTTTAAACTGAAGTTTCATGGTGATGGTTTTTCAAGCTCAACTGATTACAGTTTGTTTAATGGATCTTGAAGAAAATACATTATTCACCTTAATAAGAATTTATGCAAATCACTGCCACTAGCTTCTACAGAAGACCTTTTCAATTAATTATAATTAGACTCTTTAGTTTTAGGCTTCTGGTTTTATCTACTAGAAAATTATAGCATGGATTGTTGGGGATTTTTTTTTTTTTTGGGAAATGAAACTTCATTGTTGTGATGTACAAACTCCAAAACAAGTGTAGAACCCTCTTCATCTCTGCCATTCAGATCAGATCTAAGCAGATACTCCCAGATATCCATGTCTGGAAAGAAGACAAAGAAAACTGGTCATTGGTTTTGATATACACTAATTACTGCTTGGTTTTAGGAGAGTGATTTTATAGGGAAAACAGATATTCAAATATTGGCATATCTCCTCAGCACTCCTGAAACTCTCATAAATACAGAAAATCTCACTTTGAATATAATAAAAATATATTTGGTACATTTTTCAGTTTCTTGTCTACTTAGTATTAATACAAAAAACTTTGCTTAAGTGGATAACTGTTCTTTAAATGTAGCCAAAAATATTTCAGTAGAGAAGTTGCAACAGGTCAGAAAGAACAATGCAGTTATAACATGTGAACTACTTTTACAGGTACAGACTTACAGCGAGGAAGATGGTGCAAAACTTTATATTGCAGAGGTTATTAGGATTAATTAGATCATATATTAAGAAGCTCTTTATATTAAAGCAAAATCCTTATTGTATTGCAACTGATTTCTTAAAACCAGGTGCTTCCAGCTCTTCCAAACAAAGAGCTATGGAGCACTACATTGGTTCTCATTTGATTGGCAGAGGCAAGGGAGGGAAAAGTAGGGAAGTATTTCTGTTACAGTTTTTCCAACAGAGGGTCTTATTTTTGGAAAACAGCACAAGCACAGTGAATCTTGCATGTTCCCATGGGGCTGGAGCAAGGCAGATCCCAGTCACTGCTTAGTTCCCATTCTCTTCCTTGAGCAGTGAAATACAACCGCTGACCACAGAAATAACCTTAAGTCACTCAAACTTCATCCATTCCCTTCATAACTTCATTATTAATTCAGGAAAAGAAGGAAAGACTAGACAGGAAGCAAGTGTGAGGCTCTCACTAGAACTCAGGGAAGGGGGTTTCTGTCTGCCCCTAGCTGCTGGATCCCAGTCCTAGAACACCTGTCTTAAAAGCAGTAATTTCATTGTTCTTGCCCGTCACTAGGATTTCTCATGCTAGAGACCAATAGGGACAGAAATTAGGGAAAAAACTAATTACTGCCTTAAGCAATCCATGTTCTACAAACTTACAGCTACCCACTGACAACAACTCCCTTTATGTCCCTTTTTGAAGTCTTCAGACATGGCATGTTTTCTGCTACAAAATGGAAGTCCTAACCTACACGGATAGCTGCAATCATAGCTCCTATTCATAAAACATAGGAATTCATAATTGGACATAAACATATTCCCTCACCTCCCACAGCTGTTTAATTATGTGTCATTTAACCAGAAATGAAAGAGTGCTTCCTCTCGAAAAAGCAAATGTGAAAATGGGTGACTGGTTCTAGGTTTATAGCCTTCTAATCCAGATCAAATGTGCTTACAAAAAGAAGTTACCTCTCTCCAACTGTTAGCTCTACAAAATAAACCAGGCTTCTGCAAATCAAGCTGTTCCCCTTTGAAGCTTATATGGCCTTACCTTATGAGCAAAGGTTTGGTGGACTAATTGCAACTGCAGGGACATTTATACAATGCAGTGCTAAACATTGCAGATCTCAACAAGACATGCATAGGAGTACATCTACTGTGCCCAAAACAGTAACATTCAAAATTAATGTACAGGACAACCAGCTTGAGTCAAACATAAAAAATATAAGTAAGGCTTCAGATCAGCAAGCAGATTCATTAGAAATTAAAAGGCAAAGCAGAATATTAAATAGCCACATAAACAAGGTGAAACTGTTCCATGCTTTTAATTTGCAGGCAGAATTTGGCAGCTGGAACTTCATTAGCAATTCTCTAGGCGATGCATGAACCAGTTCAGCCTCCCATGACTGTACCTGTTCTGCAAGGCCAGCAGTAGTAAAACTGACATAATAGCTACACTCATAAAGGCAGAGAACACCACTTTTCAACACCCTCAATAAAGTGATGTGGTTTATTTTTTAAGCAGCCATTTAGCCCTTTTGGAAACGTGGTTATGGTCAGATGACAGAAAACATCTTTTGAACTTCAATATTCACTGCCAAGGGGATATTAGGATGCAAACTCACATCTCCTTGTTTTGCCATTAACACTGTCTAATCTGCCAATTTTTTTCTAAGAGTAAAACAGATCTTGTTTTACAGAAAAATAACTTATATGCATCTGCTGGGGATTATTTTTTAATCCAAATAACTAAAATATTCACCAGTATTCTAGTTCTCATTTATATGTAGATGTGGCACTTAGGGACATGATTTAGTGGTGGACTTGGACTTGATCTTAGAGATCTTTTTCAATGTAGACTCTATAATTCCACAACTTCTAGGAAAAGGCACAATAACTTAACAGCCACTAGAAACTAGGATTCAGGAGATAAATTGAAATTAGTAGATATCCAAAACCTTTTCAGTTCATGTGGTAAAAGTGGTTAGTATAAATAAAAACTCAAGCATTCCAAGACAAATATTCCTGTAAAGAATTGTTTTTACATGACTGATGCTTTACTGACTGATTTGCATTTTGTAAGAGTCACTTAGCCAAACAAAGATAATCTAAAGGAAGATTATTACAGCAGGAGCAGGAATTTAATATTCAGCATTTTTTTTCTTATAAGTGATGCTTTCATCCACAAAAAAACATTCAATACTATAATGACAAACTGCCTTTAAACACTGTAATTTCAAGAATTACAGTTTCTGAGCCTCAAGTATTTTTCTGCTGTAAGATTTCAAACTTATTCTGCTCTGGTCAAACCTTTTAATATTTCTTCAGATTACTTCTACATCAGATTAGAAGACATTTTCTTTAATAGCAAAAAAAAGGAAAAGCATTTTACTATACTAAAAGGAACAGTAATATTTTCTATTTTCCTCATTTTTTATTTTTACACTTTGTGCTAGTGGTGAGTTTATGGGCAACTGTAGGTCAAGTAAGGATTGGCTGGGATTTAAGAGATGCTAAAATAATCTAAAAATTAATCAATTCCCAGGAAAATAACATTTTTATCTTGTTAATAGTTGGAGTGAGTGATAGAGGTTCTCTCTCAAGTGCTAATTTATGATGAGGTATTGGCTCTTAGGAACTTAAACATTCTATTAAGCAAGTGATCAACATTTCAAGTAATCTACATTTTTTTATTATGTCAGTATTTAATAGCCTGGCTAGGAATTTCTTCATGCCAAGTTCTAAAATCTTACTTCTAGAAGCAGATCAGAAAACTCTTACAACTGACTGAGCTGTTGTAAATACACCCCCCTCTATTTCTCTCCAATTACATCAACAGATCTATCATCAAGTACCTTGTTGTTTTATGGAGTTTTTTAGCATATGCATAAACTTCACACCTTTCAATGTCCCTCTCTAGGTAACACAAACACATTAAATGTATTTATGCAAAAAACAGTCAGCATAATTTAGGGGGGAGGAAGCAAAGAAATGTGGAATTGTTTCTTGCATACTACTGTCTCATTATGCCCAGGAGCGCCAGGAGTCTTAAGAGGAAGCACAGTCACCTGCTGTTCAGCATGAACAAAAGTTAGAGTTAGCAAATTAGATTAAACTAAATTAAGCAGAACATCTTTGTTCAGTCATTTTTATACACTTGGGGAATATTCTCAGTACTGCTGATAGGTATTTAGACACCAAGTTTCTCATCTACAGTACTGCACATGGGTGTTTTGAAAATTAATGTTAGTAGCACTTCAAAAGTGTAAAATACTACATAAATACTAAAGGCATTCAGTTCATGTTAATAAGAGTAGTTTAGCTAAATCCCCAGTCATCATGCTGAATGCAAGCATTTTATATTTTTAAAGTTCACAGACTGTCTATAAAAAGCCTGAAAATACTTATTAACCACTGAATAGAACACTAAAAGCATGGACAGAATCAGATTGTTTCTGTAATCAATTCTGAACAAAGTCAGCTCAGAGCAGTCACCTCACAGGAACAGGAAGCCCTCATGAAATCACAGTTCTGAAATGAAAGGGCAAGGACTCAGAGTCTTTTTGGCGGCCATGACCCAAAAGGCCATAGAGGGTAATAAGACTGCTTTAACTACTGTGAACTTTAAATCATGTTTTAGAGGTCAACATTTATTAGCTGAGTAACAGAAGAAGAGACTCATGTTTGCCAACCTTTCATTAAACAGTACAGTTGGAGAAAAACATCACTTTTGAACAGCACTGCTAATTCCTCTACAGAAGAAATGGTTCTGCATAAAAGGACCAACACTGGGTGTTATACACACAGTGTCCCACGTCCTTGTCAGCAGTCCTCCACCTGGCCATGCTTCCCAACAGAGAGGTTAAAAACCAACACTCCACTCTGCACTATTTATACAAGGGTTTTTAACCCTCTAATGGGATAATTTATTCCATTCCAATATTAAATAGTCTCTATTTGTCATGGTATAACCTCAATTGGCAACTCATTGAAATTCACATGGGCTACTAAAACCAGGTGAACTTACATAATGATAGCTATATGAATGTAACTACTCTGAACCACAGAATATTCTGAGTTGGGAGACTCACAAGAATAATTGCAGTCCAGCTCCTGGCCCTGCACAAGACAACCCCCAAAATTACACCATGTCCCTGAGAGCACTGTCCAAATGCCTCTTGAACTCTGTTAAGCTTGGTGCCATTGCCACTTCCCTGGTGAGTCCCTTCCAGTGCTTGACCAACACCTTGAGAAAAGAAACTTTTCCTAATATCCGACCTAAAACTTCCTTGACACAGCTTCATGCCATTCCCTTGGGTCCTATTGCTGGTCACCAGAGAGAAGAGATCAATGCCTGCCTCTCCACTTCCCCTCATGAGAAAGCTGTAGATCGTGATGAGATCTCCCCTCAGTCTCCCCTTCTCCAGGCTGAACAAGTCAAGTGGCCTCAGACTCCTCATACAGCTTCCCTTCAAGATCCTTCCCCATCCTTGTTACCCTCTTTAGGATGCTCTCTAATACCCATCTTACGTTGTGGTGCCCAAAACTGCACACAGTACTTGAGTCAAGCACCTGTGGCAAGAACAACAAATGGAAGATTCGTATTAATACTTGTGTAACCAAAAATGACTGAAAATGTTTTAATTGTTTTAGGTAGGTATACAGAAGATAGAGGTATTACCGATCTTTTCCATCATCCCTTCTGCAGAGAGATCATATACCGGTAGTCTGTGCAGAAACACCTAAATTTAAGCCTCTCACAGCTGTGTAATAACAAGCCTCAATGAACAAGGTGGTGTGAAGCTACATTAAACAGTTCATATTTTCAAATCAGCATCAAAAATAGAAAATGCGTACCTTGTATATGCACTCACAAGATCAATAACAAATCAACATAATTCTCTTTGCTACCACTTTGACACTACACAAATAGGCACTTTTACATTCTGCAGAAGCTGACACGTTTCGGAGGTCAAATGACTGGTGTTACTACAGCAATGTCCAAACTTTTTGCAGCACGAACAAGAAAAGGGTTCCTGGTATTCACACTTCACTTAAATCTCCAGTTCCACATGCTTGGCTTCAACAGTAATATTAAGAGTCATGACTTCATTTCAGAACATCATTTCTGTAGCAACTTTCACCACCAGTGACTTTTATATTCATAAAAGGCAATAGTGGTCACTCAGATATTGGTTTAGGAGCCCGTACCTGAAAAGACATCTCAATACATGCTGGAGTCCTGCCATCACCACTCACACAAGCCACACACACCACTACCTGTTCCCAATAGCAGTGCTACTGATGCAACTGTTTCCTACAGCTGAAATAAGTTCACTGCATCTGATGGGACCCATTTTATTGGCACCTCCAAGTCTCCAGGGTCTTGTGACATTTATGTACAAACCATGGTCTACCAAAAGTAATGTTCTTGACTATAGCCAGGAAAGAGGGCCAAAAATGGTAAATAGTGGCACTGAATATAGAAAATTTCTCTTTAAAAACTGATCAATAGATTGCCAATCTAAGCAACTTGAGAGTAAATTTGAATGACTATCATTCTCTAATGGCAATTAGACTACTCATAGAATACTAAAGCTAGAATACAACTCACAATACTACATTACCCAATTGCTTT
The DNA here is from genome assembly GCF_047495875.1 of Pithys albifrons albifrons. NCBI lineage: Eukaryota > Metazoa > Chordata > Aves > Passeriformes > Thamnophilidae > Pithys > Pithys albifrons. The sequence goes on from NC_092460.1 coordinate 60,250,811, forward strand.
TTCCTGTCATTCCACATGCAAATAAAATACTTGGAAAACTGAATATATTAGAACCCCAGACGCTAATTGTTCAGTGATAAGCCTTTTCTTTTATGTTATTATGCTAAAAATAAATTCACTTTACAAAGCCCTTTAAACAAAAACACATTTTACAATCTCTGTGAAGTCCCTGCCTTTTCATGCAAATATTTTATTTTAATTAAAGTTGATTGAATAGTATGCTATTCTGACAGTAGCAATTGTTTAATGCACCTGCCCCAGGCTTTTTGTAGGACCTGCCCCAAAGTCAAAAAGCTTCAGACGTTTTTACTGAAACAATTTATCCACCCTTAGTCAATTTTGACTTCACTTTCAGTCTCCTTTTAAAAATATCAACAACAGGCATGGAAAAAAGCAGCATGCAACCAGAGGGGATAAATAAAATCCCTAGGAGTTATGGACAGAAAGAACTATGTGGGCAATACTTTGGCACACAATAGTACAGTAATCCTTCTTCCTTTCTCTGTTTTCACACTTTTGGGGTTATTGAAAGCAAGAATGAAAACTAGGACCAAAACTACAATAATTAAATTACACCATATGAAAAGATTTCCCACAATTCTTTTAAACATCTAATCACAAGGATGTGCCTACAGGCAGACTTGCTCACTTTGAGTCCGATTTTATTAATTAAGGTTCTGTCATGAACAGTACAACTATTTAATTTGTTGCCGGTTCACTGCTTAAACGATGCGTGCTCTACATCTTGTTAGGGAGATGGGTAATAAGGCTGTCCCTTAACATCAGCAGATTGCTGCAGCTTCGGGTCACATTGAACCATCTGGAAGAGCAGGAAATCATGCCTCCAAAGTCCCGAAGACCAACAGAAATATCACAAATTGGAGGAGCTTTTGGAGCTGGCTTTACCAAACATGTTACGCCTGTGGTCTAATGAAACATCGCTTAAAGGACCAGTATCCATCAGTACCTTCATGGTGTCACATAACTCAGAGTACCAATATTCTAATGCCTTTTGAAATCACTGAAATATACAAAGAAATTCTTTAGGAATGTAACTTTAAAAATTGACCCGTAACTCCTTTGTAGTAAAGCAATTAAAATAAAATTATTTACCTGGCTATAATGACGAGTCCTACAAAGATTGTGAGGAGCTCAAATTTATACTGATGTAGGTACACACACATTGTTAATGGAGAACTCAGTTTTATATGCAAGAAGTAACATGTAGACACAACATGCACTAACTTGCTTGACAAATGAAAATAATTACAAATAATCATACCTCCTCCCTTTTTCCTTCATATATTTTCTCTGGGAGACATTCATTTGAAGGAATGGAGAGAGATTATATCATTACCAGGAATGTACGAGTAACGCCACTAAGACATTATATGTTTTTCTCCTGCTGAAAAGAAAAATAGCAGCTCCGTGTTTGGGCCTCCACTTGAGCTCTGCACTGAAGGCAATCATTTGTGTAGAAGGTCCCATTTGGGAATTTTCTTTCTTCTGTTGTGGGTGGAGAGGAGTAAAATCCTAGTTATTACTTAAGCAAACGTAATAGTCCTATAAGAAAAATATTGAGGGCTAATATTTCCATTGAACATTTCAGGGGAGAAAAATTTAAAAGACCTGTAAAAGAGCTTTTAAGATTTAAATGGAAGTGTGTATCTGGATCTTGCTTCACTGATGAAAGTGGGACAATGAATTAGCTTCAGAAAGATATGGATTTATGTGAATAGCCTAGCAGCATGAAAAATGGAAGTCCAGCAATTAACCAGTTGACTTTGCAAACAATCACATTTCACGCTAAATTCTCCTTTCAAAGACTCCTTGAGTCCTTGTGGAACATGAACTAAGTTACAGACTTTAAAATTTCCATATACAATGCAAGAGTTGCTGCTCTGTGCTTATGACTACGACCAACAGAATAACAAAATATCAGTCAGTATGTTACCTGTGAATTTCTTTTAAATCTTGTTTACTTGATGGAAGTTTGTAAGTGGTTGCTACTGAGCAAATATGTCCAGTGTCTGACTGTGTATACAGAAAAATTCTTTACTCACATATATAATTTATTTGTAAATACTGGATTGTGCATTAGTAGAATACCAAAATACCACTTCTATCGTTAGAAAAACAAATCTTGTTTACCCCTTTCCAATCCAAGTATCTGAAATGTTCACATTTCAGCACTTACTTGAAATACTTGAAGCCTGCAATTATCAATTTACTAATATTTTTATAGCATCCCAAGTGAGATGGCACACAAAAATCTTTTTATGCATGAAAACAAGATGTGTGCATGTTTCATGATGTTCAAAAAGTGTCTGGAAAAAGCAGCAGGTGGAGGAAAACAAAGGCTTGCTTTCCAGTTAACAAAACCAGAAGGTCAAAAAGCAATAGAGTGTATACATATAACAACCTATTTTAACAATTGCATATCAGTACTAGCATGCTTAATTTCTCATCAATTTTTGAGGTAATCAGCTTGAATTAGGCCTGTAATCCTTCTGATAATTCCTGCTGTTTTCTTAAACTTTCTCTGAAGTTTATTCCTTACCTCTCTATTCAGACTATGGAAGTGGCAGCTCAGTACTTTCTGAATAAGCAGCAAAGACATCTATCTCTATTCAATTCCTTCCTAGATCAGCTAGAAAGGACTTTTACCGAAATGATTTTATAAAAATGCAAATGTCCCCAGTTCTTAGAAGTCTCACATGAGAGTCTAACACTTCATTCCATGGAAGCAGCATCCAGGAAAAAAGGCATCTATTCTCAGAACAAACACACTTATGCGTGGCTTCACAACACAACCCAAGCAGAGAGTTGTGAGGCTGTCCTGCCAAAGGCAAATTAGAACCCATAAAAGGGAATGCCTACCTTATAAAGCCGGTACTGAGAAGATGTTTCTTATAACACATTTTCCAAAGGGTAACAGAGCTGCTCTGTCCCTCCCACATTTCTGGACTGTACACCAGTAGATCAGTGAAAGGTCACAGACCTGTGTATCAGCTGGGTTTGATACGAGGCAGAAGCAAGGCTGTGTAGCCAGTGTATGAAACATTTGGACCACGGCAGGAGAGCGTACAGCAAGGGCCAAAAGAGTAAGCTTACACTGAGCACATAAGACATAATAGGTCTGTAAAAGTAATGACTTCCAGCCTTCAAGAAATACTCTGTGGCATTCCAAATCAATGTAACAGCAACTCTTTGCCTGCCCCGACCTCTAAGATGTCATCTTCTAACAGATGACGCAAAGGACTATTATGTTTTTTTATCATTTTATTATTAAAATACAGAACTACTTTTTGGCCAGAAGGATGGGATGATTTAGGTGTAAATAAGCATATCTTACTGAGAACTTTCAGCAGAAACAAAAGTATCAAACAAGTTTTACAGTGAAAGCAAGTGAACAATAGCAAACAAATGCTCTGCAGAAAGTCTGCCCATCCTGGAAGCTCTTAACAGCTGAACAAATGAAAGAAGGGCTGTGCCACTCTCCAACACACACCCGTCCCCAATTCAAGATATGCCACCACTTGCTTGGAGCCACATATAACCAATTATACTCCCTTCACAAGAAGTTTCAAGAAAATCATAAAGAGCTGCATGGCCACCTTTCCCTGCTACGATCAAGCCACACAACGTGAGGGAAGAAAAAAAAGCAGGAGCCATGAACCAAGATTTAAATAAAGGAAGAAAGCGAGAGAAATTGATTTGTTTGTAATTGTGATGAAGGAAAAACAAGAATTAAAATCACTTTCTGGTCTTAAGCAGTGCAAATGTACCTGTCCAAAAGGACCTGTCACCTCAGACTGATCATGTGTATGTTGCAGCTCAGACCTGCAGGTCCATAGGGATTCTCAACCTTACTGCTGGGCTCCCATCACAAGCAAGAAGAAACAACTCACAAAACTCTCCTCAGGCTTACCTCTTAGGTCTTCTAAAAGAGCATTTAAAAGCATCAATGCTTACACCTAACATCTGCATCTTCCATGCACATGTACCTAATTGAATGACCTCCCTCAAGCATCAGCTCCCCTACAAGGCAAGGCCCCTTCTTAACTGCACTCACAGGATGAAGATGGTAGTCTGCCATCTTCAAATGCTGAGGAACAGCATTACATTCCAGAAAAAAAAATGAAGGAATTTGGTTTGCAATATCTATCCCTTTGTCTATTTGAATTAATCTCTTCAGCACAGGGTCTTTCAGTTGGGTATGATTACACCACATGCTATACAGCAAAGCCTGTTCTCAACTAGAACTCCTCACAACTGTGGAGCAAGTATAAACGAGAGAAGACCTACGGCCTCTCTGTTTTCTTAATAACCAAGAAGGTTGGGTGTTTTCAGCTGGAACATGGTACCTCACCTGGAAAGAGGTAAGGGAGAGTGACAAGGAACAGCTTCAAGCTTTAAGACACTTAAGACACTAGTTCTTGTGTCAAAGAACAGACATGCACTTCTGCTATTCTTGCTTCAAGTAGCATATCAAGATGAAAAGCAGTAGCACTCATTATGAGTCAAAGCAATCTGCTATGAATTACTTATATGGTTACCTTAAGCAATCTAAATAAATGGTATTACCTAAGTATTTCCCAGAGGACCAGACTCTACAAAGAATTAAGCACATTATGCCAAAGGACAATGTCTTCAGCTTCCCAGCAGCCTTCTCACATTGAAATCTATTATCAGGTTATGATTAGAACTAGACTCCCCCATTCTTCAAAGCTATCTTCCCACACACTCTTCAGGGTGGAATCCATCATAACATTTAGTATAAAACCGTTATTTTTCTGTTTTTAAAGTACTTTTCTAAATGAAACCAAGTTTTCAGTGATCCACACACTTGTATCCCCATATATACCCATGTAATTAGTGCCACAAAGTATTTAAATAATGAAACACAAGTATATACCCAAGTACACCAGCACGTGATCTTGTTGCAGACCATCTGCCTTTCATCCACATTATCTTTTTCCTTAATTCAAAAAGTTTATAATCTAAATAACATCAGATAAGGAATTCAAGTATTTAACACATTCATCATTCTTTAAAATACCAATAGCCTGCCCTCAAATAATCCAAATTTCTAAATATTAAACCAGTAAGGTATTTGCATATGGCAACATTTAGTCCATGCATATACACAAATGCTGTGATTGCAAAGGTTTTGTCCATGGTCTCCTATGAAGTACCAACATGGGAAGTTTATATTACATCACAATAGACAGAAGACAGAATTTTGATTATTTTGAATTTCAACTGACAGTAGCAACGCTCTGAAATGTTTTAGACAAAGGTAAACCCAGCTTTGCTTTTCTACACACCAGCTACAAAACTTACTACATCTATGCTTGCTGCTGAACAAAAAGCTTTTCTTTCTGTAAATTGTAACTCAGCTAAAACAAGAAAACAGCCTCCTTAGTTCTGCCATTTGAGAGAATCAGGAGGAAGTGTGAAATGGGGCAATGAACCCAATATAAAAAAAAAGCAACTATGTTAACTGTTGAAAGGAGTGAAAAGCAGAGAAAGCAAAACACAAAAGCCAAAAGGATGATACAATAGAAGAGAACCACCACATAACAGAAACACTGCAATATCACAAAATGAAAAAAAAACTATTTTATAGTTTCTTATATGCTGAATTAATTCTGGTATATAGAAAAAAGGAGGGTCCTTTATTCAGGAAGATTAAAATCTCGTAAATTGCCTTCAGGGTGCAATTTTCAGTAACCAAATGTATATACTTTACAGTAAAAAGGTAACTGAAAAAAACCCTTATGTGATACAATTTCACTTTCTTTGCTAGTAGGAATGAGAATAAAAGAACATCAATGATACTGGAAAATATCTAGCTGTATCATTCATTACTACGCACCATCATCTTGAATTATGACTTTCTTCTTACCCTCTTCTGTTGAAGGGTATACTGTAGCATACTTAAAAGTGAAAAATAACTGAATATTGAGGACCATGAGGTTGAATCTACATGGAGACATAAAGCATTTTGACAAGCATTACAGGGATGGAAAGAAGTACAGATCTTACAAATGAAATATTGCCTCTCTCCCTCACAGAACTCTTTGGGAGAGTTAAGAAAACACTGGACAAGGAAGAAGCCCTGGATGTAGGTTATGTGTCCTACATCAGAGGCTGTTTAAAAAAACAACACAACAAAACACAACCCTGGTAACCACAGAGTGAGTAGTGAAGTCCTGTCATAGCCTGAAAGCCGGCCAACAGGTAGGAAGCGAAGGAGTATTAATAAATGGCAGACTCTCAGCACAGAAAGAAGTTAACAGTGGTGTGCTCTGGGGAGCTGTGCTGGGACTTACACTGTTCCATGTATTTATTAATGACCTAGAGGAGGTGGAAAAAATGCTGATGGCAGGAAATTATGTAGGTTAGTCAAGATGAAATAGCACTGTGCAAAGTTACCAAGCAGCCTAGAAAAACTAAGCTGGAGGTAAATCTTCCTGCATATTTAAATAAAGCACACGTACCTTCACAAAAGACAAACTGCATGTACACTCATATATTTGCAATTTATCTCTCAAAAATCTGCTCATTACCATGTCTGGTGCAAGTAAGCTAATAAGTCTTATTTTAATTTGTATAAAGGGGGAATAAACACTTATGTTGATGAAAATTCTGATATAAAAATTCAACAAAACGAGAATCAATACTTTCAAACAGAGCTAAATGCAATAGAAGAAAGAATGAAATAGAAAGACACATGTATTATAGTGCTAATAAGTAAACTAAAGTTTTGTTTTATTCCTGATAGATTCAACTTTGGTAGTTTCTTCCAAAAAAGACAGTGAATTTCCACTCCCGTACACTGGTTTTGATAAAAAGCTCAAGAGCTCAGTGCTGCCATTTAAGAAAGAAATTAAAAGAAAATCCTGTTTTCATTTAAAACAAGGCAGGTAGCACAAACAAACTTTATGAAAGGCTGAGAATATATTCTTAATGATCACTGCAATGTCTTTAGACAGACAGAAAAATCACCTCTATTGTTCTCCATTTTATCAAATTATTGAAAAATGGGAGCAGGGGCAGAAAGCAGTAAGAGAAAATGAGGAGGTTTGCAGGGTTTAATAAAATAGTAAAAATGAATGCCAATTGTGAAGTGTTGCAGAAAGTCCTCATGATATTTTGCAGGCAACTAATTACATGAAAAGAGTCACTTTTAATAAATCCTAATGTATTCTTATAGATGTACATTTAGTCAGGCAGAATGTATCCTGAGTATATCGACATAGAAAGTAATGAACTTTGAACTAGATATTATCTATGAAGAAAAAAATCTCAGCAGTTATTAGATATTCTTAAGCTTGAGATTTAATATGCTCATTTATTATGAAGCTCAAGTAGAATATAAGGGGCTTTTTTTAAAAAATGTCATTATCTCATGCTATATACTTATGTGTACACCCATTTATTTATTTTGAGACCCTTGTGCTTAATGCTATTTTCCTTTTCTTAAAAAAGGAACTAGAAATCAGAGAAAAAGGATGACCATATTTCATACAAGGAGCAGTTAAACAAACAGAACTTTCAAATTGGAAAAAAAATACCACAAAAAAGCCACGGAATAGATATGTGCAAACATTCCATAGTTTGTAGTAAGTGAATTACAAGTGAGGTTTTCACTTTACTCTTTTTACACACACTTTGATGGGTATTCAGTGCAGAACCAAAATGCAGATACTTGGTATTATGGTTGGAGGAAAGTATCCCTGTGATTTCCTCTGCTCTCATTCACACCTCTATTTACCTGCTGTTCATTCCTGTGAACAAAATAGTAAGCTAGATGGATAAGCAATTTGATCTACTATGACCACTTGTACATTCTTTTTATTAGGGAGAAAAAAGTTTCTGAATGAAGAATGCTAGGGAAATTATTAAAGAAATGACATCTTGGAGGTTAGAATTCATAAAAGCTAGCATTAGAAAACAATAAACTGCCATATACAGTAGCCTTCCTGGTTTTTAAGTGCTATAATATAAAATTCAAATGTTGCTTAAAATTAGCATCACAGAACTTACTCTCCTTCACTTAAAATGCTTATTAATTACTTCAAACACAGTCACACAAAAGGCATCACAAATGACAACTTGAAGGCACAGGCACCACAGCAAAAGATGCAGATCTAGAAATTTAGTATTAAAGAAAAGGTTCTGTTATACCTCAAGTTTGACTCTTCTTTAGCTTCTAGCATACAGTCATTTATACCAATAGAAGAAGTGTTGGTAGAAAAGCCAAGAGAGAAATTCCAAAACACTGCCAAACTAGAATGTAGTGGCTTACACCTACCTTGCAACAGTCTGAATAGCTGCAGAGTAACTAAGCGTTAAGACCTGATTTGCTGTGAGAAAAAAGGGTGGAAAATGCCCAACTATTTAATGATCTTTTTCAACCCCACTCCACTCAAAATATACATAAATAAGTAAAACATTTGGAATGCAGAAGGAATAATGAAGCAATGATCTTATACAAAACTAGTGGGGGAAGAGAGCTCTCAATTTAGAAGAAAATTAAAAAGAACAGTTTTCATAGTAGAGGCAAGAAGGTGAAGTAGGTGGAATTAACTCATGGAGGATATTGACTCCAACATTTTACTAAGACTGGCACACAGATAAGAAAAATATTCACAGATGCAATGAGACAGAACTACAAAGGTATCAATACTCAACTTCCAGGGCTTTTTTTTTTAAACACCCTCTAGGCAGTCTAACTTTGCATTTAGTTATAAAGCCAGAGACTTTTACACTAGTCTTTACATAGCCTCATTGACTTTTAGATGAAAAATATTTGAGTGCATTTCCTACATAAGCAGATCATAAAATTTTAAAACAAACTTTTAAGCTAGATCTTACATCCAATGCCTTCAGCATCCTAGTTCTGAAATCAACATTAAAAGTATTTTATGCTTTATCAAAATGTTCAGGTCATACGTTCAAAGAGTCACAGGTTCTACCCAAAGAAAAGTCTAACTGCTTTTTTTCCAAATAGAGTAGAAATGAAGCTGTTTGGAAGCAAAGTAACATTCAGGAAGATATCTGTAAACCATAAAGCGATGAAGGGTGAAAACCTTCACGCTGCTCTAGGAAGAGGAAAGCAGCACTGTGATTAAAAACACCTGAAGAGACCTTACATGTCATGACATTTTTCTGTTGCAATTCTTCCTCTTGCTCACTTAATAATAAGATATAACTATAGTCACTGACAAGGTGCATGCCAAATACATCAGCCAAAGCACTCCTCTTTTAAAACAAATGGACAAAGTTTCATGTTTAAGAGCAATTTGGGGCTGTGATAGGATCACAGAAAGCTCAGCAGTAATCACAAACAGCAAAGTGCCAGAAATAAAACGTACACACATTTGAAGTCCACGTTCCTACACTACAGACCACAGATTCACGCACCAAAAAGGCTCTTACTCCTATAATTTTTCTTCTGTGGAGTAATTTTTCAATCTGATGCAACAAACAAGACAGTTCAAGACCAGATGATTTGTTCAATTCTTTTGGCAATACACTTATTATAGTACTTCTCTAAATATTCAAGCACAACAACAAACTTTTAATACAGTAACTGTGTTCACACATAAAACACAGTAAGTTCAGCAAAATTATTGAGATTATCCTGGTAGGTACTGAGAAACACCTAAAAGACAACACTGTCACCTGACACAGCTTCATAAGGGAAGTCTTGCTTGTCAAACTTAATTTCCTTTTACAACAAAGTGATCAATGCAGTTGATCAAGGAAGCCAGTTGGTTGATGGAATTTTTCTGGATTTCAGTAAAGCTCTTCACACTGTCTGTCACAAGATCATTCTGGACCAAATCTCCAGCACACAGCTGGATAAACACATCATGTGGTGGGTGAGTAATTGACTCACAAGTTGAGTACAGAGGATAATAATGAATGGGTGACCTCAGAGTGGTGACCTGTCACTAGTGGGGTTCTACAGGGCTCCATCCTGGGCCCTGTGCTCTTCAACATCTTCATAAATGACTTGGATGCAGGACTGGAGAACATACAAAGCAAGTTTGCAGATGCCACAAAACTGGGAAGAGCTGTTGACTCCTTCAAAGGCAGAGAGGCCCTGCAGAGAGACCTCGACAAATCAGAGGACTGAGCAATCACCAATCATATGGAATTCAGTAAGGGGAAGTGCTGGATTCTGCACCTGGGATGGGGCAACCCTGGATGTATGTACAGACTGGGGAATGAGATACTGCAAAGCAGTGCCAGGGAAAGGGACGTGGGGAGCCTGGTTCATGGCAAGTTGAATATGAGTCAGCAGTGCCCTGGCAGCCAGGAGGGCCTACCCTGTCCTGGGGGGCATCAGGCACAGCATCACTAGCCAGCTGAGGACAGGGATTGTCCCAGTCTGCTCTGCACTCACCTTGGATATTGTGTGCAGTTTGGGGCACTGCATTATAACAAGCATATTAAGCTACTAGAGAGCATCCAGAGAAGGGCCACAAAGATGGGAATGGGTCTACAGGCGAAGCTGTACACAGAAAAGCTGAGGTGACTTGGTCTGTACAGTCTGGAGAACAGGAGACTGAGGGGAGACCTCATAATGGTCTACAGCTTCCTCAAGAGAGGAAGCGGAGGGGCAGACAAAGATCTCTTCTCTGTGGTGATCAGTGACAGGACCCAAGGGAATGACCTGAAGTTGTGGCAGACAGATTAGATATTAGGAAAAGTTTCTTTTCCCAAGGGGTTGGTCATACACTGGAACAGGCTCCCCAACAAAGTGGTCAGCACCAAGCCTAAGTTCAAGAAGCATTAGGAAAATGCTTTTGGGCACATGCTGAGTCCTGGGGCTCTCCTGTGGGGCCAGGTGTTGCACTCAAACCTTGTCGGTCCCTTCCAAGTCAGGATATTCTATGATTCTATGAATAATAATCAGCCTTATCCTGTTGCGTTCTAGGTTGTTATTTGCAATTTTTAAAAACAGTCATTAGGAAAATAAGTTTTTCATCTTAGCTGATTCGGTCTTTTAGCATTGTCTAATCAGTTCCAAATAATAAGGCCCACAGCTCCCAATTAAAAACAGACTGTACACAGTCCTCTGCTCACAAACTTCACTCAATAAAGCATGTAAGTCTCACCAAAAAAATTTCTGGAAATAAAAGTTGTCACATTTTTCAAGTGTTTGCAGGCTATTTCCTTGACTGAGCAAACTTTACATACCTGTAAATATTCATCTAAAACTGTTTCAGCTGACTTGGGGAATGGATATTTTGGAGCTATTTGTTTGATGCATACAAAAGACAATCCAACTGAAACTAATTTCTGTGCTTTTGCTGTCTAAAAGTAGCTTGGATTTTAATAACAGTTCTCAAATTCTAATGGACTAATAAGCAAACTTTATTATATCACTCCTAACACTGACCATGAAAAATAAAACAAAACAACACAGAAAAAAAATAAAGTGTCTACAGTTTCTGAATGCCGCCAACCTTCAATGCCATCAACCTTCCTCAAAATGGGAAATTGTGATACAAAGAAAAAGACAGAAAACTGCAAACAAAAGTTTTAATTCTATGCTTTCCAAGCCACCCTAGCTATCTCTAAGGACATACTTGTCAAGTCTACACTTACCTTACTGAGATGGACTTGGGTAAATCTTCTCTCTATCAAAGTATTGGACAATATATATACAGGATACTCTAGTTGATTTGTGCAATATAACAACGTTATCCTAATTATTCAGAAACAAATAATTCTATTGGTAAGATTCATAGTTTTAGTCAACTGCTCCATGACAAGGAAAGACTAGAAACAGGTTATTTGAGGGTAATTTATACATTGTTTTTTGTTCTATTCATCCAGCTGCTGTAAAATATTCAAGATATTCTGTCAAGCCGTGACACCAAATGCCTATTAGTTCCTCTGTACTACTTTTAGAAAGAATACAAAGGCAGCCCAGCACACAAAAAGTCTTGCACTATTTGAATCTCCAGCATAATAGTCTTTTATATAACACTCTCCGTGTTTTGAATCGACATCTACATTTAAAAAAAACCAACCAAAATGTGCCTGCAGACAGGCAGAACACCAGTAAAACTCCTTTATGAATGTGTTATCTAGCTAGGTGGAAAGCACTTGTGTTTGAGCACTTGATATCTTAACCTCAGCACTTACTAACCATCTAGTGTAGTTCGTATGGTAACAGCTCAGAGTGCAGGCCGATAGGGCAACGGGGAAAATGTGTTGCATCACTCTGGGACCACCAATGTGGTCTTTGGACAAGTTTCTGTTTACAGGCGGATACAACTGAAAACAGCTCTCTAATTAGCATCAGACAGGCACAAGCTTGAGCAGAAAGACAAGGGTCAACAGACTGAAGCACAGGTCAAGCCACCAAAACTCTGTGAGACAATACACAAGCTACAGGGCAGCAAAGCTTCTCGTTTGTGTAGACAATAAACTATGCTAAAATCTCCAAACCCTCTTCCTCCCTCTCCTTCCCTCGCCCTTCCTAAAAGAGAGAATGAAATTAAATGGCTCTGTTGTCAGTGTGACATGATTACTAATTTGCAGTTACAAATTCCTGAATAAACACAAATAAACAGAGGCCAAGTCCACATCACTTCCAGCCAAAATTGTTTATGTTGTATATAAGGGCTGAATTAGCTAAGCATTAAGAAAGTACAAATATTACCTCAAAAAATTTCACACTTCCCAGTACAGAGAGGATAGAAAATATACAGAAACATTTACAGAAACATTTCTGGAATTAATCAATGGTACCTAATTCAATGACTCTCATTTTATTACAAGGATTGATGCTTTAATGAAAAAGTAAAAAAAAAAATAGTAGTACATAAAGTTTAGAAGGTTTGTTTCTTAAAAGCAGAATAACTGATTGTTGCTCCCAAGTAAATGTTACACATCGCTGAACAGGTTCTCCAGAGATATAACACACTCCAAACTTCAGATGTCTCCCTTTGAGAAATAAGCACTCATCTGACCATTTTCAACATCAGTCCAGAATCATTTCCAGATAGCCTATTTTCCTCCATTGGCTTTGAAGGGAGTTCACAATCCTAGCTTAGATGTTAACATATACACTGAAGCTCTGATGCTGGTGAATTTCTTTTTCCTTTTCAAATTTCATCTAGAAGTGAGTTAAACACACCACTGTCAGGTTTAGTAGAGCTGCTCCAATTAGGGCATTGTATAAACCTCACATCTTCCTTAAAATTTGATGAGATGTTTGTCCTTTATCAAAAAGGTCAAAATTTCCAGTGGAAAAAAAGGGTGCTCTTATCAGAGAACCAAATCTACCTGCAGCCACTTTGTTCAAGAACAGCTGTCAGCAGCCAGAGAGACCATCACTTCTCGTGGCTTCCTTGGCATGAAGTCAAACTACTCAAAGCTCAAGGGGCCAAACGTCAGTATAATGCATAGCAAAGGCAGGAAATGGCAGCAGGAAATGAGCATATGCTGGGGAGATCAGAGGGCAAAAACCAGGTTTACACACGGGGAGGGGAAGGGAGCTGAGGCAATCAGAGAGGAAGGGAAGAGCTGGAGCAGTGAAGGGCAGAGGAATGCAGGGCACCAAAAATAAAAAAAGAATGGGAAATGAAATTACATATAAAAGAGATTATGAGTCTTGTCACATTTGGTGGTTTGTATTGATTATTTTAAAACATATCAGAATAAAAACTATCATCCATGTGTTCACTAGAGAGATAAAAAAAAAAAGGTGGTGGGAGAACCCCACTACACTTTCCAGGACTCAAATCTTCTCCTAAACTTTGCTGAAATGCAATGAAAAAATAGCAAGTCATCGTGCGATTATTTTATTTAAGTAGGTATACACTGTATTGCTAATCCTGTAAGCCACACACTTGCAAACAAATGGGAAAACATTATTTTAGGTTAAAAAGAAATAAACAGAACTGTTTTAAAAATACCTCCACATTTTGATGGCTTCAGGAACTATCACTCAGTATGTTTTGCAAAATATTCTAGTGAATAATGAGGTAACTACTAAAAATATAATGAAAATAAGAGCAAACAGGTAGTAACTGTTCCAAAGACAGTGGAAGGATACACATGAATGGAACCAGAGCCCAATGACAAAGAGGAATGGACTGAAAGACTAATATAATTCGACAACTCTGAATTCACAAGGGAAGATGGGAAATCAACTGAAGTCTTGGAAGGTGAAAGAAAGGCTTGTTTTTAAGAGTCAAATCTGAAGTCATCATTCAAGCAAAATGAACATCAAAGAGGAATTTCAGATAAAGTCAATATATGATCGGACCAAATATTGTAGGCTTTAGACTACCTCAAAACCTAAAAATATAGGGCAACAGATGTTCCAGAATAATATAGGTCAGGATCAGCAGCTCAGCATATTAAAATAAATCAGTGCTTTCATATTTGAATGTTGTTCACAGATAGATGAATTGAAGAGGGAATAACCTTGCCAAACAGAACAATGCAATCTCTTCTAAAATTATACCTGTATATTAACTGTTTATTAACTGGCATATTTTCTATATTACTTATTTTAACTACAATGAATGCTCTAGAGAACATAACATGTAAATACAGATCTATACTCCTATTGGTTCAAATTAAGAATTTAAGAAACACCTCATAGTATGTCTTAAGAGTGATTACTAACATGGTGCATGACTTTCAGGAAATTTTCTCCCAAGAAGGGAGAGAAAAGCCAACTTATGCTCATAGTACTATATATGCTAATACATGGAATATGTATAATGTGTTAAACAGGCATTCATTTCTCATTTCAGTCACAGACAGAATTAAGAAAAATATAAATGTCACAGTTCAGATTTTGGAGCACAGTCTTTTGTCTTGAAAAATAAAGTTGTTTTTTTAAATGCAATTTGGTTTCAATAGCTTCTCCTTAAGGAGTAGTTTGAATCTAATGGAGAAAAAAAGAAAATTTTTTTTCTCTTTCTCTATATGCAGTATCACACTACTCTGGTTTAAGAAATGGAGGAGAACTTAAACTTCAGGGAAAGTCCATCTAATTCCCCTTCTCAAGATACACCACTGAAGTCAAAAGACTAATTATTTTGGAGCTTCAGCAGATTTATTGTCATGAATCTTTAGACCAAGAGGTTAAGCAAAGTTGAAGTGGAAAAAAAGACAGAATGAAGGTGGCAATTAACTGTAACATTACTGAAGATTTCAGTCAAAGAAATTAAGGAACAAATGTTGTAAAGGCATATCCACTCTGATTTTAGCAATTCATCAGCACCTTTCAAGATAGCAGTTTGGATTACAACTGAAAAGGAATACCACAGATCTTAAAATTAACTTCAGAAATCCTACTTTAATGATTGTACTTTACTGTGCTTTTGAACAGAAGTGGTATTCCAATGATTGTAGCTTGGTAAGGTGGGATGGGACCCACCTGCCTAAAAAAGGGCAAGACAATCTTTGGCAGCAGCTGGCCATTGTGCTGAGAAGGGCTTTAAACTGAGGGACTCAGGGGGTAGGGTCCAAAGTGGCAATGCTCATGCCATTGCTTCCCCCTAGTGAGTAGGCCATGACAACCAGTGCAGCAGTAAATGCTTCTTGGCTGCCTCTCAAGAAGAGAATCAATGCTAGGGCTAACCACATCAAGGGTGCCTATGGCTGTGGTGAATCCTCTTACACCCTTTCTAGGAAACCTGCATGCTTGATTACCTCTCTGAAGGACCTGCATACAAACACATGCAGCCAGGGAAATAAACAGGAAGAAGCAGACATCTATGTGCAGTCCCAGGGACACGGTCTACTTGCAATTACAGAGACATGGTGGGATAGTTCTTTAAAGACCTTAGAGAAATCCCATTGGCTAGAACCCTAGACGACAAGGAGGTCCAAGAGAACTGGTCAATATTCAAGCATCACTTCCTCCAAGCTCAAGACTGGGGGATCTCCATGAGCAAGAAATAAAGCAAAGGGGGCAGGAGACCTCACATGGATGAGCATGGAGCTTTTAGCAAATCTCAAATAGAAAAAAGAAATCTATGAGGTGTGGAAAAAGGGACAGGCCACATGGGCGAACTACAGGAAGATCATCAGAGCATGCAGGGATGCGATGAGAAAGGCCAAGACCCACTTTGAATAGAGCCTGGCAAGGATTTCAGGGACAAGAAGGGCTTCTACAAGTACATCAGCAGCAAAACAAAGATTAGGGAGAATGCAAGGCCGCTACTGATTCAGATGGGTGTCCTGGTGATAGAAGACAGAGAAGGTAGAATTACTACATGCCTTCTTTCCCTCAGTCTTTACTGCTGAGGATGGCCCTCAGGAATCCCAGACTTGGAAGGTAAGAGAGCAAGGCTGGATAAAGGAACATTTCCCATAGGTTGTAGAGGGCTGGGTTAGAGATCAGCTAGGCAGACCTGACACCCACAAATCCATGGACCCTGATGTGATGTACCCATGGGTGTGTCAAGGCAGCTGGCAGACATTGTTGCTAAGCCACTCTCCATCATCTTTTAAAAATCACAGAGAACAGGATACTGTTCTGATAACTGGATGAAACCCAATGTTACTTTGATCTTTAAAAAGGGCAAGAAGGAGGACCCAGGAAACTACAGCTTGTCAGCCTCATCTCCATTCCTGGAAAGCTGATGAAAAAGATCATTCTGGATGTCATCAGCAAGCACATCAAAGAAAAGGTCACTGGGAGTAGTCAGCATGGAATGACCAAAGGGAAATCATTCTTGACCAATCCTATAGCCTTCTATGATGGCATGGCAGCATTGGTCAACAAGGGGAGAGCACTGGATGTTGTCTACCTTCATTTCAGTAAGGCTTCTGACACGGTCTCCCATAACATCCTTATGGGTAAGCTCAGGAAACGTGGATTAGAGGAATGGACAGTGAGTTGGATCAAGACTTGGCTGAATAGCAGAACTCAGAGGGTCAGCAGAGCAGAATCCAGCTGGAGGTCTGCAGTTAGTAGTGTTCGCCAGGGGCCAGTACTGGGTCCAGTCTTATTTAACTTGTTTATCAACAGTCTGGACAAAGGATAGAATACATCCTCAGCAAGTTTGCTGATGATACAAAACTGTGAAGAGCGGCTGATACATCTAAAGGTTGGCTGCCATTCAGCAGGACCTTGGTAGGGTGGAGAGTTGGGCAAGAGAAACCTAATGAGGCTCAACAAAGGCAAGTGTAGGGTCCTGCACCTGGGGAGGAATAACCCCAAGTACCAGTACAGGTTGGGGGCTGACCTACTAGAGAGCAGCTGTGTAGAGAAGGACCTGGGAGCCCTTAAGTATGGGATTCTTCATCTCATCACGCAAAACAAAAAGCAAATCTTCCTGCTTTCTTAAGTTACGCACAAAAACTTATTTGCAATATTACTTCGCAGTTTGCAAGAGCACAGCTTCAACAAGAGTTCAGAATTTTGCTAAACCAGATTTGAATACTTTGGGTTTTGTACACAGAAATCACAGGTAGCACCATACCCCAACTTCTCTAACAACAGCTTGATCCCATAAGACCATTCCTCATTGACTTCAGTACTTCTGAAGCACTAAGGAAGAAGTGGCAAAAATTATTCCACACCAGAGTGTCACAAGAGAGTAACACAGTTATTAACAGAGTTACAAAGAAAGTTACAGGAATCTTGACTTTTTAGGGAATTGCAAAATATGGATTTATTAATCTCCTTTTCCTTCTCCCTTCCCAAATGAGACTGTTTAATCATGACCTGGCACATCACAACCAGCTGGAATTTGATGCTATTCCCAGCACTGATCAATCAGGATCTCAAAGTTAGATGGATACATTAAGGCCCAGAAGATTTTAAAAGTACAGATTTCAGTTCATACAGAGCTGGCAATCGTTTCACTCCCCCCCATTGTTCAGTGATCCATAGAGATTTCTTACAGATGCTGAAAATTATACTGCAGTGAAACCAAACCTTTAAAAAAGCAAAACCAGAATGGGACTGAATGAAGCTGCAAACCAGAGTGAAGACAGCCTTTAGCAAGATTCTCTAAAAAGGAAAAACAGGCTTAGTATTTTGCAATGACATAAAAAACCCTCCACAAGTTTGAGACTTTTCTTCCCAAAGACTTCATGAATCTGGATAGAAGCCTGCTTTGCACAAGCAAGCTGAATACCAGAATACTGATCGCAGCACTTATTCACCTCTCCCCTGCCAGTTTGCTGACTGCCAGTATAAGTTCTGAAATATAGCTCGCCTGCAAAATACAATTCAAATGACTGCAAGGGCAGTCTGCCCTTCAGAGTGAAGCCACATATTGTAGTAAGTATCTACAATGTTCTCTACAACACTATTATTAGCATGTTCACATGTTAAGGTAAGAGCCTCATCAAGACACAGTAAAGGCTGGTGCTGTGTAAGCATGAGAAAGCTTTGCCAATATGCCTCACTCCCAATCTACAACTACCCATCACTTCCAGCGCTGAGCCTCTGTGGAAGACAGGTTCCTAATGTGTGATGTTTCTCTAATATGGACAACTGTCCCACAAACTCCATCTCACTTGTGCCTCATGCCAGAATGCAAATGCAAAAATAAATATATAAGGTATAAGTTTTGTTGAGACTCAACAACAGGAAATTGTGTTTCAGTTTGAAGAGGAATCATCAAAAATACAGAAATTCTACTTACAAGTCCCAGATGCCAAGGTATACTATGAAGACCATTGCTCATGAGCCTCATGACCAGATAAAAGATTTCCCTTCCTTCCTCTTCTATTTCTTGTGTCTCCCCAGGTACTTCAGTTTAGGCTCTCAGTTTAACACAATAAAGGAAATAAATGACAATGCCCTTTCTCAGCACCATGAATCTTCAAGATTGTTATCCTAATGCCATCTGTTCTGGTCTGGATGAGAACAGCTTCCAAAAGTAAGAAACACTGTGAATGACACTTATCCATGCTCAAATTCCAGCATTTCCTCAAACAAGCAGGACAGGGTTGGTGCTGGATATTGCAATGCAGATCAGTGGAAAATGTTGGCACTAGCAGTGTACATTTTAATGAGCATATTATGAAGAGGTTTTTAAGCTTTCTGAGGGATCCATGCCTCAACACTAGAAATAGGAATCCAGAGGTGCAGGGCCATCCTAGTGGGCTTGTCTCTTACCCCTGACAAATTCTTTCCTTTACAGCCTCTCTTAAGAGGCTCACATGCACCACTGTTACCTGAAGTTCACTTACATGGATAGTTCCAGGAGGAACACTCTCCCATTTTACTCAAACTCTATCTTAGTGCAGAGATAGAACTGGCCATTTCCAAATTTCCCTTCTCTAAGCGAAGACATAGCTTCAGTAAACTTGGGCAAACATTACTCTCTCCTTGCTCTCATAAGCAAGTGGCACATAACACCAATGGCAGTGCTATATACATCTTCAGTGCAATATTGCTTTCAATACTTAGAATCGTAATTTCTATGGATCAATCCAATTGAGTAGAAAAATCAGTAAGCATTCCAACATTAAAATAGTCCCTATAAGATTTTGTAGCATGTTAGCATCAATTATCCTTAGCTCATATTCCTCAGAAATGCCATTTCTGACAGAAAAGAGATTAGAACATTAGTTGCTCATGACATCACCAAGCAACTAAGATGTAGTAAATATCAAAACAGAATGATAAATATCTTCAGGAGTACATCATGAGGCAGACACATAATAAGAGTACAGTTGCTTTATTCCCAGAATACAGATTTCTTGATAAACTTTCAAGTTTGTATCATATTTTCCAAACAAATTATTACACTGTACATCACCTGAGTTAAGGAGAGCAAGCAAGCAATCAAAATACAGCAAGGAACATGTCCAGTGATACTGTAAAAACTGGCAATACTGAAGGTACCTTAGCACAGCTAAGAGACTATTGACTGCACAGAACTAATATGCATGTGAAGTCCAGCCAGAACACTGTCAAACTTGCAAGTGCTGAAGCACCAGAGGTGGAGGAAAAAGCAAGAACAAGCTATCAGTTGATTAAAAGTTAAAGTCATCGTTGTATAAGCTACTCAAGAGAAAAGGCAGGGGCTCAGCACTTGAGAACAGCTTGAAAAGTACATCCTATGCTACAGGAAAAAAAACTACAATTAGACTTCTGAAACACTTAACACCCCTGTGGAATTGGCAGATGGCATGTCAACCAGGGAGAGGGGAAAAAAGTATTTAATTTGTGTTAACATGTTTCTCTTAAACTTTCCCTAGAGGTCTATACAGAAAAAACAGCACACAACATTCAATCAATGAAGAGCACTCAAAATTATGAGAGGGAAACAAGCTGGAAGTGAACCACATTTTGAGTGCTTCTCTTGAAAATGTTTCCTCTAATCTTAAGTATTTAGTCCTCACCTTTCTTCCCTTCAGCAGGCACAAGAAATAAGAATGTCTCTACAGCAACAGTAGTGCTGCAAGAGAAAGCAACAATATTAGCTTTGAAGCTGCACAGCTGCCTAGATCTGGTTTTGGTGTCTATTACAATAGCAGCGACACAAAGTGCCAGGATTGATCTGGGGTAACTGGCTGGAATCAGGCTCTGGTTAAAGTAGACTCTGTAAAACAACACGTTCCACACCACAAAACCATCACATAACTCTGCAAAAGCCAGCAGTCTAACAGATCCACCAGTATGAATCACATGATGACAAATGTTAAGCCATCAGCACTCTGGTGGCCACCAAGGTTACCTGCTATTTTGAAAACGAAAGGTGAAGTAAAAGCATGTGAGTAAGGCAAGAAATGTGGGATATGGATTGTCATGATATATAACATTACCTTGGATGTTTTCTACTTTACGTTATGAATTACCCTTACTCTAGTAAATCAGACAGCTCTGCTCTGCCACAAGCACACAATCCCAATATGCAAGAGTTCACAAGACAGCACACTGCCTTGCAACACACTGAAGCCCCTCCAACAGCAGCTTAAACATGACACAGTTCATCTAAATAGCTACTAAGAACAAGGTATTTCTGAATTTTGTTATGTGTTTCTATAGATGTTCATGTAATATATACAAACATCAAATCACAAGTGGGAAAAAAAAACACTAAACCCACTTTTAAATGAAACAAGGGAATTCTGCCGTATTTTGTTGGAAATACAACTTTATGTGGTAAGAGAGGTTTAACTATTTCACTGCTTCCTAGAACTCAAGTTAAGCTACAGGTAGACTTTTAGCGTGGAATTTTATTAAATGGTCAATTAACAAAGTATTGTAAAAATTCTATTTTTTGAAGAATTTTATATATATTAACAAAATTCATATACTGATACCTAGTGAAAGCAACTGTTAGGCAGTACTATGGTCTTTATCTCAGCCCAAAGCTGTCGTGCTTTATTAGGCATGATTATACATTCACACCAATCTGACAAGATTACTGCCTGGGACCACAGATCATCATAACACAGGAGTTATTTCCAGAGGTTTAGGAATGTCCTTCCTATCCACAGTACAAATACTGTATTAGTTCCGCTCAGACACTTAATAGAAGATATACAATTTGGTTTTTCCCAAGTTCCAGGACTAAGAGTTGTGATGGACAACTTGTTGAAAGGTGATGGATTTCCCTTAGAGAGGCGACACGATCCTGCTCTATCCACCCTACCTGCAAGGGGATGCCCTCCTCAACTTCTTTAAATGACAAGTGATTCTGCTTGTGGTTGGTACAGTTTTATCAACACATTGCTTTTTTAAAGTGGCTTACAAAAGAACAACTATAAGCAGAATTTGATTAATTTATTTAACAAACTTGACCTTATGATTCCTCACACCCCTGCCCTCCTTTCCATGAACTCATATTTTGTATATTACCGCCCCAAGAAACACTGAGCACAGTACAGAGTTTCACACATGTTTTTCTTCTGGACAATGTAAAGTCCATTTTTGAAATCACAGCACTTTGCTTAAATTCATAAGGCCTGATTCTGATTAAGCAAAATCAACCTCACTGCATGAGAGGTCTCTAGGGAGGAATAAATAGTTCCAGTTCTTTGTCCTTCTAAATTCAATTCAGACTAGGTGAGTGTCATCACAAGGAAGTCTGAAAGACAAACTGCAATCCTAAGAAGGAAAATTAATGCAATTTTCTTATGCATCCAGGTAGACCAGTTCTATAATAAAGCTGTAAGATGAGAAACATTTGCAAGATCAGATTACAGAGCATATCCAGAATTCTCAAGATAATCATGAAAAATAAATCAAGTCAAGGTAAGGTATAATGAGTTTTCGGTCTCTTTTTTTTTTTGGTTGAGACTTTTTCACTTTTTTGCAAATAGGCAAGTAAGGATTTTATTTCAGTAAAGTCATAAATGTATTTGCACCTGCTTATATTTCATTACATGATCCTCAAAGAGAGCAAAAACGTCTATAACAGTATGTTCAGTGTTACATCTGTTGATTTGCAGCTCTTCAGCATATAGGAAGAAATTTTGATTCTTATTGTTTATGCAAACCAATTCCTCTAGATAGATGAATTTAGATTGAGGACATGAACATGCTAATTGCTTTTATGTTGATTCCTTCTAATTAATTTAGTAACAGCAAGGAGTGTAACATTTGCATTCAAAATTTCAGATCAAAAGACATAACTAACACACAATATGACTTGAAATTTAAAGATCAGCATAAATTGTATTTATTTCTTTAAATGAGACAGTGCCAACCTGTAGGGAATTCTTCATCATCAACATGAGGTTTCAAAAGTTTTATTTCCTCTACGACCAAAATCACTGCCATAACTCTGACCTTTACCTCCTCATCAAAGTCTGACATTTCTTTTAACCTTGTGCTCTCTAATGAGGTTCATCTGAGGAATTCGCAGATCAATTAAGTGACCTGGTAAACACATCCAGGTCACAATTCCCAGTGGCACCGACACTTTTGTTTTCTTTCTTTTAAACCAACAAAAAAGAAAAAACTACCACTCAGTACAGAAATATTGACAAGACACAAACTCTTTCTCTCTCTGCTTTAATCAAATCTCAGTCATGAGGAGGTAACAATACCAGTATATGAGAGACTTTCAGGCAGCCTGGCTCAACCTGGTCTGGAGAACATTCACCTCTCAGAAAGCCTGTTCTGCACTCATCCCTCTCTGCAAAGCACACATGATGAAGACTTAAATCCTTTGGACTTGAATTCAAGCTCTGCTGAGATCCTCCCAGACAATATGATGTTGGGTTTCATTTTATCCCATTATATTAACATAATTGTTCAGACTTATAATGAATAGCAGTTGAAATGCACTCCAGGTAATTATTGCAAAAAGCTTAAACCTGGACTGAGCTACCTTCGCTGGAGCAATCTTTGCCTGGAACTTGCTTACTTCCACTGTTTACAGTATTTTAACATCAACTCTGAACCTGGCAAGATTTTTTCCCTCAAGCAAGTTCAACATTTAACACATTTTTTCTGATATTTATTGAAATCTATTAAGTGAATAGGCATTTAACCTGTTTCTTGGACCTACATGAGACTTCCATTTGTTTAATAAAGTATAAAACAATACCTAACATGATTTAAGCAAAATGAACAGGAAAGAAATGAGAACTCTTTTCTCTGAGAAGAGGAAAAAAAGAAAATTTAAAATTTTTGAAGAAACTACACCATCCTCAGAGGAAAAACCTTCTGCAGTCTTTACAGGATCCACACTCACTACATGCCTTATCTGTTTCCACTCTGTCTTTTTTCCACTACAGTTCACTACATAGTCTTTTTTTAAAATCTACTGTTCACAATCCCATTATATCATGTAGTTGCCAACTTCATTAATGTGGGTGAGCTGTATTAAGTAATGCTGCATTCCTTACTTGTTAAACGAAGAGTATTGAAATAATTCACAGAGAAAGAAAGGAAGAATTGGAAACGAGACAACTTGAGTCTCCTTTTGAATTAAAAAGGGTATAATTGAGTATTAATAGCTAGATGACTGAGGTAATAAGGCATGTATGCATACCTGGACACAGCAATAAAACTAAAATTGGTCCAAATATGACATAGGTTTTAGTTGTCAAAGTTCTTTTGTAAAAGCACACACAGGGGACAGTGAATGTATCTGCACCCTCGTGTGTATACACAACCTTCAATTACGCTGCCCTAATTTGCACACACAGTTTGAAGAGGGAAAAAAAGAGTATAAAGGCTTGTAAGGTTTGGTAATGTTGTACATGAACCACACACATAAGACCTCTGAGCATGCCTGCTCCAGTGGCCTTTGCAGAAAGCATGAACTATTTTCCAGCTTCTTATCCAGGCTCCTAACATCCTGCCTGCTTACACAATGCACACCAGAAGCAGACAATCTAAATTTAAGGCTCAAAAGTTCAGCATTTGCTTATTGGATATTTGCATAATAAGTGTTCATATTGTTTTGACATAATTATTTTTCCCCCATCCTAAATATAAAGTTTAATTTGTTACATGATTTAATATACACACCTGATGGGGACAAGACTTGTACATTCAACATCAACTTTCAAGTTTAAATATATTTTTAGATATATATATATATAAATCCTATTTTTATATCTTTCATTTAAGAGATTTTGCTTTCATTCTCAGATATAGCTATGATCAAGGGTGAGGGGTTTTGAGAGGGAGTGGGTGTAGGGGGTTACAAGGATGCTTACAGATCTTTCTTTAAAATAAAAAGGAACAGTTTAATCTGTGGACTCTTGGCATCAGGAAGCCAACAGCTGTAAAAAACTAATTTAATTTGAAACCCTATAGGCAAATGCTCCCGCAGTCTCCAAAAGCTACATCAAATCATAGAAACTGTGTCTGCTATTGCAGACAAAGGAAACCTGCTTATACTCACAAAAGCTCAACACATCTAATTCAACTCATGATTCAAAGTGAAACAATCCAATTATTATTCCACTCAATATTTTCATGAAGAATTAGTATACACAATTTTTTCAAGCAATTACTTAGCAAAGTTTGTGCAAATCATGTGCAGTGGAGAGGAACTGCAGCAAGCTCAGATCTCTGCTTAGTTTAAAACATTAGAATACACTGCCTGATAGCAAACCAGAAAGGTTTAAGAAGTTAAATACTGTAGGAATCAGTGTTTCTATTTGTCTCGGTTTGAGGGGAAAAAAACCAAAATGCTTTACCCACAAGCAGGGGAGGGGCCTCCTCCACGATAATCACACCACTCTTTATCAAATTTAAGAAAAGGAATTTTAATACAAGAAGGATAACTGCTATATATATATATGTAAACAGACTAGTGCAACCCACTTCCCCAACACCACAAGAGAGGGAAAAAAAACAAAACAAAAAAAAAAAACAAAACAAAACAAAAAAAAAACCAACAACAAAACCCAGCAGGTTTTTTCTCCGGGAGGAAAGGTTATACTCAAGTGTTCATGTCACAGCCCGGCTGGCTGCAGAGTGAGTTTCAGTCCCTCTCCAGCGAGACAGACGAGCAGTGAGCTTTCAGATGGACTCAGTCTCTTCCCCCTGTGTTCCCCGTCCAAGAAGCAGAAAGGTACGAGCAACCAGCAGCAAATCCAAGGCAGGGAGCAGGAGCAGCGCGGCACGAAAAGTAGTCTGAAGTAGGCAGCGGCAAGACAGCCAGGAAAAACCCCAGCAGTAACCAGCAGGGCAGCCTGCCTCCTTCGAGCCCCCACTCCCCCGTTCTGCTGAGCCAAGACTGGGCAGAATATCCAAAAAAAAAACCAAAAGAGACAAACCTGCCCCCACCCCAGCGATCAACAGTTAACTGCTTCTTTTGTTAACCGCTGGCCTGGGCAGCTAAGGGGCAGGGGAGAGAATTTACATAATAATCCCAAACTACAACACTATTTCAGGCATTAAAAACCCAAAAATAGTGGAGCTATATCACTGCAGGAACTTGTTATAAGAAGAGTCTACTAGCTTTATCTGGAAGAAGAGCAGCCCTCAACAGCAGGAGGTACACCATGGCTACCCATGTGTAAGGAGATGATTAAATACATTATTTGATCCCCATAAATCAGAGATGGGACATTTGATTTTATTAAGCTTTGAGATTAGCTAATAATCTGTTTACTTGAGCATATAAAAATGAAAAGCCACTGAATTAGGAAGTCACCAACTCTTGTGAAGTTTTACTAAATAAGTCAGTTATTCAGGTAGAAAATTCCCACCGTCTGTAATCAAATCACAATCATCTTGCTGGAAACAAAATTGTCATTTTATGGGAATGTGAAATCTTTTAAATACTGTATGTCCCCTAAGCATAAAAATATCTGTTAGTATTCTGAGGTAAATAAAAGAATATATTCTCAAATTTCAGAAATCAAAGCATATACTAGTGAAATTCTGTGTTTGGGCCTGCATTTAAAAAAAAATCCTAAACTAAGAAAAGAAGTCAAACAGAAGGTAAAATGGCAGCATCTATAAGACAGGAGGAACTGATTGTCAGGCTGGCAATGACAGCCTTGATGCTTTGTGTACTTCGCCTCTGGTAAACTACAATAGGTTTTAACCAATATGTGTCTAAATAAAATACATTGCTTACCTAGTTAAATAGAAAATTATGTTTTACCAACAAAATGCAGCTGATGAATAATAAACTGCATTCATAAAAGTAGCTCTCTACTACAACAGATTTTCAAAACTGCCTCTGAATTGCCAAACTTCTACACACAAACTCAACATGTTTTCTGATATGGTTTAGTCTTCAGGTACCTTCAAAAAAAGAGTTTCTTCCAGGCTTACTTACACTGATTAAGTATGAGGCAGCATAAAAGATTAACTTATAAAATGCACAACTGAAAATGGTCATTTTTATGGTCCATTGGGCTATTATCTAACAGAAACATGGATTCAATCAAAACTCGTGTTATAGTTTTAGTAAAATGAGAAATATTTGTTTGTTGTATTTTTCCTATTATCACATAGTTCAAACTGCAGGAGATGGCCACTCCACCCCGCCAGAGCTGTGCCAGGGAAGGACTGTTCCGCAGCACTGATACCCCGGTGGAAAGAGGGAGAGTTCCTGAAGCAAAACATCTCGAGAAACCAGGGAAAAGAGGTAAAAGTCTTCAGAACATCTGGAACTGTCTCTCTTGGTACCTGGGTTTTTACTCAGTGGAGCCTTTTCCCCAGGGACCGGCCTGCTTCATCAGTGGCTGTCTTTCACACTCGGTCACGCCTGCCTTCCCTCGCCACCATCGCCAGCAGTAGACATCGGGTCCCTGAGGGGTTCCAGTGCCACTCTCAGCCACTGCCACAGCCACACCAAAAGCCCAGGAATTTCCTTCTGGGAGCTGTACAGGGCACTGCCAGCACATGGATCATGATCACCCAGGTCCTGGTGCCGCTCCAGCTCCATCACTGACATGTCACATGGCTCTGCTTTGTCAGGATCCGCACTGCATTCACAGTGGCATAGGACTTCTTTCTTTGAACTAAATCCTCTTCCAGGTTTTTCTGGGTTTAACCATGGGGGAGCGATGGGGCCATGTAATATTTTTCTGCTGTTTGTTTTTGTTCTCCATTTTTTAGTAAAATTGTTATCTTTTTCCTCCTTCACCCAGACTCCTCGTAACTTCAAACTTTTTCAATATTTGGGGGAGGGAAATAAATGAAAGATAAAGAGGGTTCTTCCTCATCAGAGATCCCACCTTCTGAACATGCTGTCATCAAACCAAGAGAGCCTGCACAACTCTTCACCAGCTACCCAGCTCCAGCAATTCCCCAGCTTTCACTGTCTCTCTCAGTTGAGACAATGCAGAAACACATTCCTTCCCAAATTGTAGAACTCACATTAAAAGACACTGACTGTTTCTAGATAGGTACAAATATATTACTCATGACACAACAGCTATTGGCACCTGTGGTTACACATACTAGATACAATACTCTTGAGTGTGCTTTCAGTTCCTGAAATTTTAAAATTAAGCCAAGATTTTAACATCCATTAAATGCAATTTGAGGAGTCCAATTATTTCATTGCTTTAATGAACTTTAAGCTCATCTCTCCAATCTTGCCTTCTCCTCTTTAAGAACTATTTTCATGTGTCAGTTTGTTTGAAAAACCTGTAGCCCAAGGAGTAGCATTCACATAGGCTACTGCTTTCTATCATCAGCTTTCAGTCAAATGCTTATTTTATCTATCATTCATTACAGAATACTAAGAACCAGCAGCATAGCTTGCTTCAGATATCAGATGGTGACATTAAATACCTCTAATATTTGTCTTCTGCAGTCATTCCACTCAGAATCATTTACAAATCTTCATGAATAATAATGACTGCATTGACACAGCCTGATAATCACAATGGCATTGCATTTTACATAGAGGTTGGAAGTCAAAAACCAAGAACAGATATTCCCACACAAGTACAAAGCTTATTCAGTCTTGGATCCAAACAACCAAAAGCATATACTGTATTTGACAAAGTGAGAGGGAAAGGTAAACATTCTGGTTTTATACAGTAACAGGCTGATGGAGTACAAGAATTCTAACTACTCTTTTTGCTCCATTTCATTCTATCAAATTATGTATGCTACTAGGTCTCCCCATTCTAATGTTAGAAAACAACAACAAAAAAAACCTCTAATCCCGCTTTCTTCTGCCCATGCTGAGATCTGCAAAATTATATGTCAGGAAACGTCTGGGCCCGGGACAGTAAGGTGCAACATCCATACAATTCAGCAACAGCAGTTTCATTTACTATAAGGCAGCCAATAACTTTGTGCCATGAAGCCAAACTTTTCACTTCTCGTCACCTGTCAATGCTTCCATTTTACCATTTGCTTTGTCTGACAGCTGACCTTGAGGTACAATTCTGTCTGTAAATTCTTTTTTTTTTAAATAGCAAAATATGGAGACACTCTGATATTTATCTGAGCACCTGTTTACAGATTCTTGTGCAAACCAAAGCACGTACCATGTACAGAAGTTAACATAATAAAGAAATTGATGCCAATTTACCAATAGAACTGTATGCCCAAACCTTATTGAACCTATGAACTAGAGATCCCATTCAAAAATATTTAAATGGGTAAAGTCTCATTTATTTTTATGTCTTCCACATAGGCCGAGCTACTCTACCAATCACCGGGAAGACTAAGGAACATACTAGTAGAGGTTCAGAGCATTTCCTCTAAAAGATATCTCTTGCTATATGGAACTCTTTTTGCCTCTCCTAAGTTGTACAGGGAAGGAAAGTTCAGCTTATCTGTCCTGGACTTATTAGCAGTTTTAATAATGGGAATAAAGGAGGATTTTCAGGTATACACTGCAATACCAGACCCAAGCAGACAGCACACAAGCGAGGGGAGAATTAGAGAAGAGGCAAATCACAATTTCTACCCAAGACATTAAAAGAAGGGGACAACATTCAATGCTCCACTACTCCCCTTATTAACAGGCCAGAAGATTAATGAATTTAGATTAATGAGGAGGGGGTAGATTTCACCTTCTTCTAAAGCACCAACAGTCTATCACAGCTATAGAGAAGATGCTTGAATGTTTCTACTTACATTAAATTGATGTTCTCTGCTCAAGCACTAAATATAAAGTCACCACAGCTGAGTCATGAAAAAACTCTTCCCCAAGTCAGATTGGCAGACAGCCGCTAAGATTTAGAGGTACATGTTTCTCCACATCCTTATTTAACATGGTATGTTTGCTTACTAAGCAAAACCCTCTGATGAAATAGACCACTGCAGAGATTTCCCCCACCTCAGTTTCATTTTTTTCTTTTTTAGGCTAATGGTTCCTTCCAAACTCCCTAAACCCACAAGAGATGTACTCAATAGCTAAGAGCATATGGTTTGTGGTTGCATACCAGTATGTGAGGCAGATGAATCCCTCTAGACCAGACACGTACCACGTGCTGTTGTAGTAAATATGATTCTTCTGACCCAACATTTCCAGCAAGAAAAAACAGCCACAAATGGTGAGTGTCATTACAGTGTTATTACTAAGTGAATAGCTCAGCTTGTAAGACTCAGCTGCTCTGGAGTCAGCAGGTTTACTCAGCTCTGCTTCTTCAGCTTTCGGGGAACTCATTGTCCAGTTCATATTGAATAAGAGTGTTTCCATGCCACATTAGAGCCTCAGAGCATAAACCAGCTCCGGATCAAAAGTCACTGTCAACTAAAAAAAATAAAATCCATAACTTAAGCACTCTGAAGTTGCTGTAGACAGTAGACACATGTTGATCCATCCAACTGAGTTAGAAAGCAAAAAGAAAATCTGACAGTACTTATCTACTCACTGCCTCGGGGGGGGGGGGGGGGGGGGGGGGAGGATAAAAATTAAATCACAGGACAAATTTCAGCACATTGTCTTGATTAAGAATTAAAAATGAAAACTCATTTTAGAACTTTAGAGTGCTACTCAGAAACTTCACATTATTTATCATTACTGTTTTCAGTGTTCCTGGTGTCCAAAGACTGAGATATAACTTACATACTAGACTGTTTATGACAGCAAAATGGTAAAAAAACCTTTACTAACACTGCTGATATGAATGGTTAACAGTTGAATTGCATCTTACCCAGCCCTGTCAGCAAACTGACAGGAAATGGTAACAACCTATTCCAACACTGTAACTTGTAACAGTCTTTCAATTCTGTTTATGTCTTTACAAATCTACAAAATTAAGTACACTGCAGAGGAATAAGATTTTTACTGAGATGTGTGTTTTTAGGAGAATTAAATGTTTCCTCTGCTTGCCTTCATCTCAGTCATTAGATAACATTTTTGTACCTCAACAACAGTATCATGTTTAGGAGCATTATCCGTTCTGACCCAGGAAGTTGGAGGGAAAAGGGGGAAGAGGAGTTTGCTGTGGGCCAGAGCAGTTCCAGGGTCTCAGAAACTACTGGAAGCAGAAACCATTCCTGGGACAGTGAAAAAGCCACACTGAGGGAGTCACCGTGCCAACACAATTCCCTGCCACTGTAGCACTGACTCAAGCCACCACTGCCACAGGATCCCCACCGCCGCCATCCACCCGGGACCACTATACCAGACCACCACTGGAGCGCCACCATGGCTGCCCACTCACCCACCACTCATTCACCATGTGGAACTGCCGCCTATGCTGGGACCACTGAATCAGACAGAGTCAAGTGAAATGGAGCATTATTGCCTGCAGCCCAGACAAACCCAGCGGGACAACACGTGGCAGGAGATGAAGAGAGTTCAAACTGGCAACACCACTGCAGTTAAGACCTGAACCGAACAGGGAGGCATGGAGTGGCCAACTTGGTAGTGTGGCTCCTTGTAAGCAGTGCAGTTTTCCTGGGTTTTTGCTTTTGCCCCTCTTCTCACACTGTTTCCTTTAGTTTGGTTGGGCAGACATGCGAGGACTCTCCACCATCTTTGCTTCCCCTTTGTTCCAGGGGCTGGGGTGGAGATCACATGGTTGGTGGATTCCTCTTTTGTGGGTAAAGCATTTCCCCTGTATCTTTGTAGTTACTGCTATTTTCTTTTTAGTAAATTGCTATTTTTTTCACTTTTACCTCATCACATTTTTTTGTCCCTCTAGCTTGGGGAAATAAAAGGGAAGGGGGTTCATTTTATTGGAGCTCCTGCCTCCCAATAATTTTGTCTTTAAACCAAGACACATGAGTACACAAAAAAGAAACTTGAAACCATTAAGTTCCACAAACCAAACCCAGCAAGTACCATCAGTGCTTAGGCA
Source organism: Pithys albifrons albifrons (assembly GCF_047495875.1). Taxonomy (NCBI): domain Eukaryota; kingdom Metazoa; phylum Chordata; class Aves; order Passeriformes; family Thamnophilidae; genus Pithys; species Pithys albifrons. Next base: position 60,282,476 of record NC_092460.1, read on the forward strand.
GAGCTGTTCTACAATGAATCACTAAGGAACAGAAAAGCTCTCCAGCAGCTAAACTTCCTCTAATCGTACTGGCTGGAGTCATCTTCTGCAAAGAGCTGTATTTGCTGTTTCTTTTTTTTACCCCCCATCTGTTTAAATAGTTGATGCTTGAAAAGGATATGTTTAAATTGTGATTCCATGCTAATTTTTGAAGGAGGAAAGGCTTTCAGTGCCACAGAGTGAACATAGACTGAAAAAAGAGAAGGGAAGAATAAAAAGCTTATTTACTCAATTTTTTTTTTGTTTGTTCTTTTCTTTGCTTATTTTTTGTAAAATGAGTGTATACCAAAAGGTTTGTTCTGTTTATATCACTAGAAGTGTTGCAAAGGTACAAACTTAGTGAACCAGGAAGGGTCAAAAGTATTTTTCAGGACCTTAGACAAAACGTGTCTGAATGATCTCATAAATACCAAGAAACTCATTCTTATGCCTATACTTTTTCTTTTCTGTTTACAAAAATCTTTAGGCAGTTAAATGCTTCCCTGACATCCGATCCCGTCAGATCTCGGAAGCTAAGCAGGGTCAGCCCCGGATTAGTACTTGGATGGGAGACCTCCTGGGAAATGCTGGGTGCTGTAGGTTCTAGTCCTGAGGACTTCACTGGCACTGTCCAAGCTCGCTCGGCCGTGGCAGATGAACCTCAGGACTTAAACGGTGGGGCCAGTTCTGTGCACGCCGAGCCTCACCTAAAATCCACTGCGCAGGCTGGAAGGGCACACCCACATGGGGACAGCCCTTCCCAAATCTTCGTTCGCAAAGCCGAGCCCACACACACACAGAAATCTTTTCAGAGTTGGTTTGTATTAGCTGACTTGAATTCCTTTCTCGGTATATGCATTTTAGTGAAGTATTTTTCATTACATACTGTACTAAATCAAAATACTAAAGTCAGATACATTGAGCAGCTGTAGGTTCTTTGACCAGCAAAAAGAGATTAATAACTTGCTCTAGACAACTAGCAGTGACTTGCAACCACTGCAACCATTTGCACCATTTCAATCAGTATCAGTGGAAATGTGCTTTAAATGTAGACAGTCTTAACTGTATTTTGATACATTCTTCCCAGTGATAAAGTTTGGAGATCAAGAATACCATTTATGTTTACAACCAATAAGCCACATGTCTTAAGTGACTTCACGATGTGATTAGCTTCTCCATAAACTTAGTCAATAGTGTACACTGGACTCTAAAGGAACTTCAAAATACAGTTTGACACTGAATTGTATGAAAGAACAAATTTTAAAGAACTACCACATCTTTACATCTCAGTTGCCTGAAGTACAGAAAACACTTGGTTAAAAATTCTCATCTCACACCACCACAGAGAGCTACATTGAAGTTTGGCTTCCACTTCAGAAATGAATCAGAAGCATTTTTGTCCACAATGAACAGAGATGAAAAGATATTGCTCTGAGGTAGCTGAAGTTCTAATGCCAAGAAAAAAAATCCTAAATATTTTATTTACTTTAAACCCATTGTTACTGTAGGCAGTTTTACTCAGTGCCACATACAACCACTTTCAGTGCATTTATGTGTTTTGCTATTTACATTTAAACTAAGAATAGATTTTAAACATAAGACATGCCAAAGTTAAAGATTCGTACTTGCTAAAATGCCAGAGCAAAAATAGCAGTCCGTCCTCACTTCTCCCACGAGAAGCTTCGCAAAAACACTTTCAAAGTGAATTCTTGAACTGTTATCCTGTCTACTTTATCTCTGAAAATATTTATTACAAAAATTCTAGGCAGCATGATTGAATTTTTCTGTGTCAATTTCTTTTCCTTCCTCTACATCCTGAAGGATACCTCCCTCATATAAAAGCTATTCTGGTCTCTTCCTATCCAAAGGGCTTTAAGAAACTCACTTCCTTTTCACACTGATTATTTTTTCTTCCTAAGAGATGCAAAGACTGATCTCTGATAAGACATTTAGTTATCAGGAATTGGAGGCAGTGAGAGGGGAGCAGAATCCCTTCAGTACACTCTGAAATAAAAGGAAAGTGCTGATTCAGGCCAGGTCAGCAGTCAAACTACTTTATGCACAGGAAATTTAACATTACTAACATCACCTCATTGCTACTCATTACAGTCTCTACACATTCTCTTATATAAGAAAGAAACTATCTGCTACTTTCAGATATAAAAATGGAAAATACTCAAAAATCATCAATTCTATTGGCTAGTATTAAGTACTTTTTTACCTTGGAATTTCCTCTGTACATTGTGAGTGAGGCAACTGAACATCTCTGTGAATATCCCTCACAAAATGGTAGAGTTGAAATACGCACTTTTGCACAGGTTTCTTAAAAGCCATCAATTAAACATGAACAGCATCATGATTTGTTGCACTCAATAATATTGGTCAATGTATGACAGATGAACTGTCAAAGGAGAAGCATTTCACTGCAGAGCAGTTCATCACACATGCAAATTCTTAGGGTGCTCACTCAATGTAGGTGCCACTTTTCCCCGTGCCAGGGGTAGGAGGAAAGAGCTGCAAATAGAGGACAGAAGATGTAGCCTGATATCCAAGTCAGCTCCTGCCTGTACTGTAACTACACACAGTAATTCCAACCATCTACAAGCACCTCAGAAATTCTACATAAAATGAGACTGGCCTGACTCCTCCTGTACATATTATTTTAAATAATTCACACAATCACAGCATATGAAGAGTTGGAAGGGACCCACAAGGATAATCAAGTTCAGGCCCTGCTCACAACCATTCCCAAGAGTCACACCACGTGTCTGAGAGTATTGTCCAAACGCTTCTTGAACTCTGTCAGACTTGGTGCTGTGACCACTGCCCTGGGGAGCCTGTTCACCCTCTGGGTGAACAAATTTTTTCTAATCTCTAACCTAAACCTCCCCTGACACAAGTTCAGGCCACTCCCTCAAGTCATGTCACCCCGGAGAATAGATCAATGCCTGCACCTCTTTCTCACTGCATCCCAAATGTTTCTGCACTATGCCTACACATTTCTGTTCGGCAAGGCTACAGCAGAAAATGTAATTGTTTTTAAGCTTTCAGGAGAAGAAATAATTTTCTTTAAAAATTCCTTCTCACATCAGTTATTTTTCTTCCTAAAAAGCAAAGACCAATTTTATTCAAAGATTAAGGGAGGAGCACAACATGTGTCTTTAAAAGGACTCACTGACTGCATCTTTAACTCATTTTGCCAGTTTTGCACCATCTCCAAACCATAAAAACATTACGCCCATTTCACGTGAGGCTGGAATGAAGCCAATTTGCCATTCATTCCATTACAGGATACAATGAAACCTATTTACCTTCAGGGCTACACAAGAGCAACACATTGAAAAGCAGTATTACCGCTATTTCAGCTTCAGATGGAAAACAAAAATACTGTTCACCACCTTAACTTGAGGAGAATTTTAAGCAGCACAATATCATAAATAGGTGAATTAAACAGCAGTTTCTCAATATTCTAAAATAAGACACAAGCCTTAACAACATTCAGGTACTTATCAGTATTTCCAATATCAGGAAGTAGGAGAGGAGAACACATGAGAAGATCTGCTCTTACGGTGTCAACATTACTTCAAGTATGTTCAAGGCTTCTCTAAGCCTTTTAAAATAAACCAGCATGGCAGATTGTTTCAGTTTTATCCTTCTTTGCAAAAGGAAGTTATAGTATCCTTGGCTACAACCTTCACTCCTGTAGACTACGCAGAAGATTTCCTACAGCAGATCTTATCTAACCTTCTTTGATGTAGCCAAAAGAAATATGTCATTAGATTATGCACAGCATTTCTTGTTTCTACTAATCCAAGGTTATGCAGTACACAGCTTAAGGGATCAAAGAGATGAAATGGTCTCATGTTACAACACAGGGGCAAAAAAGTTAAGTTTCAAAACCCACTATCTATAGCCCTTCCTAATGATTATATGTTACTGCATCAAGACCACTGTCCAGACTTACAGAACAAAATGAAAAATACAGGGTTTTTTTATTTCCTCTCCATGTGTACATACAGCAAACAGCCATAAAAACACAGTAATTATGATATGTTTGTGTGTTAATATGCAAATTCAAAGTAATGATAATGAGAGCTATTGACAATCCTTATATCTTATCATCAGCTTAGGACAAAAAGCTCAGCAGTACTTATTAGGCAGCAAAACAGGACATGAGTAAAGATGATCAATATAAATCATCTCAAAGCCACTGCTCTGCATCTGGTGCCATCATTTTAGTCATTATGGGATAAAAAATGCTTTTCAAATAAGCTAACATTTCCAGCAGATTGCATCTTTCTCAGTTGACCTTCAGATAGAACATCATTCCCCACCCCCATACCACTGCAAGAAGAGTTTAACAACGGAGCTAGAGACAAATTTCGCAGCACCAAAGCTGTGCCTGCCACTGCTGCTGATCCCTAAAGCCAGGACGAAGGCCAGTGAATCTAACATTACTCATACCCCAGAGATACCTGCAAAGGCCAATAATACACACCTTGTTTCAATCTAATGCATTTCTTCCTACAGAATAGCATCTGTTTGATTTGACTTGTAAAAGACATATACGGGAACACTTGAAATATGTAATTGTAGTTGTGATGATTCCCATTTTCCTTGGAAGCTTTATACAGGAAAAATACTGCTATTACTATTGCATTAAATTGGTTATATGCTTTATAACCTAATTGCATGGCTTCTAAGTTTGTTGAATGATCTGTCCCTGGAAATGCAGCTTATTTTTATGCACAAAACCTGACAAATAGTACCATGAATATTATTTCAAAAACTGATAAAACAAAACAGAATTTCATTCCTAATTATATTAAGAGGAAATAGAATGGACAGCTTGCCTGTGATAAAAAACCACTATGTACCATCTTGCTAAAGTAGTGCCAGGTGAAATGATTTGTTTTCTTTGTTTCATCCACAGTTAAGCTTTACCTTTTAATAGTAAAGAGCATTTATGATGAACAACATTGAACAAATCACTGAACGTGATCAGAGGGCAAAGCATGCTGTTCAAACAGTCCACAATATACAGGCATAGCCAGAAGGACTGTGACCACACACATTAACATATAGCCAAACCGTCCTTCCTATACACTCTTCTCACCAAATTGTGAACAAAAACTCAGGACACTCAATATGACTACGCAGAAGTTTAGTGCCAGGCCTTTTGTTTGGAGTTTCTAGTGGGTTTGCTGGGGTCTTGTTTGTTTGAGGATTTGTTTTGTTGAGGTTTTTGTTTGGGTTTTTTTTCTGCTTCAATCAAGCAGGGTAGCTGAAGAGAGTATACAGGCCAATAGCCTAACTATGAACAAACAAGATGAGGCTTTATGATATTGCCCAGTATTCTCAATCCATGCTAAGACAGAAAGGAGTGATTCTATCATTATTACCTTTCTAGGTACACACCAATGCTTTTAAAGACACATCTACAGTCTATGTAAGAAAACAGCACCATGAGCAGTACTGTTTGCAACAATTCCTCCCCAAACTCAGTTCCTGAAACACCCAAGGTTCAAACCAAATAAGAACAGAAACCAATGAATACTCATTTCTAAGGAACTATTTCTCTATCATACATGCCTCCTAATTTCACCACCCATGGAAATTGCATGTATTCAGGAAAGGATGTTTGAGCCATAGCAGATAGTTGGAGCTACATACATAGTCAGAGAATGGCAGTGATTCACACTTAGGAGAAGGAGGTAGAAGGTGGAAGATGGAAATGAAAGAACATAAGCCCCTGTTTGGGTCACTTGGAATGAGCAACAGGAATGTCAGCTAAGAGACAAAACAGAAAAAAGGGAAGGAATGAAGAAGATACTAAATTCATGAGCAATTTTTTTGTCCAATCCTATCACTTGTTTCCTTATACCCAAAGAAGTCCCATTTCTGTCCTTAATAGTCTGCAGTCCTGCCAGGGAGTTGCTTTGAAAAGGTAAGATTTGGGACACACGAAAACAATCCCAATCACTGACAGCTAATTTGAGCTGATGATTAGCCCTATGAAGGGGATGTGCACAGTGCTATCCAAAGCCATTTCCCAGTTTCTTCCCCCTACATTTAGTTCAGTCAACTGAAAAACAAAATCACTCTGTTGCTGGGGCACAACTTTGCTCAGACAACTTTGTTCATTTCACCCTTTTAAGAAACTTTCCCTCCATCTCAGCAAACATTCAATTCAAAAGCAAAGAGCTACACAAACAGAGGGAAAATGTAACACAAAATCCAGCACAATAGCCTAGGTTTGAAGGCTATACTACATTAGCTGCTAGAAATTTTCAGAACAAAATTCCTGTCTTTTTAATTTCCTTTTTCTTTACACAGTCTTTTTCATATGTATCTTCTTTATACTTCTGTTCCACATACATAATGCACCTGGTCTGCCTGGCAAAGAGAGAAGACGAAGACAGACGAATTTTTATTCATGCAAAAATGTACTAACACTCTTGAGAATATTCACTGTATGATGATGCAAGAGCGAAAACTTAATAGTGAGCTCTTAAAAAAAAAAAGTTTGTCTCAACCCGTGTAGTTCATTAAAGAGAAAAATCAGCTTTGACAGCTATAGCACGTTTTATGAATACAGCAAGGCTCTATTTTTTCTTCTAATCTTGGTTCATGCAAATAGCTCCATTCAGTTACCAATTTATTCAAAACTGATGAACCCCCAGGGAGTTGCAAAAACAGGAGAGCTTATTTTCCAGTCCATCAGTAAAATGAAAGTGTGATCTCTTCTTGTTCCATGAACAAATCTGGAGGGACATGGGTAAGCAAAATCAATTAGGTCTAGTTAACTACAAATACCTCCTTTGGTAAGTAGACTTCAGAGGTGCAGTTGGCATAAACCCAATTTTTCTTAGTTATTCAGTTTATTTAAGGCAACAAGAACTAAAATTTAAAAAAAAAAAAACAAAACAAACATTGTTCATAGGGATGCTCGTCGAATCACCAAGTACTCTAGGTTAGGATGGGAGGTCATCTTACCCAAGCCCTTGCATCAGGCAGGGCTAATTTCAAAGAAAGATCAGTTTGCTCCATACCTTCCTTGTTCAGTCTACTTATTCAGGACTCCAAGAGAAGAGAAACCTGAAAAAACTCTTCTAGTGCTTAACCACTCACACTGTGGGTATTTTTTAACCTTTTACCTAAGCAAAATTTTCCTGCAACAACAAGTAACTGTTGTCTTCCATTTCCAGTGTAACATCAACAAGATCCATCTCCTTTAAATGCCCCCCTTCTAGATAGCTGAAGTCAGCAGTCAGATCCCCCTTAGTTCTCTCATTTTCAACTTAAGCAAACCCAGTCTCCTCAGCCTTCTCCCCTGAAGTTACACCCTTGTACACAAACCACCTCAATGTTCCTCTGCTGGATTCTTCTTCAAAAAACTCTTCTCTCGTATTGAGAAGCCCCACACTGGATGCGATTCCCCAGATGCAAGCTCCCAGGTACTGGTTAGAGGGGAGCCATTGCTTCCCTTGACCTTCTGGCTGCAGTTTTGCTAATACAAAAAAAAGTCTGTGGTTGGCCTTCATTGTCTCAAGAACACAATACAATAACATCTAAGATACTGCGACATAACATTATTTAACCAAAAGGATCACGATAAAAGGTAAAAAAAAAAATCCTATGAAAAATGCAATTAGAAGTGTCATTCACTCTTTTATAACATAGGAAAAATTAAGACTCAAGATATACACTGGAAAATAACAAAAAATAAGTAAAGGAAAGCTAAATTTCACAGTAAATAATTATATAGTTAGTCACTAACCAATATATAATGATAGTTAGAGGTCAAGAAGAATAAAATATTCTTTGTACTTAGCATTGCCTGCTTTATTTTTTTTCAAAGTAATGATTTTGGCAATTAACATTACATTTTAGAAATTTAGATCAATCCACTCTGTGGAAACAAAAAAAACACCACAACAACAACAACAAAAACAAATAAAAACAAATAAAGAAAACCTACAATGTTGCTAAACCAGGTTGCCTTTTTGTGCTATTTTTCTCCAGTTCATATTAGCAGCACTAGATATATCCAGATCCTCAAAACAGACAGAGGATTAAGCTTTTGATGAGACTGCCTGAGCAGCCTAAGCAACGGCACGCACAGAACCAGCGTCCTGTCGGCCAAACAGGCTTTGCTCAGAAAGGCATCTGGCAACAAAATTCTGGTCTCCATTTATGAGTCTGAGGATCGGCAATGAAACTCTACTGATGAACAGCACAAAAAAAACCCCTGAATATGCTCATAAACCCTTAAATCACACCAAACTCAAATGTCATGAAACAAAGTATTTATGGCAAGGCATTTCCTTATGGATTCCTAGAGCCATCTGCTTACTCAAAAATCAGTCCTGATAAAATTAAATGAAACAGGAGAGTATTGCATGAGATCACAGAATAGAACTTAGGTGTTGTAGAGCAGTGTTCTGCCAACACTGAGCTCAGGATGATGGGATTCAGTATGAAAATTACAAATTTATCAGCATCAATGAGGAATCGAAACCATCATTAGAGTACTGGCCTAAGAGTGAAACAACATGAAAAGTAGAACTTGAAAATCTTTTAAAGATGTGTTTTAGCAAGTTTTGGAAAGCAATTCCACCAGTTTTACGGAAAACGACTATCTGGCAGGATAATAAAGCACTTTGTTTACTTATCTGCAAATCACATGAGTGGAATAACTTGGGATTTGATAGAGATAGTGCACTGCATCAGTAACTTTCTGGAATCTCAGCACATTGCAATAAACATGTTTATTCACAATAAAACTTAGATTTTACTGATAATGCTTAGAATATTAGTGCTGCAATATCTGACTGTGGTGCTGCAGCAACATTTATTGAGTAACTCAGACAAAAAGGATTTACTATGCCTTCCTGACAAAAAAGGTTTCTAGCCATTTTTTGGTACTGCTCACTTTACAATAAAATAACATTTCTATTCTTTAGATGTAAATTAATTTGGACATTCAGGAGTATAGGACACTAGACTATGTGACAGTTGCAAATGCTATCTTCCACATTTTGAAAGGTCTGTATTCTGTCATTTACTATTTGTTTTTCATGAATCAAAGTTTCAAGCAGTGATGCTGCTCTGTGGCTGCTTCTGCCTGAAAGCCCTGCTAAAACAGATATTCTAGTTCTCACTTAAAATTGTAAGTGATTTTAACAAACTCTTGTTTCAGAACAGAGATGTGATGCAATAACAGCTGAGTGCCTTTGACAACCTGCATTGTCAAGAACTAAAAACACAGATTGTAATAAAAACCTTTACACATAATTATACAGTAAAATAGCATAGGAAGCTCACTCCTTCAGACATACCATGTCCTCAATAGTAGTTCTTTTATTTTTCCCCCCTTTTCTATTGCATAATATTTAACGTGCCCTTATCCCTGTGAAATTAAAAGTGAAGGCTAGTCATCAACTGGACAAATATGTGTATGTGTATGGCCAGACTTTGCGAATGAAGATTTGGGCAGGGCTCTCCCCATGTGGGTGTGCCCTTCCAGCCTGCACAGTGGATTTTTCAGGTGAGGCACAGCGTGCGCAGAACTGGCCCCACCATTTAAGTCCTAAGGTCCATTCCCAAGAAACACTCCAGTGAGGATACTGACCAGAGGCCACCTGACCAGCCTCACCCACCAGGTACCCACATGCCTTGACATGGCCAGGGTACATCCTGTTCCAGAGCCCACATATCCAGTGTCCAGGGCACAGCCAGATGCCCCCAGGCACACAGTCACTGCTCTGCCCTCCAGCAGCAAAACTGACAAGGACTCAGACAGGACACCACATACATGATTCTCTGGAGTCTTCTTGGAAATGCAACACTGACGAAGGCCACTAAGCTTCTCAGTCTATGCCTGTAAGTTAACAAAAGTTAAAAAAAAAAAAGAAAATTAAATACATTTTCCCTTCTAGGGACTCAACAGGATTATTGCACTTTGCATCACCACAGAAAACTAGAAACAGTTTGAAATCAAATGTGCAGAGGCAACAACACTACACAAGTGCTGCTTTTAAGAGTCTGATGCTCTTCTATGGAAACCAGATTTTATGGATTTATGTTTTGGCCATAAATACACTGCAAATATCATCTAGATGTTTAATAACCTGATGTGATGTGTGATTGTTTTTTTACCTGAGGTATTAATTCTCCCCTGCAGAGTCAGAACGTGAAATCTTGTCCTCTAATTGCATTGTTCAGCTTCAGTTACTATTCTTAATTAATTACTTGTGCCATAGATACTTCAACTCAAACAACACCTAAGCAGAAACTCATTTATAAGGCAATTTAAATTCCCTGAGAAAGTTGATGAAGTGAACACTCAGGAGCACTTCAAGAGTAGAGGAAAGACAATTTTCCCACTGCACAAGCTGGTCTTTCTCTCTGAACCAAAATTTGGCCTTCCTCTGGAGGAGAGAATGACAGGGAGAGCCCTTATAAGCACAGCCTACCCCTGAAACTCATTTCACAGCCTTTTGAGACAAGTCCCCCAATCCATCCCTTAGTGTGGATATGGAACTCATCCAAAATTGCAAGACTATAGATTTCAACACAAAAATGTTCAAAAAATCAACTCGCCTCTTTTACACACTATACAAAGAAAGATGAAAAGTGAAGTGAGTGGGAATTATCACAATTGCATAAATTATGCATTACATAAGTAAGCAGATTGTCTTCAGCTTTCTAGGAGACACAGACATACAGACACAAGTCTTGATTAGAATACTGAAAAAAATAGCAAAGTACTTAACATTGTATACCCCTAGATTTTGTCCAGTTACTTAACATCTTACAAAAGGGATAACTGAGTGAAAGTTAAAAGTATCTAATATAATTCAGATCATAAGACGTCCTAACATTAATTTTGTGACTTACATTGTGAATTTATATGAAAATATATTTTTATTTACTCAGAAAGTCCTTCTTGGTTTTGAAAGTTATTTCAGTTTAATCTTTTCCAGTAGAACATACAGGCAGCAGCATACCTGTCTCCTCTTTTCTTTATACACTAGATATCCATAACAATTTTTTCACATACAATCTTTTACAGTTGATACTCCAAGAACAACTTGCTTGCATTGGTATATTACCTTCTTCCAGAAAACAGCGTAATACTAATAGAAGCTTTTCCCCCTGTGGGCTAGATTTTGGCATTAAAAACCAAACACTGAGCCAGAAGTCTCCCTCACTAACACAAGTGCTAATTCGACCCTGCCACCCCTCAAAACAAACTTAATTTACAGCAGCAGAGCTCAACGCCACAATCATACCATCTATCACCAGCTAACTAGCAACCCAGTGCTCAAATGTATTCAGAATCCCTACATGCTCAAATGCAGAAAGGTGACCTTTTCCATCTCAAAAATACAAATCTGTGGCCACTCCCGCACACTTCCATTTTTATCTGGTTCTGAACAAATGACACTGTCAAAGCATAACCAGTCTTATACTCTCATTTATTTGACTTACAGAAGTATCTGCCTCTTACCTTCTCTGTAGGTTAGCATGAGATTTGTTTTGTTTACTTTTAAGACAATAATGACATAGCTATTTTTGTAGCCTGTGTATAGCTGCTAGTTCAAAATCATGTAATAAACAGTGTTCCACGGCATAGTTGTCTGAATTGAGTGTGGGTTCAAACCAATTCCAAAACATTGTTTCAGAAATACTTTAATTTTTAATATTATTCTCATATTAGTGTCACTTTAGTCTGAAAGAATGTATTTTGAGCATTAGTTGTCAAGCCCACTGGAACTATTTATTATGCTACCTGTACAGCATTCCCTGTACAGATAAATCAGTGAGATGTCCCTTATTCTGAGTTGGACTGCAAGAAGCAGGGGAACCAACGCATACAAAAACAAGATTACAGGAAATACAGAATGGTAGCGGGATCACCTCATGCACACACCTGAACAGACAAGAACATTTTCTCAATAAAGGTCTTTACTAACATTACTAAATTTATTTCAAATGTTCCCTCCTTTCTTTCTATGCAAGGGACTTCAAGGTAGCAGCAGACAGTTACAAGTGTACCACTGCTATCAACAATTTGAAAAGCCTATAATCTCAAAGGAGCTCAGATTTGCTAAAAGGATGGGACAGAAGCCCTATAACACATCATCTTCAATGCCAGAGCCATACTGAAAATGAACAACAGATTATTTCCCCTAGGTCAGCATAAATCGTATTCCTCCTTCACACTTTTGATACTTGTAAAGGTGGGGCTAAATAAAATAACTGTGTCTCACTCTTTTGGTTCATGCAAGAAGCAATCCTTTCAGAGAACCAGCATCCTTCCAGTGGCTGCCAGGATGAGGAGGCTGAGAAACACATGGGAGACACTGTGTTGCAGGGCCGCCAGCACTCCCTTCCCAGATTGAAGCCAGACTGAAACCTACCTCCATTTTTTTCTTTTTTTTTTATTTTGAAATATGATCTCCCACCTTTCAGCAAAGCCCTCTAATTTCCAGCTTCGAAGGCTTTCCCGGGGTCAGCAGGGGACAGACTTTTTCCTTTTTGAACTATTGCCAACACATACTAAGCAAGTAGTTGGAGGACAGATAGAAAAGGCAGGAAGAGAGCTGGAAGGACAGTCTGGGAGAAGTAGAATCATACACTAATTCATAGGATGGCAATCTTGGCTGCAGCCTGATGCTTAGTGAGCATATAAATAATTTTTCTAATCATTTTAGGCAGCTCTATTTTTAAGTAGTATTGCAGGACTAAAATCAGCCCAGAGCTGCAAACCCCATTACTGTTAAAATCACAGTATGTTACAACTCCACAAACATTAATAAAGCTAATGCAATCTCATAGCTCAATTTCTGAAATTGAATACATCTTTCACAGTGAAAATTCCCACTAAAAAAGTTCAAAGAGTCAAATAAGAAACATGTAAGGTGTCTGAGCCAACGACACAGTAAACAGCACACATATCTTACTACCAGACCTCCCCACAGCGCCAGAGAGTCACATCTGCACACAAAAGAAACAACATAAATGTCGACAGACCACTTCATGAAAGAAATAAGCAGCAACACTGTATCCTAAATTCTTGTTACCTGAGTTACAAAGTACCATTATTTCTGCTAAATTTCACAGTCGATCAGATGCCTTGGGATGCTGAAGCCTATCCAGCAGGCTCCAGCTTTCCCTGGTGTCTCCCAGGGCCAGTTATTCTCACATCCTTCACACTGCTTTGCCTAAAGCCTAGAGGCATTATTCCCTGTAAACAGTCATGCTGTTACCCGGCTTAGTAACTATTCCAAAGACAACAAAGTAATTCTGTCCTTCAAAATGCACTCTAGTTTCCTATCAGGTGTAAATCCCTACAAGATAAGGCTGAGAGTCCTGTTTCTGCCTGTAAGTATAAGAGCCTAGGGAGGAAAAAAGCCTATCAAAGCCTTCTTTCATATTTTTTGTTCTTCTGCATGTTTGCTTTTTAAACACATACCAAATTCTTTGATACTGTTCTCTGAACATTACAAATAGGAAAAAAAAATGCTACTTCCACTTCTTCGATTTATGAGGAAACCAATTTCCTTCTTAACAAAATGTTTTAAACCACTTCACCACTTCAGAGAACTTTACAAGAAATGCTACATTTGCAGAGAGTGACTTCCATCCCAAAACAATTGATTTCAAAGACACAGTAGAAAGTTAGGAGATAGGTGGGCATGGAGTAATCTCAGCCAATAAGTCAGGGTAATGATTTTAAAAAACTATTGATCTGCTAAAAGCTGCCTTAAAAAAGCAAAAATCAGACTCTTTCGAAAGAGTCCAAACCTATGAAAATATTTTCTAATAAACAACACATTGGAACTTCAGAGGCATAGATGGTCACCTGAATAGAGATTAGAAATTTGTTTTCAAAGACACATCATTAATTACAGGATTTTTTTTTGTATGATAATAGCAAGATAAAAATCACATTAACTGTGTCAGACCTTCAAAAAGCAGGAAGAAGTTTGGTTTTTTCTTATTGAGCAGGCTGCCAGGCCACCACCAAAGGCTTCTAGATGAGTAGAGCACAAGTGGATCACACACAATGTGATTATATAAAATAATGCGTATTTCAGTTATGTAGTCTTGTGTCACATGATTGACCCTCATAACCTTTACATGGGCAATGCTTACTGAAGTAATGCCACCACTTCAAAGCTCCCCAAAGAAATCCAGAAATAGCCTTTGACCCTCACCGTAACACAACCAGAGAGATTTGCAGGTTCACAACACCCACTGGAAATCTTATAACCCCTCCTTCCATCTTCTGGGCATAGGCTGCTGCTGACATTTAGCAAAATCCTTCTGAATTTCTTGATAAATGTTCCCATTCCTTGTCAAAAACTCATCTGTTTAAGTAAATATGAGCAGGACACTTGTGGCCATGGCTGCCTCTCCCACCCATCAAAAAAAGAAGGAACTAATCTAGCTACAATTACAGACAGAAGCTGACACCCAAGTGCCCATCACTGAGAACAAGCAGCAAACAGCATTTTAGGAGACTGCCCAGCTGACAGTTGCATTTTAGCAATTTTCTACTGGAAAAATGTGTCTCCCGCAAGTTCTACAGCCTCTGTTTCCCTCCTGCTGTAGACACAGGTTCAGATGGGAAAAACATCCTGCTTTGGAGGAAGACACCTTTTACAAGCATCCCTCCTCTCTTCCTCCTCCAACTATAAAAACAATATAGCAACAAAAACATCCCAGTTCCTGCTCAGCTATCATCTCCGGTGTAGATGTGCTCTCCATAACCTTAAATGCCAGAAGACTCTAGGAACAAAGGGCTGCTCCCAGAGCTTCTCCTCTCACCCTGCCTTCCTCAACTCAGAAAAAATAAAGACCAACAGAGGTGGCCACAAGCCATCATCTCCTACACATCAGAACAAAACCACCTTTCAGATTCACCCTTCAGGGATCACCATCCTCCCACTTCTAGGACAGCCTTAAGGCTGTGCTATATATTATTTGTGCTGGTTTTAAACAGTGACTATGGCACTAATCCTTTTTAGGGCTGGGAAGGCTCAAGACATGAAAGATGCTCCCACTTTCCCTAAAGCAGTTCAAGGACTGCTGGAGAAGTCTCAGGTTATACTGTGGTAAAGATACCAGGTGCTCAGTGCAAATACCCTTTTAAAGACAGTTTCCTGATAAATATGGTGTGCCAACCACTAAAAACAAATAGGCATAAGAGAATGTGTGGTATAGCAAAGACACAAATTTCTCTCTTGTCTTTATTCGATCAGATTTGAATAGAAGCCAAATGGGACTCCTGACAAAACCTGGAGCCAGCTCTTCAAAGAGGTGGATGACAGTGAGGTGCAGGGATTGACAGAGTGACTAGTAAACAGCTCCCCAGCTCGAGTTACATCTGCATCTCCATCCATCCATCCATCTGTTATCTCCTGCAGCTGAGAAAGCTGCTGCTGCTTTAGGAGGGGACCTTGGCTGCATCAGGATAACCTTTGCTGTTAAGAAATTTGAGCCGCATAACCAGGAGGGAAGAACACGTCATGACTTGTTTTTTTTCTCTATTTGATTGTTATGAAAAATCTACCAGCTCAAATGTTTTCAGCTGGAAATTTCACCTGACTCTATAACTGAATCAACACTTCCTAATTCAACCTTACTTGTAGGCAGACCTTCATTATGCTGTCATTGCAAACTCCAAAGAAAACCATTTTAATGCAAAACAACTCGAAAAAGCTGGGAGTGCCACTGCATTAAAAAGTATTTGGGAAATTATAATGGAGGGGAAAAAAAAAGGGAAAGTCTTCATAATTTTTGATACATTTGTAGCAAACTTTTAAAGCCAGACATGTTCCATTTCCTTCTTTTTTTTTTTTAGTACCTGTGTTAAGAGGATACAAAGTAGAATCCCCAGATGTCATATACATAAAAAATATTTGCAGTATTACAATTATCCTAAGTATTTTTAATTCACTGTTTTAAATACAAATTTTGAACAGATGTCTTTAAACCAAAAAATGCCTTTTTATTATTAGCTACATAGTAGCTTTCTTTTTAACACTACTCACCCAGGGAGTTAAACATTCTAATGCAAAAAAGGAGATAGGTAAGATTTACTGTGCATATCTTCTCACAAATTGTAGTGTTTACTATACTTCTCAAATTTTATGGCAACAAAATCAGCAAATATCAGTACTCATACCTACACCTGTATCAAGAAAGAAAACACTATACTCGTCTATTCAAGGTCAGGAAACATTTTATTAGCTCCAGACTTTTATTCCCAGAAGGAGAGAAGAAAAATGCAGCATGCATTAATCAGATTGTAAGCACCTTCATATTATCAAACTATCAGCATAGACACAGACATATCTTAACCAAGTTTGCAATAATTCAGAGGGAGCATTAGAGACTTAATCAGTCCTCATTTTGTTTAACTGAAACAGAATAAAATGAAGGCCCAAGAGGAAACAGTTTGTGTCTTTATACAACCCATAGCCTCATATAGTGCTAATGCTTAGATCTTAAAATCAGAGGCAGAAGGAGAACACAGGAAGAATACCACTTCTCTTGATTAGTTTTTAATATTATTTGACAGTTTAAAGGTTTACATTATTTTTGCTTCAATATAATTTGCTTTTTATTATCAAAACCAGATTCAGTGAGTAGGAAGGTTCCCCCCCCCCAGGTAATTTTCATACATTGCTCCAGGTAGGATAAAGTATGGGAATATGTATTTATACATAGCCAGAGGCTCAGGGTTTCATGAAAATGGTTATCAGCTAACTAAATTCTCCTCCATAAGGTGTGCTGCTTGACAGAAACCCAGAGAATACACTGACCATGCATGAGAACAGAGGTCAAGAAGAGTAAAGCAAACATAACCTTCTCTTCCTAAAGTCTGGGAAAACAGAATGACTTCACAGCCTGCTTCAGAGACAATCCTACTTTGGGTTACTTCACACCAGTCAAAAGGAAAAAGAAACTAAGTAAATTCCAAAGTGAAAAAAACCTCAGAGTCAAACAGCTCAATCCCCTTCCACACAGACTGATTTTTTTTTTTGGGTGCCTCTCCTAGAGACATGTATGTATATGATAGCTAGCAGAAGACACTTGCTTCTGAGATCTCATTTGAAGATTCTCTTGCAGTCTTAGTAGACAAATAACAAGCTATTTTGTTGCACCCATACATAGCAGTAGGGGCCACGTAGCAATGGTAAAGAATAACATTAACAAATAAGACATTCACTCTATTCTTGAAGTCACTTCATTCTTTCAAGAGATTTAAAGAGTGGCTTGGTACAATACAGTAACACAGAAATAAAGACCAAAATCAAGACCTTGATCTAACTTAATGACCTAATCATGATGTGGAAGTGAAAGGTCACCAATCAAAAATAAAGATCATAGCACCCTAATCCAAAGCCAAGGAGACAAAAATACATGACTAATATACAGTTACTTGTCTTCATTGTTCTCAGCATGCCTTGAAAAATCCATTAACCATCCATCCATACTGGCAATGCGCTACCCAAACTCTACCAGAAAAATGTCTTCTGTTCCAAGCATACACCAAACAAGTTAATCAAGTCTTTTCTTACCCAGTACAAAAATAGAAGGGGAGGCCTGGGCAGGGAAGAGGAGAAAACAACAGGGACAGCACTGTAATCCACTCTTCCTAATTACTAGAATGCACTGATTATTAACAGAGAAGATTCCACATTATTCTCACATAATAACTTCAATTTCAGACAATAAATGAAATTTTATAAGTAAATACGATTTGAAGGTTCGTCATGGGAGCTATGCAAAGTGAAGGGGTAGCTGTATAATCATCCAGGGAAAGTATGCTGTTATCCTTTGCAGATTAGCCACTAAGGGGTGCAGGATATTTCACTTCTGCTTTATGTTCTGCTTATCCATATGATTTATACATATGATAGCTATTCATTCTTCTAATGCCTTTGATAAAAGCCTAACCTAGGAATGCTAAACCCTACATGAACCATGATGTAGTTACTCATTATGTACTTTAAGGCAGTGTGTACCAGAGCAGTCAGATAAATGAGTCTACAATCATTTTTGTACATTTTAAGTACAGCCTTATCTCCTCATTTGCTGGTTTCCTTGATAGGAACTTTTAACTGTGACTAACATGTAGAGTACACAGTATCTTAACTACCATATCTGTGAGAGGTGAGATCTTACATTGACCAGTTCAGAGTCAACAGCAACATCACTACTTAACAAAGTGGGACAAAACATTAACAAATTTTGAGAAGCGAATGTTTCTTTCCCCTCTTGAAATAAAAGAAAAATAAAGGTTTGGACCTTTACAGTCTTACATGAAAACACTCCTGAATTTCTTGCCAAAAATTTGCCTCGCCCTACAATTTGCATTTGGTATGCTATACAGTTTTCTTCAGTTATTTCCTGATAGCATCTTATTTCTCCTCACCAAGAATATTATTGTACTTAAAAAGCATAATTTCCAACAGAAGACTGAGTCACTACACCATATCAACCAATTCCTAGCAAGGCACTTTCTGATCCTTCTACACTGAGAAATGGCAATGTGATACGCTGGCAAGGATTTGGCTTGGCTATCCATGATGCAAGGACTTATCCTCAACCATCAGAGTTTAGCAATTCCAAGATTCCTTTAAGCATATAAATATTAGATGTATCTTCCTCAACTAAAACTTATCACTTCATTTGCAAGCTACCTTAGAAGCAAATGTGAAACTATCCTTTACAAAGCTAATTCCTGTACTTGCAGCTCAGAACAATCCACGGAAGTCTAGCTTGATGAAGAGTGTGATACAAATCTCATTGCTCAAGAACTATGCAAGGCTTTTCCTGCACCAAGGAGGCTAACACATTTTTTTTAAATAAATCTGCATGATTATTAAGCTGTGTTCATACAGCTCTGCAAGATATTTCAAAGATAATTAACATTCTGTGAAATCAGGCCTCCTTTTGGAAAAGGCTGAATTTTCCCTGAATTCAGAACACAAATGGATTAGTTCCTCATGTGAAAATTGGATGCACTACTTGCTGGCGTAATACAGATTCAATTTCAAATCAATCTTACATTACTGGTGGTGACAATACTGTCAAAATAACAGAAGTCTATAAAAACATAATATGCAACAGATTTATGCATAACATTTCACAAATCATGAATACATCAATTAACAGTCTTGCAAAACAAAACAAAATCAGAAGAAAATGCTACTATCATGCCCCAAGGACACTGAGTCCTAAGCGATAAAGAAGAAATTATCTTCACGTAACTAAGCTGGGAACCCAGTTCCTCTAGAAGTGTTCCCTTTGTCTTTGGTCTTTACACACTCTTCAAAATACCAACTAGAAGATTAGAAGCCTACCTGGAGGTCATCTGGAAGCTGGACTTAGTATTTACAGACAGAATTTTCAGTTAAGCAACATTTTTACTGACAAAAAAATGATGCTTTAATATTTAAAACTGCTTTCACTGAGAAATTGGTTCTAATGTCAGGTAAAATAAAGGTTTTACTGCTAAAGTGCTAAAAGTACTCAAGAGAGCATAGAAAATTGGGGATTTATGTGGAACAAGAGACACAGATGGAAATAACTTTTAACTTGTTTATCCATGAATCCAACTCAATTACACGCTCTAAAAAAATTCTTTCACTATCAAATATTAAACAAAATTTCATAGAATATTTAAAACCAGCTTCTCTCACTGTGAGGCAAGAAATACGTTTGATTTTCACATGTTAATGCAATTATGCAAATGTCAAAACCTTCATCATGTCCTGCAAATAGTTTCATCCTTTTGGGAGTTTTATCTACTCAGTTTAATTTAAAATGTGCTTTTCCTCTCTTAATTGATTCTTCTCTGTCCCACCTCACCCCCAGAAGGCAGCAAGTAAGAATCAGGCTGATACCTTCCCAGCTAGACAAGCACACCTCTGCTGACAGCAGAGAGCACAGATTTAAGGATGCTTTCAAAAGCAAAGGCAAGGCAGCAAGAGAAGCCAGAAAGTCTGGCTGGCCTCCTGATCTCTTGTTCAGTTTCCTGATGCTGAGATGAAGATGCAGAGAGCAGTCACTAACATTTCTGACAACTGGGCATCCACCCAACACACGTAACACAGATGCTAAAGACAAGCTAAACCCAGACATGAAGTTTGAGACAGACTATGTTTCTAAGAGCATTCTTCAGGCAGTCACTCACTATCAGTGCTCAACAATAAATCAAGGATACAAGTCACAATTACATTCTCTGCTACTTCACAAAGTGGCCACATGCAGCTTTCTTCCCACCAGCTGTGAAACTTGAAGATTAAGAGAAAGATGCTTACATCGAAAAGGTAATTTTTTTTCTTACTCTGAGGATCACTAAGGTCAAGTGCACTCCCCACCCTGTATGCTGCAATCTTTCTTCTTCGTCTTCACTGCAGAACATGAACACTTAAAGGACTTTGCCCATCCCCATTCTGTCCTGCACAACCTCATTCTATCTTCCACCAGAGAAAAAGCAGGAGCGTCACCACAAACCCATTCTCTCATTGTATATTTGCTCTACAGGAGAGAACAACGATGCTTTTACCTAGTAAGAGATACAAGGCCACTATCTTTACAAGAAATTGCTTCCATTAAAAAAAATGTAAGAAAAAAATTACAGAACATATTGCCATATGGTACCTTATAGGCATTCCCTTACAGGGAACCATTTCATCATAACATAATGCTGGAGCAGTTGTGCATCCACCTAAGCCACTAAAACCACTCTGATTTTCCATTTCACTGTCAACAAGGATTTATGGTAAAACTTCTTATCTGAATGAATAATCAAATTGGTTTAGGAGTCTCAGTTTTATGTTATCATACACAATTATATGAGAGCAATGGCAAAATAGATGTTATCTAATTGGCAGAGGGGTTCCCAAATCCTTTGAAGATTGTCCATAAACCCTAAAATTACATACACTTTGCACTTTCACAGCAATGGAGTGGAAACAAAAAGATCACATTTATAGAGGACATCAGTTAAATTACTAACCAAGAACATTAGATACAGAAGTATGGTTTTAAAAATATTACTGAAGGCAACAGTATCAATATACAAAAATACATGCACACAGCATGGCAATGCGCTGGAAAAGATCGCTCTGCTGCTAGCAGGGTTCAGTTGTTCATGGAGGGATCAGACCAAAGGCTACTGAAATTCAGGGAAACAACATACTGCAAGGTGAGGTGTTATCACTGTTTAAAATGAAACAGTTTAGACAGTGCTCAGACGTACATATTAAAAACATTTTTAATGTTTCCTTTACCCTTTGGCTTAGCCAACACATCTTTTACTAGCAATGATACTATATCTAAAAATTATTAAATTATCATTGAATCATTAAAAAAAAATGTCCCTAGGACTGTGTTAGTTAACATTACAAGCACACTGACAAAGCTATTTCCAGCTTTGAAATCAAGTATCAAACCAAGAGATTAGAACCGCAACTGTGGACTAAGAACTGCAATAAACTTCTGAAGCCAGTTTTCTATATGTAAAAACATAAGCATGTGCAACAACACAATGGAACTGCAGCTGCACAGAGCATAACTATCCAGACCAGCAACACCATCTTTGAAAGGGATCTGTGTGGTTTTAACTGTTTTTTTCTCAGGAAATCTATCTATGCCACAGAATTAAAAAAAAAAAAAAAGCACACCCAAAAGGCAGCAAGTGCAAGCCAAGCTGTATTTCAGCTCCTCCAAAGATGAGCCTTCACTTGGATTTTATTCCTCTTTTGAATAGTCATTCAGTGGTAATTCTTTGTTTCCCATCCAGCATTACTGAGGCTCATAGCTGTTCTGATAGCATATGCTTGAGAAACAGCTGTATCTCATGCAAAGAGACTTCCATAACAACTCACTTTACAATGTCTGATTGTTCTGGTGCAATTTGATTTCTGCTGCCGTGGTAGAAGAAATATGCCAGGCTTCTTATACCATTTTGAGAAAACCAAGCCTGATGAGATTCAAGCATACAACTGAAAACTCTCAAGATGAGAACGTGTCAGTTAAGAACAAACTGTTAAGGGCAATAAGCAGCTGCTAACCACTTCCATGACTGGAAACAAAAATTACATTGTCCCACAGAGCTCCACACACACTTTCCACCCTACTCCATCACCATCAAAAACGTCTGCACCTCTATTTCAGATTTAACTTATTTTTTCTGCCAGTCTTGAACTCTGTCATTTACGAATCCTTAACTTGCACAGTAATATTAACTGTAAGGCACAAATTCCTTTTTCATTTCAACTCAAGACTCAGCTTCCTAGTCCACTACTTGAAAGAAAGAAAAATGTAACACAACGTTAGAGCTTAATTGGCACTACTTCCTCTCCAATTTCCTTTTTTTGTTTTTGGGGTTTTTTCCCCCCGAGCTGGCAAGCATTTCAAAATTTAGCATGCAAGTTACACGGGCTTAATTCCATTCCTAGATCACATCATGAACCCTAGATATATAAAGCACTTTTAATCCAGGCTCCAATATGAGGGATTTAAGTACCTCACAAGATTTCTGTCCTTAAATCTTGCAGATTTCAAGAACTGCATGGTCATATCTGAAAAACCAGAATCTTATCCTTCTGTCAAAAGGCCAGTATTCCTCTTCCCCTCAACCTACTGATACTTCATGTATCTTCTCTGGGTCAAAGCCAGGTTCTCTCAGAATGCCCTCAGAGAGGCAGAAGGGACTGAAAGAGCCAGAAATTGTGAAAAAAATCTTTGTAAGAAGCGTACCCATTACCTCCCACTGATTATATAGTGGTATCACTGAGTAATTGTTGCAAGACGTTTTTTGGGTCTGCTACAATCATGCAAATTCAGTTCAAAATGATTCACAAAGGAGTTACTAAATGAGCACTGACAGCCTTGTTTGCTAAATTTCATCCAAGCATCTTTCTCTCAATCTTAAAAGTATGATAATTGCTGAAGCCTCTGGTATTTCCCCATGAAAAACAAATTAAGCTTTAATGAAATATGCAATCTCATTCCAACATACTGAGGCAGATTCAACCCTGCTTAATATTCCACAGCTAATACCAAGCAGCTCCTGGAAGTCGAGGTAGCCGAGGCAGATGAAGCTTCACTGGGAGTGAGTAGGCATTTGTCTGTCTCCTGCTTGATGTCAGGGACATCAAAGCGAATGTGCGTGTTCGATCATGACAAAGCTATCCATCCAGCACAGGCAATGGGCTGTCAGCAACCGATAGGATTCCATTTATTAATACATCCAGACAGTCATAAGTCTCACTCCTTGTACATTTTTAATCACTGTAATTTAACTCTTAATTTTTGATGCCCAACAAATTATTAAGTAGGCCACAGTACCACTATTTGAGAGAAACTAAATGAGACTGTGAAACTACGATAGGTGTACATAGGCAGCCCACAGTAATCCTGCATACTTACCTCGAGCCATGGCATTTCAGTTGATTCCTGATAAACGCTTATCCCATTTCACTTTTAAGTCCTCCAGACTTTGAAAGTAGAAATCAAGGACGCTTTTAAAAAGGCATAGATTACAAAATGGGAGACTTCCATATTCAGCTACTAAAACTGGGCTGAATTTCTGAGCAATTCCACAAGCTGCATAAGACGTGAGGGGTCGATTTCCAAAGCATGAGTGCTTGCATTAGAAGTCATTACGATTTTTTTCAAGATAGGGTTGATATCACTTCACATGCATGCCCTTTCCTTTTTCTTTTTTCATTTGTTTTTGGGGTTGTTGGTTTTTGTTTGGTTTGGGTGTGGGTTTTTTTGTGTAAGGCAAGGTTTTTTTCTCAAACTTCCTAGTACCTAAATCAAAAGTACAATAAAGGGCTCTACTTCATTTGTTTTCTATTAAGGCAGTGCAGTTTCCCCAACAAAGAAGTCACGGTGCTTTAACAGACAGATGTAACACTTCACATTTTTATACTGATCTTTGAAAACATACCATGGTTCTTGCAGTAGCAGAAGCAGAGGTGACACAATAACACAGAAAGACAGTCCCCAAATGAGATTGCAGTGAGAAAGCATGTATTCCTCAAGGATAGCACTGTTCTACCACATTTCCAAACAGCTTTGTAAAACTAACCCAGACAGAATTAGCTATTATCCAAACACTACTTACAGAGCACTGTATATTTCTCATTCAGAGTGCTGCTCCAAGGGGCAGAGAGGTCCCTGCTCTGACAATAGCCTGCTACCAGGTGGAAACAATTAAGGAAGGAAGCTCTACTCCACTGTGCAAATAATTTACTAGCAATCCCCACTAAAGCTCATGCCACGACCTAATTTAACCACTTCACTTGCATCATGTCTCTCTCTTCCGGTGTGCCTAGGAAAGACAGCCCCATGAATTCTCTATGTTTCTACAGAATATTTTGATTTCTCTAATTTGTCATAATTGTAGCTGTTTTTAAAAATCGGTCTGCCTTCTTCTTGCATCTGACAGATGAAAAAAGGAACATCTTTCTTTGTTGTTAGCCCAGTTCTGTTTACTAGCTATATATTGACTTACATCAGCTAAAACTCTAACTCAGAGCTAATAGCACTAGGGGGGGTTTTTTTGGGTTTTTATCTTTATTTTAAACATTAAAAACAAGGGAAGGGAAGGAGGATAAAAGATACACCACTGATTTTGTAATCATATTTTCTAGTAATCCTGTTTAAAAAAGACTAGTATTTGTGTACACAGGAGATCAACAATAATGCTAGTCACTCTAATTTACCATCTTTCTACATGAGTCTTCTCATGGAGTATTACTGGTAAGGGAAGATTTTCTTAAAACAAATGTTAACTTGATATATTTTGCATACTTTAGCCACATTACTTGGTAATCTTTGATATCTTGGTTATGTAAACCAACAAATCAGCATCCACTCCTTATCACAAGATGATTATTTCTAAAGGTTATGAATAAACAACAATACTCAAGCTAAAGGAGATAATCCTGTCATCCATGTAGGAGAAGTAAATGTTTTAGACATTTGACTTGAAATAAGAAACCATTATGAATGGAGACAAAGAAGGAGAGAAGTCTCTCTGGTAATGAAATTCACTGAGCGTGCAGGAGCCACATATCTTTGTTACCACTGAGCAATATTCTCTCCTCCATAACTACATTCATCTAGACCTAAATACTTTAAGACAAAAGTTAAGCAAAATAAATCTTGCTCATACTACTAGTATGTCATTCAAGCCCCAGTTTTTAAATCAGAAATGGGTTACAGAGCAAGTGCCATCAGTACCAGTGCTGTCAGTACCACCCATCCAAACATGCACCAAGAACGCACACAGAAAGAAAAAGCCTGAATACAAACTGCCTCCACTTCCATTTCCTCTTTATTCAATAAAAAAGCCATCACCAAGTTTGCCAACATCAAAAGTAAGGAAGAATATCACTTCCTGTTTCTTTCTCAGAAACAGCTGGGGGAAGAGGATGAGGATGCAGCATCACAGACTCACTGGAAATTGGTCACTCCTGTCTTACACTGATGTTCTGAATTAGAAGAGGAAGGAAAAGTGATCAACATCTGAGTTAACATAATTTTATCATGTGCACAAATATCCAGTGCACAAAGTAAAACTCTTAAGTCCAATGCCCTTAAACATGCCTTAGTAACTGCCACAGAAAGAGAAACCAATAGTCTCTGTATCTTATTTCCTAAGTACACAGACCAAAGGAAAAAACAAAGGGATGAAAACAACACTTCTCACTATGAAGCGGTAAGCAGAAACAAGACAGTTAAGAATGGGACATGGGTAACAGCTCCTCTTCCCAGCAAAATCCACAACACCAAAGGAGCAGTCAAAAGCTGCAGCAGGAGACACAGCAGGGAGAACCCCATCACAGTTAATCCTCAGCAAAGGCAGCCCAGATTACAGTGTATGGAGCTTTTTACATCATGAGAGGGGGAGAGAGTACCTAATTACTAGCTACAATTACCAAAATCCATTAAATAAGGAGTTCTTTCCTCCATCACCTTGAGAAAAGAGGTTCAGGATTTTGGTGGGGAGGGGGTGTAAAAATATATTTTAATCCCATCAAAAACATTAGTAAGAGTCCTTGAATTTCACATCATCCTCAACAGTTTAACAAGGTTAGCTGTGCTCTGGAAATATGAAATGTTAGCAAAACAGTCAGCCCCAAAACATGATCATTGCTTTATTTCCTTGGCAACTAAGGAAACTTTTAATGGAAAGAGATTTAAAGTACTGAGTGGACATTCCTCTCCAGACTGCAACCTTTTCCAATAGAGTCTAGTTACAATGCATCTGCTGACTATCTCTTCTAGGATGGATTTGTAAGGCCAAACACGTCATACACAATTTAAGAGCTTACCACTCAACTAAAAGTACAATTTTACTCTGGAAACAGTAGTTCACCTCCTGTTTATTCTACATATCTGTTCAGGAGAGAAACACTACAGAGTTAGAGAGAAGGTCCGTAAACAGAAGCAGAATTTGAAGAAAAGGACAAACTAAAATATATGCACGACTTCTGCTTACACATTATCTGTGCTGAGAGAACACCCATTCTGAAGCAGAGGTACACAGCAGGTGCTCTCCATCTGTTCATTGGACTGGTGCTGGTTTAGTGTTTAGGTTGTCTTGGTAGGTAAAACAAACAGATAAATAAATGGTGGCATTCTGCAAAAGGCTGATCTTGCAAATACACAGTCAACTATTAACAAAAATTCTGTGATAACTAAGCAGATCTCTTGAGGCATTGCACTGTCCCTAATACTGCTCAGCAATCCAAAATTAA
Organism: Pithys albifrons albifrons; assembly: GCF_047495875.1. NCBI lineage: Eukaryota > Metazoa > Chordata > Aves > Passeriformes > Thamnophilidae > Pithys > Pithys albifrons. Next base: position 60,309,304 of record NC_092460.1, read on the forward strand.
AACCACTACAAAGGAAAAATATCTGAGTAAATATCAAAACTAGAAAATCCCTGGAGAAGAAGAAAAATATATACATACTGCCTTTGAAGAAGCCAGTAGATGTGCCCCCATTACTGGCAGCAGTGCCCTACTACATCAGTGCAAATACTCAGGCAAACCTGCCTGACCAATAGCACTTTTGAATCATTTGTTTCAGGGTCATGTTCAAAACTAACATAAAAAGAACAAGGAAATTAACAATTAGTTTTTCCACAATAAAGAAGAAAAATCTCAGGAAGGTAGAAACGCAATTGAAAAATCTCAATAAACTCAATATCTACATCAGAAAAAACCAAACAAACAAAAAAAACCCAAACACCAATAAAACCAAACAATAAAACCTACGAAACACCAGATTGGAACCAGGAAGTAAAGCTGTTGAGAAACTGCTTTTTACACAGACTAACAATACCTTCCTCCCCATTGTACACTATGTCCTCAAACAGGAGTAACATACAGGAATTTAAGAAGTTCAATATTTGGGCAATTCTTTTGGTGGTGAGAATACCACAAACTGGAACTCCTGAAAATTACCCTGGATTAGGGACTGTAAATCTGGAAGATCTGCAGAGATCCACTATCACAGCAAAGTAAAGCTTGACTAAGCTGAGTAAAGATTTGATAAAGGAGGATCTGACTTTAGTCCCCTCACCCAGTATTCACAGTCACTGTGCACCACATTAGCAGTTACATACACAGGGTCACTTTTTAAAGCATAAACTGCAGTCAATAGGTGAGAAAAGCCCTTTTCAAAAACAGAGGCATGTTAATTTGAACACTGCATTAGTATTTCCTTATTTTCTACCATTTTTGCAGATGGAAAAGGAAAGGGATAAATGATAAGACTCCCCTTTCCAATACATAAATGCACATTTCTTGCTTTGAAACAAAGGAACAGAATAGACGCACTAGTCAGCTTTTTCTTAATTAGGAAGCCATGAGGCATACAAAGGAGTGAACAATCACGAAGGGCTCTGTTTCACTGTTTTTCAAATAGCGATAGGATGATATTCACAATACCTTGTGCAAAAAGCACTTAGGTATTACTTCTTCCAGGATGCACCAGCTGCTGAGGCACCCCTAAACTGGTTCCCATGCCCATGCCTGGGTTTGTGGTTAGCTCTCAGGCAGCCAGGAGCAAATGGAACGGCCCAAGGTCCCCAGACACATTGCAAGTGGCGACCTTAAGCTGCTGCTTTCACACGCAGCTTGTCAGATCAGTACTGCCAGTAACAGGACAAAGAAAAAGGCTTCAAGACTAAGAGACTTCAGAGTTGAAAATGTTTTCAGCCAAGAGTTTCTGATACCCCATGGAAGGGTCAAAGCCAAGCTTATACTACCCACCCAGTAAGAAAGCCATAATCCAGACATATTGATAAGAGCAAAAACCAAGGGAGGAACATATATTTTTAATTTCACATCACAAGTCTTTGCAGAAATACATTTGTAGATCTTTTACGTGTACCTTCCAGCAGTTATGTTGGGATTAATATTGCATAGAGGGGCTGAGGGTGCGGGGATTATTGCCAAATCCAGCTCCTCAAGGAACAGTGTTCATAGGTTGAAACAATAAGGCATAACCTTTGTATCACCCTCTATATTTCTAGGCATGAAAAACATTATTAAACAATGTGACATGGAAGGTCTAGAAAAGGCAAATCAGTAATAACTACACACTTGTAAAAATCTCACATACCAAGTTCAAATGCTAAAACTATAGGATCAACCTAACATAGCTGAACATGATGTCAAAACAAAAAGAGAAGGGAGATCATGCTACTAGAAGTTAAACCAGATTAATCTAAAATCAGATCATTAAGTTTTACCTGCAGGAAAAGAAATTATTTTAACAGTGTACATAAAGCAGAGGTAGCTAATCTGAGCAGTATATGTTCAAACTGTCAATCAGTATTTATGGAACGATTTAATCACCTACTCCTACCCTTCTCACTGTCAGCCGCATCACACTGCAGAGTGTACATTAAGCCATTTCCAAATCAGTTCAGTGGGGATACTTTGTAGGAAAATAACTGAATCAACTGCAAACCATCCTTCCTGAACAGATAGTTCACAAATACATGCTGAAGCTAAAACTAGTAAGAGGAAAACTTTTAAGAGAAATGTTCTCAGGCACAGCAAGGCATCATCTAAAATAAGAGATGTGTGTTCCACTGAGCTTTTCAAACAGTACCAAAAACATAAGATCAACTTGGCAGCTCTGTATTTTTGATCTCATTGCTGCCTAGTTCCCAGCTCCCCCAAAGACACCCACCGACAACACTTTTTGTAGTGGATCACAAGACAGACAGAATCAAATTTGAACATAACCTGATCTACAAACACTCTTGCTCTCACAAGCAGGGATACAATGACACAGAACTGCTGACAGCACATCACTACTCCACATCTGTGCTGCACAGGGGCACTGGGAGCAGGGCACATGCAGCTGGCATCACAGGGGAACTGGCGATGGCAGGAGTGCCTGTCACTCATCCTTGCAAATCAAATTAAGGATTTGATTTTGACTCTTCACTTAGCTGAACCAGGGCAATGGTACACAGGTTCCTTAAGGATGACATTGCTCTTATCTCTACCAGCTCACCAGGGGTCAGGGCCAGGTTTCTAGTGTCCCTGCAGCTTTGCTGAAGCCAGAGGAATCAAAAGGAAACTCCGACAGCTGCTGCAGGATTATCTGAGCAAAGCAAGCAGGGGAGGAAAAGCCAAGGGCTTTCAGCCAGGTCAATGCACCCATTCTGCAGCAAACATTCTTGGAAAGCAGCACATCCTCAGGACTGACAATGCTCCAGATTCAAAAAGTGCCCTGACCCCTGACAAGGGGAAGTCTCTCACAGATTCACCCTTCTGGCAAAGGTGTCCCGGAAGGTGTACTGCAGCTCACGAGCAAAAGCAATGAGTAAAACAAATTTCACATAAGCACCATTGTTTTCTATTATTTTTCTATTTTATGATCTCTTAGTGTTCAAGAACTTCATGTAATATAGAAGAGACACTATTACCAGTATTCAGCAACATAAACCCTGACATTCATTCTTACAAAATACTTCCAAAAGCAAGATGCAGAAGTGAATTATAAGAATCAACAAAAATACCAGGTTCAGAGTACTGGGTAATGACATTTGAAGAATCCAACCCATCACTGAAGACACCTACTCACAAGATATGGTACAAGCTCCACGCAGGTTTGTCCTTAGCCCACAGGAGGTGCTATGTCAGAGGCAGAAAAGAATAAGCAGATACAGACAAAGCAGACAACAACCACAAACAATAGGAGACAGAACAGATTTAATATTGACTTGTGAGAAGATTAGTTGAGCTTGCATCACTTTCACAGTTCATGGTCTACGATGATAGGAAATTGCTTTTGCTTCCAACATTTTTTTCTGATAGTTTGAAAACAACAGTTTTACTAAAGATAAAAAAAAGAGAAAACAAACACACAAACCCAGCACAGAGAAGAAAATAATGTTAAAACAACTAAATGGGAAAAAACGTTTTAAAATACTACTGGAAAATATGCATAAAATCATGTACCTAGATAAAGCTATAGGTCTTTGTTAAAAATGCAAATTTTATTCAGTACATCAATGGATGAGCACAACTTCAAACATAACACTCTGAAGGCTCACAACATCACCTCAGGCAAATCCACAGATTAGTTTGTGGCACTGTTCATGATTTAAAGCTTAAAACCAAAGTAAATATTTATTAACATTAACCATTGCATTTTGATTCAATGATTTAAGAAATACAACTACCTTCAGGAAGTATTGAATCCCTTTTTTCCTCGAAATAGTTACACTGAAGGAGGAAAATAGAATTTCCCAAAACCTTTCTGAAACATGAAGGGAAAGTTATGAGAGTGTGATTTGAATACGCTACAAAAAAAAAAAAAAAGGAAAAAAAAACCTCAACCCAGTACAGCAATCCTTTATTAAACTCAATTAATTTTGATTGTAATAGTCAATCCTTTAATTACAGCTGATGAAAAACATGGCACACAATTTGCTTTCCCCACACCGGTGATCCAGATACAGGTTTCCATTACCTCATCAATAGCCACAGCATGAAGTAATCAGAAATAAAACATGAGCAAAATTGCTGGTATTTTTACATTCTTAAAAAAATAAGACAGTCATACCAATGTTACTGTTTATACAAGCAATTCTATAAAGTAAAATAAAAAATGGCCAAAGGTAGGTATTAAGTATGCTGGTTTGAGGTAGGGGCTTTTGTTCCAGAACAGGGGCCTGAACAACAAGCACTTTAGCACTGGGACAGCTTCTACTTCTATAGCCTCTCAAATAGCAAGGACAACACTAGAAAGATCAGACTGCTTCAGAACTCATGTAATGGTAAGAAATTAGAAATTACAGTTTATACTTTTGAACCACCCATATTGCAGATAAGCAATTTATTGATTAAGTCTGGTCCTGGTCTCTATCCCAGTCTTCTGGCTACCTCTGCCCTGAAGACAGAGCTACAACTCTAGCTTATGTCAGAAATATAACTTCGATGAACACCAAAGCACAAACACAATACACTTTCAACTCAGATTCTCAGTATATTTAGACCTCGGAGGAACATAAGAGTATGTGCTGCCCATATGTCACCCTGGACAATTTCCTAATTTTAGTCCTCTCAATTGTCCCTAGTATTTACAGAGTCTCCAAAACTCCAACTGAATCAGCTTGAAAATAGAATATTATTGACCTATGTACTTAAGAACTGATAAAATCATATTATGAAAAGTATTACCATTCCTGAATATGCACTAGATATAAATTATGTCTTTTTCACTTTTACATGTAGTATGTCTTATTATTACCTTCCAAATATTGTCATCTACCTACCACTAAGCACAAAGCCTATCCCACCATGCACAGAACACAGACATCTGGTAAGAAATGCTGTATTAGCTAAAGGTGAACAGAGGCCATTGCCATCAGCACTTCTAACACATTCCTCACATTTAAGAAAATGGCATGTGCGTATTTATATACATGTATATAAATACTAACAGCATGGAAAACTTGGGTTTATTTTCTTCCTGGTTTAGGATAACAGAGGGAGATACAAGAAGAAGCAAGTGGGGATGGGGAAAGCTGTTTTGTTTTTTGTAATAAATTGATAAGTAATTATATAATGTGTTTCTACCAAGCTCATATAAGCATCAAGAGTCGGGCAATATGGAGGGAATTACAAGAAAACTTTTCAAGCTTCGCTCATCTTTCTTGAGAGCATCCACCAAACATTTCAGTAAAACTCCACACTGAGCTGGTCTGTGAATACATTAGCTGTGGCCACATTTCCAGTTTCAGACCACAAGTCTTGGAAGCCTCGGAGTATAATGTGTCTTTACAAATAATTTCTTCTTTTATGTAAAAATTAAGTTTTCCTTTGTCCTTGAAGGTAAGACATGGTAGGAAAGAAGAGTAAATCCAAAAAGAAAGAGAAAAGCCTAAATACTTGGAATTAAAGATGTGTGTCTTTGATAAGAATAACCTAAGCAAACACAGGGAAAAGAATACTTGTTTAATTCATAACATTTAATCTAATAATGGAGTCATAAATGAATGCCACATGCTGTGCAATGCTATGTTTGAAACTCACAGTCAGTTCCCATGTTGAGAATTTGAAAACTGCTTCAGTGTAAAGTATTACAAGCAAAAGACACAGCGCCACTTTCTAAGAGTTTCCATACCTTTATATCAACTATTTCTTCATACACACAGCCCTAAAAACAGTATTGTCTCTGATGATAGTTCAGCTTGGCCTTTCATCCACATCACTATTGCCAAGACTAGGTTAAAGCCTTGCACTTCATTAGCCACACAGCAGCCTTGGCAAGGACCAGCTCAAAGCAGCAGCGCTCCGCATCATTGCTCTGCATCATCGCAGTCTGTCCCAAACTAGGAATTCATGTGAGGAATAGCCAAACAAGGCAGCCACAAAACCATAGCTTCTGTAGCAATATAGTTTTTGCACAGCATCAGCTAAGTCTCTGTCTTCAGTCACACTGTTTTACCCATTTTCCTTTCCCAAACAATTTGTCTCTTTTTTAGGCCACATTGTGCTTTTCTCCTTGAATAGGCCTAAATCTATTAACTAAGTCATTGCTCATTTCTCCTACTTTGGTTCCAGCATCTGTTTTCTGTATATGTCTTACTAGCTTTCCATTGGAAGAAACATGAGAGCAGAAAGCCACCTAAGGAGACAGAGAGAGAACAGGTTAGAGGAGCAAGCTGAAAAGGCAGGAAAGGCAGGAGTGAAATTCATGGAGGCCTCCCTGGAGAGGCTTTGCTGGTAACCTCTGATCAGATTACCAGCACCAATTGCTTACCCTCACTCACTCTACTAGCAATTATCCCTTCAGACCTGTTGGCCATGCTGATGGCATGATCCATCTCAGGTTTCTTTCAGTCAGGTAAACAGGCTTAAAGAGTTTGACCCAGCCTGGCTTGCTACAATAGAAACGGTTGAGATTACCAAAGCCTAGGGATAACATCTCTCAGCAAATGCAGTAGCAGGATTCATACTCTGAGAGCAATTTTTCCTCACAGCTTGCATACTGGGTTTGGATCTTCTGCATCCCACACACATAAAAGCAACCAAGGTCTGTATCTCATGCCCACTTCTCTTATTATGTCTTCTGCCACACCTTCTTTTTTCAGATCTTCCCTCACTGTCACCACAACATGTTCACACAGCTCTCGTACCTGCAAGCACCATTCGGTCTCTAAGACACAGGACCACACGCTGCTTCTTTTCCATGCATTGCTTTTCTCATACTTTTCAGTCTAAAACTGAAAATCTCTTAAGTGCTCCTGAAAGCACCCTAAGGTATCATTCCCTACCCAGTGGGATAACATAACTGAAGTGAATGAAATTGCATCAGCATCTTATCAGACCAAAAGAAAAAACCCTTATACAAAACCCAACAAACAATGAGTAAGAACTGAAGAAGTATTTGCCCCAGATACTGATGCAAACAACAGCTGAAGAGATTTGTACCGGCATCAAACCTTTTACTCCCTTGCCGCTTTACTTCTTTTCCTTCTTGCCCACTATACGAAGTCTTCCCTGTCTATTCCTCAAAACCTGTATTGCACCATCAGCAGGATAATGCAGCTGGTATGTTCTTCTCCATTCTCCAAACATGCAGGCAGTATCAATCTCCAACTTCGAGAAGAGACATACATGGTTCTGTACCACCCTGTATGGAGAATCTAATCTCTCCAAGGGGTCATGTTACTCCCATCACTGCCATTTAAAAGCCATGCACACATGTACAGAAAAATAGCCTGAACCTGCCAAAATTCGGCCATTTAAAAACAATGAATAGTAACTATAACTTTCTGAAGACCTTAACATTTCTCTCTTTATGCAAGTTCATAGTACAACAGAGCAGGTTGAGTTTAAATACAATGAATTAGGCTGCAGCTGTTTAGTTTGCTCCAGGTAGAACAAGAACACACACAAAGGGCATCTGATAACATTATCTGCACGTGCACTATTGTGTAACTGTTTCCATCAGCACAAAGGACTGTCAGCCTGCCATAAGACTCATGCTAATTGCTTGTAGTCTGTGTTATGAAATGTAAATTGTGACTCCCTCAAAAACCTGGAAAATTGCACTTACCTAAATCTCATGGGATTATAAGGGAGCAGTCATTCATATAATATTTCTCACTAAGAAACCTGAAACTAGGCTCTGCAAAGGTGCTCTGAACAAAGAGAGACACAGATCTGATACTGTATGTAATGGTTGTTTTGCTGCACATGCGGCTCCAAATCAAATTTGCAAACTGGTGAAACATCTGGAGGGGAGAGCCTCAGATGGTGAGAATCATCTCAGTTACGGTAATACCCATGGCATTTCTTTATCAAGCTTGAGGTTAAATCAAGTAGTTAATATACATGACGATTAAAACAGTTGGCATAATTATCAAATACTGCATGACTCCTGTGATTTGAGTCCTGAGGAGGAGGCAGGGGGAGCTGCCTTGCAATTTCTATTTTACCTCTCCTCTTCCAAGAAAAAGCCTCCTGCTACTAAGTTCTTTTGAATAATGAAACAAATAATGATAGCTAAATGCATTTATGCCAAAAAAAATATAACATACAAATACATTCCATATATATTTATATATATATATATATAAAAAATAAACACAAAATATATAAAATAATAATATATTACAAGAACAAGCACATCCCATAAACATTTTCACTGCTCCATAATTCAGGACCAACCAAGCATTTTATGAATTGCAATTATTTATGATGTTTTATATACTGTGTTTGTTAATGCACAAAATGTTTGCCTACTTTCTCACTGTGGCAGCAAGACAGGTCTAACCTGAAACTGCATTGCAAGGGTCTTATTCTCATATCCTTGCAGGCCCTCTATTCTGCAAACACTTAGCCATGTGTTTAACTTTATGTATACAAAGTAGTCTCACTGAACTCATTCATGAAATTCTAGCCTTATTTAAATTGCCACAGGTTTTACCATTGATTCCAGTTGGACTCAGATTTTATCTAAGGGGACTATTTACATCTGAAAAGCTGAACACATGTCCAAGTGTTTGTAAAACTGAAATCCCAACAGCAAAGCCAAGGCATATGCTGCCATTTTACCTTTTCCTAGACCCACAAAATAATTTGCTTTTGTCTTGAGTTTAACTAAGTTAGGACAAAATTAAAAAATCACCACTAAAGTAGATTAAGTTATATTTTTCCTCCTTTCCGCATGTTACTAAGGAGGCTACTTGTCCTCTGCAATCTGCTCATTTTTTAACATTCTAGTAAGCATGAAATAGTTAATGAATAATCATCTAGGCACAAGCATTGACCTTGGTTAGCTGGAGAGTTCACTTGATTATCTGTACTTCAAAAAATAATAAATTTCAGGCAGGTATAAGAAAAACATATTAGTAAGCTGCAGTTTTCTTTCTTTAATTACAACAGCAGCAATATTCAACCAATCTAAATTGAATTCAATTAAATCAAGGTTTAGTCAGTTCCTGAAACAATAACTGAAATGTAATCCCTGCATTTGCTTTCTCATTTAGTTTGATTTAACAGAGACAGTGTAAGGTTACCCAAGTACCTATCTTCTAACCTTCAGCAATAAAAAAAAGGAAACCCAAAAACTGCAAAATCAGAAGGGACCCTTTGCTGCAGAAAGGAAAAGCTTAGAAGTTCCTGCTGGAACTCAGAACAATGACTAAAGAATTAAGAACTCTCTGAACACAGAAAAAACCCTTGCTTTTTCTGATTACCCTACTGCTTACTGTATTTTTAAGCTCAGAAATTCACAAGGGCATCATTTGATACTAACTCAATCACTCTGTTGGAGGAGTCACTGATCATAGGGTCCATCCCTTCACTTTATCCACAACCAGTGCTGCTGGTGCAGACATAAGACAGCATGCAAGTATAGAGAGGATGAAAAATTATGGGTTTATTTTTATACATCTATTATTATATGAGCAATTAAATATGCATATTAAATGCAATCATCCTGTCATGAATAGAGTTTTTTGCATTTTACACTACAAAATACAGCATGATAAGCTGTCAGAGTCAACCCCCGAGGCTCACAACCCCCATATTCCTTCCCCCTCTCTGGGTGTTTTTCGCAGAAGCGGCACAGAGCTGCAGCTGCTCCTGAAGCCCCAGCAGGACCAGCAGTGTGCCCACCTGCCCCCTGCTCGCAGACCCATGGTTCCTCCTCCCCCCACCTGAGCCTCTCCCATCCTTGCCCTTGAGTCTAATCCTGCCCTCACACGCACTGTCCAATCCCCTCCAAACCATGCCCCTACCCAAGCCCTTAAAACACCACCATAACCACAAATTAAGGCTTTTGAGCGTTCATGACTCCTGTGTGTGTCTGGATTACTCGAGAGCCATTCCCCCCTCGGTTCCCCAAGAATAAGCAGTCTTTCTTGAGCAGGTTATTCTACAAGTGTGCTCTTGGCAAAGGACTAAGTGGTACAATTTCAAGTCCATGCTAAGAATTATCACAGTATCTGCTCTTCCTTAACAGGACCACACTCCACTACCTCACTCATTTTATGTAGGATTTCAATCCAAGAAAAAGGAGAATGAAAAACAAATACTCTCCACTAATATCCTCTCAGCCACATACAAAGTTTAACATTGTGCATTTTCATACTGTACACACAGACGTTTCCCTATGATTTCTTATCTTGAAAGAACTATGCAAAATAAAGTGCTCTCTGTGCCTTTGCTCAACCAAAAACCTTCAGCCATCATACCCACTGTGATACACAATGAATAGATGTGCTACATCCTCATCCACACTAAGATCCAGGGCAATTTATACTTTTAACCAGAATTGTTTCAATTACACTAGACCAGAAGGAAATAAAATGTTGATAATTTTAATCACATCCATTACTGAAAATTCTTCACCATGTCACTTAGATTTTTGCTTAAATATTTACAGAAAGATTGAGGCATAGGTATTAATAAAATACTCTTTATTCTGGAATCCTGTCATCTTTTTCATACTTATATTTACCTGTGTCTTAGTTCTTTATATTCATGCTTCAGAGGAATTTTATTTACTCAAAGAACAGTACCCTAACATTAGGATACAGCAGGAAGAAATTGAGTTTTAAACTTTTTTGCTTTAAAATAAACTCATACTTTTTCACATCATTAACAAATAGCATAGTGTGAACATAAACTGAAACTTCTTGCTTATAATAAGCTACAAGACAGAGAGCCTCAACAAAACCTATTAATTTCAGTCTGCACAATGTTCATAAAAAGACAAGCACAGAATCAAGTTAAATTTCATGCACAGCATGTGCTTTCTTAAAACTGTGCTTATCAGGGTGCTGGTATCTTGCTTCAAGCTACTGCTTCACAGCCTTTCAAGATATGTATACGATACTCATCACCATGGTATCTGCAGACCTGTACTATCCAATTTTCCTGCTTAGACCAGGCTTCTTCTCCAGCACTCTCCCCAAGCAGCACTGAGATCTAGAGCTGCACAGATAGCTGCAAACCTTTTTTTCCTGCAAAACTAGTCTATTTCCATACACATCAGTCAACAGGTCAAAATTACAGTAGGTTGAGCACATATCTTAGTGATACATGGACAAAATGCTATAGGTGTTCCTATACAGTCAGTATTCTCATCATTTTTCAAGAGTAAAATATCAAATATTAATTATTAGTATTGCAAGCTAGCAGACTAGATATGTGGCACACAAATAGGTGAAAGTCAATACTCCTTAAGGCCTTTCTTCTTTGTAGGATCCTTTCTTCATCTCACCAGCCACTCACCCAGCCCTTAAACAAGATGTGCTTTAATTGTTTTCAGATAGGATTGCTCACATAGATTCGAAGAGGAACACTTATGAAAAAAAAATGGAAGAGCAAGATGACTGTCCCCTAAAGGAGAAGAGTTTCCTGAAAACTCTCTCACAGGTTTACTGTAACTCAGCTGGTCAGTTTTGCTAATTTATAAACATCATTTTTTATTAATATCCTTACATTATTTTCTTTTATCATGTGCTAGAAGCAGGCTCAACATTCCAGAGGGCCAACTAGCTTCCTCGCTTCCTGGATATCGAATCCTTACTTTTGCTTTTAACCCTGCATCAGTCAGGCATGAAGCTTCAGTTACCCAAGTCCATCAGGGTAATCCAGGGTTCTGCTTTGAACACATGCAAACCTACTCATTCATCATTAGTGAGAATTTCACAGAATTACTAGTGTTGGGAGGGACCTCTGGAGATCATCTAGTCTAACACATACCCACTCCACACACTTCAACTAAAGCAGGTTTACCTGCAGCGGGGTGCACACAACTGTGTTCAGGTGGGTTTTGAGAAGCTCCAAAGATGGAGACTCTCCACAACTTCGCCATCTTTTAATAAAAGCAAGTACAGCAAAACACACTCCAAAAAACCCATGGCCCACCTGCTCTGGCTACACAGCATCTAGACACCTCACAATTCTATGGACAGGGGAAAGTATATATAACTTCCTCTCTGTAAGCCCAAGCCATCAGTTTAAAATAGCCAGATGTCCACAAAAAGATAGATGCCCTTTTGAAGGCTTGAGCCACACTGAAACAGCCAGCCAGAGACCTACAAAAGATGCAGTTTTGGCTGCCAAAGTTGGCAAGCACATCATGAGTAGGAACAGAGAGAGAAGAAGCAGAAGCAGTAAGAGATAGAGCTAATTGAACAATCACTAGGGGCACATCCAAACACACAGCCACAGGTCCATACAGGTGGAGAGGGCATCAATCCCAGGGTTCACCTGCCAGTGCTATTCCATAAGCCACATCACCGCAACAACTCCATAACAGCAGTTCAAGCTACACAACACTGGTGCAGAGCTGCTTTCATCACCAGAGTCCAGGTAGAGCATGACCATGTCTGGCAGCAAACAGCAGTGCAGACAGAACTCAGGGGTGATCCAGTTTGAGTTTGGCTTTTTGGCATGAGCCCAACAGTGTGAGGAACCATTTTCTTTGTGGTCTTTCCCCATCCTTAAGTCTTTTGTTTTCTGGATAAAAGTGCATTTGGAGAACTCTCCAGAAGCATGACATCTATTAAAGAGAAATACTAACATTTTTAACAAGCCAAGTGATTTACATGCAAGAGATGAGTACAGCAATGTGAAATAGAATAGAACATATAACTACATCTTTTCACACAAATAGAAAATTCATTCAAGTATACTGGTATTACAAAAAAAGCAATAAAGAACTGTTTGTGCTACAAAATGAAAGCTGCTAGACACAAAAATGGCATTTTTGGTTGATTTATTTTTTTCATCATTCTCTTAGAACTTTTCATTTCAGCAGGCTTTACTTATACAGACATGCAGCATTTAAATTATTTTTTGGCACTGGAACTTTAATTCAGATAAAAGTGATTTAAAAACCTAAGTTTTCTTCTGCTTTAATTATAAAAATGTAAAAGATCTGAAGTTTAATTACAAATAATTAGCTAAAAAAGGAAACCTTTCTTCTGCAACTAATGTTAGTTTTGCTGGACAGATCCTCTTTTCTTCCTAAAAAATCACCCACAAACAAAATAATCTTTAAAAATTTCCTCAAGTACAACAAACTGTTAGAACAAAATTAAACACATACACTAAAAAATCATGGCATTTATTACAAGGAAATTCTTGTTATAATTCAAGATTTTGCAGCAAGGAAATACATAGAGAGGTGCATACCATACCTAGAAGTATCTTCCCAGTGGGTTTTTTTTTTGGCATGGGACCTGGGAAAAGGCCTGGAAAGCCAAAGAAAGGATAGCAAAATGAGAGCAACCTTGCTGGAGATTCTCAAACTGAACTTCCAAACCAAGCTTCACAAATTATATCAGAGAGTTAGTTGCCCAAGATTCACTGACTAAATTCTGGCACTAACAAGGTCAGATAGGCCAATACAAAGAGGCTTAATCCAAGACATAAATATTCTCATTTTAGTGGTACCTAGAGTGCTGATGCATAACATACAAAATAAGGTTTCTTAAGATCCTGCTTCACTTCTGAGCCTAATTTCTCTTATCTTCTTATTACAATAATTAAAGTAATCAACATTGTTGCTACACTAAGCAGTCATATCAGATAAATAGTAACAAATACAAGAGGAGGCATGACAGCACCTTCATCTTCACGTAACTGTTGTAAATGAGAGGATAAAACACTGCACAGTACTCCTTCAAATACACTTCTAAATGAAAAGAAAAAAATCTATTTTTAAAACGCATATGAAGCATGAAAAAAAGATTACACAGCAAAAGGTTCATAGTCTACAGAACAACAGCTAGAAGTTCCACCTACAGTCACACCCAACACAGTGTGGGCTCCTTCCACTTCAGTAACAGAAATCCTGTGTTATTCGGGCTTAGGAAAGCTACTCTAAAGGCCAGAGGTGACTGGAGATATCTCATCTGAATTTTCAACTGGACCTAATCCCCTTCTCAAAGTATCCCAGTAACTACAATTCCCCTCAAACAAAGGAGCCAGCCAAACATAACTGATTCTGACCCAGGAAAGTCAACAGTCTGTAAAGTGAAACCAAGGAGATCCCAATGTTTCCAAAAGGCTACAATATCACATAAAGGCTAAAAGCACCAAGAGGATCAGTCTGCAGAAGAGAAACTAAATAGCCTATAAAGGCACAGGCATTGTGCATTTTAAAAATGAGATTTTTAAGTGTATCATTGAATGTGCTGTTTTGCACACTAGGCAGCAAGATCCTCCCATTGTCTTCTCAAAGATCCACCATGAAAAACACACTCTGAAAACAAGTAAATCAAACTGCACACACACACAAAAGACTAGGAGAAACCAAAGTTAAAGACTCAGAAGCAGCTGACTTTTGGAATGAATTCTCACTTCAAGGTTTCATAAGAGAAATGTGAAACAAATTAGGCATTTGCGAAAAAAACCCAAATTTATTCTGGATTAGGAATTCCACTTCTCCCCACGTTGTCTCCAAGATGCTGATCAACTACTTTATAATCCAACAAATCGCATATTTCAATGCAAAGTGAGTAAAAGCTGTCAAGTATATAGGCATTAACATAGTAAAGAACTTCAACTTCTCAACTCACAACAGCTCAAACACTGAACCTGATACAACACACCTCAGGGAAACACCTTGGGGTAAAATACAGGTACAGGAATTACTGCAAGACACATAGTTCCAAAATCAGCCCCACACTGAATATTTAGAATTTAAATGCCAACAGGGCAGACCTCCTCTGCCTACCTTCTAGAGTAGGCAGAGGTAGGTACCTTCTGTACCTTCAGCACACTACTCTGGAAAACTTTCATCTCCTGTTGGAATTTGAATGAAGTCATATCAAGGCGCTCTCCAATAAAACTAAGAGTTTGCAACTGGTTGGGTGGATTTCTGGCACTTGGTTTCAACTGTGATATTCCATAATAAAGGACTTGGCTGACCCCTACCTACAGATAGTTAATTCTTAAGATCTTTATAATGGACAACATCCAGTGACTCCCCCTCCCCCCCCCCCCCCAAGTAATTATATCACCTTACAACCACTGCAAACATCAAAAAGAGACTATTTTCAGTGGGACTTATCAGAGGGAAAGAATATTCTTAGAAAAGCAGTTAAAATCTAAAGTTACACTTACACAGAGCAGGTAACCAAGCAACTGGAAACACCATGTATAGAAATTAAATGATATCTCTAAGTTGGGACTGCAGATAAACACTTGTGGTGTATCTTTTATTTAGGTATTTGAGAGTGTTCAAAGACGGACTTCCCATCTAAACACTGGGAGCAGGTCATTTTACAGCCACGATGGGGAAGTGGCACTTTGGAGTCCGGTTTCCTGGGCCCAGCACCAGTTAATAATTGCTATATGTAAAAAGCCACAGAGGTAGGGAGAAAAGACATGACAGAGATCTAGAAAGAGTTTAGGCTGCTGCTGAGTGGGTTTGTTTCCATGACCACTTTGGTCACTGAATCGTGACCCTGATTCAAGAGTTCAAGTCTTTTCTTAAGATTGAAGTACGCAAGTTACCAGTCTGCATGAAAATACCATCCAGGCACTGGCAGAGAGTTTACAGCTATAGTTCTGCTACCAATTACTATGTTGTTCCCCTAAACTCATACTAGACTAGCTGACTAGAACACATAGGAGTTAAAATTATACAATTCTCTCATTAGTAAAACAGCCTAGAGTAATGCTAAGTGCAGAAACAGGATGCTAAATTCAGAAAAATCTGTCCTCCATTGAACCACAAGGTCAGAGGTCAGGGTAGGGTTTTTGGGTCTGCTGACAGTTTGGTGAATAACAGAGGATGCCACAGACCAGGCCAGTCATCTAGAAGTAATGGTTTGTACCATCATGTGGAAAATCCTTGTTCAATTACCTGTCAGTCTCTGGCTGCCTGGGCCAGCTGGGACTGGGAGCACTCCTGAGGCCAGTGTGCTTAAATCCTGGAGAGAAGGAAATGATCTCAGGCAGTCAGTGACCCCTGCAAATAAATTAAGGAGCCTTTGTGGCAGACTAATGGGAACCCTGTCCAGCTGTCTGCTTGAAGACAGATGCCAAAAAAGATGTGGTCTCAAATTTTAGGTATACAACAAAATTCTGCTATTTAAATATAATGATAGTACATATACCTATATATGTTTTTAGAGTTTACACTGACGTTAACCATTTTTGAAGAATGAATGTGGGCCATTTGAATAAACTACTGGACAAAAAAAATCAAAATAATTAAGATACAGAAGATAATACATCTTAGGCTAAAAGCACAATATTTCCAATAAGAAGAGCAACTAAATAGATGAAGAGATGAAGAAAATAAGGGACATGAATACAGTAAATGGGTAATATTTTCCTCCAACTGAAACCTCCCACTATTCTTGAAAAATCTCCTCATGAAGCCACTAAGACAATAATGGCTAACAGAGTAATTCCTAACATCCTAGGGAACACAAGAATTAGTATTCAAGAAAGCCACTTTTACTTTTTCTCCCTTACAAGGCTTAACAAGGCCATAAGTAGCTGATGTGGTGAAGCTTCATCATACCCATCATACCCAGCTACAGAGGCTAGGTTACCAAATTTTATCAGCTTCAAACAGTCTGATTTATCAATTTTCGTTTTCCTGAAGTGAAACAGAGATTGATAGATTACTTGATCCTTGGCTGCTGCCCCAGTGATCCAGCTTGTTTCTTTGTTTCACAACAAGCTGTCATACACAACAGCAGCCACCCTGTGCTAGCCTAAAGCATCCTCTGAAGGCAGAGACAAGTGCACGTCACTGCCTTTGGAGATGTGTGTTACAAGCTATTCACAGATCTGCAAAATATTTCAACTGTCTTGAAGTAACAAACTAAGCAGTAGTGTTGACATTCTAAGTAATATTTAGGATGCCATTCCAAAAAACACCTTCGAGTTTCATTTACCAATGGGCTAACTTTGGGGAAAAACAGTTTAGTATGGAGCTCTGCAGAGGGTGAAAGTGGAAAGAAATTCCAATATTTACACCCTCTTACTGGTCAGGGACTGCTTGTGCAAACAATAACACAAATATCTCAAGTCTGAAGGACCATCCTGAGATAACGTGAATAGGACCAAAGAACTTGATCTAAAAGACAAGGAGAGTTCATATGATCAGTCACCCCAAGCAGGAAAGAAGAGGGTGTTCAAAGGTTGCCAAGACTAAAAGCAAATGATAGGGTTCCATAATCAAGAAAAATTCCCCAATTTATTTAAAAATCTGAGGGCAAAAGAACAAAGAACTTTCAGCATAAGGTTCAGGTCTCCAGATAAAATGAGCAACCACTCCAACAAATACTATTGTTAAAAGAACATTGAGGGAAACGGACAGTTTAAAAAGTTTTATTTTCCAAAAAAACACAGTTAACCCAAAAGTTGAGTAAGGTCTATAAAATATTTAGAAATAAAAACTAAAAAAATCTAACCTAAAACACTGGCCCAAATAACAGATTCACTTTTACATAAGTAACAATAACAATGACCATCTCTGTCTTCAGATTTAATCTGTTTTTCCAACTGTATATTTGGAGCAACTTTCATCCCAGGTTGCCAGCAGGATTGAATCTACAGCTTCAGCATCAAATATTTCAGCTAAAGAAAGAAATTCCATAAACAAACAGCAAAGTCTGATTCAGTCAACTTCACAAAAAAAAAAAAAACAACAACAACAACAAAAACACAGAAAAAATCCTAGCAGCCAACAGCAAAGGAAGGGCAAACTTCCAGATGAGGGAAGTAAAGGAGCTCTAATTCACCACTCTTGCAGCTATCAGATGGTTAACAAATTGAGATGAGATACTTCTGAGCCTTTTCAGGGACTTTCACTCTGGCAAACTTTAAGGATTCAGAAGTGCAGCTGGAATACATATGGGAGATGCTGGAGAAAGCTGATCATTTGAATTTGTAACTCCATTGTGTGCTGGAAGAACTTCCTGCAGATGAGGCACATCCCATCAGTGACTCAGAGAGAGTCTGCTAACAGTCATGAATTTATTCTCTGAACCAGCTACCAGAAGTGGCATGCTTTATGTTAGTGTTACATATGCAACAAGAACCTTAAAAGAAAGCCTGTGGGGGCATAATTTCTTTTTGCTTCCAACAATCTCTGTACTACAGCATCTCAAATGAAAAGAAAAAAAATCCACAATAATTGATGAAAGTAAGATTTCACACTTTTCATATTTTGATCAAAGTGTTTCATTTAACAGGACTTTTTATACACAAATCCTTTTTAATAAAAAGCCAAATATATTTTTAGGTTATATTAAGCATTTAAAAATGGAACTGGCATCATATTAATAGATTAGTATTGTGCCAGGTTCATCCCATTAGGTTAGATTTGGTTCACCTGGGTAATACTTAACTACAACACCTGAAAACTACACAGCCTAAGTCACTCAGGCATCCTCTCCAGGTTACCTTTTTCCTTCATGAATATGTTAAAGCCCCTGTTTCATATACAAATTACCCTTACGCTGGTTTGAAATTAGCAGCTGGTTTGAAATTAGCACGCAGAAGATGGAGGGTGGAACAAAAGGAAAACATTACAGAGAAAGCATGGAAGTCCCTGGCTTCCCACCACCAACCTAACTGCTGGAATTCAGAATTCAGCCACCTGTGAACTGGAGCTACTAAAAGCTACTGGAGAGGTGCACTTGGGAGTTGAAAAATTGAGAGTAGATGACAAAAAGGGGCCTTAAAAATCAGAGATGTAAATTAATAATCAAATATACACACACAACAAGGAGACAGATGGCAAGCAATTTTCCCCAGTGTACTTACACTTGTTCTTCTAGTGCACGTATTTGGGTCACTTGCTTGATTAAATCTCATGTGGCAGACCCAACAGAGGTACTGTCAAATGTGTATGGGCTCAGCCTGATTTTAAATTATGCATGTCTGACACTACAGGGTGAAAACATTTATCAGAATTTCTTGAATGCAGTTTGGAATATTGCCCGGCAACTTTGAAACAAGGCTGATGGATATTTTCTAGCATCAGCAAGGCTGCCTCCTTCAGATCAGCTAAATAAAATGCAGTACAAGTTAGCGAAAGTTGGTCTGCACTACCAAATCTCATGGAAGAGCACTACATGGACACAGACAAATCTGTATGTGTTTTCCAGAGCACCAGTTTTGTCACCGTGCCCCTGAGATCATACATCATTTTTACTCACGCTCTCTTTAAAATACGCCTTTCTTCTGACATTTAGGAGAAAAAGGAACACCTCAATGGATGACTTGCTTTTGACATGTTCACTGTAACAATGCATGACCTCAGATATGCAAAACACTAAATCTTCCACACTCCAGCTATAAAGTGACAGTGACCTGTCTTAGTTAACACAGGTCACATGAAGGACTACAGCTTCAACATAAGGCACCTGCAGGTCAAATTGCTTTCTGGGAGGGGGAGGCAAGCAGAGATGGCTTAAATGGTAGGGAAAAACAATAGTGCAGATAAGTAAGACTAATTGCAGCAATGGGTTTCCCTCCTGTAATACTAGCAGATATTAGCATGAAACATGAACTGCATGTGCAGAGATTAGCACCCCTTAATCTGCCAAGAAACTGGATTTAACATGGTGCAACAACCAAGATCTTCAATGCACCTGCAGGAATAGAAATTATTTTTCCCTACCCCCTTACCAGTTTCAAGATGATTTTGCTCAGCAATAAACAAACTTTTATCACCAAGCAATGTGAGCTACTGTGGCATTAGACAAACATCTAAGTATTTTCCCCACCTCTTCCCTCATTATCTCTTGTTTTGGGTTACTGCATGTCACATTCAGCTTCAAATAAAACAAGTAAGTAAAAAGAAGGGAAAATATATCTATTTGCTCCTAAATGAAGAAGGAGGTTCGTAATTCACATGAAACTAAGAAATATCACAGCTGTCTGTAAAAATTCCAGAAGCAGGGACCAGGATAGCAAAAGCTTGTGTTTTCTAGGTCTAAATATACAGGGGAAAAAAAAAAAGGCAGAAGAAGAAAAAAGGCAGTGCTTCTTTACACTGGTTCTTGAGTTTAAAGACCGTAACTTTCATTCAAAGTAATCAATAAGTCAACTGATCAAAAGTATCACATTTGTACTGATTATGTGTGTGCCACAGATCTGTTTAGTCTGAAAGAAACAACAAGCTAGGCAGTCTAATGACAAAAAGTAAGAACATATAGATTTGCTCACTCAACTTCCTTAGGCTTTAAATTCATTCAATTTCAGTTTAATTGGGTGAAGGGGGGAAATAAAATATTGAATCCTTTGATATAGAGCCATAAAGCCCAGACTACAAGCAAGTTTGTTATATCGCTGTCCAGATAGTCTTTGGTTTGGTGCCGTGCTCCTGCTAAAATATTAAGTTTTACCACTGGGAAATTGATTTTGCTATAAGAAGTTTTATGACGCCATTTAATCTTGCCCAACCTACGTAAAAAAATACAGAAACCAATTACAGACAGCCTTTATGTAGTAAGCTTGATCACTATATTAAAAAGAGAACAATCTGATGTAATTTCAATATGATAGCAAAGGAAGCAGAAAAAGCCATGGCAACATGCTGACCCCCTGAAACAAGACATTGCAGGTTTCCAGCTTAAATGCGCAATCTTGTTTCACTTGAAGTTAGTAGCATGATCCATCTCCCACATGGAGGGCTGTATCCTGCAGCTCCAGCACCAACCTCCTTTTCTAGGGTTATTTCTCAAGCTGGCTCCTGCAGGGCAGCGAGATCCTGTGATTACAGTTAAAAAAATACTTTGGGTCTGAGAGCCTGCCTTTTTGAATAGATAAACCCTTCTAGTTCAACAGTTACTAGCTCGAAACAGCTATTTCTGCCTTGTTCCTTCCGTGCTGCAGTTGAAAAACATCCTAATTAGATGACCCCATATACAGAAATGCCATTAACTGGCTTTCAGGGCACTCTAGTGAATACCTAAATCTTAGCTACAATGACGAGAAGTACTTTATTTAGCTAGGAGGTAAACACACAAACAAATAAGTATTTTAGAACACCTAAATAGCTGGGGATTAGCACCAGCAAAGACAAGGCATGATTACCTTTTCCACCCTTTCCGAGATGACACTCAAATGTCGCTTTCTCTAACTGCATCAAAGCACACTCAGGCAAGATCAAGAGTAACCTTGACTTCCACATCAATAGCACCAGGTTGTACTTCAAATAGCTTTCCATGCCCTACCCATTTGAACTGGCCTACAAGACAGGCTTATAAGAATGTCCTTAAATAACCCAGTTTTGCACAAATATTGCAATATATGCTGAGCGGAGTTATATATTATACAACTCCTGCAGTTCTTAACTATAACATGGGGTTTAAAATAGTATCAGTGTGTCAAAGTACTCACTACTTTCTCTTGATCCAACTCAGACCTCACATTACAGAGTAAGAGCAAATTTTGCTTTTATTGTTTGTGAATGAAGTTTCAAAACTTTAAATAGGTTTAAGAGAAATCATTGTAGGAAATTGGAAGACTCATAGAAACCTAAAACCACTTAATTGCTCACAAGGCTTCAAGTGCATGTAAATGACCTGCAGGGCTGAAGCCTGAATTGCAACATTCTGCAGCCAACTCTGTTCCCAGCCAAAGACCTAGACCAGGACTAACACTTGGCATTTGCTTCCAGTATAATAGATTTAATAGAAGCAAGCCTTGAAAACAGGGGGGAGTATTCTGGAAGCGGTGACAGATCCTTAAACACGGCAGGTGCACTGTAATACCGCTTAAGGGAGAAAAATTCCAAGTTTAGTAACTAATCTACTCCAGGACAGGCAGGTTATTTCCCAAGGCGAATACCTAATCAAAGACATATCTGACCCTTTTGCATCCCATCAACGGGCCGGGAAGTTCAGCTCATCCAGCAAATACCTTCCTGCTCAGGCACATCCCTTATCCCATCCCACTGTGCTTTCTCGCGTTCCTCCTGCTCTCACACCAAAGGCTCCAAGGCACCAACTCTGCCTGACGGCTGCTCGGAGAGTTCGCTGGCACCGGGAACCTGCGTCGCGCCGCAGGGACCCTTCGCTTACACACCCCGCCAGGGGCACTCACTCACTCACTCGCACGCACAGACACCCGTCACGGGTGGCCGGCTCCCGCAGGGTTCCAGCGCTGCCGGGACGGGGCAGGGCAAAACGCGCCGAAACCCCCCACCCGCTCCCGGGGCAGACGGTCGCAGGCCACGGAGGAAAGAGGCTGATGAAAAGCTGTCAAAGTCAATCCCTGCTCACTTTTTGGATGGTTTAATTCCAATGGAGCATGAATCACCCCAGGACGGTTAATAAGTTTAGCCAGGCGTGCTGTTCTCCGTAAAACATTATAATTATGCATCTGTTTTAAATGCGATCAGATTAAGTCACCGGAAAAGGCACAAAGCGGTCTTTCCCCCGACCGCGAACAGCGCCTTCCCGCAGCTCTGGCGGGCAGGTAGGGCCAGGAGAGGAGCAGGTGGGGAGTCCATTACCAGCCAGCCCCGCGTGGTCCTGCCGACGGGGCTCCTCTCCCGGGAGCAGCCGGGCAGAGACATCCCGCACGGGGCTCGGTCCCGGAGGAGAGGGGCGGCGGGACGGGAAGCGGCGGAGCGCCCCGCTGGCACTGCGCACGAGGGATCGGATCAGCCCAGGACATGCCAAGTTGGAGCGGCAGTTCCCTTCCCGCTGCCTGGGGCTGGAAAGGACCGAGTCCAAGCTGTCAAAGCCCCGAGAGCGGCGGGTGCCGCCGCGGCCACCCGGAGCTCAGGAGCCACTGGGACCCTCCGGCGCCGCCTCGGGCACCCCGAGGCGGGCGGCCGAAGCTCCGCTCCCGACAGGTGGGCAGCCCCCGCCCGCCCAGCCCCGCCGCTCCGCGCCCTACCTGTCATCGTAGCAGAAGTCGGCGCCTAGGGTGTTGAGGTACAGGGCGAGCCCCAGGGCGCTGCTCAACAACTCCGCGATCATCTCTCCGCCTGCCGCCGCCGCTCTCGCACCTAGGCAGCCCCTCGCCCTGCCCGACCTCCCACGCCAAGCCCGCCCCGGCTGCCCCCGCGCCCCCCGGGGCGCCGCTCCGCGCTCCGCCGGCCGCCGCAGCCTGTCGGCGTCCCCCCGATCCGCCGCCCCTACCCCATGGCAGCGGGGCGAGCGGCGGGGAGAGCGCGGCTGGGCTGAGCGCAGCGGGGCGCGTCTCCAGCTCCCGCCCTCCTGCCGCGGCACCCGGCGCTGCCGCGGCCGCGGCTGCGACTGCGGCTCCGTCTCCGTCTCCGGCCCCGGCCCCGGCCCGCGCCCCCCTTGCTGCCGAGCCGGCGCCGCTGCCGAGGCTCTGGGAGCGCCCGCGTGGGGCGCCCGGGGCTCCCACCGCGCCTGCGTGCGGACCCGCCCCGCGACCGCCCCTCCGCGCCCCGCCCCGCCCCGCCCCGCGCCCCCCGCCCCGCGGTGCTGGGGCGGCCCCGCGGGCACGGCCGTGTGCGGGGATATGTGCGGGGCCCGCCGGGCATTCCCCGCTGCCGCCTCTAATAGCTGGCCACTATCACCTTCTGCAGCGGGTTATTTTCTTTCCCTTTCTTTTCTCCTCTGCTTTTCTTTCTGTTTTCTTTTTGACTTCTTTTTCAATCGTTTTTCTCAGTTGTTTTTTCTTTCTTGTCATTTTCATTTCTTCTTAGTTCATTTTAATTTCTTTTCTCTTTTTCTTTGTTCCCCTTTTCTTCCCTTTCCTACCTCTCTTTTCTTTGTTTTCCTGTTCGCCTTTTCCCCCCCTTTTTTTACTCGGCTCCCCAGAATAGGTCAGATTAGTAGCAAAGAGAGGGCAGGGACCACTGTGGATGGGATGCCAGAGCAGGGGACTCCACACTCTTGCCTGGAGCCTGCTGTTGCCCCTTCCACCACAGTGAACATTCATGGGGATCTCTTAGCTCAGCTTCCACTTAAGCAAAACCACTGAAACCTGGCAGAGCAGGGGCGGAAAGTAAGACACCCCCAGGGAGTGCTGCAAGCTGGAGCTCCCCCAGGCCAGCCCCACAACGGGGCGCTGCCTGTGAGAGGTGAGGTGGGCATAGCCTGAGCTGCGCACTGGGAGCGGGACAGATAAACGCAGTGGGAGGAAATCTAGAGAAGGTCTTCTGGAATTCCTGGGATATAGAGGTGTGAAGTTATGGAAAGGATTTGGGTCCATCAGCTGATTATTTCTATTTTTATGGGGAGTTTTTAAAATGTTGCCACCTTGTGCTGCTAGCCAGCCCTTTTGTGTAACTGTTTCCTTGTGATTTCCATCCAGTAGTACATCATGCTGTTTCTAAAGAATGGGAGTCTGTACATCAAGCTGTGTCTAATAAATTGGGGAGCTTTTAACAAGTTTTCTTTCTCCCCTATGTGTTTACTTAATGCTGTTCTTTGCAACCTCAAAATACATAAAATGCATTAAGACTTCTTTCAAGCAAGGCTTAAAGTGCTCCTGTGAAGTCTGCCCCAGTGTCACAAACATCTCAGCTGCTTCTACTTAGATTCAGGGAATGTGTTACCACCATCAGTGGAAGTAATTGCAGACTTGGGGGAGAGTATATTTTGTTCAGAATATTAAAGCTTTGAGGGACCTTACTGAACTGGTTAGCAGATCACATTGATCTGGCATTAAATATTTTTGCCTGAAGCACAGAACCTAGATTTTAAGGAGTTGGTACGCTTTGTCAGAAGACCTGTGAGCTTTCCTTTCAAATGCCGATTCTCAATGTGTTTCTGGACCTACTGCGAAGATCCCTATCGTCATGACTTAGTCCTTCTTGCTGAGCTCACACACTAGGTTTGCACAGCTCTTTCTCTAGAACATCCTAGTAAATTCTACATAAGAATCAACATAATTGCTGCTGAGTCACAGTGGTAAAAGTCTCTTGTTATCCATCAAAAGCATGTGTATTTTTTCTTCAAAGAGGCAGAACTACTGACTGGGGTAAATGAGGACAAGCGGAAAAGCTTAAAACAAATCCTTCAGGAAAAAAAAAGTTTAACAAAGCCTGACACTCTAATAAAAACAGATGAGTGTCAAGAAAGAGGAGGATGAAGTGTATAGACTGTGTAAGGAGTACCTGCTCCCCAGGACATCACAAGTGCTCCAGGTGACTGGAGGTAGCATTAGGGCTCCACCAGCCTATCCAAGTGGATTTAGTTACACTCACAAGAATTTCATAAAGTCAGTATCTCGCAGAGACATTTCTCTGTATAAACAAGGGATAAGTTTCCTTCCAATGGCAAGAGCTTTCTCTGGTGGAGATAACCTGCTTTGTACAAAGAAATAAATGGCAACGTGTGCTTGCACCACCCCATTTGTCAGCTCTGGAACTCCAAAAGCCTGGCCAAGCTGGGGGCAGCAGCCAGAAAGAGCCAGTGCAGAAAGCTAAAAACAAGTTCAACATACAAATTGTTCTTGTTAAACAAACAACACCACTGAAGAAAACAAGAGGGTAGAAATCAAATCATGATGGAAGAATTCCTTCTTTTCCTCTGTTAAAATGCATGGGGTTACAAACAACATTATATTTTACTCTATCATCCAGAGATATCAGATAATATGCTGACTCACAGCAGATTTACAGTGTGATATGCAGTAATCAAAAGGTGTTGGAAGAGGTAATTTAGAAGTTCAGACCTGTCACTAAAGAGGCATTTTGAAAATAGCCTTCACTTCCAGAAAGTCACAAGCTCTGGTATCAGGGAAAAGGGAAGAGGTGTAGGGTTGTAAAAACACATAATAATGACAACAGTAATTTTAAAGATAACTGAAATTATGTAGTCTAAGATCTATTGTGTATAGCTTAGTAGACAAATTAATTTATTTCACTTTATTGCAAATATGGCAATCAAAATGATCTGGTTTAATACCAGTTCAGAAATTTCTTCATTAAAAACATTATGAACTCTGAGTTACTGTGCTACAATATACTTTACCTAAACTGTGCCTGAAAGATTAAGTTGTGGCACAGCATGTAGAAATATATGTCTGTCATAGTGACAGATTTGGTTAACCGGTCACTGACTATGAGAGTTTAAATGTCAGGGTAATGCATGTGGTACAGATCCCTCAACAGATTAGATTAGACACTTCAATTTCTGTACACTGGGCTCATTTGCTGGGGCTTGTAGAAAATATTTGTGTCAGCTTCCTTAAAGCATCTGAGAAGAGAAAGGCTAAACCTTTGAGAACCGTTGGGGGTTTTGATTAGAAAGAGGTAACTGGATTTTAAGTGTTCATTATAGGAATAATCAAGTAGGATTTTTAAATATTTTATGCTTAGATACCATCAAAAAGATGTTATATTGTGCCTAATTTTGAACAACCTCAATTACACTAAAAGATGTGGCTTAATGAATCTCAGAAATGTAAAGTTTGGTGCATTTCAAAACAGCCAGGCAGTTGCAATTGCTAGCAGTCAAGGATAAGCTAGTGTTATGAGAGGAAGGAAAAAGTGACCTTACTTTATCAGAAGTGAAGAAAGTGAAGTAGAGGAGAATGTTTTAGCCTAGTGCTGCTTTCACATTTAAAAATTCATTCATGGGGTAAAGTTGTTTGATTTTATGGACTAGGATCCAAGCTGCTGTTTCCCTGTCATGCTAACAAGATCATATTAATCCTCAAGAGACTAATATTTCTGCTTTCTCTAAGAAATTGCTTTTTTTTTTTATTTTGCTAGCATTATAATAATAATATCAGCAATGACAGCCAAAGTAAAAATTAGTTGCAACTGCAAAACTGTAAAATCTCAGGGAAATCTGCTTTAAATAAGACAGTAAAAACTAAACACATGCTGAAAACCCAAGAACACGCAGGACTTCCGTCAGTACTTGAAAGATATTTTAACTGAACGCGTTTCCTAAGGATGCACGTTTCCAGGAGGCACCAGTTCCTGCTTTAGATCAGTCAGTGGAGCTAGAGTATTGCTGCAGAGCTGGACAGAGAGAGAGAGAGAGGGAGAGAGAAAAACAGTGCCTTTTTAGCTTGACCTAATCTCATTATGTAAACTCTCTCTGGGAGGAAAAAAGCTAGTTAAAGGGAAGTTTCTTGTACGCACAAAACATGTAAGAGCATTTGTGTGACTCACAGGTGAGCATATCTCAGTGGCAAAGAAAAAGGCAGTTCTTAGTCTCTTCTGAATTTTCAAGGATGATTTTCTTAATATTACTTCATTCTAGACTAATCCTAATCTGCTTTACATATTTATCTCCCTTGTCCTTTGAGATAGCTCAAAGAGAGATCAAACAAAGTTTTTAATCCTTCTTGTTCAGAGTAAGTTGACAGTGTAAATTTACTAATTGCAGATATGTCTATTTGTCATCGCCCAGAACATAGGCCTCTTTACTGGTTTTTCATATTTCATAAAAATAGAAATATACCAGTTTTATTTTTGTTACTGTTGTTCCATTTATCAAAACAGCTCAAAGGAATACAGATTCTTAAAAGATGGCTCAGAAAGTGAATAAGAATTAACCTCATTTTACACAGGTGGAAATCTAGGCAACCGGCATTTGTGTTAGTTTGTCCAGATCAAATGGAAACTCTACAGCAGAAGAGGAATCTCTCCAAGATCCCAGCCATATTTCCAAGTCATTCATCTGCTTTCATCATGAGATCATCCTTCCGTTCACAGTAACTGATATTTCCTTAGACAAAACACAATGGAATTATCTCAGGGATTAATTTGGCCTCAAATGTTAATTCTGAGGAAAGTCCTACTTGACAGATGGATGACTGCAATATAACCAAGAGGTCTGTGGTGCACAGCCTGGATTTTGTGCAGGTGGAGGATAGGGAGTATGAGTGGTATATCATATCCTGCTTCTCATCATTTCTTGGCAGCTATATAACCCAGTAGATGAAAAAGCTTCATCAACAGCTGAAAATCTGTTCCTTGTCATCTTCTTGCCCATAGAAACAAGCAAGTCATTGTGTTGTCCATTAGTCCTCTACTTTTCAGGGTACTGACATTTCCCCTGTGATGCAGAAGTTGAAAGGCAGTTTTTTACTCTAGGTCTGTCTACATCTACTTCATTTGTACTTCAAATGTTCACCTTGGGGTATAGGCTGTGAAAACTGGACAAAAAATGATACATCTTTATGGCAGCAACATCAGACCTTCATCTCATGGCAGCGCAAAAGCAGCCAAAGATGCAAGTATAATTTCCACCTTAATTCCTGCAGATTTTCTATGGAATAATCTAATTTACTTCTTAATTTCAGTACAGTCTTGGCTTCCAGTTGTACAAGAATGAAGTAAAGCCAGGAAAACCATGATTACTCTTAATTTAGAGGGAACATGTCAACATTACCAAAACATATCTAACACCAGCACAGGCACAATTCTCAAGAATTAAATAAACAAGGGAAAATTATTACAAGGAATAAACCTTTGAATCACTCTAAGTAGAGTCAATTTGATTTTTCATAACAATGTTGGAACCAAATGGTGTTTTGTACTGCAATATAGACAAATCCAGAGAGGATAATCAAGGAGTTCTAGATTGTCAATGAACAATAAAAGAGAAACAGCAAGTGAATTAGCAGAATCAAATTGTTTCTACTCTGCTTGCTCGGTTGAAGAAACACCTTCTCTGTATATATGAAATCCTGAATGGAGATCTCAGATGGCCTCTGTCTCCATACTTTAAAATATAGTTAGCACATGCCAGCAATAAAGTGACATTAAATTAAATTTTTAATAGATTTAAGATATTACTGTATTTTTGGTGGATTGAAGACATTGCTTCTTTGAATTAGAGCTAAGGCAGTTCCAGCTTTTATTTGCAAATATGGTAAAATACAAAAAATGAACTGTTTGGGGCGGGGGGTGCACATAAGGTTTCTAGCAGAAGTTTAATCAGTTCAATGGAGCATTCTCAGCCTTTCACTGACAGCAGTGACTCAGGAAATGCAGGTGACCCAGATTTCTCCCCTGCTGTGTCACGCAGATAGATATAGAATTGTACACTTTGTGTGAACAGTGAGTCAATTGCTTGGCTACCGGCTATTAAGTACAGATGCTGAATTCCAGTTACATTGATGTGTAGCATAGAATTCAGTGAAGTGAAAGGTTATAATCTCCAGTGTACACAAAAATAAAATTATTCTGAGACCCTATTCTGGCACTTTTTTCTTCCAGGTACATTGGCACAGGAGAGAGAATTCCCTGTGTTTTACAAAGTGGCAACCTTCTAAATGTTTGCTTACTTTGTTTGCTTGGGAAAATATACCTAGCTCTAGCTCCCATGAAATTTACTATCAACAAACCAGCCCATTTATACCAATGTTTTTCCGCATTAGTAACAGCAAACTTGGACTTTGATCAATCTCCAGTTGACCTGTCAGAGAACTTAGCATCACGAGATTCGTTTTGTTATAACTTGTAGATAAAGTTCTTAAAAAGAATGTTATCCTTCCCATTTCCATTAGAAATTTTTGGAAAACAGCAATGTCCTACTGAATACATCTCATGCAAAATACTGACTTTCTGTGTTAAAGCCTTTATTTAGTTTTCTGAATCTGTGAATGAGTGAAAGATACAACCTGCATGATCAGCAGAAAGATTTTCCCATATACTAGTTACCATAAAATCTGTATTTTGTTGGGCAGGTACATTGTCCAACAATCATGTTTGCTGGTGGTATAACCTGTCATAGCTTCACATAACTGTCATAGTTTCTATCATCTAGTATCTATTCCTTAGTACTAAATACAGAGGGAGGCATGAAAAGAGATAAATAGGTCTAGAGAAGGTTGACATTTTAAATTCCTTCCTACCTTATTTTGCACAAGAAAGAGCATTAAATTTGGCAATGTAAACAGAATGCAGATTTTAAAATAGCCAAGTTTCCTTATGCATCAAGGAGAAAGAAAGATATGAGAATTATTGGCTTTCTGTAATATTTTATATTCAATTTTCTTGTTATATTTATGCCATGTAATTGCGTGCACATGTGTACATGCATGGTCCTTGTTGTACGGGGTTACAGCCAGATTCTTGTTCATGTGCCAGAGCTCTACCATGGGTTCAGGGAGTTGCTGCTGCACTCTCCTTTATTCGGTGTACAACAATGAATGCTCCTTCCTATATCTGCCAAATGCATGGTTTGATCCCACTGATATCCATTTGGCATCAGGCTGTTGTTCACTAACCCTTTGCCACAGCTATTAATCACATGCACATGCAAGGTGGGTCTGTTCAGTTGTCTTGTGTTACTAAAGTCCATTGCTGAAATACATATTCCCAAGTGGTTCCTGGCTCTCCACCCTATTCCCAGCACCCACAACGTATAGACCCATCCAAAGCACAGGGCATATTCCAACTGTTTCCAGGCAACTACGTTTTCCATTACCTCAGAGTTATCCCTCTTTCCCTGGACTCACCCTCAGCACTGCACTGCTGTACATTTGTAGCTACTTGTAGCATATTTTAGCTAGGGCCATGGAAGAAACCCACCCATTTTAGAATTCCATTTTGAACACTTAATTGACTTCGAATTTTTCATTCATCATATGGTTTGGTCTCAGAGATTTGCCTAATTTGGGGCAATTTGGACAGTTTCCATTAGCAGCAGCAGATGGTAATTGGCTAAAAGGTTCCTGTGACACAGTCGTCCCTGTGTACAAATAACCCACAAACAACCCACAAAGTACTTCTTTCCCCATAGTCAAAGCTGAAATCAGATAAGAAAAAAGTTTCTTTATTTACAATTCCAACCCTCCTTAAACAAGAATTTCTCTTTAACTTTGAAAGAGTCTTGACAAAAGTTTTTCATGAATACTATCTGATAAGCACTGCCACAGGGCTACCGAGCAGCACCAGGCAGGCAAAAGGGCTACCACACGACACTCCAAAAATGTTGCTAAGCAACCCAAGGGTTTTACTAGCAAAAAGGAATTGAGCCATGAGCCCGATTTTATGAACACAGGGCAAAATTTTTAGTTCACTTAAGTCATCGTTGATTTGTGCAGACACCAAAGCTGGATACATGCTTCATATCACATCATATGGCTCGGCTCTGCCAATGAAGATTTGGGAAGGGCTCTCTCCACGTGGGTGTGCCCTTCGAGCCTGCGCAGTGGATTTTTTAGGTGAGGCGCAGCATGTGCAGAACTGGCCCCACGGTTTAACTCCTGAGATTCATCTGCCACAGCTGAGCGAGGTTGGACGGTGACAGTGAAGTCCTCAGGACTAGAACCTACAGTCCCCGGTATTCTCAGGAGGCCTCCCATCCAAGAACTAACTGGGGCTGGCCCTCCTGAGCTTCCAAGATCTGACGGGATCAGGCATCAGGGTGGCATTTAACTGCCTTGTTTCTCATGTTATCTGTAAATATATCTCCATCTTTGCCATACACTCTATGAGGAGATTGCTGCAATGTTACTGACATACCAAAAAAATAAATGTCTAATTTTTGCACATATTTGAACTCAGCTTCAGAGAAAATTTCTGATAGTCTCTATAACGCGCATTCTGTAGTCAACCTTCAGTGGCAAAACATATGGAATAATAAATTATTTTGCAGTAGAAACAACAAACTCTTGTCACAGGGACACATTTATCTGATTCATATTCTCCAGTGTTCACTTTTATTGCAGCTTTTTAGGCCAAATGGTTTAGTTTGAGTTTATAAGTTTTCTGATCTTCAGAGTTTGGCAATGGATAGACAAAAACATGCACATAGCAGAGAACATGGTGGGGAAAAAAAGGAGAGAACAGGACTGGAGTGGACTTCCTGCAATGCTCAGTTCTGGGTCCTCCAGCTGCAGGCAGCTGGGGATGAGGCCAGTACCCATTATATACAGTGCCCAGTTTCCCAGTTATATTCCTCTTGAGGGACTTCTGGTGTTCGTATCACAGAACCTAGTGCTTCTGGATGGTTTTTAGAGCATTTAGGGAGCTCAGAATTACAGAAACAGATGTCAAATGTCCCCAGTTCTCAGTGTAGCCATTAGAAATCATGTTTTCTTAATCCCGTTGTCAAAATGGAGACAGGAAGATCTTTCCCACAACTAATGCCTAGCATTTTCCCCAGCCTACTTTCCATATGAGGTGAAATGGTGAAGTGTATGAGAAGCCCTACAAAAGTTAACAGCAAGCTCAGGTGTACATCCTCAGCTAGATACATACCCATCACCACCAGAAAAACTACCTACTTTCTGCTGTAGTTTTAGCAGATCTTAAATGCCTAGAGCACTGCACTGCAGCAGCAACCCTTTTTTCCTTTACATGAGGAATGTGGCTGCACAACTTCAGAAAGGAGGAAAACTCATCTAGGTTTGTTTGAGAGTTTGAGGAATTTAAAAATAGAAAACAATAAATAAAAAAAATTGTATTGCTGTCAAAATTGACCTTTATTCTAAATAAAGAGAAGTGACTACATAGCAGAGAGGGCATGTCTGCCCACCCTTTGCATTAATCTCTTCTGCTAGAAAGGTACAGAGGGGAGCATACAGTGATTAATCCAAAAGCAGTGGGAGGATGGCATTCCAGGAAGGGCAAAGAAGTCCCGTGTCCAGAAGTCCCTGATATTCAATGTAGGATGATAACACTTCAGCAGTGAGTTACGGTTCTATGCCACATTTTCAAATCTTGTTCTGTAAGTATATAAGATCAAGAAAGAAGCATGTCATTCTTTCTAAACAGAGGGATTGAAAGGTAATCATTTCCTCTGTCTGTCTGTCTTTCTTCCTTTCTGATTGCAGTATTCTCTCTCCTCAAAGCCTAAATAAAGCCTATGGTTTAGAGTGCCTTCCAAAATGCCTTTGAAGAATTCATGGTGGATCGATGAAGGAGCTCACTTTCAGACAGTATATTACGTTAGAGACATTTCATAATAACAAAAAAAAAAGAACTTTGTTTGTTAGCAAGTGCAGAGGATAGCAGTTTCTTTTTACTTAGAGACATTCCATGTATTTTCCATCTGCTTTCAAGTTTGTTTCAGCTTATTTTACCAGTGCAGAGACTTAGTGGGCTTTAGAAAGCATGTATTCCTACAGTTTAGAATATATACTCTTGGGTTTGAGTTTGAGTCCGGTGGAATTTTCAGTTGCATTTCTTCCCTTTTGGTGTTTCTCCTGTTCTTAATCTGCATTGATTTTTCCCCTATAAAGCAGAAAAAAAATCAATTTTCCATTATGCTTTTTAATCAGTCATAGTAAGGTTTTAAATGGTCCTGGACATTGCAGGTAAAACAGCTGATAATCAGTTCAAGAGTTACCTCATTTATTACTCTGAGCTGACAGCAAGTTAAATTCTTCCCTTGGCATCATGGCTGAGGCATGTGGAGCAGTGGTGCCCCACACCCAAGTACAGTGCTTGCAGAATCTACCGCAGAGCCTGTGCCAGGTGATGTTAAGACAGTTCTGCCACCCTAGGGTAGCTTGCACTGATGACTGCAAAACCTAGAAACAAAGAAACAGCTAAAAAGAGGCAGCAGCCTGCTGTCAGAAGACTAGAGTTGGCAGATGAGTCTCTGATCTATGCATTGTTTTAGTCACTGGCTGGGAGACCTTGATCTGCTGCCACAGTACAGAGACAAGACAAGAAGTGCTGAGACCAGGGCTGGCTGTGCATTGACTCACCCAGGGCCTGAAGCAGCTTCCCTTAGAATCAATGGGAGCCTTTCAATTGGTTTTACAGCAGGAGTTTGTTTAACAGTCACCATTGTGTGCAGGGAATTATTTGTCCAGTGGAAAGTACAATGAAAAAACAAACATTCCCATATTCATCATCCTCGCTTGACAAGAAATGAAAGAACTCTGGTAAAATAATGCATTTTCAACCTGCAAAAAAGACACCTCAGGAGTCTGAAGACTGGAATATTCAGTACAGGGTAGGGAGACTGCTCTATGTAATAACTCTTTGTGGCCACAGCTTCAGTTTCACTACTATGACTCACCCTTGATTGCTCTTAGGTAAGTGCCAGATGCCTTCTTATTGCTCTCAAGCTCCAGTTCACCAAAACATATAAGCACATGCCTAAACACTTTTCTGAATAACAATGGTCTTCATATATAATTAAAATTCAAAACACACTTAAATGCATTGCAGAATCAGGGCCTTTGTGCTCAATATGAGTGATTAAAGGATCATAATCTAATAGTTTTTGCTGATAATGTGACATAAGCTTTCACTGTACCTCTGTAAAATTGGGATGTAAACTCAAAATGAAATTAAGGAATACCTTTAAACTAGCAAAACATTATGGTACTGGAAAAAAGCTTCAAAGTGCATGTTCAGGTCTCTGCTGGAAGCAAGGAAATTTAATTGTGCCATTAATCACACTTTTACACTTCATCACATTTAAATGTAAAATATTGATCAATGGTACCTTTGGTGTTAGTCAGGACATTTTACCTTTTCTTCTCCAGACTCTGTGACTTCCCCACTGTGTCCTAATCCAAAGAAGTGGCCAGTGCTGGGTGCTCTCATGTTAACTGGTATCTACAGGCTCTCAAGGCGATTTTCAAAACCACAACTGTATTTATTTATTTCAGATATCTGAGTGGTGTAGGGATGGTAGGGCAGCAGATCTTAGAAACAATGTGACTAAACAATAAAGAAAATGCTGCCCCTTGGTGGTCACTCTGCCCTTATCACTGCTGGATGGCACAGGACTGTGTACTAGTGCCAGTTTCCATCCCATTTTTTAAGCCAAATCCAGCCAGTTGCCATCACTTTTCCATGTCAGTCTCCTCTCTGACTTGCATGCAGATTTTGCTTTGCCTCCATGGTGCCTTGGGTACATTGCAGAGGTATATGCAAAACACAGAAAGTCAATTGCTACCATGCAGTTTGGGTATAACACCCAGTCCTTCTTGCTTTGACAAAATACCAAATGCTTCTGCTGCACATGTCTTCAGGCAACATTAAGTTGCCAGCAGCAGTGAAAAAAAAAGGGAATGCTTTTCTCTAGGGGTGTTCTGACAGATCCCACACTGCAGCCTTCCAGCCACTTCATCCCACTCAGGGAAGACAACTAGAAGTTATACTGTTAGGTTGACTGTGTGTACTGGGTACAGCAGCATTACCTAAGATTGTTTAAAAAGGTTACATATTTCATGGTTTCCTCTATTTTAGAGTATGTTAATTTTTACCAAAAATGCCTGTGACACTCATATGTGCTGTAAGTTTGTCTTGAGCTAGTCCACCTAGTAATTCCTTCCGTTCAAGCCCTTTGCAGACCATTCCAGTCCAGTGACGTCTCAGTAAGGGTTACTCTTTCCTCAGTTATTGGTTTGTCAGGCTCACCTGTAGTCCTGTGCAGTTGGACCACTCTGGCTCATGGCCAACATGACCCTTAGATTTTCTCCTTCATCACTGGGCGAAGGTGCTCCAGGGGTGAGCATCTACAGATGTCAATAAATTTCTGACACAAGACTCCAGTGTTCCTTAAATGGTAGAGGGCCCTTAGCCAGCTGCTCTCCTTCATAAGGTCATTTGCAGGACAAGCTGCTTTCAGCCCCCAATTGATCTTACAGACCACTTTTTGTGATGGGTAGCTGTGAAATGGCTATTTCTGTCTAGTTCCAACTTTCCCTCCTGCTGCTCTGCTTTTTCCCCCTTGCATACACTCCCCCAGAGATGCTGCTTTCACTGCTGGCATCTTTCCTGATCCATCCTTGAGCACACAGAGCCAGAGTCGCCCACACTATTCCTGGTGCTGTGTGAGGAAGTGTCTGAGTCCCTCCTGGACATTGCTGGGCTGTCGCAGTGATTTTCCACTCTCAGGCTCTTCTTCCTCTCTGCCAGCAAGCGCACTTTGTGGTTTCCTGTATTTGGCCATTGGTCTAGACCACATGAACTCTTGCTATTGTTTTGTTGCCTGCTTTAAGACCTTCTGCTAGGATGCGCTCTTACCACACCCAGATTCTGTTGACAAATCATCCCTCCAGGCTTTGTTTGTGGTTCTTACCTCATGCTTCCTGCTCTTGTATTGCTCTTGTATTGCTCTCCCTTCATCAGGAAGTTAAAATGACCAGCCACGAAACTCTTTAATTCTATTAGTTAAATCCAACTTTGTAACCCCCCAGCTCGGCACCTGCTACTGGGTAGGCTGAGGGTACCACAGACACAGACCAGACTGTCTCTGTGAGATAGCTATCCAAACTGACAGAACTTCATTTTTCAAGCTAAAATTATTCTTACTGTTCCATGGTTTTCTCAAGCAGAGCCATATGACTTGTGGTTGCTTTCCAGCATAGTTCAGAGAATATCCGTAGTCTTAGCCAGTCCAGTGAAACTAGGTCATTCTTAAATTACATGTCCTCTCTGACTCGCAGGCTAAATGTCTTCTTCAGCTGCAATACACGGAGGGACCTTATCTTCTTGAAATCATGCTAAGAACTGATAGACAGAGATATTCCAGCTTTCATTCTTCACTTTTGGGATGGGTTAATCATGCAGGCTTCTTACTCCTGGACCCTGTACAGTAGATTTTTCTGTGACGGAGCATCACTGAAAATACACATACAAAAAAAAATATGAAAAACTCATAAAAATATGTATGAAAATACATATGTTTTCTAATACCGTGACACCTCACCTCCCATTGCATGTTGATTCTGTCCTACCGATTTTGGGATGTCCTTTAAGAGGACTGCAAGAACAGGTCTCAGACCATTACATTAACACTGTAAAATTGTTAAGGGAAGTGGGGGACCACATGATGGTGATGTAGACAGAGAAAAATTACATACTCCAGTACCAGAGGTAAACTGTCACAGGTCAGTGCTTCCACTAGGATATTCTTAGGCATAGGCATTCCTTGCTAGTCAGCACAGTGCAGCATTGTTCCCTTTTATCTCCTTCCAGGCCTTTTAGCTGATTCATCCAAATAACCATTATCTTCCAAAGTGAGCTGATAATGTAGAAGTTATAGTCACTCTAATATTAATCTAGTCACAGATACAAAAAAAGCTTCTACCATCTTTCCTGGATTGCATTCCTTAAACACTCTTCAGTCCCTCATAACAGTAATGCTGAAAAAGAAATTATATATTTTTTTAAAATGCATTTTACTTGAGCTCAGCTTAATGTGATTTTTTTTACAGCTAAAAAAAAGCAAACACCAGCTCCCAGCTCTGCTGCTCCACAGGAAAGTCTGACAGACAGCATCACTTTTGAGTTCTAGCCACCGAGTTCTTCAGCTGTCAGTTAGAGGAAAGAAACTTGACATGGATCCGTTTGTCCCTGACTTCAGTTTTCAACTGGGTAAGTGTTAAGTACAGGCACAACAGCTAAATAAAACTGGCTCTTGCAAGACATGGACATTGTGAGGGCTGGGCTC
This sequence comes from Pithys albifrons albifrons, assembly GCF_047495875.1. Classification (NCBI taxonomy): domain Eukaryota; kingdom Metazoa; phylum Chordata; class Aves; order Passeriformes; family Thamnophilidae; genus Pithys; species Pithys albifrons. The sequence goes on from NC_092460.1 coordinate 60,346,704, forward strand.
TCCTTTTTATTTTGGGAAGGGACATTAATTATTTTCTGATGTATATGGTATGAGCACATCCTCCTTACACCTAAACCACCACAGACATCTGTGCATTTAATATGTGAGGATTGACAAAAAAAAACAAACAAAAAAAACAAAACCAAAAAAACACCCCAGACCAACTGTCTTGGGTTGTGTTTTTCATGATGATTATGAAGGCAAGAACCAAGAAAGGAGTTGAACATTGAAGTATGGTTTGAAGAGGCTTTATGGTCCTCTGGAGCACGGTAGAGATATGTGACCAGTTCTCCATTTCCTGGTATTAGTCTGCATCTAGCAAAACCTTACGGATAAGTGTCCAGCCTGGCAACTCACTTTCTCTATTAAAAAGCAAATAGCTGGAGTATCTTCTGTTGTACACCCAGATCCATTGGCAGTAATGAAAGACACTGTGTTACCAAGGATTGTTGTTCATTGCATTATTACTACTGTTGTTGTTAATTATGATGTAGTGCCTATATTATACTTAATATACATTAGACATAATAATTTGTACTTACACATCGGTTTCCATCTAATATCTTCAAGATTTTTATAATTCTAGGTCCATTTTACTGCATTGGTTCAAAGTCAGTTATCAGTAATACACTATTGTATAGACTGACAAGTAGAGAAACAGGTAAGTTAAATGATTTGTGCAAAAAATTTCAGAATTCCTCAGCCTTAACTCTAATATTGATTTAACTTAGGAGAACAAACCACACGCTCTGTAATTCTAAGGTCTTTTAAACTTTGTTGCACTGTGAGAGGGGAAGACAACATTTTCTAAATGTATAGAATTTGCCTATTTTGTACTGCCTATTTCAATTAGATAGAAAGATCAAATGCCCACATTTCCAAAGATAATAAAATGTACATCAAAGCCTTATCATCTGCATTTATCAGAAAATCCATGGCTTTATAATTTAGACAAAAATAAAACACACAGTTTATTAAGCTCTTGTAATATCTGTAGTATCACTTACATTCTTGTATACTTTATTTCAATTGTTTTCTCATGGGGTGCTTGCGTGGACAGAGGAAGTATAGCCTCGTCTAAAAGCAGGTGGAATGTAACTCTTTGAACATCATTCTGCAAGTGGTGAGGTAATGTAAGAATATGGTGATTTACCAAATTATGTAATGTAAATTCCAGATGCTTGTCATATGTACAGTCTTTTTTGTCAAACACACACATATGACATTTCCCAGAGTTCAAACAGAGATTCCACACTCTAGCTTGAATTTTTGGTTTAAAACCAAAGAAATAATTTGATGTGACCACAAATCTTTTGTATGATGGATCAAATTAATAATTATTGACAGATCTTCTAAATGAGTGATTGTGTTAATAATAAATCTGTTGTGCACAAACATATGTAATTTTCTAAGATACTGTGAAAGGTATTTATGGCAAAATGAAAGTTAATTTCTGCTAAAAGGCTTGACAAGTGAACTGATTAAGTGCACACACAAGAAAAATGCAGAAGAAGGTCTCTACTGTATGTTTCCCAATAGAAAATTTACCTTTCCTTTGGACTTGTCTGTTAGTTATACTTTCTAACCAATTTGGTTTAGTCATAGGAAACCTCATCTCCATCCATTGTATTAGGAACAACTCTATTCTTATGCTATAGAATCCCATTTTTATGATCATGAAGTCAGATCTTAACTTGGTGTTAATGGAATTTTGACTAAGTAGGACCTCAGTCAGGCCAGGACCTCAGATATGGCCTAGTTTCTTTTAGTAATTAATAAGTCCTATAGCTACAATTCTTATTTACAGAAGTCAGCAGGCGTCAGGAGGCAGCTGTGTGGAAAAGAGGATGGGGGAGAATCAGTACTGGCAGTGCTCATTTTCCATCTCTCTGGCCCTGATTCAGCAAAGCACTTAACCACATGTTTAATTTTAGGCGCATGAGTAATCCCATCTCTGCAGAGTAAAGCGTGTTTTTCGTTCTCAATGATTTTAATGGGGCTTCGCACAGACCCGCCAAACCTCGCGTGCTGTGCGTGACACTTTCGCCACTGCTCCCACCTCGCCCACCCTGCAGCATGGCCTCTGGTCTGAATCTCTATGAAACACCAGAGCCTCTTTTGCTCTGCATGAGCATTAGACCTTATTCCACCTAATTGTGTCCTCAAAGCTGTATCTGGCCTGTGGGAAAATGTATGGGAAGTAACTGGGTACCATATTATTTATTCAGGGCATTACCAGACCAAAACAAACCAACAAACTTCATCCTATTATCCAGCTTGTGCAGTCATGCTCATGTACTCTATCATCCCAACCAGCTGAGAAGATTCCTAGTAAGGATATTCCTCAATCCATTAACTATCCCAAGGCTGGATAAATATATATTGCTGATAGACAGTACATCCTCTACTAAGGACAGATGCTTCAAGAAAAATATATGAATGACTAAGGCCCAGATCCACAGTTCTGCAAGTCCTATTTAGGAGTCTACTTCTGCAGTCATGGAAGTCAGTGGATGTTTCCAATAAAAATGGGATCAAGGTGGTAGGTCCTCACTCAGCTAAATATTTAAGCAGATGCTTACTTTAAGGACAAGATTAAGTCTCTTTGAACTCACTGTGGATCAAACACATGCTTAAGTACTTCAGTGAATCAGGGACCTATTCCAGCTTTGGATCGACAGCATTGGAAGGTATCAACGGAGACAGTCCATATTTCCTGTTGCTGCCTACATTTCTGGTTGCAGCTATGTTCTGTTCATTTTGATAAATATAGTATTCTTCCCACTTCAGTAATTTCTTTTCTTTAATACGCAAAGTAGAATAAGTATGTAATTGTTGCTGGACTAATCATCTTTTGAAGTGATTGTGTGCATGGAACCCGACCCTGTTTTATTCTACTGCAGCCTTTCTTTAGATTTTTGCCCTGGTCCATTGGCTGAATCATGACAAATGATTTCTTGAGTATGCTGACTGCATTCAGCCCTTGTGGCATTTCCAAAAGCCTGCTTGTGATGGCTGATTTCATTTTCCAAACTTGCAGGGGTTATTTATGGGACAGATAACCTAACAATGGATTTGGCTAGTTAGTTCATTTATTGTGCAAAAGGGGAAAACACTCAGCAGCTCTTTCTGTGTATGTTCTCTTATGAAATACTACATTTAGTTTCCAGTCATCAGCTTATCAATCTTTTATGCCAAACTGGCTTTAGATGTAAAGACTAAAATCTTTACCACAGCTCAAGACTAAAATCTTTACCACAGCTCTTATGCAGGGCCAGTCAGGAAAGAGCCAGCATAGGTTGCATAATTTGGCACTCTGCTGCCATAGAAGGAAGCACTTTTCTCCCATTAGAATCAAAAATAGACTTTCTGACTAGAGGTCCTGGGGGGTTCTTGAAATGTCCAGGATCAACAGACACAAAAGCCACTCTCTGTTGGATCAAGCCCAGTGCATATTATTCTAATGTAAGATGTATAGGAGTGCAAAACTGTACCACAGTACACTGAAAAACTTTCCTTCACTTTAGCACAGTCTGAGAATAGCTTGACGTTGAAATTATATCTCTTGATCAACACAAAAACCAACATTTTGTTTGGAAAGTTATTGTGTATGGACACATACAAGAGGCACTTGCTTACAGTAAATACAAGTGACTTCAAGTCAGTAAGTGGCATTTTCAAGGCTGACAAGGACTCAAGTCTTGTAACAATAAAGTTGTCTGCTAAGCATAGAAAAGGCACTAAAAATTAGGGATGTATGAGATCACTCTGTTTCATTTCAAGCATTGCATTTTTGGTTTGAAAGCTCCAGCCTTCACAGGATTTCTCTTTCAGTTTATTAAAGTTTGTGGGTATAAAAGGAGAAGAGACTGGGAGAGATTAAAAAAATTACCAAAAAAAGTACATTGTGTTCTGTGTGTGCAGCCATACACCCATTCCTGCCAGCCTAGTTAGGACATGTGGCCTTCTTCAAACAAAACAGAAGTACATTTTAAATAAAGAAAGGGAGTTTTTCAGAAAAAACTTTCTTCTCCCCTCAAAGAATGTTTCAGCTACAACAAAAAAGATTTATAAATGTATACAAATTCTGCAAGCCTAATAATCCCTCTGTGAGATTGGTTACACTGAGAACAAACAAAACTATTCAAAGTGCTTAAACATTAAAAAAAAGTCAAGAAGCAGTGGACAAATTTTTGGTAAAGACAGGCAGCCTGTGAATAAAATTTCACAACAAAACCACAAATCCGAGTTCTGTTTTCAGTGCTCATGTGCATTTGAGATCTTATTTACATATTGCAAAGATATTTGTGTGCCTTATTTGTTTCTCATATTATGAGGAATTAGGCACCTGAATTCTTCTAAAGCATCGTACAAGATTCAAAGAGGTAATTATATTTAAATAAAATTTAAATCATATGGACACTTCCAAATAAGAATTTCAGGTTCAGCTTTTTAAAAGTGTCTGATTAGTCACTTTTTTCAAGATGTGAATTCTGATGTGAATTTTATTTGTTTATAACTGACTCATATATTCAATAAATAGGGATTGCAGCCATTCTAAGGATACAAGAATGCCACATTTGTCCTTATGATCACTGGGGTCAGCTTTGGTTGTAAAAATGCAGGCAGTACCCTCCTGTATCAGAACCCCTATTGTACCTTTACAAGAGGGCATGTGTTGTTTGTTCCAGAGGCAGATGCAGCTCAAACCACCACCTCATGGAGAATAAATTTCTGCTCTTGCCTCCTCACCTTATTACTCCGTAGCAGCCACAGGAATAGGAAACCTTGGTGCCCGGGTATTTTGTTTCAGTGCTTTATTTGGGGTTTGTGGAGGCTGATGGTCTGAGGGTGAAAATGCTTTATTGAAATGAATGAAGAGGAAGATCCTGAAGGAAGGCTAGTGAGAGGTCCACAGGTCTCTCCTAAGTGTCCTAAATTACCCTAACTGCCCCCCTCCCATTGGCACATCTGTGCCAATACACATCATGCATATAGTGAGCTCATTCTCAGCTTTGTTTAGAGAAAGCTGGCAGGCCTGGGAATATCTTATTTTAAATTGTCATGTAGTAGAGGATGATACAGTGTGAATACCAGAGGAGATGGCTTTCCAAAAGTGCACTGAGTCAAGAGACACAGACATTGTCAAAGGCCAAGTTTTTTACTGTCTCCTTATTTAAAAAAAAAAAAGAAAAGAAAGAAAATGAAAAAAATAGCTATTGGCAATATGCAGGCCCTGAAAGCTGTACCAAAAATAACAATAATACATAGACCCTCTGGCCACAGAGTGAGTACTCTGTGAAATATAGGAGACATAAATACTAGCATTCCTGCTTGGGCTAGGCGAATTGCTGAAAGATATACAGGGAACATAAAGACAGCCCTATTCATCTTACTCTTTAAAGTAATATGACAAAAAAGAAAAGTGTGCTTAAAGTTCTAGGATTTGTTTGGAAACAAAACAAGACTTGGTAAGTGGCTTTCATCCACTGTGTCTTCCAGGGCAGGAATGAAGATTCAGCAATGAAGGCTGCACAGCTTCTAAAATCTAACCCGCAAAATCTAGGCCTTCAGCTTGAGATTTTCAAGCAATGGATGCTTTCCTACCCCATAACTATGGCGTGCCCCACCTCGGTTTGGACATGCTTGCAGCAATGTGATACCACTGCTCACTTACCCTCAGTAGGTGCAGGATGGTGAGATTCCGGGGAGACAAACAGACAGCTGAGGTGTACCACATCAGCACTTGGAGGAGGTATTGTAGGCACCATAGGAAGGACAGGAGTATGTGGTTGTAAAGAGGCAAAAATTTTTCACAGATTTAGTTGATCATTAACCTCTTGTGCCAGGAACACCTGATCATCCTTAGGGAAATTCACAGTACACCAACACGGCCCTTAGGTCACAAAGAGAGATGACGTATTGCTGTGAAAGTTCTCAGATTCCTCCCTCATTGCAGATCCTGGTGTTTTCTGTCCTTCTTCATGGTCCTCTGTCTGAGATAGGACCAGAGCAGGCCTTAGAGGGAATCCCATGTGAAGCAAATTCTGAGCAGAAAATAAATAACACAAGTCTACATTTGTAGACCCTTTGAACCTCCTTGTTGATATAGTATTTAGTCTGCTTAGCCACTTCCCTTGAAGTCTGTACTAAGGACAAGACCTGTGAACTGATTCCCTATTCTGAACACATTCATCCAAGGAGCAGCATCTGAAAGAACCATTTGGTTTCCATACTGGTCTCTGCACATATTGACTAGACAAGAAAAGGAGAGTGATCAGTTCAGATAAGATGAGGCATGAACTGGATCACAATGAATGATCTGCAGACTTAAATGGCTCATCTGCTGAAGGTGATGGTGGTGATTTGGTGGAAGAGGGAGAACAAAGAAACTTCGAACTTTGTGCATAAGGAGACAGACAGCCAGGCTGCCTCATTGACATACTACTGCCTACTTATGGCCTTAATCATACTTTCCTCTCTTCAGACTGTGTAGCCAAATGTGGGTTTAGAAGACTTAACTGTTGTAGTGACAGAATGATTTTCCTGGTTTTTGAGACCAGGCGTGCTGTACCCTCCTCATTCACAGTAACACTAATCTGGTATTTTATGCCCACACTTCAGCTCCCATGATGTGAGAGCTGGATGTGTTTTAATGAGCCTCAGCCTCATTAAAACTTTCAGGAATGTACAGGAACTGTTAAAGTTCCTGCTACATGAAACATTTTCCTATTTCACTGCCCAGGAGTGGGCGAACATCTGGAGAGCGAGAGACAGTCTGTTCAATGAGGGTGTTGGGCTCTTGGGCCTTGTAATGGAGGGTGGAGAAAAAGGACTCTTCCAGCTTTGGCATGTAGCAGAGATGGGAACTGACACTTCAGGGTATTTGTATACTCAATAAGGGCTCTCCATGTCTGTTTTAGAGAGCTCCTTGTCAGGACTTTGGCGTCAGCTGGGCCATAAACTTCTCACAGGAGGTTCTAGCCTCTACACACCATGTCCCATTGGAACAACCTTCCTGTGCACTTAGACATGGAATAAGCCAGTTAGGATAGGTCTGTGAGGAAACTAACCAGGCAGAGAGCTATAAAAGTGTTCTGGAGTTTGAGGATGGACACCTGCATGTCCAAGTAATGTTAGAGCTGAGGACAGAGCATGGAACTGCTATCAGTGTTGAGAGTTGCATTATGTACCGAAACTGGGTGAGCAGCTGCCTCAACACATCCCTTCTGCTTTGCCACTGCAGCCAGTCTGACTTGGCACTAGCATGAACAGGGAAAGATGAACTGGAGCTTTAGAGAAAAGGAGCCCTATGATAGTCTGGTCAGAGGTTTTTCTAAACCATATTTTAAAAATAATCTCCAATAAATTGAAAACTTTACCAAGTATTCCTATACTGTCAAGTCTGTCTGTTGAGAGAAGAGTCTTACTGGTTCTTTCAGTGGGATTCTCACAGAGCTGGGAAAGTAGATGAATCTGGTAGCTCTGACAGAGCGGTGGTGATAGACAAAGACCTTCCAGGGACCTTCCAGGTACATCTGAAGGTGATTACTAGGCAGATCCTTTGCAGCCAATAAATAAAAATTATTGCTCAGAATGTAAATCCACCTTAGGGTCTCACGGAAAGAGGGGACAAGATTACATGACAAAGCAAAAATTAGGCTAAGGCCTAATCACTACAATACACCCCAGTTAGTATGTTTGCCCAAAGATGTTATCAGTGAAGACTCCACAGTCCAAATCCCTCTAAAATTAATGGAGGGTATTGGGGTAGGGACAATGAATTAATCAGAAGTATTTTATTGCCAGATTAAGCCTTTATATCTTGCCAACTGAGACAGTTGTCAATTAAATAAGAATGTCATTCATGTACTGTATTTCATTATCTAATGTATTGGTTGTTATTGGTGTGACTTCAGAAAGCTGCAAGTACAAAATGCAGGTTAGAGGCAGTAATGTGCAAACTAAGGTGTATAAAGGAACACAATCAAAATGCTAAATCATAGGGCTTTGGGAATAAGGAAGAAAAGACAAAAATAAAAGAGATGAGATAATCCTCTGCAATCTTATGGTGTGCTCTAGAGACTAGTTATAAGAAATAAAAAAGCATCAGATAGACATGTATCAAGGCTAATGCGTACCGGCCAGGTACAGAAACAGCAAAGTGCTGCAAGTCATCTAGAAGAGAGCGATCTACCCTCCTAGAGTGAAACTGGCTGAAACAGCTCCCCAGTAACCTGCACAGGGTCAGCAATAGTCATAGGTGGTCACATAATGATTTTTTGCCCAAGCTGATTTTGAGCCAATTTTGCTCACAGCACCTTAGCAGTCAGTCTGAAGGCATGGTCTGTTGAGGAGTATGTCTGATGAAGGTAGGTCTATTTGCAAGCTGCAGATTGAGATGCAGATTGAGCTCTGGATGGGTGCCCAAGGCAGGAGGCTGTGAAATGCCAACCCTTTGGATAACAAAGCACACAAAAAGGGTGTTGTAAACCAGGTGGTGGACACTAAGAGACACATCAGGAGCGGAGGCCTCAGGAGAAGAGTGAGACTGGTGTTCAGGTAGACTGTGAGGGTATAAAAGCCCAGAGGTTGCTTTGTTGGGGGTCCCTTCTCGTTGGCATCAGCCTGGGGCTGTTTCTTTGTTGATGTGGTGGCTCCACTTCCGGAACAAAAATTTGGGAAAGGCTCTACCCATGTAGGTGTGCCCTTCCAGCCTGTGCAGTGGATTTTTTAGGTGAGGCACAGTGTGCTCAGAACTGGCCCCACCATTTAACTCCTCACATTCATCTGCCACAGCCGAGCGAGCTTGGACAGTGACAGTGAAGTCCTCAGGACTAGAACCTCCAGCCCCGGTATTGCCAGGAGGTCTCCCATTCTGTGCTAACAGAGGCTGACCTTGCTTAGATTCCAAGACCTGACAGGAAGCTGCCTGTTTCTTTGTTACTGTGGCATGAATAAATGTCTCTAAGAAATGACACATCTACCACTCTGCCATGGGAAATCTGAGGTCGAACCGGCCAGGAAACCTGGTCTGAATGTGTGTGAGTGGGATGTGCAGGGAGTCAAATGGGGACCCCATTGAGTCACTGGAGCCACTGTGAAAGGGCTTTGGTGCCAGCAGTGAAAGTGTCTGGTGTTGGAAGTGTGACTGCCAGAGAGGCTCAAGAATTATGAGACTGGGAAGTTTCCCTAATACATCTACAAAGTCCTGTTAGGCTTTCAGCACACAGTTGTTTTCCTGATGATCGTGCCCCTAACTGGTCTAAGTCAGCAGATGCACAAAGACATTGCTTAACAACAGTGTAGTGGGACACCTGCCCTCTTCTTCCGCCCAGTCAAAGATGTTCAGGTCACTGGAAAAGGAAGGAGGACAGAAGTTCCCCAAGCTGAAGCAGAAGCAGGGCTACAGCTACTAATATGGCTAATATATTAATATTGCAGGTAACGGATCTTGATATGCTTAAATCCATTCTCAGATTCTGAGGTTTCAGTACAGGTATGATTCTGGGCCTGTGTCCTTTCTGAACAACCTGGATAAGTACTCTGTGAGTAATAGGTAGGTTTCCTCACAGAGTTGTAACTGACTGCAATACCTGGCTAATGGGGAGTTTTGCAATGCCTCTGTGAAACACGGTATTTCTGATGCTCTCTGAGGTTACAGAGCTCTCCAATACCTCTCACTGTAATTCATTTCTCAACAGAATAGTATTATTCTGTACTGTGTAAATTGCCTGAGGCTATTCAGACTGAAAATACAAGACTGCCCTCTGTGCAGAGAAAAACAGCAATGAAAGAAGAAATTTTTAAGACAGTTCTTTCACTGTAAATTCTCTTATAAGTTTCTTGGCAAACCGTACTGACCTGAATGTTGGAGATCTGAGATGTATACATCTACAGTGGCATCACAGATGAGACTGCAGTATAGTGTTGAGATAGGTGAGGTTACTTTCAATTAAATAGCTCAGATACTGAAGTAGCATTAAGAGCAAAGGATCACCAACTTACAAACAAATCCTTAGTCAAGAACAACCAGACTCAGAGGAGGTTAGAATAACATTAGCATAATGGACCAGTTTTGCATCTCAGTTGCTTTTCTATATTATTTCTTCCTGTTCCAACCTTATGTATAAAACAACATGCTCACTTTTACTCTTCAAAAAGTCCAGATAAATAAGAATATGAATTTGCGTTCCTTAAAGATGCAACCTAATTTTCTAACCTTTATTTTTCAACAGTCAGTGAAGTTTCCTCAGTGTATCTGAAGGACTGACTTTCAGGGGTTTAACAGGGCTATTTCTGTTGCCTTCAAATCTCCATTTCCTGCTTCTTTGCCATGGCATTCTCATTCAGCCATTAAAATTTCTTTCTGTGGTCCTATAGAGATACCATTCCAGGCCTGTGCCTAAGAAAATCGTGTGGTCTGTGGCTGGCATAACACAGCTGTGGAGTGTGGAGTCACTGTAGTATCAAGTGTCATTCATGTCAGAGCAGCCTGCATTGTCCTGAGTGGGATCATAGACTCATAGAATGGCTTGGATTAGAAAGGACCTTAAAGATCATCAAGGTCCAATCCCACTACTGTGGGCAGGGACATCTTCCACTAGACCAGGTTGCTCAGAGCCCCATCCAGACTGGTTTTGAATATTACCAAGGATGGAGCATCCACAATTTCTCTGGGCAACCTGTTCCAGTACCTCACTACTCTCAAGTAAAGAATTTCTTTCTAAAATCTAATCTAAAGCTACTCCTTTCATTTTGAGATCATTCCCCCTTGTCCCATCACTACATGCTCTTGTAAAAAGTCTCTCTCCATCTTTTTTGTAGACTCTCTTCAGGTAGTGAAAAGCCACAGTTAGGTCATCCTGAAACCTTCTCTTCTTGAGCCTGAACAATGCTAGTCCTCCTACCCTTTTTCTCATAGGAGAGGTGCTCTATTCCTTTAATCATATTGGTGTCCCTCCTCTGGAGTTGCTCTAACAGATTGACATCCTTCCTCTGCTGAGGACCCCAGAGCTGGATACAGCACTCCAGGTGGGGTCTCATCAGAGAAGAGGGACAGAATCGCCTCTCTCAACCTGCTGGCCATGCTGCTTTTGGTGCAGGACTTTCAGGGCTGCAAGCACACCTTGTCCAGCCTTTCATTCACCATCACCCCCAAGTCTTTCTCCACAGGGTTGCCCTCCATCTATTCATCCTCCAGGCTGTATTGACACTGGGTCAGCCATTGTAGCTTCATGGTTACTCCCATAAATAAAGATTTTAACTGAAAACACAGAACAGGCTTGAAAACTGAGAACAAAGCACATTTGTTTCATTATATATAAATAGTGTCATGTGTAATAATAAGATAATGGGTATAACAATAACATGAAGATCATTTGAGAAATTAGTCTTCAGCCCAGCTGTGTAATTTATACTAGCTCAATTGCTTTACTAAATTTTGCTAAGATTATAATTAATTTATAATGTCTTAAGACGTCTGCAATGACACTGGAGTAGATACCTGAGTCATCTCTAGGGACTATGAGAAAGGGACTGCAGAGTGATACATGGCAATGAATGCAGACCATGTCTTTCGCAGACTGTAGTATAACTTCACTGGGAAGATGTGAATTAGTGCCTCAGATTACTCTCCACGTGTTCAGAAAGGGATGATTCAAGAAGCTTATCTAAGTTCAGCTTCTTGCTCTCTAGGATCACTCTTGCATGTGAAAAGTGACATGGCTATAAAAGCAGTTCCATATATACTTCTCTGTTGCTGTTCAAAATACCTGTGCTATGTTCTACTTCTCTGCTGAAAAAGGCTTCCCTCAGGAAATGTCTGAACACGACCAAATAGAAACCAAAATGGGGGTGAAAATCAGGTCTGAGTCAAGGAACTTTTTGACTATCTTTCCTGTAGCTCATCAGCCTGACAACCAAGAATTTAGAATAAGAAATAAGATAATCACAGAAACTTTATAAGGTCTATTAACAGAGAAGCTCAGTCAGATCTGCTGACATGAAACAGCTGGAAGTGCTGAAGCTGTTAATAAATGGGCTCCTCTGATGAGATTTACAAGGACTCTTGGTCTGTCATCATGCTGGTTGCATCTGTTACTTGCACCTGGTATGAATATCTTAGTTAGATATCACATATCACTTTCAAGTGGTCCAGCAGAACAGCCGGAATTACTTCACCTTTGTGTCAAGACCTTTAATAGTTAAAGACCTTAAGATTCATTTGTGCCATTGTTTAGTGCTGGACTCTCCTAAAACCACAGTAGGTCTGCAGTAGTTTCACACATTGGTGATGCTCAACTCTTAAAATTAGCTTTGTAAAATTATCCGCGTTTGTTTTACCTCTTTTACAGGCTGTCATGTACAGAGTTGTTCCAAGGAAAGACAATTCCTCTGGGGACCTATTTCAGCCATTAACTGAAGCCTGTATTTTGATTTAAGCACTATGTATGCCTCTCTTTGTGGACCACCTGCATTTCACAGAAGACTATTACTTTACAGGTGTTAGGATAGATGAACTTATGACCTGAGGTTTCCATTATATGTTGTTTCTTTCTTTATTCTGATGCTACTGTCAATACAAACATGATTGCTAAGTTGCTTTTATCATATATCAATACCCTGAAGCAACAAAACCTCTTTGTTTCAAAACCATCGCTCAACTTGGTCCCCTTCCTCAGCAACAGCTCTGTCTTCTAATGGCTCTCCATATCCATGTGGCAGTCAGGAGACTGTTTAAGTGCCTCCACTTAGATATGAACCAAAGGAATGCTGTACAGACAGGAGCAATTACAGAACTTAATCAAGATCAGAAGTTATCCCTACTGGAGCACTTTTCTGCAAATGAAACAGAACACAACTGTCAACATGGCCCAGGATTTGGACCTCTCTGTTCCAGAGCATCTCCACAAACAAAATTAAACTGACCAGCTTCTTATATAGAACAATACTGTGAACTGCCTGCTTTAATTTAAGTATATTTAAAATGGTAGAACTGAATTTTTCACATGTAGAAATAATGGTATTCACTGCTGAAGTTATAGAAAACAGTTAAGAAATAACCTCACTGACATTATTTACTGCAAGATCTGATGCAACTGTTTATTAATACTGGATGCAGATCCTCAAAAAGCAACTTTTACAAGTTTTTAGCAAGTCTCTCAGTCTATGATTTTGAGAGAGTGTCATGACCATGATTCATTCCCCAGATTTATGAAGCACTTACAGTTTAACATAACAAAATTACCAGGCATGTCACTTGCAATCTAGTGATCAATACCATTATCCATAAAGTACAAACGGTGGATCTAAACCACCTGCACATTTATCCACTTTCCTTTGAAAGTTGTGTTTCAGCCATAATATTTACATCTCTGCAAGAAATTAATTCAAAAAATTGAATCTATTTCTCTAGAAATATTATAAGACAAATAATTTTTTCCATAATGTGTTACACACGAGGTCAGACTCTAATAGCAAAAGATCAAAGACATTATTCTTCCAGGCAAATGATGACCTTATCATGTTCCCTTTTTCCCTTATTCACGGGTCCTTAATAATATTCCTTTAAATTATGGTCCTTCAACATATATTCCTGATTCAATCCTCCATCTAGTATTATAAACCCATCTGTGACGATTAAGTGCTGAATTTTTCTTCTCATATGAAGGTTTTTTTCCTATTGTTTCCCAGTTTGAATTATTTCTATGTTTTCTGTCTTCCTGCACACTAGCTTAGTGAAGTCAGACAAGGGATTTAGTGGGTACCTTTGCTTCTAGCAGGCCTCGTGCCAGCTTTCCTTGTGCTTTACTTATCTTTTTATCCTCTCACAGTCTCTCATGGACATGCACTCAGGAATAATTTTTATTCACACAGTGAATCCTTTATTTTGCCAGGGGAAAAAGAATTTGTGTCAATAAGAATAAAATCTTGGGTGAAAACAAAGTGCACAATGAACAGAATGTGAGGAAGGGCTGGCTGAAGAAAGGGGCAGCCTGAAGCACAATGTGAGCTGTGAAGGGGTCAATGATCCACAGAGGTGATGGTGCATGAGGGCCAAGGCAGAGCGAGCACGACCAGAAGGGGCAAATATAACTAAGGTTTGCTGGCTTCTGCTGCTCCAGAAAAACATGTCAGTGGTTGAAAAGAGTTCACAGAAAGAAGCAGGATAGCTGGAGGAGGTGGGGAGAGGGAAGAGTGATGACAGTGGGTGTGAAAATCTCTTAAAGCTCTTGGCTGTGGAAGGGCCTGACTAACCTCTTCCATCTTCCCACTCACATAGGCTGATCATGGCTCTCTCTTCCAGCTGGGGTTTTGCATCGGCCAGAACTTATTACTGAGATGAGAAGTCTGCAGGTCAAGCCTTTTCAGGAGTAATTTAAATTTAATTTTCAAGATGTCTCTCCCTCGTCACTTTCCAAAGAATTTCTGTGAAAGAGTGAAAGTTCTTTGATGTATGTTTCATTAGGAAATCTGCTCACCTCACAATCAACATCAAAGGGAAACATCCATAAAAATAAAAATTTCAATGTAATGAGGCCTAACAAAAGTGTCTCAAATAAGACAGCTTGGGCCACAGCTGAACTAGAGGAGGAAGGAGAGGGAGATGTGATAAAGCTCTCAAGCATCCATAGAAAAGACATGCAGCTTGAGAACCTGCATGCAATGTCTTCAAAAAAGGGATGTGGTGCAGCTTTACTGAGTACTTCCAAAGCACTTGGAAATGACACATGATGAAATACAAAGGAAGAAGAGGCATCCATGTGCAATATGGCTATAAAGCTGACAGATCACTGTGGTGTTGAGAGCAGGAAAAGAAGTCAAAGAAAAAATAATTTTGTTCAAAAATATACTGACTTCTCTCAAACTGTCCATTACCAGTTTGTGCCATTGAAAAAAATTATTACACTAGGACCATTTTCATGTCTAGGATATTGTGATAACCTGCAAGTTTATCTTGTGACCAACACATGCTGTAGAAAAAGAGAAAACACATGACCTCAGAAAACCTGCTGAAGAAACATTAACCATGAAAATTAAATGAAATTAGCATAACAACATGCTTCATTTGAATAAAAGAAGAGAGTCACATAATGAAAACAAGTGAAAGATTCCTAAAGAGAGACAGCTGTGAGGCTATTCTTTCCAGTCACATGTCCTTTTGACATGTCACACTGAACTTCTCCATAATACATATATAGGAATTTTTATATCCTTTAATTAAAAAGATGAAAAATTATTAGCAAGGTCATTTCTAAAATGCATCTGTATGAGATCAGTTTCTGGGGATGAAACAAATGGAACAGACACATAGTTCCTGATAAACTGAAAATATTTTGCACAAGACTGTATTTGAAAAATATGCAAAACTTGTTATTACATGGGCAAATTATTCCTTAAATTGTATCAGCTGAGTAAAGTGGAGTGTATCAGTCTTTTTTACTTTGACCATGCTTGTATGTCACACCTCTTCTAGCTATTCATCACTCAAGGTATTGTAGGTATCTCAACTGACAGAAGTTTTGCACAATATAAATCTCATTTGTGTAAAAGTTCTTCATGTAGCCACTGGAAGTAATAGCCATAACATGAAAGAGTAATATAATAATAATAATGATGATAAATTAATCTTTTAAACTTGGATAGGATTTTGCATTTGACAGAGAAAATATAAATGAAGAAACACGGACTATATTTTTACTGAGCTGAATAGAAGTGGTCACTTATTAAAGAAATACATTCAGAAGCTCTTGCTGAAACAGTAAGCCTGGCAAATTTTAAGGAAAATCATGTTTTCCCAAACCCTCACCAATTTGTTAAAATTTATCCAAATTATATCAAAGTGAGTACATTCTCCAGAGCTTTCCTCAATATCTAAGTAGAAAAATACTTATAGTCTTTAAGAGATTCCAATTTAAGCCCTTTTCTCCATGATTTCAGCTAGAGCATGAGAGCTCTTCTGTACGCAGTTTTCCCGCCATAGAAACTCTATGATAAAATGGGATAGCAGGGTAGATGGCTCTACTATGTCAGAAAAGATTAAAATGTGAAAAGCATAACTATCCTGAAGTCTTTTGAAGTCTGTGTCTCTCTTACATTTCTTTTTATTATTGCGAGTAGATAATTCCACACTGGGTAGCTGGTTTTGACATGGTATTCAAATGATAATTTGGCTCATGCTTTCTAGGGCTCACACCAAATGCAGTGTACCTTCTCTTAGAGTGATACTGACAGGAAATTAGTGTAAAAATCCCAATTCTGGAAAGGATTGTGTTCCAGCATTAGAACATTACCAGCAGGTTCATTCACTGTCAACAAGGAAAATGTTTTTTACCAAATGCTGGACTTTTGGATAGCCAGGCTTCCTGGTGGTGGAGTCCCCTTTTTTTTCAGCCACACCTGGGCTACTGAAAGGGAAAAGGCATCCTCTGTGCCCAGTGAAGAGGTTTATTCTTTTAATGACCTGTTTCCAAAGTGCCATGAAGGGACGTGGATGCATAGAATTTCAGGCCAAAAGGGAAAATACAAAACAATACAATCAAGTCTCCTTCGGATCTTTCATTTCATGTGCTTATCCCCGGGTCAAACAAGAAACCAAAGCTTAACATGAGCCTAAAACACCAATTCCTCTTGTGCTTACTACTTCCATTTTACTGTGGCTTACTTCAGATCAGAAGAACCAAAGAGTAGGAGTAGATTTCCATATGACTCTTGCCTCTGTTTTCTAACTAGAAGAAAAGTCTTAAAGTGATAGCTGCATTTAAAACCACAGATGAAGATATGATAATCTTTTAAGTGAGCCTCTAAGGAAGTATCTCTGTTCTAATTCTACTCACAGACTTGCCTAGCACTAAACCTATCTATGTGAATCTGAATTAAAGCAGACTAATTCTAGGGACTTCATGGAGTTGTTCCATAATATAAGGGATTTGTTTTCTATTTCGTGTTAGTGTTTTATACCAATCAAAAAATATGCTCCATAGAAATGAACATGGAAGAAATCTGTAACAAAATCAAGATCAGTTGACAACAAGGGTGCAATTAAAAGACACAACCAAGGAGCACTTAAAAAAATAACCACTGTTTTTAAACAAGTGAGCACATAGATAACTAAGCCCCATTCTTGTCTCATGCACATATTTAGTGTTGTCAAGTTTACAGATTCTTTTCCAATATCTAATGAACTGTAAGGGTTACAAGACTATTTTGCTTGCTAGATCTTATATCAGCTTCTCTGGGATCTTTTCACTGGGAAAACAAACTCATGCTGGACCCAGATATTTCTTTATATGCAATAGTCATTAGCAAGGTATATGCTATCACCCAGTTTTGCTCAGAAGATGTTTTTCTCTGTCTTCCTGTATTCCAGCGCACCTCTGAATTTGAGGCCATTGCATCTTCAGATTTGACCTTTTACTGATTCTTTGGTATTTCTTATTGTTCTTTCTTCCTCTCTCTCACCACACAGGCATAGGCAGACAAGCACATGAGGAATAGATATGCAGAGTTGTAGTCTGTCATATCTCTCTCCCTTTTCTCCCTTGCCTTCCCCCACTTTTTAAATCCAAGCTTTTCTGGACCTGCCCTAAATAGTTTTCCATTGCTCCTTCTTTTGTTGAAGCTATTGGGCCCCTCATTTACTCAGAAGAGGAAGCAGTTTTTTTCTCAAAAGTCTCAGCACAGCAATGTGCTGCCCAGTACCCCTCAGTGCTAAATGCATTGCTTCACTTCTGCAAGTCAGCTGCAACTTCAGGAATCTTAACTGCCCTGTGGATTTTGTTTGATGCTAATTTATTGACATTATTAAGAAAACGGGTTTTTAAAATAAGCCTTGTTATGGATTTAAAACAAATACATTTAATCTTACAGTAAAAACTGGTTTAAGATAAAAATAATGTGATAATAGTACGATGAAGGTATTTCAGTTAAAAAGAACCAGAAACCACCATGTCCTTATCTTTTGTAAATGTTACATTGTGAAAATCCTCTCAGGCTTAGTGTGACTTAGCCTGTGTAACGTTTCAGCTGTTAGATTTCAACTGTAATAACAAGAAAACATAATCTTAATAGATCTTATCAAATCACCACAATCCTTCCACACTCCATGACAAAATAGCCCCTCATCAATGCTATGTACTCTATACATGGTGTTCTGGGGTTTGAGACCTCTGTCTTCCCTTTCCTTCCTTTTCTGAAGAAACAGCAAAAGTATTTGCTAAAAAATAGCCCAGTCTATGTTCCTGGGAGCCTAAGAATGCTGTCTCCTTGTGGATTACAGCTGGCAGCTGTAAGGTGTAAAGTTTTACAATTCAGAGTTCTGGAATTTCTTCTTCTTCTTTTTAATCTCCACTAGTCAAAAACTTTTCGTTTTCTTGGCGAGCTGTGAAACCTTAGATTGCTCATTAAATAGAATGTTCTGCCTGCAAGTATTATAATGTATATATGGACTAGAGGGAATGTATAGTAAATGAATGCAGAATACTTTAATATTGTCTGGTTTGGGAAGAAGGGTGAAACTACAGGAAATTTTAAGCAGCTACAAAAACTGTCATAAGAATGAAGGATCATTTAAGATGTGAATTAATCACTTTATTTATAAAAAGATCTTGCCACAGTCAGTATGGAAGTAGCATACACTTTTAGCAGAATGGACATATTTCTCCATTAAGTTATTTAGATTAATTTTAGATATTTTTAGAAATGGGTTCTATAATATTTTGCAATACTAATTTTATCAGAGTAATTTAATTTCTATGGCATTCCGCTGCATTTGTCCCATTAGATTAATCATCATGTTTTTGAGTTATGGTCTACAACAACTGGACCACATCATTCCCTTCAGCACTACAATCCTCAAAAGAGAGTTCTAGAAGAAGACTACTTGATGAGGACCTTTAGGAGAGAGAGGCAGGCTCTTCCACCAGAGAGCTAAGGTTTTCTTCAGTCAAAAAAGGGCACTGCACTATTAATTTGTTCAAATTCTTAAGCAGATGACTATGTCTATTCCTGCTTGCTTTGGCCTCAGGCAAGCCTTCAGGCTTTTTGGCAACATTGTTGTATTGTACCTGTGCTGTATGGGATTTCCTCTGGCTCTGCCTGACCCTAATAAAAACCCAAAGAGGCAGAGAAGAAATAATAATACCAGAACCCTAAAGTAATTGTGGCTAGAATGGATGATTGCCTTTTCCCTAAGCCCCATCCCATTCACTTCTCCTTAGCCTGTCCTATCCTTCTTTATTCCCCATCTAGGAACTATGTCTCTTCCTGTCAATCCCGTCAACAAATGAGTGTGTAGGACAAACTGACACTTAAAGAAGAAAACCTCTGTGTGGAGATCACATGTGCACATGGTAGGTATTCAGTCAGGGTTTTTCAGTGGAAAACCAGACACACATGTGTGTCGTCCTTCTTATTTTAGGAGAGAGAACCCACCATCTAATTTCTACAAGTCTTAAATGGATCGTTAGCAGACTTTGGGCAGATCACAGCTTTACCTTTATTTAAAGGAATGTTTCTGGGGTTACTGAAATATCCAAAAAAAGCCACTGAAAACAGGAGTTCAGAGAGGGTGGAACAAAACTGTTACTGGTCATTAGGTTTTGCATCCTTCTGGTCTCAGCCATAAAATAGCAGCCACTGTCTTTGATACAATACTTCACTGACAAACCATTTTTAAAATAACTTTTGTAAACTAGCTGTGGCTACACATCTCAAATTTAATCTGTGTCTCTGCAACTGTTCCCTCAAGGCTCTCACTGACATGTGCTTGATCTCTCCCTCTTCTTCAGCCTCTGTGCTGTGCTTCTGCACCAGTCTCAGAACACAACATAACCTGTGGACGGAATTGCAGCTGTACTTGTAATTTCCTCATCTTTATACGATGAAGCTACTACTTGACCTTGGTTTAAAACTCATTCTTCTATCATCTTATGCTTGTTAAAAAACAAATGGCCTTTTAAATCAAAGACACTACATACAAAATGCTCCAGTATTTTTCAGAAAACATAACAATTGCTTAGGCAACTTTGTATTAGCAACATTATGATATTATTGAGTTTCTCCCTTTAAACAAAACATAATGTAAACAGTATATTGGACATTATACCTTGACAGCTCACATGCCATGAAAATCAGGATTTTTAATATAGCATAAGACTAAAGGAAATAAGCCTCAGCTACAGTAGTTTAGCCTTCCTTTTCTACTCACTATTTCTTGAAATTGCCAAAGTCCTTTAACCTAATTTCGGGGAAAAAATTATTTCTACGCTAAAACTTGCTCAATGTTACTCAAAACTGCTAAGTATGTATTTCAGTCCATTTGCATTGTACCACAAGAAATGTTCTAATGTTTAAGTAACAACTCTGAAAGAAAAATTAAATAAAGCTTTAATACAAATGCATCACCCCTGCCAAGAATAAGGCTTAAATTGCAGTTCTGTTAAGGTGCAGCTTCTGCTGACTTCAGAGGAGGTCAGGATGCCATCCTATTAGTTTTACAAATAAACCTGCATGTTTTTACCATTGTTATGGATGTGACAGCATCAAAGCACAATTTGCAATGGAAAGTATGAGGGCATGAGTTTGCCCTATAATTTGTAGATACATTAAAGTCCTATGGTTATTGTTGTCCTTGGTCTGAGAACGTTCTTTCTACAGACTCTCCATGGAAATATCCAAATGCAAATGAGTACATTGTGGTGTCAGAAAGAAGCTGTACACTGTTCAGAAGGCAAGATACAATAAAAGAAGTCATACATTTTAAACTTCCTGAGCATATGTGCTAGGAAGGATAGTTTGCTCTCTTCTTCATCAGCTCGACATCTGTAGTTAACATCATGGTAGTTCATACATTATTTGTAACTGTGCTCAGCATGGAGCTTCAGCTTTACTTGAGAGCCAAAACGAACACATTTGAATTTATTATTAATGTGTTTTAAAGGGCATGGATCAGTCATTTTGCAATTTCTTTTAGAGGCACTGGACAAATTACAGGGACTAGCATAGGGTGATTAGTTAAGCAGGGTAGTTTGCAAAAAAGTTTCCAATTCATGGCAAGCATCTTGAAATGATTATTAATTACAGACACTTAAACATTTGTATTCTTTTCCCAGAAGTCAATTATTGCTGCAGCATTTACAATGTTCCTCCCACCATATGCGGACACTTGCTGACTAGAACTCTTTCAAAGAGTTTCGTATCAATTTGAGCCAATGTTATGTGAATTGGTGCCCAGCCCAGTTCCCAGCTGAAGTTTGGACACTGATGGAGCTTGGTGTATGGTGACCTCTGCTGCTTGTACATTATTATAGTTATAGAAGGTTGAAACACTACAGCACTGCAAGTAACACTGCAACAACTATAAATATTTCAAGAAAATAGAATACTTTTTCTGCAATGCTAGTTTGGACTACTTTGGGCAAGTTTCAGATAACCTGCTGCAAAATAAGTGACTTGAGTCCAGAAAAAACAAGTGTATATCAAAGGGAGTCTGTCTCTTTCACAGACTTATAATAGTGTTGTAACATTTCAGCTGAAATGCTGTCCAGTGTAACTCCAGGTGTTTGGCTGCATCTGTTGTTTCCCAGCATGAAAATTGTGAATAAGGATGAAAATATACTATCTGAAATTTCATTTTGTGAAAAGAAATACACTTCTTATTATTAATTTTTTAATTACAAATGCCAAGATGTAGCATGTAATAAGATATAGAAGTACACTAGAAAGTATCTTCCCTCACAATATTACCACAGAAAGAAAACTGTATCAGGACAAAACTTGAAATGACAGCTGGTTTAGAAGATGGGAGTACTTTAGTAAGTATAACCAGTGCTAGCATTTTCATCCTCTTTCTGGAACAAGAGTTTTTCTATGCTACCTTTTTTTTTTTTTTTTTGTCCAGTCACTAAAGTTATTTATATCCTTTCCCAGAAGGTATGGTACCACCCAACATTGAGTGAGATTCAGTAGCTGGAACTGTGACATTTGTCCAAAGTCGTTGGATAGATTCAAGATTAAAAATATCTTCAGACATGCTATGTCTCTTCAATGCACATTTTATATAATGTAAGGCCAGGACAATGCAATTTGGTGTTGCTAGATCCCTAGGAATAAAAGCAATAAATATTTAATAAAATTTTGTTCAGATCAAAATATTTTAAAGATTTGATGTTGCTTTTATATTCCCATTTTACAACTTTATTCTTTCACATGTTCCTTCCCCATTTTAAAGTGATAAAAAAGAAAAACAAGAGATCCAGGGAAAGAAGGGGAAACAACCCAAGATTGTTTCTACATCCTGGAACTCCCAGCCTGACTAAGAGATTGAGGTGTGTAAATGATTCCACAACTTGATTGTGAGTTAGACCTTCATCTGTGCTTTAACTCCACCCTGTTTCATCCAGTATAAAATAATCCTCAAAAATTACAAGGGCACTAAACAACATTTCAAATATCCAACACCTCTAAAGAGCTAATAAACGATGTCTGGGGCAAAACTGCCACAAATGCTACAGATCCCGCAGATGATTCCATGTTGCACCACAGCTCATGAGTGAGACTGGCCCAGGAGTGCTGGCCCTGTGTGCACTATGGCATAATTGAGAGACCCAGGGTTGAGAGAACATAAAGTTTTAAGGTATGTACTGTACTCAGAGTATGCTTGTGGATTTGTTTGTTTGGTTTTGGTTTTGTTTTCTTTTAAAAGAAAATGTTCAGAGCAGGGGAGAGATAAGGAATATTTCCTTTAAAGAACCTGTAAGGAGGCTTTAGTGAAAAATGGTGTGGTCTTGTATTGCTCCTTTCTGCCTACACAGTGGATGTGCACAGGGTATATCACATCATGAGAGGTTCAGGGGGGAAAAGGCACATTGCACTGGTAGAGAGGTATAACTGGAAATATATCCTCTGAGCAAAA
This sequence comes from Pithys albifrons albifrons, assembly GCF_047495875.1. Taxonomy (NCBI): domain Eukaryota; kingdom Metazoa; phylum Chordata; class Aves; order Passeriformes; family Thamnophilidae; genus Pithys; species Pithys albifrons. The sequence goes on from NC_092460.1 coordinate 60,369,619, forward strand.
ACTGAAAATCAAAAGTGACCAAAAAAACTTCGTTTTAGTCAAATCTATTTCGAATACGCCTTATCACTACTAGAAGATAGATAGTTCAACAAGATGCTAAGCAAAATTATGTATGATTGCTATTGCCTCTCTCTTTCAGGATGCAAGTCAGAGTCCTTGAGGGCTTTCCATGAAACATTGTAGAAGTTAGTGCAAAAGCACTGCTAAAAGACATTGCAGTTACTTTTGATTAGTAGTCTACACTTAGATCAAGAAAAGGCCAGTAATACCCAGTAATAAAATACCCCATAACACAAGTGTTCATAGTTAAACTCTTCAAAAAGATTTTTTAAAAGAGAATTTTAACTTACCTTTTAAGTGAAGTAAGTTTAAAAAATAATAAACAAGCAAACAAGTAAATAAATAAATAATAGTCAAAACCTCCCACAAGACTGTTCCTGTTAGGTTTCCCATTCAGACTTTCTCATGTCTGCTACTGTTTAGGCAATGAATATTCATGAATATAAACATGATTTGTAACATCTGTATACCAGGGGTAGAATATTAGCAAGATACTTACACTCCTTTGTTTGGGATACACTGCTTTGTTTGGGATACATACATATATACAAAAAGAGAAACTTTCCCGTGATCTTCTCCAGAGTTGATTTGGCAGTCTAAAGTTTGGCCTTAAAAAGAGAATCTAATGTCTATCATATGATTCTGCAGGAGGATAAATGGAAGCACAGAGTTAGCCCACAGCCAAACCCTCCTACCTTGCCAGAAAACAAGAAATAAAAGTTTAGTCTGTGAAACCCTTTCATAGCCTTTGCTTTATTAAAAAAAACCAAAAAAGTAGGTTGTATTTGTCAGTACATGCAAAGTCCATCTTCTGAGTTAAAATTGCCCTTCCCCATGGCATTTCTTTATTCCAGTTATCCCACCAAAGGTAGATGAGGTAACAGGGTCTGTCAAAAGAGACAGTCACACTGATCTACCCAACCATCCTTCCTTTAAGAATCCCTTGCAACCAATGTGAAGTGTATTATTTCAGCTTCCTACTCTTTTTACTCTTCTTAAATTAACTCGAACCTGTGAACTTAATTCACCATTTTAAACTTACATCTACCCTTTTGTGACAGGCCCCACAGGCATAAATTTTTATTTTCAGTTAAGTAAGAACTTACCTAACTGGAAAGTTACTCGAGGTAGAAACCTAATCTAAACCAATTAGTTAACAATAGCTAGGAAGGGTGCTGTTACACTTTGGGGTGTGAGATGTACTTGGTAATGAATACTTGCCAAGACTAAGAAAACAAACATTTGTGACCTGACCACATAATCTTTCTGGTCGTCTGAGTCCCAGCTAAACCTCTTAGAAAGTTTTATCAGCTAGATAATATCATTATCAAACGTGGGTGTGCATGCACATACCTGAACATCTTATCTGCTGATGAATAATCTAAAACTACCTGTCCAGAACAGCATCTTGCTCAATGGCTTCAACACATTTTCTTACCTTCTGGTCACTTTGTTCCTCTTCACTGTTGGCATGTAATTGCATAAGTAATTTTGATCATTATATTCCTCCAACTTACCACTTCCAAATTTTTCTATTCTGGTTTATAATAGCAGGCAAAGAATTGCATATTTGTGCACCACCCAAGTTTCACAACTGGAAGTTAAACATGTCCTGAGTGAGCTGCATATCTGAGGTTCCTACCCTGTATAGAATTCGTCACATAGAGGTCACCCTGCCCTTCAAAAGAAGCTTTTATTGGTCTATTGACTTATAGCACTTGAATTGCCAACATGAAGTGAGTCAGTAATTAAAGGTCAGCCACTCAGCTGGAAGTCCTTTCTGAATCAGAAGTGAGAGACAACTCAAAAATTCAAGATTCATGAAATCAGAAATTAATACAGTTCTAAAATACTGATGACAGAAGGTACAGGATTACAGAGTAGTGAAGCCATTTTGATCACTTGCTGGTGTAGAATGAAACAGTCTGTGATGCACCAAAAGGCGTCCATAAGAGATTTGAAGTTTTACTGCAAATGTATGTCCATGAAAGGAAAAGCAGTCTTCCTGTGATTGTTTTCTTTGATTCTTTTAAATCAAACTGCTCTGTGCTATTATGGTCCACTATGTGATTCTGCAGTTAGCACATCGAATAGTATATCCAACGTCTTTGGAAAGAGAATTCTTTACTGAGCAGTAATCTTTAATTGGATCTGAAGCATTCCTCTTCTGGGATGAGAGATGTTGCCAGTGTGCTGAAAAATGTCATTAAAATTTTCCTTTGATTTATTCCTAAATCTTAATCTGAATAGTTGTCACATTCAGACTTCTCAATCAGCATGAAAACACTCCATCTCAGCCTCTGTATAGATAAGATAGGTAGGCTTGAGTGGAATATTACATCTTTTTCTGGACCTTAAGTGTTGCTACATACAACATACAGATTCTTTGCTATAACTGCATAGTATGAACAGTCGAATGGCTCCACTTATCCTACTATGTCCACATTTCAGATTGACTCAAACCTTCTGGAAAGCCAGTAAAAGAAAGATTAATGGCAAATAGAAAGCTTTAGAAAACACAGACATCTGGAAGTAAAGATATCACAGTGGTGTAAGCCACAATGGAATAAAACATTTGTTTAATTCAAGATTTGGTCTCTAAAGCCAGTCAATACAGAAGCAAAGCCAACAACTTAATGGCACACAGTTGTTTACGTAAGGTCTGCTGTGCAAAAGAGTTATCCAATATTTTGCAAAACCAGCAGGTGCTGGCTGTGCTGAACTGTCAGAGCACCCAGTTCCCGGACGTAAATACACGCATCACTCACAAAATCCATGGCCCCCTTATAGCTGATTGATGACCTTTGTCCCCTGCCAGAGCCCCTTCTTGCTCAGCCTCTTGCAGCAATGCAGGATCAGAGAAGTACAGGAAGGAAAACCAGTGGCACTGATTCCATGGGGATGGCCCACAACTACCCCCTACTCCTGCCCAACACAAATCCTAGGGCACATCTTATCTGGATGTGCAGCCGCTGCTGTAGCAATAACTGGCACAACTTACTACAAATATACAAGTGTAGATATGCAATAGTATTGTTATAAAAAGTTACTGGTTTTGAATATTATGAGCTGTTTTGCTGGTGATGTTTACATTGCACTGATTTTAATTTCCCACTCAGCAGGTTGAAATATTTTCTTCTAGACTAGTCTTTTTCCTTAATCATATAAGTCTGTTTCTAATTGAAGCTGATATTAAAATTAAGTCATTTGTTCTTATGTATTTCCATGCAGTGCATTAATATTCTCAAACATCTTTGCTTGTACAGTAGCATTGTTAGTAGGTAACAAACCAACTATAACTACAGTATTTCTCTGCATATTGATTTGCAACCAGCATTGCACTATGAGAAGAATCTCCAAAAATCATTTGCACTGTATGATCCTTCAGTGAAGAACTGAAGATTGATTAAATACTTTGTAGACTTTCTAAAAATGAAAAGACTTTATCTAGTAGATGGTATGGTAATAGAAAGTACGTTAGAACATCAATAAATTACACTGATGAACAGAATCTTGTCAGCTTCTGAATTTAACTTCTGTTAAAGTTAAATAGAAGGGAACAAAATTAGACTACCAATTGCAATTAAGTAGTTCAGCATCCTAATAAAATTGTACTTGAGAGATTTTATTATTTTTGAAAATAATGTTTCATTCCAGGATACAACAGAAGAAGTAAGTGGCAAAAAAGGAACAACGTTCACAGTGTATTAGGACAGACTGTGAAAGACTTTTTATTTTACACTGAGCAATGATGGGTTTCTCAAAAACATTGAGAAATTCCCAGCAAATGACACCCGAGTATCTTCCATACTGAAAGGAATTTATCATAACAACATCTCTTGGTCACTCCATGTTCCAAGCTACTCATCGACCCAATTTAGCAGGACTTCTGAAAAACCAATGCAGCTTCTTCCTAAGACTTCATGTACACTGCATATTTCAAGGGTAGCACATGTTAAATTCTCAAATGTCTTGGTGTTATCCATTGCTTTGAGAAACAGTGCTAGAAGGAATGTGATACATTTCCATTTTAAAGGCCCAGGAATCTTTTTCGTTATTACTTTGAAGAAAGGACTCACACTCACAGCAAGTCTGTGAGACTCTCTCTGGTGTTAAACATCAAAAAGTCTTCTCTTGGAAAGAAGTCAAAAGTGCAATAGATAAATCAGATAATTTTGTGATATAAACAGGATCTCAGGAGGAACGTTATTGTCAATCTTCTCTGCTGAGTAAAAAGTTCGATTTTATCTCCTTACACAGACATAGTAAGTAGATTCTCAGCCCAACAATCGTGTTTCTCATAGAAGATCAGCTGACACTGCTTCAAACTACAAAAAGAAGCAAATACTTTTAAAATTTATTTTAAACTTTCTCGTGCTTCATTCCCCTCTGCTTCTGTAACATTTCTATCTGCAGTAAAGTCTTCCACCACCTCTTGAGAGTAGCTCTTGGGCGTTATCTTTCCAGAAGTGCTTTTATCACATGGTAATTGGCTTAATTAACTACAAGTCCTAGCTCCAACAAAAGCATTTCCTATCTAGTCAGTGTGACAATTAAAAAGTGATTTGCATTACATTTGGAACAGCAGACGCTTAGCTTGTGAAAGGGGCTAATGAAGCATGTGTTCTGGGAACACAAATCAGGTGCTAGACGTATAGAAAGCAGTACACAATTCCTTTGCAGAAGCAATTTAAAAGATTTTAACTAGTGGTTTTCCAATAAGGACTGACTTTTTTTTCTTGCAATGATAAAAAATTAAGAAAACCGAAGAACATCATCCTCAAGCAATTTGACAATTACAAGAAAAGGACTCAGTCTTTTTTTTTTTTTGGGTAGTCATTCACAGAAGTGATTCCACATGTACTAGGTCAGAAAGTTATTCTCTAAATTGTAACTTGAAAACAGAATTTTGAAGGTCAAGTGCCACAATCAGGTGTTGCTAATGACCTACAGAGACACAACCACGGGCCTCTGCTCATACAATCAGTAACAATGTGGCACTGCAGGCACAGGAAAAGAACACCCTTTCAGGTGAAATTTAGGTCACATGTTAAGTGCCAATATACAAAAATATAACCCTGTAAGTATCTGTATAGCTGATAACAGACCTTGGATTTGCTAAAACACTGTAGGCACTCTTGTTTTTAAGACAGACTTTTCATTGATATCTTTAGCTCCTATTCTTGGCATGTGCATGTGCACATGTTGGCGAGGCTAAGCAGCACTGTCCATGCCTGGTGCTAGATCTAATTTAGGATTAGAGAGATGGGATTCCGAGGCCTTGCCCAAGCCTGCTGCACTGGTCTGAAATGCCGGCACGTCACACAGCACACAGGTGAAGCAACCAATCCCTCCAGAACAGGGCCAGAAGAAACAAATGTTTTATTGTCTCCCTTTTTTCTTCCTCTTTTGCCACTGTTTGGTGGTCACTGCAGTCCCAGACATGAGAGGAAGGCTAGACTGAATCCCCACCACCTACTGTGTTCTGGCCACTCACATTCCAGATGGAGATGTCTCCGTCTTCTGGAGATTGCTGTGTCTTCTTCAGCTTAGCTTTTGTCTAACTCTGGAGTTAGCCCTGCTCTGGGGGCTGACCTCAGGGGTCCTTTCCAGCTTAAGTTATTATGTGATTATAGCACCTGCTACTCACATTTTAGAAGACAGCAGTAATGCTTGTTAATTTTCTGTATGAAAAACTGTAGACCTATTTGAGGAATTTCACAATGAATAAGGGGTAAATATAAATATAGAATAAGAAAGACTAAAGCAAGTAAATCCTGTCTATGGAGTTTTTTGCAGTGGTAAGATGTAGATGGTCTACTCTGCATGTGGATGCTTGATTCTGCCATCCCTTAACCTTCTCAGGTACTACTTAGGCACCCAGATCTCCAGGGTGCCTAAAATTTAAGTCCCTAAAATTTAGATGTGAGACAAACAGGATTGCTTCTGTGGAAAGCAAACTTCAACTCCAGCCACTCAGATACCAGCTAAAATGCAGTTTAGTTTCTCACAGAGATCCTTTATTCAGCAAGTCCTTTCTTGATTTTGCAGTAGAGAAGCCTGGCAGAGTGCTCTTTCACTCCTGCCCCATTTTAAGCTGAGCAGCAAGACATGAACCAAGTCCTTGTGTTCACAGGTCATGGCTCTGGTTATAAAAGTGTGTCTTGAGGTTTTAATTCTTCACCACTCTTTTTCTCCAGCTGAATGTAAACTAAAAATCAATGACTGAAAATCATGTTAATGCAGCAGAAAATTTCCAAATATTGTCCCATCAACCTGTAAGCTACCTGCAGAGCACAACTAGACTAGAGACCATGTCTCTATTCATAGGCAGAAATTAGAGGACATAGATAGGTTCAAGCAAAGCTCCTAATGATGTAGCCCTGGAGTGGCGCTGGACTGTGTCAGCTGTTGTGGGTTTGGATGCTGTTTGGGGTGCTGGGGTGCAGCAGGGAAGAGTCTGACTCCGGGCTCCATCCCACTGTCCCAGCCAGGGATAGCCCAGCCCTGGGCATTGGGTCCTCTCTGGGGATGAAGCTGAGGCTGAGACACAGGCCTGTGGGTGGGCCAAGCTCAGGACCGACCCATGGCTGGGCAGAGCAGGGCTGTGGGGAGCTGGACACTGCTGCTGCTGCAGTGTTGCTGGGGCAGAGGCTGATGGCTCTGGTGGCCGGCACGGAGTCCTGTGCCCTGAGCATGGTGAGGGGAGCCCTGGGAGTCAGACATGGGCCATGGGCAGGGCGGGGGCAGTGCTGGGGAGGGTATCAGGACCCTAAGGACCCTGGCACCATCAGGTCCCTGAGAAAGGGCCATGGAACATTCCAAATATAAAAAGATGGATAAAGTCATCCCTTTTGGAGAAGTAGCCTGTGGCTACAAGCTTTGCAAACTTTATTTTCCTCAGGCCTGAGCTCCCCCGTTTTGCTAGAATAGACAATAAGCAGGCATAGTTTGAGATATCATGTGGACATGTCCCATGACAAAAGTGACTATAGCTGTCATGCATTTTAAGTTTATTCTCTCATACATATGAATAAATGATTTTCTCTTAATCATTCACAGGCAATACAGAAAGCTTTGTCCTTAGGCTCATAACACCTCAGGCCTGGGTCTTTAAGTTTTTCTAACTCATTACTCAGGTGTACCTCTTGCATAGCCACCTCAAACACTATGCTTTTAATCTCTGCTGCTGTGCAACACCAGACTTGCACTTGGTCATTGGGTAGTGAGGCAAAGTGTCACCCTCTGGCTGTGGGTGGCTGAGTACGCATAGGCTCTTCTCCTCCCTGATCCCCATGGACTCCTCCTCTGATCTACACATGCCGCTTGGAGTTACAGGAGATTCTGCCTTGCAGGTGGCTGTCTGTGTGCTTTACCATGTTCATTGCTTGCTTCTGCTCCTTATGCTCAATTTAAATTTAAATTTAAGTATCTTTGTTACTGTTTGGAACAATACAAAGCTTCTGGTCTTGCTCACATGCTTATTTCTGCCAGCTAAGATGTCTTGTGTAGGTCGCTAACAGTAAGCAGAACTTTGCCGGAGATGTGAACTGTCAGTTCTGTCAGAACTGGCATGTACTCCTTTGAGAAATATATTATCTACTGGAAAGCATCCTTAAACTCTTCCTCATTATTTTGTTTAACAACGCATCTTCTCAAGATGATAATTTATAAAAAAGGACACCTTTCTTTGTTTGTTTTTCAGAAATTGTGAGGTTTCCATGTTATTTTTCCCCCACACTTAGTTTTCTTCCTTTCTCAGTAGGTGAAAGATCACTCCTATTTAATCCTGAATCTAGCCAATTACCTTCTACTAACTGTGGCTTTTCTTTTAGTGATAATATCACAGTTTCTGGCAGTCCACTGACTTATGCACCTGTGTCCAACTTAAAATGAATAAATTTTTCATTTACTTTTATACTGATGGTTAGTCATCTTCTGAAGCAATGATGTCCAAAAATTCTTGTTTCTTCATTCTCCCTTCAGACTCTTATGGCACCAGCAAACTCTTATAATGTGGTGTAATTACTTCCAGTGTCTGCATTTTCTTCTGAAGGTCAGGCATTGTGTTGTTTATTACAATGCATGGAACTGTTTCACGTATGCTGATTTTCATCTCCACATACTTTATGTATTCCTTATTGCAGCAGTTCATCTTATTTTGCATCTTCTCTGTCAAAATTGCCTTCATTTCTTCAAAGTAAAAATCTAAGTAAATTTTTAAAGACTTCAAACTCAATGCCCTATTAATTCCTGTCTTCTGTTTCAGATTTCCAATGTGATTTGCTATACATAAACTTAGCCTCCAAAATCTGAGAGTTTTAGGCCTCTATAAGTCAGAAAATCTTGTATCCTCTCTTCACTCTGTGATTAAAAACACCTCTCTCTCCTTTCATGTAACATGGAGCAGAGCATTCCTCCACTTCTGTGAGAGTTTCAGAGCCTGTCTTTTCTGTCCCGGTGTTTGTGAAGTTCTGCTCAATGTGCTCTACATCTCTCTAAGTTTCCATATATTTTTAAGTAATTCTGTTTGATTTTGTTGTTGTTTTTTTGTTTTGTTTTATCTTGTTTTTAAAGTATGTTTCCCTTCTGGCATCCTGCATCAGTTAAGAAATGTAAGTATCAAAGTCCTTGACAAATATCTGGTTTAGGTCATAATATCCCAGTCATTAACACTTGATTGATACATTTCCAGATCTAATATATTTTTGATCCAGATCAGGCATGGTTATACAAACTCTATTTCATGAAATTAAGACCACGCAACATGGTGTTAATGCTGCCTTTACACTGTGTGATTTTTGATCTTGCACTACAGACTCTAAGCCTGGCTCTAATGCGCAGTCAGACTATGACCTCAGTGCCCAAGTTGTAAGCTGACAGCGCAGTGTAATGTGAGCCTCAACAGAGTACAATGCATTCCCCGCAGCTTTTGCAAGGGTATGTGAAATCTGTAACTCCCCACTAGTTTAAGGAACTTACACAAAGGAACCACAGTGAAAGCTGAAGATGTGTTATGGTGTACTTTTCTTCATACACAACGATGTAGAACTTCTTGATGTGTAATATAAACTTTTAAAAAAAATTTGCATTTTCTAATAAGTTTCTCATTAGTCTGTAAATTTTTTCCCTGCCTACAAATTTCAGAGTCCAGAATTGCATTATCACAGTAGCTTTGAGTCTGAATGCCAATTTAAATACAAGTTTGATGAATGTCAGTATATATTTAAACTGACTTTCAAATTCACATATTAAATTCTCTTTAAATATTACTGATTTTTTTTTCCTGTGAGGTATGTCTTTAACTTATATTGTAGCTTTAATCTATGAAGTCACTGCTTTAGACAGGAAGAAGGCTGCAGGTCAACCTAAGAATATTTTATTTCAGAAATCCTGTCATGAAAAGGGAGATGTAATTGTCCTTGAAGAGAGCATGCTGACATGTAGGAGGAGAGCATCTATTTCCACTTTGTCTCTTCTGCAGAACACAGTTTATTATATTTGTCTTCATTCTCTCATTTACAAAATAGGTGTGGAAATGTATTGGTTGCAACTAGGAAGAAACACCTAGGAACATATTCTTCATGTCACTAACTTTATTTCATCACTTACAAAAGGCCTCAGTGGCTGACAAGAGGATTGGAAAGATTTGAAACCTGACATTGTGTAAATTGCTGTTTCCAGCTTTGATAAGGAAAGTAAAACATTTGGAAGGTGATACACTGGGATAAAGACATAAAGATACGGGTCTGGGAAGGCTCTCAAGGGATCATGCAGCACTTTTGATTCTAGTGGGTGAAGGTCATCTATTAGATTGGCTATCAAGCTTCCCCCAGAGTTGAGCTGGCTCTGTGCCAACTTATCACTTTCTATACCATCATTTATGCATCAAAGTATCCTTATGCAGTGAAGGTTGAGTGCCCTTGGATACATAAGCAATGGACTTAGTGAGAAATGAGGATGCAGGGATGGGTGTCTCATGAGTGGGGGTGAAGTGGCAAGCAGGATACAGAGACAGTGCTGAACTCAAATAGGCATTAATCCCATATTAATGCTTACCTTCCTGCCAGCTTTGTGCTCATTACTGTGTTCACTGGAAGGCTGTACGCTGTGGGTTACTGTGGACAGGATTGGAAGACAACCTTAGAAAAGATGGGATGGAAGGTGTGGAATTCTGTGCCTTTGGGGCCAGATTGTATATAGAGACTAGGGAGGTCTGGGGTGATAGCACAGAAAAACTGATTATCTGTGACAGTCAGTGATTTACTACACACATCGGTATAAAAATTGTTATTTCCACCCCTTGTTAGATGACCCTCTAACATCTCCCTTCATTACTCCCAGAGGAGAGCTCTGCAGATTTTCTCTGAATCTTCACAGGTATTCTGCCTGGATTTGGAGGAAAAAAGTTGCAGATTTTGAACAGGAAACATTCAGTTGTGAACTAAGTCCACATGAAAAAACTGAAATTTATATTCTGTGGGAAGCTAAATGGATTTCTGAGGTCTGCAAGCTTAGAAGACTGGCAAATTGCCAGAAGCCTGGCAAGGTGACATTGTCATCATTCTACAATTACTGTGGTATAACATAACCTAAGCTTTCTTGAGGGGAAAACAGTGCACACTGAGTTTGTACAATAAGCCTCTGTCAAGCACTTTCATTTTCAGGAAGCTACAGTGTAGACATTTCTTTGAACTGGAATAAGTCACAAGGTTAACAGAGGGCTCCATGGAACCTGAGACTATACTCGAACAAATTCCAGACAACCCAGAGCAACCTGTAGTTCAACACTTTGAATTCACAGTTTTCTTTTCCAGTAAGACTTTTAAAGTCCAGGTAGGACTTTAAAAATATACAAGAATACCACACATGTTTATGTACGTTCGTAGACACAGAAATGAAATCTGAAAGAAGGGAAACCTAGCAGGCAGAATCTGAGCTTATTTTCTTGGCAAATGTAAGGATTTTCCTTTTAAGATAACTGCAACATTCCTTAGTTAATGTGGGGTGGGGACTTTAAAACTTGAAGGCTTGATACTGACATTCAAAATTTGGTTTATATGGTGAAAAGGATATTGAGCCAATTGGTTGATTTGCTACTTTTCCCCCCTGCTTATTGCTACAATAAAAGGAGCATTTTTTTTTCTTAAAAAAGGAAAAAAAATCCTTAATTTAGCTTCCTGAGGAAAAAAAAAGTATGATAACTAATCTAGATTGTTGATACTCGATGCTTGCTAAAAATGGAAAACCTACTGGTGTCCTTGCTACATGGCATATAAAAAGTAATAAGGTAAGGAAAACTCCTTATGTTTTCTACTGTGTAGAGGCAGTTTTGATTATAGGTCACACAGAGAAGAACTGTCCTCATCAATTAACTTTTTTGTTTTGCATAGGCTGTACGAGGAATCCTGGACTGGTAGGAATACATGTAGGAATGCTGATTATTTGGCCAGCCATTAACTGTCACATGAACAAAGGAAAATCTAAAAATAATTCAAGAAAAATCTAATAAATTCTTGAAGAGCATGCTCACAGAACTACATAGAATGAACATCTTTCATAAGGTTCAGAAAATCTCCTTTCACCAGTTACATAAGAGCAGGAAGGATGTGAACTGAGGAATTGAACCACTTATCTCTGTTTCCCAAAAAATTACAAAAACCTTTCTAACTGGTCAAAACTTGTATCCTTCATGCATCCTAGGTAGAAGTCGATATAATATATTACCACAAACATCCTTGTCTACAACTTGCTAACACACAACACTTCAGACATCAGAATGGAAAGCTGATTTTTCCTGGTATATGGAAGTTACTTAGCACAGGAAAACATCAAGCCACAGACCTTGTGAACTACAACCCTTTCTTTCTCTTGTCAGTATTTTCTGTATTAAAGTACAGCACTATGAAATCACATTTGTCACTTTTTCTTGAACTGCTTGGAGTCAAGTGACTACAAAGGAATTCCTTCAATTTAACAAGCATTACCTACTCAAATAGTGATGGATGTGAACCATGCAGTTAAGAAAGTCGGAAATACATAAAAATAAAGAGATAAATAAATAAAAATTTTTATTCTCACCATTTATAAAATCAACTACTGACTGAATGCCTGATAGAGAGGATAAGATAAAGCAGTCTTTGCTCAGATTTGAGTGGGAGCAGTCTTTGCTTAGATCCTACTTAGGTATTCCACACTGTTAGTGCAGAAGAGCAATGAAAAAGGACTTATTCATGCCCAATAAATAAAAAAAGCATGCTCAGACATGAGCCCTGGATTTGTCACAGGAGTGATTAGGAAAAAAAGCAGCCAAAAATACATTCTAAAAAAAGTCAACATGGATTTTCAACACTGCTTCTTCTCTGAGTACTCCAGCTTGCATAAGGAATGGGAAATGGGAAGAAAAAGGCTCCTGGGCTTATTAGGTGATGTTTAGATTTGTATGTAATGATTGATATAAGAGACTGCAATTGAGTCTGAATTCTTTGTATGGCAGTATTACATCATCTCATATTTGATAGAGAGCAGTGGGAATATTTACTATAACTGAAAAAAAAGAAAATGAAAATAGAGAAACAAGATAAAATGTAATGGAAACTTTATTATGGCTTTGTGTAAATTGCAACTTCCATCAAATCCTGGCATATTTGTAAAAATTGTGAAATAAAGATCCAGACACAGTAGAATCAATAACAAAAATTCATCACTGTGCTGTTCAAATCATGAAGCTGCAAGGTGTGTATTTATACACCCATGACAATACAGACATGATAATTTGTGTAAATCAAATAGTTATATTCAGGCATATTTGAGTCAAACATGTCACCTCACATCTTTAATGTCCACTGAGCTGGCTTAGAGTTTTCCCATTAGAGATAATTATTTATAAAACTATGTATGTGTTGAGCACACAATGTGTAAAAATAGATACACTAAGTGGAAACAATTCTGATTTACATTCTGTTCTATAATTTTGGTTTACATTTGCTATGTTCTAAATTGTCAACATATTTTTTTTGTTAATTAATTCAATTGGTCTTGCTTTTGTTTTCTGTTTTGGCTAAACAAAGTCTAAAAAGTTTCCATTGTTGCTGTTGCTGTGTTTCCAAAATATCTGCCGGTATGTCCAATTCACTACATATTTGTCTATTTTCATGTGCTTTCTTTCAGTGTTCAGTCTGCATATCATACAATGTTCTTTCTGGCATCGGATGTCTGGATTTCCTTCCTAGCCTCCTGCTATTGGTTCATGGCATTCTTAACTTGATCACGTTACAAATATAAATATTAAATGTGTATATTGTGCATACCAAATTCATCTTGCAGAAAAGTCTGGGGTAAATATGTTTCAGAAATGTTTACTTTCTTTAACTATCTAATTGATTTCAAAACCATATTTCTTTGGCTTTGTTTGTGCGTATTTGGTGTACATGTTCCATAAATAGTTTTGTAAATGCTCTTCATTAAGTGAGTAGTTACAGCTGCTAATTTTGATCAGATGCTCTTATAGTTGCCAGAAATATAGTTCATAATTTATATTCCATCATTAATCCTCCCTCTTCAATTTACCATTCTTGTTGTTCTAGCTCATAATCTCCTAAGATATCCCCCCCTTATTTGTACTACAATGAAGTGCCTCATGACCTAGACAAGACTGAAGTAGTGAGTCTAAGCAAATGAACCTATGTCTGCACAAACAGATCTTGCTTTACTGCAAAAATTATCCAGTCAGAAAACAAAGCAGTGGAAAATGTAAATACTCATCCCATACCATTTGTGAACCATCTGCAGGCCAACAGTTGCTCACTGAAGAAATCAGTGTATCCTTCAAGAAATCATGTATGAGAGATAAATACTATCTGCTAATACAATTCACATCAGGGTGGATTCAGCAGCAAACAATGAGACAGAACCAGGTAGGAATCTTGCAGGCTGATTTTTAGCTCTTCAAATAGAGCTTAAATTAGATAGAAGTAGTTAGTGTATTCTACACCTAGGACCAGAATTCACATAAACTAAGTGAAAAGTTAAATTAGTCAAACAGTTTGTGGCAACGTTTTCCTGTTCTTCTATATAAGACATAGACACTTGATAAAAAATATTTTTTTACAAGGAAAGATGACATTCAGTTCAGGAAATGAGAATGCTTTGTAGTGTTCTTCTGGTAGTGCTTACTGGAGCATCTGTGTTTTGTATGGTAAGTAATTTATTACCTGTCTGATTTTTAGGGCATCTCAGCAACAAAATGCAGAGATTAAAAAAATCTGGCATTTTAAGCCAACAAACAAATACACAGTTTTTCAGGAACTGAATGTAAACACTTGTAAGGTCACTTTCAACAGAAGATGCATTGATTAGACACAAAAAAGAAAAATATCTTTAAAATATTAATAAGTTTGTAGCTAGCTTTCATAACAAACACTTCAGGTTTTCACTGTTACACGAAACTGCCTGTCTAGAGTAATTTGCTTGGGTTTTGGGGAGAGCATACTGCTGGAATTCATGTTGCTCAGTAGAGCCCTTGTTTTGTTTTCTAAAAGTCAAACAAACTGAAGGAAGTTACTACATATATTAACATTAGAACTTTGTGTAAGTCTAAAACTGTAATGGGCACAGACCTTCTGAGCATCTACAAACCAGAATTCAGATTTCTTCTCTCTATTAAAGCTTATTTAAATTATTCAAAAACACATTGTAAACTTACTTCAACTAGAAAATAGTATTTCTTTCAAAAACTCCATTATGCCACAACTGAAGAAAATAAACATAAATGAACAGGTGAAAAGTCCATGGAAATCAAATAATAAAGATAAAAAATACATTTCCAATACAAAAATATAGCTGCCCTGAGGAGATGTTTCAAGAATAAAAGTTTTTGAAAAACAATTTGAAGAACATTTTGTCGTGAAGAAGGTTGTCAGAATACAAACGTAGTGATAATGCCAGTAGATATGTGCTCTTCTGCCAGCAAAGTGAGATATTTATGGTTTATCACACATAAGGATACTCACCTGTCTGAAAAGAAATTGTTTTTGTTGTTTTGGGGTTTTTTTGTTGTCTTTTTTTAATAATGTCCTCTAGGCAACCTGCGAATGATAATATGTATTGCAATTTTCAATGGCAAGCCTTTGATTTTACTGTTCAAGGGAAGCACTCTAGTTTGATTAAAATGCACAGAACAACCTGAAACAGCACATCCCACCGTCTTGCAAAGCACAGTGTCACTTCTCCTAGAAGAGAAAGTAAATCCTGCAACAGTTTCCTGTGGAAAAGAACAGTTCCCTAAGTGACCACACCATTGCATTAATAAGGCTACTTGCTGCGAGGACTGGACATAACAGGTACAAATCAGGCTGACACAAAGGGAATTATCCAGCATTTCATGGCTGCATGTCCCAGGCACCAATTAAATGAAAGAGATGCAGGAGTGATGCTTGGCCCTCAAGCACTGTGCGAGCTCTTCATTGCTACACTTAGTAAGAGAAAACTCAACACAAAGCACTTCAAGGCATAACAGAAGTAGTGGGTGGGAGAACAGAAGTGATAAAGCTTTCTTCTTCCTTCTTTATCCTGTCTCAAACACTTAGACTTGCTCCTCAGGGCATGCACCTGCTCCTCCTCTGAATTGTACAGGAATAGGCGGGACTTCACCACAGTCAACTGGTGATGTTGCAGAGCAGAGTTAATTTGGGGTAATCCCACACTAACAGGCTTATATGGCCTCTGGGACCCAAGGCAACAGTATTAGTTTTACATGATGTAAAGTGGATCTATCTTTCCTTTCTGGACCTGGAGAATCAGAATGTAAAGCTGGTCTCAAACTTTGACTGAATTAAGTTGACATTAACTTTTGATGACAAACTGGTAAAGAAATTAAGTTCTTATTGTGAACTGGAATTTCTCTTGCATCTATTCAGATTTGTTTGGCAATTTTATTAATGGAAAAACATTGCAGTATTTACCATATCATACACTTCTATTTGATTCAGCAGAACTATAAAACACTAATGTGTAAAAGTATGAATGTTCCTAGATTTGCTCTTCCAAAATCTTAGATGCAGTTTGCCCTGGAAAAGTAAACTAGCGGCATATGAAGCTGCAATATTTCAATAATAACCTAGAAGTGAATGAATAATTGTGATACATTTTACACTTAATTGATTTATTTTGTCTTAAAGCTAAATGTTAAATCATAAACAGGAATTAAAAAAAAAACCAACTTATTCCCACTGAAAACTTGAAATACTATTTTTATTCTTCACTGAGATCCTGCCTCCAGTTACATCATTTTCAAGTCCTGTTATAAAATATTTTCAAAAAAATCATGTTTAAAAAGTGTTTTCTATAGAAATTAATTGTTAAAATACGTCTTAGATGGAATTGTAAAAATCAGTAAAAATTTTTGTCTTATAGTTTATGTTTATATGTTCTATATTGAATTCATGAACTATGCAGAAAGAGTTATTAATTAACATTCCTTTCTTTAACACATGGCTCATGAAGAAGGGATGCACTCCCTGCAAAGTGCTGATAGAGGTGACTAACTGGGGAAACATACCACTTACAAAAATTCAAGTCTTTATTTTAAAATGTTGTATAAAATTTCTGCACAGAGGGAAGGAAGGAAGGAAGGGAACTACAAGTGAATATGGTAAGTGAATATAAATCCAAAGTGAAATCTTGCTACAAAAATATTCTGTTAAAGTACTGGAACAAGTGTTGCTTTTTTAACAATTAAGGCTAAATCTTACTTTCCTTATTCACAAAACCAGTTATAATGGTGTTCATGGGAATTTTACCATTGGGTTCAGTGAAAGCACAGGCAGTGACACTTTGGTTATTCTTAGGAACAATAAGGGCCATTTAACTCCGTACTACTGTAGTCAGTGCCCTCATTGTTAAAGGACTAGTGAGAGGAGAAGGGAAAATCCCGAGAATTCTGTTGCATTAAAAACATATTATCTGAAAAAAAAAATTAACAAAAAGCCATTTGAACCTTTTCTTACCATATGTCAGGAAGATTTGAATGAAGAACCAGCGTTCACAATAATGTCTATATTGATCAGCTTCAATATGTATACATAAAGGAAGCATACACAATCTCTTTGCCTTTAGAAATGTACATTTGCAACTGTCCTTGTACAAAAGGTATTTGATCATTCACACTGTTTGTCTTCAGCAGATTCTTTTGTGCCCAAGCCTGCTGCCATGGAAATCAACAGAAATTAGCCAGTGACTCAAATGGAGACGACATGGGTGTTCACTACACTGTTGGACAGAGTTTTTTTAATTAAATCAAGAATTTGTCTAAGGGTAATCTTAATGATAGCATTTTTACTACATGACTCTGTACCAACATACATATTCTCAAATTATTACTAAAATTTCTGTGAAAGGGGGTGTTTGCATTTTTTATTTTGCTTTTATGTACAATTTTTAATCATTAACAGCGTGGCAACAATTTTGCTAAAATCAACCTAATAAGCCTTACTAGCTAACAATAGTCTGCCAATAAATGCTGAAGAGTTTAAAATGGATAGAACTTGGTTTATAAGCTGCTCATTGTATATTTTGTGAGTTGCATCCTTTGAATTGATACCCATGCCCTAGCGTATAAAAAGGACAGCAAATGGCACATTTATTCAAGTAATGTAGAGCTTTTTCTGCACTTTTAACATTTGGGTGTCCTCTTGATGACTTCGGCCTTTCTAAGACTAACAAGTGATTTTAGGATTTATAGTTGAGAAACAGCATGGTTGCTTCTGCTGTCAGTCTTTATTAATTTCCCTAATAATAGGAGGTGTAATAAAAAACATAGATTTATAACTGTACATTTAAATTATTCTTCCTGAAGGTTTGTATATCAGGAGAGGTGATCACGGCTCCTTTCTGATTTGGAACTTTTTCCTTCAGCCCCAGACACTACCAAGTTATTCAGTAAGCAGACAGCTTTCCTCTTTTCATCAGTGATTCATGAAAGAGTTGACGGTGTGTTAAGGCCATCTGAGCTTCAGTCTAACAATCTGATTTGTTGGCTTGGTAGATTTACTGCACCTCGATTTTCTTGATAAATTCCATGTGAAATCCAATACCAGCTGCCCTGACAACATCTTTATCTACATGAATAAATTCATACTGGCCCAGATGCAAAGACAAAAGGACTTATATAAACCTGAGAATTTTGTAATGAAAACTCAAAATTTTCAGAGGTTTCACATGCAGAATTTTTAAATCCACAGATAAACTGTAGTTAAATTCAGAATTGATATTTTGCTTTTGGACAGTCTTACACAAAGATCTTAAATAATTGTATCTTGTTAGCATGTGTTACATACAAGAAGAAATGCATAGTCCTTGCTTATTATACATAACTACTGTGACTGTAATTGGAAAAGACTGAAAAGAGATAATTTAATTATAAACTATTGGGAAAAAAAAAGCCAAGCATAGACTTGGATTATAAAACAGGTACAAAATAAATGTCATGTAGAAACTAGCTTGATTTCCTGGGATGAACAGTATATTAGAGTGTTGCCCTAAAAAATGTTGTCACTTTTGCAGCTAGTTCCTAAATTGTTACGCAAATTTAAAAAGTGAATCTCCTGTTTATTTACTGCACTCCAGTTGAATATCATAATTGCATATATACTTTAGAGTAACTTCAAATCTTCAAGATATTTTTGCCCATACAATCTTGCCTATGTGTTTCATATTTATGATTTTAACAAATTGTGGCCACCAGTGCCTCATGATGTAAACTGTACATATACTGTGTTTTCCTAGCCAAGAACTTACACAGCCCAATTTCAATTTCTTCTCCATTTAACTGGGAATATAGAAACCATTTTCTGATTTACTTCAAATGTGCATTTCTGAGGAAATTGCAGGATATAGTGGGATTTCACTTGGAAAAAACAACATAAGCTTACTGCAAAATCAATCAATAAATAAATCTAGAAGTAGCTACCACTCCTAGCAATTAGTGGAAGTCATTTACTGTTTGGATGAGTGTATTAAGAGAAGGGTCCACCTGTAGAACACAAACCATGGGACAAAATTTTGTAGACCTATTAATGATAGTCAGAAGTGACAGAAGTAACAAGCTGAACTGACTGAATAAATCTGCTAAATGTATTTCAATGATATCTGGAGAAATCTTTGAATGGAGCATACCCATTCCAAGAGTTCTGCTGCTTTTTAACATAAGGCAGAGAGTGGAATGTCACTCTCTTGCTCATTTCATGAACAGCATCACAGTGATGGTGAGACAAATGGTCTGTTTCTTTCCAGTTTGATATAAACATTGCAGACAGCCTTGAAGAGGATGCAGGTTTATACTGGGAAGATTGGTGCATAACAGCATGTTTTAACATTTTGAGGCCAACCTTCATTACGATGGGTTTCCTTGAATGTTTAAGTTTAATGATAAGCTGCTCTGGAATTCTTGTAAAGAAAATGCCTCAGAGCTCTTGAATTGAAAAAGACTTTTGAAGAGAAGATACTGTGCATAGCAATTTTTAATAACCTATGCCTCTCAGGATGTCTGATGCTTACTAATCTTTCTGATAATCAGGAATTAATTTCAAGGGCTTAAGGGAAAAAGCAACAAGAAACATAACTGTTGTATAACTACTAAATCTCAGAAGGATTTTACTCTTTTTCTTAGAGTACACTGAAATACAACATTGACAGAGACAACAATCAGGGATAAGCAAATTCAAAGAAACCAACTAATTCAGCAGTTGCCTGGAGATACAGAATACAGACTCAATTTGAGTTGGTTATTTCAGATGGCGAGGGAACTGCAGCTGGATTCCCAGAGAATTAGACCATGTTCCCATATGTCAGGAAGTACGGGAATTTTGGAAATTGTTAAATTTGAATGGATTTCAGAAACTGAGGGAGGTAAAGTCACAGTTTAAGGGTCAGGAGGCCAGTTTAAATGTCTGAGCAACTACACCTCAGTTCTAATTTGGTTACAAATACTGAAAGATTTTCATGGCCCACAGCCTGGCATGGATTCTACTCCTTTCAGAGCACCAGCACATATTTCAGGAAGAAGGAGGACATTTATCAGTGATAAGATGCACAGGACAAAGAAATTTAAAGATGTAACAAAGATTGGGTATTCAGTTACTTTCCACAGAAAAGGAAGTCTGAAGCACCACACTGCAACTGTGAGCTTGACTACTTCACACATAAGCAGGGAGATTTTCATGGTGCTGGTCCTATCTTACCACTTGCCCTTAGTAGCAAGGACCTCTGACAGTATAATAAAGACCATTTAATTCTGACCCCCCTGCCACAGGCAGGGACACCTGTAAGACGCCATGTCTCGAGCTATGAGCCAACCAAGGGAGTTTAAAAATATATAAAGCTCTGAAAGTTCACCCGCTGAATTATTAGAAGAGCCCTTGGTTCCTTTAACACCTTAAGGGAGAGCACAAAGGAGAAGACGCGGCCCACATTTTCTCAGGAGCTTCTTTACAGATAAACTTCAGAAAAAACACAAATAGTTGGCCAAAGTTTAAAGGGTAACATACAACCAACCAAAACAAAGCATTCCACAAAGCATTGACTTAGCACATGCTAACACATACAACTCAGCAAAACCCAACCCATCTAGTATCCAGCTACCCAAAAGATTAAGAAAGGATATGAGAAGAAGAAAAAGAAGAAAAGAAAGAAAGACAAAAGGAAAGATAAAGCTACTGTTCCTAGCCCATGTAGGTCCAGCTACAGGAGACTAGAAAATGGTGGGTTCACACCGGTGGTGAGCACACGTCTCTGGTTTGACCCGCTCTGGCCACCCCTCCCAGGCGGGACTCGCTGCCCACCTGCCACGCTGGGGCTGCGGGGTAGGGAGGGGGCTCTTGCTGTGCCAGCCAGACAGGGACTGGGTCAGGGGCCCTGGGCTGTGCTACAGGCTGTGCTCCCAGGCTGCCTGTGACTGATGGCTGCCCTGGGGCTGTCCCGTGAGTCTTGCACAGGCTGGGATGTGGGACAAGGCATGACCTCACCTCTGTGAAACTCGACCTGTCCCTCCCCTGCTCCCACACACACACCTGAGTTGCTCTGAGCCAATACAGTAACCCAGTGTCTCACATCACCTTCCAGAAGACCAGGTTACTCAGAGCCCCATTCAGCCTGATCTTGAACTCTCTTGGGATAGGGAGTCCACAACTTCTCTGGGCAACATGTTCCAGTGCCTCACCATTTCTTCCTAATATCTCATCTAAACTTACCCCTTCTTCAGCTTAAGACCATTCCCCCCGTCCTTCTCCCCAGGGTTCATCTCATTCCATTCTCTGCCCAGACTGTGTTAGTGCTGGGGATTGCCACAAACTAGGCAGAGGACTTGCACATGCCCTTGCTGAACTTCATGAGGGGTGCACAGGGCCACCTCTCAAGCCTGTCCAGGTGCCTTTGGATGGCATCCCTTCCCTCCAGTGTATTGACTGCCCCACACAGCTTGATGGCATCTGCACACTTGCTGAGGGTGCACTCGATCCCACTGTCACTGACAAAGTGCCAGCTCCAATGGCAACCCTGAGGAACACCACTAGACATGCAGAATTAAAGTTTGTTGTCAAAAAAGCAGGTTTAGAGGTCTTAGGGCTACCACGTCTTCTTGGATATTAAGGTTGCACACACACTTTGCATATAATCTTGTTACTACATATAAGAACAGGTTTCAGCCCTGAACAAAAGAAATAAACCACTCCAAATCTGCTATAGAATGCAAAGCTCTGTCATAAACAGAATGAGGCAAACACCGGACGGGAAGCAGGTATATCCTCTGTTCCTTAGGCAGTATACCAAGATTGATAGCAGCACGTCAGACTGAAAGAAAATGGAGATTCTTTCTTATCAAAAGACTTAATCATATTTAGGATACAGTTCACATTATGAAAGAACTTCTGGCAATAACCATGAAGAAAAATGGTTTTATTCATCTTGATTACTGTCAGGGATTTTTCCATTGTGTAAACAATAACTCATAGGTATTCAGGCATCCAAAGCTTTGAAACAGCCTTGAGAGCAGACAGCAACTGACTGCTTGAATGCAAACTCATCATATAAACCTCTTGGTAGTTATTATTCTAAGAAGCACATTGCCTCTGTCTTTGCCGGCATAGACTACAAAGTGCATGAAAAGTACTAAAAGAGCCTGAGGAGTTGCTGGGGGTGGGGGAAGAGAAATGCAAATTTATTCAGACCTTTTTGAATCAGCAGAAAAGCATTTGTGCTAATCCTAGAGATGTGCTTGTTTTTCTAAACTGTTGCGAATATCCTCTGAGGATAGTAATAAAAATTTAACTTTGAATTTATCTAGCATTACAGACATATCACACAAAATTATCAATAGTCTTTATAACACCATTTGCAATTTTGACTGTGTTTAGATAAAACCAGACGGGGCTTGCTGAAATGAATATTTTTGGGCCACAATAGGGTACTTTTTAGGCCTTTGGTTTCAGTGAGAAACTGTGCTTTCTTCGTTTGGACATCATATATGCACATTTTTTTGTATTTGGTCTGAAAAACAGAAGAATCAATTCATTCAGAAAAAAGGCAATTTCTTCCCCAAGTACATTTTTCCAACAGCATATAAGCAGGGATGGCAACACTCTAAGCCTTCACTAACAATTAATCACCATGTCTTAGCAGAACAGAATGTAATAAACCCTATTTTTTAAAGATTTTTTTTCATCTTTTTTCTTTTTAACATCATGTACTTTAGACTGCCTTTTTATATCAGATATTACTGGTTTTTTCCTTCCAGAGGACTAGAGGATTTTCTTTCTTTTGATTCCTCTCCCGGGAAAAGAATTCAGCAGCTCGTTAGTCTCCTCGGTACTCTCTATATAACAACAGGTGGCATATATGGAAGGCCTCATTTTTCTCCTCTTAGCTCTGCTCTGAGGATGCTGGGAGCACCTGCAACATCTATTAATTTCCTTGGATATTGAAGGTGTTCAGCAGCTCTAAGGATTGAATGTACTGGACCAAATAAATGTGAGAAGCTCATACTGGAACCATGGAGCTGATAAGGACTGGGAGTTCCAAAATAGATAGCAGTCAATTTATACATACACACAGACACGAAGTATTTCTTCCAAGTCAATGAAGATATGACTTGTTAGGAAAATACGTTACTTCTTTTTCTTTTTCACAAACTCTCATTATGTTTTGCAAACTGCAACAGAGTAAGATTCATTTCTACTCACATCTCAGTCTCAGTCTGATTCCCATGACTCTTACTGTTCCTACACAATTAATATAAAAGTATTTTATGGTATTCTCATCTTCCAGGAATATTATCCCCTTTTGTTCTTTAATGCTGTATCTTATTATTTAGTTGTTGTATTTTTTTCTATGCACTAGTAGTTAATTATATTCTATATATGCTGGAAGATTCTAATAAAAGCATTAGGACTTAGAATAGAAACTTTTCTCTTTTAATTGATGGAAAATCTGCAAATTTAATTAGGCAACCCATTGAGATAAACACATCAACAAATAAATTCCACACTCATGAATGGAGCACAGCCAACAAAAAAACTGCCTAGGAAGTTTCACTTCACCTGGGTACCAAAGTATTTATACCCAACAGATTTGGGCTAGATAACAGCTTTCCAATACAACCCAAGGATTACAGAGTGAACCCCAGCAGGGCAGCTGATTCTTTAGCACTGGGAAATCTCCCACTGGATTAGAGCACACATATTTTTTCTTTCAGAGTCACAGGCAAAAAAGTGCATGCCAGAAAAATGCCTAAAGAAAGAAAGGCTAAATACAAAACTGTCCTTTGCAGGTAGTCACTCTCTAGGCTCTTCTACACTGCTCTATAAATGAGCTGGTCCTGATGACCTGAAGAACAGGAAGTACAAAGATTCTATTTAGTCTACAAGCCTCTTGTTCATAGTGCAGGTTATTTTTCTGTTTATACTCTGCAGCATCTGAATCCAGAAAAGAAAAAAGGTGAGCCTTGTCTGAGACTGCTGATACCAGCCACTGGTAAAAACTGAGAAGGTATAATCTTGAGATTAGAAATATCAAGAGAAGGAGTATGGATACATAAGCATAGCACCTTAAAAAGAAGAAACATAAAAATTATTTTAAATAGCAATCACATAGTATGGTTCATAACTTTTAGAATAAAGTCAAATGTTCAGCATTCTTTAATAACTGACATAAGGAAGTCATCATATTTATAAAGGAGATATTTATTTCTGAAAATTCAAAGAGGCATTGTAGTTTTTTCTTTTGCAGCTGAAAAGCAAAGAGTGTACTTGAGGAATCAATTAAAAATAACAGAATAAAAGGGAGGAAATAACAGTATCAGTTCAGAATTCTCAACCTCTCTGCAATTTGCTTCCACTTAACATGACTGTTTCTTCAGAGCAATAACTGCATAGCATCTGGGGGATTTCACAGGATCAAATAACTTCACAAGTCCAGACCAGGCAATGTTTTCCTGTAAAATGATATATGATTAAAGTACATAAAAATGTGTTTGACTTAAAAGCTAAGATATGTTAATAGGTCCACATTTTGAAATACAAAATTGAAAATAAAAATAATTATCATTAATGCAAAGTGGGAAAACCACTTGTCTAACAAGAAAACCAGGGAAAGTTTGTTGTGAAAAAACAAAGATATGCACAACAGGATGTATTTTAAAGTAATTGAATTATTTCTGGCACTATTAAATTATTGCTTCCCACTCCCCCTTCATCAATAAAAATTTGGGTTTTGGTTGAACTACAGCAAAGAAATTAAGGATCAAGTTATAGTCATTTTAGGCAGTACATTCTACTACTGCGGCTAATTAACTGACTTCTCAAATTAATCAGGCCAGCTGGATCTGGTCATCATGTTGCATATGGCTTTTATAATTTGTATTTTTCTTCCTAAACACATTTTCTGAATCACTCAGTACAAGATTAAATTAATGCATATATTCCATTCAGAAAAATGGATAGTGCTAAATGCAGCAAGTTTGATCTCCCATCTTGGAAATCATATAGATCTCTATGCAATTTTTAACTGGTTGGCATTTGGGAAAATACATCATTATTTAAATATTTCAAATTACCTCTCTGTAAAAATACCAGTTAGAACAAAAGCATACATTTACTACAACTCAGTAGTTGTCAGAGAATAAAGTGAGTTTTCACTTTTCATAAAATGGAGCTGTTCAAATGTAAAGTTTATGGTGGAAAAACACAGCTATTCATATGAATGAGTTTTGACCACAGCCCAGAGCAGAAGTTGGAAGATGCTACCATTTTCTCCTAACAAATTATTATTTGTGTGAAAAATGTTTATTGATTTAGGAAAAAGTATTACCACTGCTTCTGAGTTAATCAGGCCAAGTTCCAAATTAGTGTTAGAAGAAACAGTGTAATAAATCATCATGAAGTAAATGTAGCATTTGCTTGTTATATCCCAGGTCTATACTTGTAAAATGCATCCAGGCTCTATGTTAGTCAAATATACCTCGGTTGACCCATACAGTTGGAAAAAGTGCACCCTCTCATCATTGATCTTAATTAAGAAACAGTAAAACAAAATCATAAGCATTTTGGATCTAATTCAACATTTCTTGAATTATATATCCTAAAGCGTATTAATTGGAAGTTCTAACATGAACAGCACAGTGTTTGTTTTGCATTTCCAATATTCTTTTTAATTAATAAATATCTCAATATGTTGTGCAAAATGAGATTTGCTGCATACTTAAATAATTTATTTTTTTACTGCCTATTGACTAGTAATTACCATACAATTAAAAGAACATAAACTTTATTGTTGCTGCTTTATTGAAAATAAAAACATCTGCTGGGCATATGTTTATACTGAATGAAATGAATGCTTATACTTTTGCAAATATGATGAGAATAATAATTCTGCAACAGAGACTTTTGGTCTGCACAGTAATAAATTGACTGAAATAGCTCCATTTCACTGATGTAGCCTTTAGGTATCATAAAATATAATGCAAACATACCTGCTCCTTGAGGTAACAAAGACGATCCAGAAGTATCAAAACCTCTATGCAAGGAGCCAAAACAACCTTCAACTGAAAGAAAGATTAGATATTATAATCCTCTTGGGAAAGACAGGCAACACACTTCCAAATGGCTACACTTCCCCAGAACAATTCCAGGAAGGTCAACTTCTTTTAGGGGTTCTGTTGTACAAATGTCACTTTGCTAATTTTCCCTATGGGATGGACATCTTCAAAACAGACTACATTAAAGACAAAAACGCATGGAATGCCCTAAAGTCAGAGAACTATGTTATTTAACTGTTTTTCAGACATTGTCCAACAAGAAAATGATACTATATGTAGCTGAATAATTTTAAAGAAGGAAATAATGAATTTTAATAAAAAGAATTTTTATGAAATAACTGCATGGAGACCAGTCTAGGTTTAAAAGGAGACTGACATTTCATTTTCCAGTGTAATAGTCCCTCTTGAAAAAGAATCTTCCATGTGTTCACTTTATTATTTTACTTACACCTAATATAGTTTTGGAATAGGATATGTTCCAAAGTTTGGAAGGGTGGGCTGCTTTGTTTTTTGATATTGCATTCCACTGTAAGACAGTCCACCTCCACATAAAACTTAACAGGACTTTCTTCTAGACTAACACATATAAACAAGGTAATAGTATTAATCCTATAACTTTTACCATATTAAATGCTTCAAGCTCATTCATTCTGTGTTTGTATTTTTCATAGTAATCCATTATACAGCTGTCTGGGAGCTGGAAGAGATTTAAAAAAAAAGATATCAAAGTTATTCTCACTATTTTTGAGAGAACTTTACAATAAAATATTTTTTCCTAATTGAAAGTCACATTACAAAATGAAATCCGTGTTTTGTTTTTGAAATTAGTACTTTTCCTGAGGTTTACAATAACTTTCCAATAGCAGTTTCTCAGTTCTAATTTACAATAACTATTCTTCAGACAGCATTTTGCACTGACACGAAATACTGAGATACATTCATTATTCAGAAAGTTCCAGCCATTCTTAAATGAGAATTACACAGTGAAGTGGAGATAACATTTTCATTTCCTTTCCCATATATCTTATCCCCTTCTCAACAGCAGTATATCTATTCTTTCATGGCTGTGGAATGAGCTAGACCACAACTTAGGAGAAAAGTAACGACACTGACAGACGTGTAGATGTGGCTCTGAGGGACATGGCTTAGTGATGGACTTGGCAGTGCTGAGTTAATGGTTGAAATTGCTGTTCTTAAAAGTAGTTTCCAACCCAAAATGATTCTATGACTATATGACAAAAGACTATGAAACTGAAGCATTTCATATATTTTTGCACACTTTTATTAGAAGAATCATCTGAGAGCATGTGGCTAGTCCAGCTGCAAAAAAGTAAAATCTTTGCCTAAAATAGGAAAACAAACTAGGGAACATTTAAAAAAATTATAAGTTTTCAAATCAGGTGTGTATTATGAACTTAATCTAAGACAGCCAAGAAGTGACTGAAGGGACTTCAGAACTATTAGTCATTGTCACTGAGAAGTTCTTACAGGGGGTATGTCAGGGAGTATGTCTTTTATTATAGAACAGATAGTTCAAATTCAATGCACTGAAAAAGTGGAACAAATAAAGAATTTAAAACCACTAAAAGATAAGCAGATGAATTCGCCAAGAACAAATGACAAGTTGGTCTGCTTCACTTATAAGGATGGTAAAAAGCATTCACAACAGAGCAAAACAACTGACTCTCATATATTTTGATTTCAGAAAGAATTTGACAACTTTTCACATCATAATTTTACAAGCAAATTAAAGAAAGAACTTTTAGATTGAAGTATTCTGAAGTGAGTGAAAAGTGAATGACCATCACCAGACAATAGTTACTAATGAGTCTTTGAACAACTGAAAGACCTGCTGACTGGAAGTACATTATTGAATGCAGTATTTTCATTAAGAACGCAGACAACAGAATAGAAACCATATTAATTAGGTCTGTTAATGTGCAACAGGAAGGCATTACCAGAACTTAAAATAATTTCAGAAATTGGAGCATTGCTTAGAAAAGAAGTTTGAAATGCTGTACAGAAAAGCAGAAGGGACTAGGCTCAGACAGAAATATTCAGCTATTCAGAATGGGGAACTCCAAATGACAGTCTGGGAGATATAGCAGATCATAAGCTGAGTGAGAGTCACAGTTGTGCTACTGCAAAAAACCAGCAATCACCATTCTGTGGCACATATGGGAGAGCAGCCTGCAAAGTGCAGGAAGTAATCCTTCAACTCTGGCAGTAGAAAAGCTCTAGCTGGAATACTGCACCATTTTTGGGCATAAGATTTCAAAGAAAGAAATGAACTGTCTGAAAAAGCCCTGAGAGAGAAAAGTGATCAGAGATCTAGAAAACACGACCTATGAAGAAAGACTCAGAGAACTGAAACTGACCAGGCTAAATTGGACAAAATTGAGAGTGGGCATAATAAAAGTGTTTACAAGGCTATCACCAAGAAGCAAAGAACAGTTTGTTCATTGTGTCTACAGAGGACAGGGCTTGTATTGCAGCAAAAAAAAGGTCAGCCAAAAACTTGAAGAAACTTTTTTTCTTAGAGGTTAATTAAGGACTGGCAAGGTTGTCACTCTCCATTATAGGAAGCTTTCAGAAGATCTGACAAATATATTTCAGGAACAATGCAAAATTCTAACTCTGCCTTAAAACAAGAGGGGTTAGAAAAACTTCTGTAGTATTTCAGTCATATTCTTTTTAATTTAGAAAGTACTTTTTCCCAAGTGCAGATGCAAGGTTGAGAAGCTGATCTGGCAGTACTAATGTGAACTAATAGGATTTTTTTTTTATCTTATTGCTATTTTATTTTCTGTAAAGCTGTACAAATATTTTAGAGGTTCTTTTTTTTCCTCTTCCCCTCTAAAGAGTCAAACCAACTAAAATATATCAATCATGAAATAAACAAAATAGTTTATTTAACCTCTGTTCTATATGCTTTTCATTTCAGCTGATTATTAATAGGGTTTTAGTATAATGGATTTTTGAAATTACAGGCTATTTGCAATTGAAATACAAAGATCTATATTTGGAAAAATGTGATCATGACACCTTTCTGCTTTTCAAGATGAACCATTCAAAGTAAAAGAAAACAAGCTCTGAAATGTTTGGCAAATAGAAAGTGGGTCAAAAATGTCTCCTGGACATCCCACACTAAAGTATGTGTTTTTCCATTCCTTCCTTACTTATTACACATTCTGACTGAATGCATCGTGCTGTCATGGATAGATTAGGTACTATTCCAGAATGTGTCTCAGAGAAAAGTTTGGTGAAGTGGAAAAGAGAAAAAGTGTCCACCAAAAAGCATTAATAGAGAAGGGCATGAAAAATATAACTGGTAGTTAACTACGTGGTCAATATCTTAGAAGAAGACTAAAACCAGATAACACTGTGTGCTGATTTAAAAGTAAACTGGTTGGAGAAATGAATCCAACTCAAGAAAGATTACAAGTCAGAGTTACAATTTACTAAAAAGATTACAATAAATACAGTGATAGAGAGAAAAACTGGTTTTTAACCCACAAAAACAGATATATAACCCAGCACCCTGGGACACAAACAGGATGGTGCTCATTAGCCCCTGTGCTGAGCACCATATGGTCCCCCGGAATGCAAAGTAAAAGAAAAGGAAATCTGTTGGTGAGTATGATGGTCACAGTTCTGTCTAAGTAATGACTGCAGTCTTGTCCAGAGTGCCAGTCATAGTCCTGTCAAAATTCTGGTCCTCCTCTAGATCCAACTAGTGGTATCAGAAGTCCTGAAACCTGAAGATTATATATGCTCAGGTTCAGGTGGGAATGCCCAGTACCTCCCCAAGGGTGGGAAGTTTCACAATGGGTAATTTAACTCTGTGAGTCATGGGATAGTTTGGGAACCTTTGAGGATCTAGGTCATTGCAGCTGCCTATTGTGCCAGACCCTAATAGCCTCTTAGCAGACATGACCCCCCAGACTGGGTGTGACAGTGCTAATGCCTCTCCCAAGGTAAGTTATCATGGCTGGGTCACTGGTATGAAGACAAAGAAACACTCTCCTGCCTCACAGGCTTCTTTAACACCCAGCTTGTAACCTGGGGTGTCAGGTGTGCCCTGGGCAACTGATGCAAACAATCCGTTATTAACAATCCATCAGAAATGACATAGAGAGTGTAGAATGCACAGTTTTGGTTATACGCACATAGTGCTAACCCACTTCTGGCCCCTCTAACTAGGACACTCTGGCTTTGGCTGAAATTGCAACAGCTTGCCACCTGCCTTTGGTTCCTAAAAGGTACTCAATGCAACTTTCAGTTAACCTTCTAAGGGGAAGTAGGAGTAGATTACTGTTTGCATTTTCAGGAGAATTTTACTTCTATATGCAAAGCAATCCCCATTCAGCCACTAACATTGTCCAGGCAACTGTTTTCTGGGTTGCCACGCATTTGCGTATTCAAAAAAAAATTTCCCAATATATGCATGAACTTTTTTCTTACATTATGATGTTGATAGTATGAACATGACAGAACTTAGACACATCTACCATGTACTTGTCTTAAGACTGATTCTGGACTCAAAGATTTAGCTCATGTTACTGACACTCAAGTAACCTTCACTTCATACATAATAGTTTCATCAGTATTTCTTCCCTGATGTATCTACAATGTGTCCATGTGTTCATCAGGTTGTGAACCAAAGCACCTCTTTGGACAGTGATGGTGGTGCAAGCTTTCTTTTAAACCAATTTCTTTGTGGATTGATGTGGTCACTCAAACAGCTGAAACAACCAAGAGGACCTAGCAAGGTCTCTGCTGACCTAGTTATAACTATACCATACACGGGAGGTGGCACTAAAACCATACCATAGCACTGACTCATCTACTGTGAACACTACAAGACTGTCAAGAGAGCCCTGAGAACACGTGAGATACCAAGTGCCTGAGCACATCCAGCTTGAACTTCAGCCCCCTAGATGAGCTGATTGAGCACAGGCTGAAAAGAAAACATTCAGGCACGGTGTTTGGGACAACTAGTGATACCACACAATATTTATTCAGAGAGCATTTTTTCAGAGCTCTGTCTTTCCCTAAACTGAGTATTTTGACTGAATGAGTCTCTTTTACTGTCAAATGCTGTGCATGCCCTACAGAGGAGAGACACTGTAAGGATGTTACTCCACAGTGCATTTAGATTTCTGCCTCAAAGGGACTGTTTTCCCTTGCACTGACTGCACAATTTTGTTTCCTCTCTCTTCTTGTACCAGCATCATCAGGAACACTGAGTACATGAAAGCAGTAAGGCAATCCTTTTAGCAGAGCAGCATCTTAGATTAGTTCAAAATATGTGGGAGACCATATAGCAAATTTTACAATTTTTCCATGACTGAGGTAGTTAAAAATAATGTAATGTAATATAGTATAAAATAATGTAAACCAGATAAGGAAATTACTGAGAGACTTAAGTTTATTTAGAACTTTGTTTAAAATGCATTTCAAATGAATGCAATCTATATTATTTATAATTATACCTGAGATACAAGTCACATCTCTTAAGATTCCTTGTCAGACTAAAATGTTACATTACCATAACTGGGATACTATTTTGTCTGTTTGAAAAACTCTTGTACTTCAGAACAGCGTTATGTGCATACACCTTATAGGCTGTATACAAGTGTTACCTGAGCCTTCATTTAGTATTTCCCTAGCTAACAAAGGAACTAGAAAGTCTGTGTGCTGAAATTCCTTCCATCCAAGAAAACAGTGGAAAGAGTCAACTCTTCAACTGTAAATGCATTAAGTGTGTAAATCTATGTAGTACCTTCACTTTGTGATTGTTTAGTGTCAGGTAATTGCTGCTTTAGGATTCAGAGGAAAGGGGAGAGCATTGTTTTGGCTTTGGCTCCATGGCTGAACACAATAAAAAGCATCAAAATTACAAATATTCTTAAGAAAGACCAACTCGTTTCAGGTATTCACTGTCATTTGAAGTTATCCACACTGAAGCTGGTACAGGGTACACATTAAGATCATAAGAAATCTCAAGCTAAAAGTACCTCTTTCTCAATTTCTGCAAAAATCCTTTTTAGTTCCCAGTATAGCTGTGTATATTCAGGTTAGTTCATGTCTTATTGGACTGGAGTGGCCTCACCTTGAATATTGTGTACAGTTTTGGGTACCACAATATAAGGAAGATATTAAGCTATTAGAGAGTGTACAGAGGAGGGCAAAGAAGATGGTGAAGGGCCTTGAGGGGAAGCCATGTGAAGAGCGGCTGAGGTCATTTGGCGTGTTCAGCCTGAAGAGGAGGAGACTGAGGGGAGAGCTCATTGCAGTTACAACTTCCTTGGGAGGGGAAGAGGAGGGACAGGCACTGATCTCTTCTCTGTGGTGATCAGTGACAACACTTGAGGGAATGGCCTGAAGTTGTGTCAGGAAGGTTTAGGTTAGACATTAAAAAGAGGTTCTTCACCCAGAGGATGGTTGGGCACTGGAACAGGCTCCACAGGGAGGTGGTCACAGCACCAAGACTGACAGAGTTCAAGAAGTGTTTGGATGATACTGTCAGGCACATGGTGTGACTCTTGGGGATGTTCCTGAGCAGGGCTAAGGGTTGGACCCGATGATCCTCGTAGGTCCCTTCCAACTCTGCATATTCTGTTATTCTTTGATACCCCTCTACCTTCCAGTCAGCCATGGCAGACGGACCTTAGGACTGTAAACGGTGGGGCCAGTTCTGTGCACGCTGTGCCTCACCTAAAAAATCCACTGCGCAGGCTGAAAGGGCACACCCAAGTGGGGAGAGCCCTTCCCAAATCTCTGTTCACGAAGTCTGGCCATACATACATACCTTCCAGTACTTTTATTATCATACAGAAATGAAGTTCTTTTTAATTTTCTGATAAATCTAGTAAAGACTGGAGACTTGCAGTTTCCTGACTTCTGTATTTTACAAAATATTTTTGCACATGTAGAACAGCGGCTCATATGGAAACAATTTTTTTTTCATAGTTCTCTGGTCGTATTACACAGTGTCACTAAGTTTTAGCTGCTTTTTTAACAGAACTAATTAAGTTCATGTATTAAGACAGTGATTACCTATTTTTTTTGTATGTGAATGACAAGGACATTTTGGAGTACTCTGGAAATATGTTTCCTATATGCTTACTCCCACCTTATATTCTTCCAAAGGCATCAGTTTTTGGCCACTGCCAGAGATAAAATAGACTTTTGGTCTATGCAGTACAGCTGCTCTTTTGTTAATTTCTAAATAAAGCTAAAAAATAAATTCTGCATAAATTTCTCTTTGATTTTTGTTGTCTTTGAGAGCAAATGTTTAGGCTTCATCACATTTTTAGCTATGTAAGTATTTTTTCTGAAGAGAGGATTTTAATACATTCTCCAGTATTGTGTAGATATAGTGCTGACTCCACCATGAAAACTTCAGGGTCAGAACCACTGTTGAGGGAGCAGTTACAACTTTCCTCTCAGTAGTATCAAAATAGTACTGCTTTTTGCTGCTGCAGATTTCAACATAGCTGGGAAATAAAAAATAATATTGTTTACATCAGCATAAAATCCAAACCTCAGTATGCAGCCAGCTGCACATAAAATGAGGAGAAATATAAGCAAAAGGGAGCATTTGCTTGAATCAGGTCTTTAGCAACCATACAAACATGCAGTTTGAAATAGTGTTGACAGACATCTTTCTCCCAGGGCAACTTGCATTTGTCCAGGCTCTTTCAAGCAAAAGGTAGCATGTCTAAAATCAGACCCCTTGACACAAAGTTTCTATGCTTACTGGTTTTAAGGAAAACAGTAAATAAATCAGCCGAGTTTAGTCAATAACTTTGCAAACTGATTATTACACAAAAAATCCATTATTGCTTTTGGGTGACTTTACACACACTGAGTAAGACATCATTTTACTTTCAGCTGGGGCGAATGAATGATGTTGATGCCTATTCATACAGAAAAGCAAAGAGGTAACCACATTTGCAAACAGAATTAAATAGAATCCTTTTAAAATACCGCAAATTTCAGGCATAAGTCTTCTTTTTAATGCTGTAAGCATGACTCCAATGTCATTTGAATTTACTTGCTTATTTAGTTTTGCCTTTTTCTCATAATTCATGCTTTGATGTGTCTGGCAAATTTTAAGTGATTTGACGTTTTGACTACAAATTTTAAACACCACTTTACCAAAGACTACAAAAACATTTACCTTAAATATTTTACATACTTGCCACTCCTACTTTTTCTTTGATTGCACTGAATTTGTTAACAATCTGTCTAGTACTCTCTAGTGTATCCATTGCACAGCTTGTTCTCCTAGCATGGTTGTGATCTTTACACAGTAATATTCCATGCCTAATGTTATGTTGCCATCTGTTGACCAACTGAACAGTTGTAGTACTAAGACAAGACACTCAAGAACATAAATAAAATCACCAAAAGATCTTGTAAGTTTAAATCTCAATTTTGAATTTACTTCTTTTTCTCTATCTAGGAAAGTTATTTTAATATTTCTTCTTAACATTTACTAATTCAAACAAAAAAAGAGACATTAGGCCTTCAAAGGTCTTCAGAGGCAGCTTAAGAACACTGTCTAAAGGCTAAACTAAACTGCAAATACATTGGAAACTAAATTGTAAGAGAAACATACTGCACAGGCTGAAATGCTTATCTTACATATTTCTATGTCACATGTTTCCGTTTCAAAAGGTGTCCAATAGGATCAAGATAATATTGCCAAAAAAAAAAAAGAAAATCAAAAGGCTTTGAAGTATCTACCATGCGATTCAGTATTCATAATTTTTTGGATAGCTTTTAGTTTAAACTTAAATACAGAGAAAAAAGCAAGACGCTGGTATAGGATAGTATCTCAGCTGGATTTAGAAGGATGCATGAGTTACTTTGACTTGGATGCATCAGCACAGGCAAGAAGTTCTTCATGCCTTCTTCACTCAGCATCTGAAAAGTATACTTACCTTTAAATAACAAAATGTGAAAAATAGAGTGTTACATTTTCAGCCTCAAAGGAGATTTGTAGGATTAACTTCAGAAATAACAGAAAGCCTTAAAAAAATTCTGATGATGACCACCATGTAGAAAAAAGGATTGGTATTATATAAAGTCATTCAAGTAATTTTAAACCAGAATCTTTTAAAGAATTTAAACATGGAAATCTGTTTCCAAAAAACCCCATGAAAACACCCCAGCTTTCATTTGTTTTTTTTTTAATACCTACAAACCAGCATGGACTTGATATATTAATATGAATAAAAATGATTATGCTTTATATTCATATGGCAATAAATAAAGTAAATCAACTCAGTGGCTTAAACATTTCATTGTGGTGCTGACTTCAAGAACTTACAGGGATATAAGAATTTCATATAGTCTGTATTTAGTGACTCACCTTTGAATCATCCAGTTCCAGCTTTTTCAGGGACCTTCTAACATAATCTATGAAGGAAGATGATTTGGAGAAAGTTTTTCCAACATGTCGATCACTGAAAATACAGCATTGAGATGTAGGTTTTTATACATCCAACAACAGAAATTCAGGTATTTTTAACTTTATTTTTAATTTGAGAGAAATAAATCAGCTGGATGGTTACTACTGCCAAGTTAGTAACAAGTGGCCTTTTTCCTCCTTCCACTTAAAATGATCCAGCTAATACTTCAAGTAATTTCTGCACACAGCAACTGTATAATTGTATTATGGTTATAGTAAGGTTATTATTTTACCTATAAATTTGAGAGCTAGTTGAAGGTTGTTTTTAATTTCTTCATTAGTATTTTTATTTCCGTATATGAATGACAAAATTCTTATTTCTGCTGACAGATATTTCCTTCTATACTTCTGTAATTTATTATAATGCTGCTGTAATTTATTTACCATCAACCGCTGGATTGAGCAAATGCCACTTTTGCTTTTTACCTTGTGATCTTATCCCTGTAATTTTTATTTCATTAAACGATGCCAGCATTTTCTTCTGCTTGCAACTCAATAGCCTGCTTTTGTTGTCAGCCCAAAATGTGGGGTTTTTCCGAAAACATTAAAATAATGCCCAAAAACTTAAAAAAAAGGAAGAATCCAAACAGGTCACTCATGTTTGTTCTTTTCTGTGTGTTTAAGTATCTTGGAGAAACAACATGCAAAGTTTTTGTAAGTCTGAATTAATTTTCTTGACTGTGTCCTAACATAATTCCTCTTTCACCTTTACAATGTAGGAGTTAAACTTTCAAATACAGAATTTTCAGCTGAAATACATGAAATACACTCCTCCTGACTCTCCCAGTACAATACTGAATAGAAACACCTTAGTTTAAAACCTTTCTCCTTCTTTATTCATAGTACAACCCTACCTCCTTACCTAAAAACCAGAGCTAACATCTACTGAGGTCAATAGAAAGATTCTTCAGTGGCAGTTCTAATGCTGTTTAGCTGTCAATGACACTCACTCACTGAGAGTCATTTCTATTGTCATGTTTAATACTGAGATGCACTTAAACTTTTGGGCTGATGCAGTCTGAAAATCAGTAAATGATTATGCTGTTATGTCATTCTTAGCAAGATGGGCATCTGCCTCCTAAAAGAAGCTACTGGAAAAGAGATGTTTTGTGGATCTGTCTGGGATAGAGGTAACTTCACAGCAGCCCGTACAGTGCTGTGCTTTGGATTTGTGATTCAAACAGCGCTAGTAACACCTCAGTGTTTCAGCTACTGCTAAAGAGAGAATGCACAGAATCAATGCCTTCTCTGTTTCTCCCTCTGGCTCTCAGTGAGTAGAATGAAGGTGCACAAGAAGTGCAGGGGAAACACAGCCAGGACAGCTGAATGGAATGGACTATAGGGATATTCCAAGCCATACAACATCATGCTCAGAAATAAAACTAGAGGTGGGGGAGGTCTTTCCAAGGGAGGTCTTTTCATTTCAAAAGTATAATCTTAATTACTTCCTCCAAATTATACTTCCTTTAACAAATGAAAAATCTATCTCACAATTTTTCTTTTCTTTACAATTTAGCAGCCATGACTCTTTGTGAGATATTTTATGTAATTTTAAAATAAAGAAGCATTTCTTCTTTCAGAAATGTGACCTGAAGGGTAAGCTATCTGACTTTACATCTAGCATAAGTTTTGGGAATATCAGCATTAGCATTTATTTTAGATCTGGAGTATATTGCTGAAGTGAATTTTCTGTTTTCCCCCCTGTCATGCCTTAGTTCAAGCTGTGGAATAGCATCAGAGGTCAAAAAATGGGTTATTTTCAAACTAAATTAAACTGGAAGGTGTGCTTCTGGACATACTCCAGCTGTTAACAGGCACACATCCTCCAGAATTAGATAAAATCTAATCCAACTACAACCACAAGAAAGAGTATAATGCAGATGCCAGGTTCTCAGCAGCAGCTCCTCAGATCCCTTTCTACAAGAAGGCAATACTTGCCACAGTAGGCACAGGCACAGTAGCTCTTTACTGCCATCATGGCCATTGAGCTTTCAGCAGTTTTCCTCAGGACAAATGGAAATGTTTTTTCCTTCTGCAGTATTAAAACTGCCAGGACCTCTGCATGACCGAGTAGCCCAGGATTGCATTGACTTTTTAAGTGAGTTTGCTGAGTGTTCTCTGGTGAAGGAATGTTTTACCCATGTACCCAATAACAAAGAGAACCTACTTCAGCTACAGGTAAGGGAAAGGCAATACACTTGTAATGCATATTTAGGATGAGCAAATCTTTCCTGCATTTTAACACTAATGTGTAATACAAAATACTTTCTCTACAGAATAGAGGTGGAAGAGAATCAGATATTTGGTTGGTATTCTGTGAATTCAGAGATTCCTACCTTTTGGTAACACCATAAATTTCTTCTATAATAACCTGAAGAACAGCTCGGTAAAACAATGATTCTGTAGGCAGCTGTGAAAAATTACAACAGCAAAGATTTAAAATTGGCACTGAAATTAAGATTAGAGTAACAAAACCAGCACTGGCTTCCTTAACAACTTATTATGTTCTTTATAATCAGTCATAACAGATTTAAGAGCAAAATTTGCTAATGTTCTTGCATCCAGTCAAAATTATATTTTTGTATCAGATTCTAACATAACCATAACTGCAAGGAAAAAAAAACAACCCCAAACTCTGAAGATCAAAGGTTCATGGAGGAAAAAAGAACAGAGAAAAGCATAATGATCATGAACCAAATTCTAATATGCAAAATAAATAACAATTTACCCAAGCTGTTTTGAAGACAAAAGGAATAATTCCCTAGCTGAATCATCATACACTGTGGTTTGAACCATCCAGAAAATACTATGCTAAAAAAAGAATATACTGAAAATTTCATATCTGTGCACGATGCTCTATTTGCACAAAAATAGTTAATGATTCTCAACTAAAAATTCGCAGGAAAAAAACTACTGGGATGAGTGGGCTTACATATGGAAAGAAGTCTCTCAGCCTTGCCTTTTAAATACTTGCACAGTTGGTGTCCACCATCCCCTAAAGGATAAGTTGCATAACAATAATTCAAAATATTCACCGGGAAAAAATATACAAGGATTAAAAATGAGAATGATGATGTTTCTAACAGGTTCAAGCTTTTGTCATAACAATGTCTATTTTTACATTAGTTTAGTGAGTGATCCAAACCAGGGATATCAGAAGGACATTTGCACTGAATTTATGTATTAGCCGAAAGATAGTGAAGAAAGTTAGAAAGAGTAATTTAATGCCTTAAATTTTAAGCTGTGCTTTTTTCCCTCAGACTCTTAATTGTCAAAAGAAAACAGATTCACCAAGTACAACCACAGCAATAAAAATGTGACTTCACGATGACATCTGCTATCTATGAGGATTTGACATAGTCTGTTAGATTCCAGATATGCAGAAGTTCAATAAAAGGCCATGGATTAAGAACATTCAAAGGGAGAAAACACATTTTAACTTACAATGGCTAAAATAAACAATATTACTTACCATTTGGCCAACTGCAACTCGCTCCAAAGCCTTTAAGAGTCAAGGAATTAAATTGCTGATATGTTTATTCTTTATCATAACATTTTATAAACACATTGTATAATAGTCAGAGGAGATGACATTTTAAAAGATTAATGGTGTGACATAAAACAAGCTTGCACACTTTAAAGTGTTAATACCTTTAGGTACTCATAATCAGCTACTCCTGTTATTTTGGTTTATTTATAGGAGAAGTAATGACATCCAACTGTGTGGAACTAGAGACATGCAAAATTTGTTTGTTTTTCTTTGTATTGTATAAGAATTTCAGAGTATTACTTTCAGTAAAAACATGACAAAGAAATGCATTTTTCTTGGGTCTATTCCTACTGAAATACAAATAATTCACTTTGCATATTTGACTATTTAAAAGTAAATACTGGCTCAATGTACAGTATTAGTTTTAATCCCAAGAACTCATATAAATTGAACTGCTGTAAATAAAGTTAAATCAAATAAAACTTCAGAGAGACTGCACTTTAAAATAGTGTGCACTATTTTTCACTAGATTCTGCATACTCTAAATGCTGATGTAGGTGTTAAGACTACTTGCTTTTTATGATCCATAGTGACAAAGAATGACAAATAACTAGAAACATGGAATATCCTTTCACAGTTGAAAAGGTACTGTGCCTATAAAAATTTAAACAAGTTTTAAAGATGGTAGTAAAATGAAGACAAAAAAGTAAAAAGTAAAAAATAGAAAGTGAGTGTGTAGTGGCACTGTGCTGGCTCTCTTGTACCACATAGAAGGCAAGGAAAATCTTAGCCATGAAAAATGCATATACAAAATCACAAACTTGACAGTAGAAGTGTCTAGTGACACTAGAGAACTCTTTTGCCTTTTGGGAATGTTTAAACAGAAAAAGTTTCTAACTGACAAATTTCTGTGATTTCTGAGAAATCTAAAATAGATATACACGGCATGATGAGTACTGTCTTCCTACCATTGTTGAAAAACAGCCCAAACTTTTTCCAAAAGAAAGGGAATAGGAAAGGAAATAGCTAATGTGTCAGCTAAGGAAGGATTGGTATTGTAAGACACAAGAAAAAGAGAAAAGGCAAATCCCTTCAGAAAACACTTTTTTGTGATAAATTTTACAGCAACATCTTTAAAATGAACAATTCTTTTCTTTTACTTTCCAATGGTAACACATTTAAACCTTATGAATACTAAATAACTGTCCTCCTATACTTCCTCCTGATAGCATTTAATTTTCATGGTAGTACAAGTTTATGTATTCCAAACACATTAACCTACACTCAGTCTTTAGTCTACACTGTTCTCTGTAACAGAGGTACTGAGCTAGCAGCAGAGGCCAACCATAACCTGATGCAATTCACTAGGATACCAGAAATCAAAAATTAATAGAAGGAAGGAATAGTGGTCTTCTAACGCAAACAGTGGTTGAAATTTTCAGCACCTATCTGTTTTTTCAAATTAAAAACCAGCTCATCAACCTACCTTGATGAGGCTCGGAAGTACTTCCTCTCTTGGTGCAATGTTAAAAAAACCCCACTGTTTCCAGATTCTTAAGCCTCATGGATTTTAGAGCTCTTCTAGTTTTTGGAATGGGCAAGTTTGTTCAGGTTTCAAATAGTCCGAACATTCACTATTATGAATCATGAAGGCATTGGGGGAGTTCCTGATTGCAATCCTTCTACAATTACCTTGTTTCCCCCTAAGTCCTTGGCCAGGAACCATTACTCTGAGGGGTTACCTTGTTTAGGTTTCAGCAAAGGTTTGGCCTTTCTGTACGCTCTTAAAATACACTTCTGTCACTACTCATTTTTTTCATGCTGTTAGCTGGAAGGTCAATACTATTTTTTTTGGATATAATTTATCAAGCTTACAACATTAATGTTGTTATTCTGTATAGTCTTGGATTAAAGTCATGGCTTTAGGATTAGAAGCCAAAAACAACGAATCGTATAACATCTGGACAAAGCTCTCAGTAGGAAAAACAAGAGAAGGGGAATCATACCAAGCATGCTGACATTCTAGCATTGCGACCACAGCACCAGCCTTTGTCCTTCAAGTACTGAGACATGGGAAATCCCCACACTTTGTCACAGCGTTCTGCAAAATGAAGAAAAAACCAAAAGGCAGAGCCTTGCCGCATACTTACAGAATACACAATGGATTGGGCAAGATGAGCAGTAGTTAATGGAAGCATAAACACTTAACTGTTCTCATCCAGTACTAAAACCTGTGGTGGTGCTATAAAAAACATGTTTTCCCTGTAACAGATGTTTTGGGTTTATGCTGAATTTCTGATAATTTTCTGTTTTCCAAAACAATTTTAAGTGAATGTCCTTTACAAAAATCCACTGAAAAAAACAAAAGGACAAGAGAAAAGCTTCCAAATCCTCATGCTACCTCATGCTATGCCATGAGTCACAAGATGTAGGCCAGGCAGTCATTCCATGAAGCAGGACTTCAGTACTACTTCTCATTGTGTTCTAATTCTATCATAAACAACTTTTAAATATCACACAGAACAATGTGTATTTGTTTATTCCAGTTCTGAAAGACCGGTTCTGCTGCGAGGCAGAATATTTGTTTTCCAGAAAAGAGCAGCTGCAAAGGCTCTCGCTGTTTCTCCAAACATCAAGAAGCATTTGCATCATAATCTGTGCTCAGTTTGTTTCAGTATCATTTATATTTTGAATAACAACACAATTCTTCATGTTTAACACTAATGCAAATGTGGGAAAACTAAACTACAGAGATTACTTTCTAGATGTTCTTAATACCAAATTTTTAATGTAGACAAACTCGAAATGTTTAGAGTTTTCATTAGCACATTTGTCAGCTGATTTTTTAGAATGTTGAATAAGAATTACTACTTTCTTAAAAAAAACACAAACTGGCTGGGATCCTGGCTTTTGAGCACAGGAAGATGACTGGGGCATATTTAAGAATAAATCAAGTAATGGGGTTAAAAAGAGGACAGCAGAAACACAACTTCAAATTTAACAACAGTATGAGATACATATATCTAAGCAGAATTCATTTAATAAATTTAAGCAAAGAAAAAGAGAAAAAACTATGAAGAACCCTCCCCACCACAGCCCTTGGTTTTCTAGCAGTAGTGCCCAGTTTCAGTTGGTCTCTGGAAAGTAACAGCAAGCAGGTAATCTTCTTCAGGCAACCTCACCCTTTGGTCTCCTTTTAGCCCTGAGAAATGTCAGAGGCCATAGGGGGTGAATATTGATTTAAGGGCCATGATTTAAGAATAGGATTTTAATTTCAAATGATTAGCAGAAGGAGAAAGAAAATTCTTTAGAAATAAAGATGAAATTTTACAAAACTGCTTGCATTTGGTTTTAGCACTAGGAATGTACTAAGAACTTGTAAATACCTCATGACAAGCTCTAAAACATTAATTAACTTTAAGTCTAATTATGGAGCACATTAATTATATGGGTATTTCTACTGCAGAGATGGCAATAGGAACTTATTAAATACATTTTTTCAAAGACAATAATGACTGCCATGGTTCCCATTTTATGATTCACACTAATAAGTCGTTCTATTACATATGTTAAAATATTTAAAAATAAAAATTTGCAAACTGAGTTAGAAAGATGAAATCATTGATCTTTTCAAGAAAATCTCTTCTAATTTACATCCTGTCTTCTAGGCAAATTAATCATCCATGCAAGTTAAAGTTCCTACCCTGTCAGCTACAATCCCAGTATCAGTGCACTATACTCATGCATAGTACTGGGGAATTTATGACACCTTTGAAAAAAATATTTAGGCAAAGCACTGTCTTCATGTAAATTAGTGAAACTCTAAAGTAGCAGAAAAAGAGAGGGAAACCGATGCTTTAAGTTAGAAAGAATTTCTTGTGTATATCCAAAGTTGACCACACAACTACAATAGTGCCTTAAGTCCTATTTATATTTTCATATCCAGTCCCCTCTCAAACACACTGATAAAAATTGTAGGATTAATATATCAATATAAAGTTCATGTATATCTAAGTACTACATTTTTAAAAGCTGAAAATTCTCTTAATGCCTACAATTATTTTCAGATATACTTAATATTATATAGCTCACTAAATACCTTATTGTGCTTCTATCTGACAACATAACAGCTGCCTAAACTGTATAAATGTCCAAACATACTCAAGAAACATTTTAAGTACCAGTATTCCATGGAAAATTTCACAGTAAACCGTGCCAGTGTTCAACAGCACATGAAGCAATCATGTTATAATACAGTACAGGGCAAACAATCAGGCAGAATTTGTTCCATGAACTGTTAACAAAAAGGGGAATTTCAGGCAATCATTTGATGAGCTGGACTGACACTATGCTGGGGTATAATCTTAGAATGTACTAGTTAAATTGATATAAATTTACCTCTAAGCTAATTTCTAAAAAAGACTAAATCACACATTTAATAAAATGAGATGACGCAAATATTGCAATTATAAATCAGCAATTTTCTATTGATGTTTCTTCTTTTTTAGTAGTTACAGAAAACCATATATTTTAGTAGAAGTAAGATAAAGGTATAATTCTGTACGTTCACAAATGATTACAAGGA
The DNA here is from genome assembly GCF_047495875.1 of Pithys albifrons albifrons. Lineage (NCBI taxonomy): Eukaryota > Metazoa > Chordata > Aves > Passeriformes > Thamnophilidae > Pithys > Pithys albifrons. The sequence continues at coordinate 60,413,321 of NC_092460.1, forward strand.
AATCCAAGAGAATGGGACAAACTTCTACAATAGCTTTAATACCAGGCCATCCATAGATTTTCATCTCTAAGAGTAATACTACAATTTCTAGTGTGTTAACACTTAAACTCTACTTCGCAAAGCTTTACAGTAAAATATGGTTTTTAAAACACAGCAGACCAACAAGTTTTACTGTTACTAGAAAAAGAAGCTTGATTTGAGTTCCATGGGGGGACCCAGATCAGAAAGGTGTGGAGGCAGCAATGTTGGTTCAGTGTTGTGCTTCCCTTGGTGTGCCTTTTCCAGCCTTGGTGTCCTAAGAGGCTTTTTGACTCTCTAAATCCCAGCCCTAAACCTCATGTCTGCTTTTGGCTGAGGATATAATTCAAAGGATTAAAAAGTCATTTTTTCTTCTGAGATTTGTCAGCGGAAATTAATCTCTCCTCAAAGTTGTTCAAATACATCCTACTTTGTCTCTTTGTATATATGGTAAAATTTCATAAAAGTAGTACTAAAACACAAATAACCTTTTCCAGGTCCTCCATAGCATCTATCTTCCATGACATCGTAGATTTGCAGTCTACTTCTGTTATTCTGTTATCTGTAGATAAACTACTTAACTACCTTTTTCCTGCATGGGAAAGACTAACTCTTCCTCGGTCATGTAATTCACAGTTCCCTGAGTTTGTATTAAAAAAAAAAATCCATGACTAAGCAGGATTTTTATACGGGAAATAGGGTCAGTGGGGAAGAAAAATGTTCTTTCCTTACAGGAAATAGAATCAGTTGTCATCAAAGTAATTTTAAAAACCCAGACCTAGTGAATGCTTTATTTACTGTGTATTATTAAAACTTTGGCATTCTCAATTCTAATCTTTTACTCTGTACACCCAGATAAAATATAAATGCAAAATGGTTTCAGGTTTTAATATATTCCTCCTACATTTATTAATGAAAAACACCTTAACAACTTCAATAGGTAATACTTTCATTGAACATCTGTAAAATTCATCTAGTTCATATTTTTTCAAGTTACATATTTTTTTCAGGATCAATTTTTATAGGAAACATCTGGAGTTTAGTCATTAGCTGTGTCACAAATTCATGGGAATGTGCCGTACACAGCAATATCTAAAGATGCCTTGGGAAGACAATGAAGCTTTTTGATCTTTTGCTTGGAAGTGTTTTCTTGTGTTGCCATGGTATCAGTGATAACTATTTTAAGACATTGGCTGTGGAATATCTTTGAAAATATACATAGGCAACACATAAATCATCTGTAGTCTAATACTCTGAAACAGTGAGAAATCTTTTATATTTCAGTGGAATGGAGTGATATGAAGCTGTTCTGTTTGCATAAGGAATCCCTTAAAAAATTCAGTATCAAAGTTTTTGTCCTCTGAATCCACCTTACTCAAGGCCTTTTAAGGTTTCACAAATATGATAAAAGTTTGTGTGTGAATTTTGACTACCCTTTGCAACCCTTTTGGTTCCCTTAATCATATTCACTAGCTTTTAATACTCAAAGTTTATCCTGTAAAAACTTTGTTGACTTCTTCTAGAGTGCAGTATTGAGAAACTACCCTCCGCAGCTTTCACAGGGCTTCAGGACTCCTCTGCCCAGCAGTGATGTGACTTTGGTAATCCTTACAAAAGCTGGAGTTCACAATTTGTAGTACTCAAGCCAATCTCAAAAACAGCTTCTATCAGACAGCTCTCGCTGACAGTACCCATACAATTACACCTATGTCTTATTTCAAATTGCCAAATACTTATAAATAATAACTAGTCAGATCATTGTTTATCCCATCAATTGTTATAGTCTAATCACATCCTGTGGTTATTCTCCTGATCTTTACTGTTTTAATCCTAAAAATCATTAGCAAACTGATTTTTTTCAGAAAAACTGCCATAATGGCTCACTATGTATTAGGTTTATGTAAAAAGTCTCTAATAAATAGTAAAATCCTTACTACTCTGATGCAATTGACTATCCAATGCAGTAACAGGGAAGAAAAACCCCAAAGGAATCAATTATACTAATGGCTACATATATTTTATCCATGGAAGAATCTCTGTATAAACAGACAATTCTCCTTAGAGAGAGCTGAAGTAAAACTACTTAGAATTGTTCAGAGATGTCACAATATTCCTTATTAACTGAAACTGAGAATTTGGTACTGCTTATAACAGCAGTGAAATTTAAAGACAGTGTTCAAAGCCATTGGCTCCAACTTTTTTAAATTGAGTTGAAATTCAGCATTACACAGCACCTCTTGGTTGTTGACGGTAGTAATAAATCAAAGCAAAAGCTTTCATGATATTAAGACTTCAATGAGGATTTCCAGCATAATCGGAAACATGGTCCCATTATAAAAATATCCAGATTAATTTACCTTATTTATACACATAGAAGGACACTATGCACTGATTGCATTATCCAAGACAGTGACTGCTGGCACTACTTTAATCAGAAATACTCCCAAAGTGCTCACACCAAGTCCAATGGCAAACTGAATCAGGCAATCTTGCAATATCTTTACTATTTTTAGAATATATGAGAAATGTAATGCATTATTCCCTGTAGTCAGCTCAGAGACAAAAAAACCCTCCAAACTTGTGATAACCAAGATGATTCAGTAGCTCACCAAGAATAACACAGTAACACTTTCTGGATATTTTGTCAACTCACCACCTCAGACTTACAAACATTATGTTAGGCATCAAAATAGGTAAATTTTCTTCCTATGAATATCAGTTAATTCCAGGTAATATAAAGTGAAAAATCAAATCAAACCAGACTGATCTTGGTATTAAATCTTAACTGCTGAACTACACCCTGTCCAGCCATCTCAGGTTATGGCAGCCAACAGTCCACAGCAGCTCTTTTGTGAGCTGGTTCATCTGTTTCAACCACAGATTGAAGAGAACAATGATCTGAGTTCACAGTAAAGAAACAGCAAAGATGGAAAATGTGCTATTTGGGGAAAAGAGCTTTGAGGTGGACTTGCCACAACCTTGACTTTAAGGGTGTGCACCTCAAGAAAATAAAAAAGCTTTTAAAGAGGGCAAAAAATAATACAAAATAGCACAGTGACACTTTTAAAACAGATTTTTTTAAAACTTTGAAGCCACTAAGTCAATTTAAAATAACTATAAAATGCTTTATAACAGAACTTCCCACTGTGTCCTTACAGAGAAACCCCTGCATACTGGACTGATTTCAAACAAGTGATTTCCTGTGTTGCAGCAAATTCTGCCCAATCCTCTTTGCTTCTTAGGAACATCTTCTATCTAGCACTGCATCCTAATACTCAAACTACTCTCTCTGTGTACCACTTCTGCAGATCTCTAGAATCACTGATTGATGCCTAGATCTTCCAGTAGCTTCCCTGAGCATAGTGTCAGAGCCTGGACAAGTGAAGGACTATCTACAGCAGAGATCATATTGGCTGAAGGACCACAAAAGCAAACCAGAAATACGCAAGTGCATGTGACCAAAGAGGATGCATTTCCAGATGAGACCACACTCAGTATCTGACAGGTCACGCCCATTAAAGGGAAGTTTCTGATTATGGGAAAAAGGCAAACACCATCCCCCGCTATAGTCTGACCTGAATAAGTTCAGTAAGTCTCAGTAAGCTTACAGAGCAAATCTTCTTGGAAACCATGCCAAGGCCAATAAAGACCAAGATGAGAATAGCTGGCAGGAATTTACAAAGGACTGACAAACTAATGCTTGCTGTGATGCAGTGACTGGTTCAATAAACTAGCAAATGGCACAGTCATAGTTTACCTTGATTTTAGCAAGTCTTTCCACAAGGTGTCCTTAGTTTCAAAATGGACAAAATGGAAAGATATGACTCAGATAGGTGGACTCTAAGGTAGGCAGAAAATTGATGGTACTTCAAAGCTTCATAGTGAAGCCTAGCAGGGGTTAAGTGATGTGATTATTTTCCCTTTTCAGCACTTGTGAGAGTGAGACTATCTAAGGTGCTTCTTTGGGCTCTCCAGCCCACCACACTGACTGAAATGAATTTATTTGTAGCAAGAGGACTGGAGGGCTGCAGAGAAGGTTGAGGAGGGATCTAACTGCTGTTTTTGACTACCTAAAGGAAAGGAAACAGAAAAGATTTAGCAAGACTTTTCTTGGTGGTGAAAAATGAAAAAGACAATAGATAATGCACAAGAGCTGCAAATTCTGAATAGATATAAGGAAAAGAACCTCATGGTGAGGGAAAACATTGAAATGGCCTGCTGAATCACTGCCCCTGGAGATATTCAAAACATGAATGGACAAGGCCCTGAACAACGTAATCTAAGTTGGCTATGCCTTGCACCATGATCTGACCCAGATGACCTCCAGAAGCCATTTGCTAGTTAAATGCTATGATTTGGTCCATTGTGGAAGTGGCAGCAAAATTCAACTTGCATCAGACAGCTGCATGAGGAATTAGTTTACTGCTTGTAGAAGTGTAGAATTGTTGGATCCATACCATCTGATTAGTTAAGAGTCCTCTAGCATCCTCTAGAATGCTTTGTCAGTTTGAAATCCATGCATAGGAAGAGTAGATACAAGATAATGGTCTGAACTCTCTCATTTTCACTTGGAAGAAATCTTAGACACTGTCGGTCCTTGTGCTCTTAGCTCTCCCCTGCCCATTTATGAACCAGCCATACAGTACAGGACTTAGTAAAGGAATACAACAGCATTACAGATTTCAGAATATGCACCCTCATAGTAACAGTACAAAACAAAAAAAAATCTATTTTTTCAGCACCACTGGCACAATGTGTTGTTTCCCAAGAAAAGAATATTGTAATTTTCTTTTATTCTGCCCAAATTTCTATCCTTCAAGCTGAGAAAAAGCAAACAGCTATAAATTTCAACATGCAGTTTGGCTTCATTTCCATTCTGCTATGAAACTACAGTATCACATTATTAGCATGCATGCATATCAGTTTGTTTGAACTTACAACAGGTTATCACATCTGATTTTTTGGTGGTGTTGGACTAACAATAATTTAGCACAGCCTTATGCACTAGTCTGGAAAAAGTAATCCTACAAGAACAGGAAGCCATGTCCTCTTTGCAATAATAATATGAAACAACTGACTTTTCAGACACTCAGACTTAATGACAAGCACCTGGAAAGTTCTTAATTTCTTAAAACTCTGATGTAAAAGGAATTGTATGTTTTTTAACTAATTGCATTTCTATGACTTAGGGATTTTGACTACATTTTTTTTCTTTGTTTTCAGAGGGAGCTGAAGTATTGTGAAAGAACTGAGACTAATATACTGCAAAAACATTTATGATTGTTGCAGAGCAAATAAAAAATAATATGAAAATATTATCAAAGTAAGCAAGAGCTAGCCCATGTCATGGTCAGTTTGGAACTGTGCTTTAGCTGCCTGAGCAGCTAACTGTTAAAGAGCAACAGCTGGGTTTCACCCGCCTTTCTGTCTGTGAAGTTCCCTGAAAGAGCTGATATAAACTTTGTCAATCCACCCCTGTCTCAGATTTGATTGATATGATGATCAGGTTCTAGGGCTTCAGCAGTTGGTCATTTAGACAGCTCAGCTATGTATCACTTGTTTCAGGAAAGCCAGCTGCTTAGATGTTTTTTGTTATTCAGAATTTCATGTAAAAGTATTTAGAGTAAAAATACCAACTTTCTTTCAAAAATGAAAAATTTCCACATTTGAAGGAAAATTTGCTATGGTGTGGATCCCAAAATAATTTTCAGGTTGTATCCCCAAGAAAAACGGTTATGTATGTAGTTCCATGATGGTCTAAACTGGCAATAACCCAGATCACAGCATCCAGATGAATGCTTTTTGAGTATTACCTTACATTACAAGAACTTAATTCTGCTCATAGTTTTATATGTACAACTCAACATAATAGGATGTTGCGTGTAGACAGTCAAGGACAAAGTCTGGTACAAAATATTTTGAAAGGATGGAAACACACTGGACTAAAAAAGCCTCCACATTTATAAGTGAAGTGATGAAATAAAACCAGCTGTATTCATAACCACATAAAAACATTATGCATTAATGTCCCTAATCTTAGTAAGGAATATTGGCATAACAGAAAAGCTACAGGGCATCCGGGAGTGAATGTCCCACACAGTGTTATTAAAACCAGGTCTAAAAGAGCCACTAGAAAGGAACAAATAAAAGGAGGTTATTAATTAACAGGCATAATACGCTCAATACGCAAACTTACAGCCACAAGTTAATCTCAGAAGAATTACCTTCTTGGTTTTCAAACTGTTCTGACAACAGATGGTAGCAGCAGCCCACACTGCAAACAGCTTTGATTTCAGGCTTGGCAGTAAAAATTCGTAATGTATTTGCGGCCAGATCTCCACATGTGTGTAGACCCACCATCACACAGTTCTAAAAAGAAAAACAAAAAAAGAAGACAATAATAAAGCATCTCCATCATCAACTGAAAGAGCGTGAATAACAATGAACTCCAAAACTCAAATATACTGCAAACTGTTAGTGAGCTGTAGGGCAGAAATATACAACTCTACAAAGACTTACTGTTCTGTCCTAGAATTTTCCAATGCTAATAAAAGGTCTTCAGTGCTAGGAAAACACAGTGAAAGCCAGTCATGTGGCAGCAGAAGTTCAAGACTATGAATAACAGCTGCATGGAAGGGAAGGAACATCTATGTGTTGACTGGACACAGTCTTTCCTACCTTTCTGTTCTTGTTATTAGTACCACTGCTACTTTTTTTCCTTACTTAAGACTTACTGTTGTAAATCTGGCTGGACTTATCTGTGGAATTTCTGCACCTTTAAGTTGCTGAAATCAAAACCACTTCCTAAATACAGACAGAAGGTGAAGAGCAGGCTTTGTTATTTCCAAAACTGTAGTACTGACAGTTTCACAGTATGCCTGCACCTATTCAACAACAAATAGGCATTTTGTTCCATAGCACAAAGGAAGAACATCAGGCTCAGATGCTCTGTTCTTCTGTCCATTCTATTTCCTGCTTTTCCTTTCCTGCTATTTCTCTTATCACTCCATTTCTCCATCAAAATTTTCCCTCTTCTCACCATTCATAACATGGTATTTCCCTTCTGGCAATATTAGTTGGAATCTACACGGTAAACATGATGTTGCTTTGAATTTCAGCCATATTTATTAATCACGGAATCAAAGAATCATGGAATGGTTTGGGTTGGAAGGGACCTTAAGGATCATCTGGTTTCAACCCCCCCTGCCATAGGGAGGGACACATTCCAGTGGACCAGGTTACACAAAGCCCCATCCTACCTGGCCTTGAACACTTCAAGGGATGGAGCATCCCCAGCTTCTTTAAGCAACCTGTTCCAGTGGCTCACCAGCCTCATAGTGAAGAATTTCTTCCTAATATCTAATGCAAATCTATCCTCCCTCATCTTAAAGCCATTTCCCCTTGTCCTATCACTTCATGCCCTTGTAAAAATTCCCTCTCCAGCCTTCTTGTAGGCCCCCTTTAGGTTCTGGAAAGTCCTATAAGGTCACCCCAGAGCCTTCTCTTCTCCAGGTTATTAACATGAAATTAGCCCAGGGTCACTCAGTTGGGTTACCTTTCCATAATCATTCTAATTTTATCTGATTTTCTCATCTGATCTTACCCATCTGTATTACCTAGTACATGCATGTGCAAAACAGTAAAACATCCTCTACTCTTTCACTTTTTCTGACAGGTTTTTTTTTAATATATAAGGAAAGGCAGTGATACAGGATTTCTTCTACCTTTTACATCACAGAAATTACATCCTAAGAGGATACAAAATCCAGCTGTGCAAATGTAAAGGCATATGATTCATCAACAAACCCTGCTGCTTAGGGTGTCTTTTGCAGACAGACATGAGCTTACTCCACACATTCTCAGATACTCACTCAGTAGCATTTATTTGCTCAAGTTATAGGACCATCAGCACAAATCTACGGTCTTGATTCAGAGATGAATTATGCCTTGGAATACAATAGTTCGGTTACTACTGCACATAGGCATGTCCTTGTCATTCCATAAAAGAATGCATCTAACTCAATATACATTTCTTCAGGCACAGCGAGCACACAGTTTCTTGACTTGTGTCACTGTCTTTGGGCAGCTGAGCTTGGGCTTATTTGTGTAGACACAAACCCTGCCACTTAGTAAATTACTCAATTAACTTAAATTACACTCAAAAGTCAAAATAAAAACACTATTTACAAACTATTCATCTTGAATATTATACTATAAATTCTCCTATGTCTTCCCAGTTTGATTGAAATTACAAAAATCTGTAACTTAAAAATCAGAAATCTCAGGAAAATTGAAACTCCAGGGCTTAATATATTCATCTACCTGGTAAATATAACTCCTTCCCTAATACTTATATTTTATCTATAATGACAGCTGCAAAATAACTGAATGTGCTACTATGTATGCTGTTAAATTTGACAGCTGATTATTATCTACCTCATAAATTCTAAAAGCTGCTTCAAAATAGTCCCAACACATATATTAAAATAGAAAAACAATATGTGTCTGCTAGACATACTTCTGTTACCTGGCTGAAAACCACTATGGTGCCAGAATATTCATTCATACCACAGACAGCACTTTATGTACACTCAGCAAACATTATGTAAATATGAAAATGGCAATAAAAAGACAATGGACAATCTAAATAGAGTAAATATTTATAGTCAAATAACCTCCAGATCTGTTATGATGTCACTGAGTTCTGTTTCTGCAGTGATGCAAGAGGTCAAGGCAAAATAGAGGTTCGATTCACTTGACTTTCTTTCTTTACTCTTGAGAGATATCATTTTTCTTTGCACTTTTTCCTCTTCACAGAGTTCCCCCCAGTTACACTGAGATGAAGAAAAAACTTCTACAGCATCCTGAGGCAGAACATTTAGAATAGCAAGAACCTCTTCAGAAAGTTTGCTTTCATGAGATTGTGTCTGAGCCACCAAATCGGCTTCGGTTTCTGTTCTGGTGTTGGATGTAGCCATTTCTGTGAAACCACAAGAAGGAACTAAATCTTGCATAATCACTTGGTCCTGACTTTGAAGACTGTTGGTATTATTTAAGAGCTCTTCACTGATTGCTTTACATTTAATTTCACTTTCCACTGGCCTGTCATCTGCTTTTTCTGAACTTTGGCTTTTGAGATTTGCTCTTCCTCGACTCTGATATGCTCTCCAGTGTTTCTTCAATTTTCTGTTCCTTTCATGAGCACCACTTGTGTTGGAGTCTGAGGAGTCAATTCCATAAACTTTTAAGTTATATTGCATGGACAAAAATGAACTCAGGTAGCCTTTTCCAGAACCAATATCAATAACCTAGATAATTGAGGGGCAAAAAAAAAAAGACAAGAAAATTTGCTTTATTAATAAGCAACAAGGCACACTTCATAAGCAAAACAATTTCCTAAAAAATTAGGCATGGATTGAATAGGTACATTACCAGCATCATCTGTCTCAAGACACTTAGTTCTTTTGCTTTGTTGTTCCACCTTCTGACTTTAAAACACAGAATTAACTCTTAACTGATTTGCTCTATTAAAAAGACACTGCAATGCTTATCTGATGCACATCCTGACTTTTCTGGGAAAGACCTTCAGTATATTTTTTGACAGAAAACTTCCTTCTGCTAAAGAAAATAACCACAAACCACCGGGAACTCCACCTGCCTTTGCTAAGCTTGGTCAAGATACAGAGATAGCAAATAAACTGCTCACAGTATTCAGTTTTAGGCACCTCATTCCAACACTGAGGAGCCCACTACCACTAGGTATCCAGGACAAAAGCGTCTTCAGATTCAGTGCCTAATTTAATCAGATGTGACCAAAAGACAGGTGATATTGATATCCCCTTTTATGTCAGAATACTTATTTATACTTCTTTCCCACTTTGTGAAAACAATTCATACAGCTTTTTTAATGTAAGGCTGCTTTTGTAATAAAACAAAAGGCTCATGTGTCACATTTACTTTCTACTGCCTGTTCTGGAGAAAGGAGTGATAACTGACAGTTTAGTTCATTTCACAGCTCATACCAGTGCTAGTTCAGTGACTGATCTAACAGAGAAAGGAAAATCCCACATAGAGTATTACCAGAAATGATAGTAAGCTGAGAACTTTCAGTACATCATCACAGCTTTACATAATATACATTTTAATTTGCAATAAATACATAATACAGGATTTTATGAGAATTTGCAAAGTGACATTTCTCAAGGAAACAAAACTATAATGTTCACTTCTGTCCAGGTATCTACCAAAACTTATATTGACTAGATGTAATGACTTCTTTGTAGATGTTCCGGAAAAGTGATGAAAGTGTTTGATTCTAGAATATTTACGTTTTGTTCTTGGTCTGTAACACATTTATAAAAAAGCTTACACAGGTATTTCTGTGTCCAAATTGCAGTATATGCTACATTGATCCATCTTAAACTCAACTGCATAGTTTTTTACCAGGTAGAGAATACTCAATACCGCAATATTCTAACTGAATGAGAAAGATTTATTGCCTACTTTAATAAAAAAGATTTGGACAGTCACGGAATTAGAAAGAAAAATTTGAGCCCATGTCACTAATGACTACGTAGAACAGTGGAAACTACATGCTATTAGGTAATTTTTTTTTACCCAGGCTGCACATGGCTTTCTCATCTGCAGTTATCATGTGATACTGCTGCATATTTGCAATCTAGGTATGCTTTGTCCAGCAAATTTCTTGAAATAAATCTGTACAGGAATGGATTTAGTGAAATAAAATTTATATAATCTAAGCATACTTTTGAAAATTACATTTATTTGTCACATTTATCACCAATATTCTCCTCTGTTCAGGCCTGGTGAGACTGTTTCTGGAGTGCTGTATCCAGTTCTAGGCTCCTCAGTACAAGAGACATCGAGCCCCTGGAGCAGGTCCAGCAGAGGGGGACAAAGATAATTAAGGGACTGGAGCATCTCTCTTATGATAAAAGGCTGAGGGAGCTGGGCCTGTTTCAGCCTCAAGAAGAGATGACTGAGAGGGGACCTCATCAATGTCTATCAGTATCTGAAGGGGGGGTGTGAAGAGGACAGAGCCAGGCTCAGCTCAGTGGTGCTGAGCAGTAGGACCAGAGGCAGCAGGAATAAACAGATGCACAGGAAGCTCCACTTGAACATGAGGAAGAATTCCAATGTGCAGGTGACTGCACACTGGAACAGACTGCCCTGAGAGGTTGTGGAGTCTGCCTTACTGGACAGATATTCACGAGCTGTCTGAACACAATCCTGTCCCACGTGCTCTGGGATGACCCTGCTCGAGCAGGGAGGTTGGACCAGATGACCCACGGTGGTGCCTTCCAACCTTATCCCTTCTGGGATTCTGTCATTTAAAAGGAAAAAAAAAAGTTCAAAGAATAATTTTATCCACTCTTTTATGCAACAGATATTACAACTATGCAGAATATGCACACCTCCACTTCTTCAAGAGTTTAATTATTTCTGTGAAAAGCAGCTTTTGGACACAAGACAGCCAGTGGAATTATTCCTAACTCCTAAGTGTGACCTCTAGTGGCTGCAGAGACAAGCTGCAGTTTGGGGAAAGTTTCTTTAGGTTTGTCCAAGTAAAAAGAAAACAGTAAGACATGGTTAAATTATACTGGGAGAACAGTTTTTAAAAGAAAGGAAAAACTGACTAAAAAATAAGCAGGCAATAATATTGTACTAAACAAATAGACTGCATTACATTATTCCCTGCTTTACCTTCCCTTGATTACATAGAGAAAGGTAATCAGCAATCCATAGCATATCTGTCAAGCATGAACTTTAAAAAATTAAATTTCCATGATGTAATAAACTCCAAAGGTCTTGTCCACAGTGACTTGGGTACTATGTTTAAATGCAGTTTCTGGCACAGAGCAATCAAGAACTTTGTCTACAGAAGCATTCCAACATTTCCCAGCACCAAATCACAAATGTAATGGATGCTGAATGCAGAATTATATCATCCTCACATTACTTATTGCAAGTCTTGCTGCATATGCTGCAATTTTTAAGGAAAACTTTTGCAAATACATTAAAGAAAACAAATGTGCACTTAAGCAAAGAGGAATAGACACTGGCTTCTTTTCAGAGTTTAATCAAGAACTTCCCTAAAAAAAATTCCACTTATATGATAGGAACAATGCTTAAAAGGGGCAGTAAACACCAGAAAAACAAGTCTTTAGTTATTTTGCTTTAATGTTTTCATTTAAATCATTAATCTAGAAGTGATTACCATAGTAATATTTTTTTGCTTTTATTCTTATTTTACTATTTATTATACTACATTATAAAATACTAACAGAGAGCAATATCCTCCACCACCCATTCTACAACATGGGTATGGAGGTGAAATGGAAGGCATTTTTCAGCTGTCAGTGATCTGTAATATCTGAAAGAAACACCCTGAGGACACATGCTGTTGTAAAACATGTGTTTTCATGGCTCTTGACTTTTTAATTAAATGCCACATATATTTTGGTTTGTGAGAAGGATAGAGAAAAATCAATAAAGAAAAACTCTCCTAAAACTTTTTAATTGCTATATTCTTCTTAAGTTGAAAGGAAACCTAAACAAAAGGAGTTGCATTTTAAAGACTGATAAGGAGGCTTTTCTTTTTTTTTTTTCTCAGAGTAACAGGAAAGCTCTGTTTACATTGGGGATTTGTAACTGTGCAAATAAACATTGTTACAGTGTATGACTAAAATGGAAAAAGTTAATATAGAGCAGTACACATTTCATATTCAGTGATATACTGAAATAATATTTTTTCATTAAATGTTACAATTCTTTTAAAGAGTAAACAGAAAATAATCTTATGTATAAAGATACTCCAAGGCATCTGATAAAAGCACATAATGACTGCATGAAATTGCAGCACACTGACATACTGACATTATACTTAATAATGACTGGTTTGAGATTTTATTAGTAACCAGCTACATTGAAACTTTGGTTAAGTTATTAAGATGGCTTTACTTTCTGAATATGGATTTTGCTTTCCTTTCATTCCTGCATCTCAAAGGAACTATTTAAATCTGAATGAAAATGCTGTATGAAACAGTACCTTCCAGCAAATGCAGAGAACATTTAGTATTGCACTATAAGCAAATCACACTCTCCTACAACTTTTCAAGTATGTGAAAGTCTTCAATAATTGCACAACTAATACTTGTCTGAAACAAAAGCTAAGCAAGGCAAAGAGCATGCTTAAGATAGAATAAAAGACTTTCACAAATCTGCTGATACTCTAGTTCTGTTCTTTACAGAGCACATCCACTTTAGGGCTGTGGAGAGCACCCACACTTGTCACTGTGACTGGCCCTTAAAGAGCTGCTGGAGAGATCTCCTTCCATCGCTGCAAGCAATCACAGATGCTCACAAATTGGTTGTGTCTCATCCAGTAATACTTGGCCTTAATTGCAGCTCTCTATTTACTTGGTAATCCCAGTTGTAAGAAGACTGCCTAAAACTTTGCCTTTGTCAGTCGTTCCTTACAAAACAGATGGTCAGAATTGAGAAGTTTGATCCCTATTTCCAAGGATGCCACAGGCCTGACCCAAACCTATCAAGAGTACTGCATCATTTACTTATCCAAATTAAACTCGGTCTGAGCCAAATAACTTCCTAACCAAAGTTCAGCTTCAGCAATTCAGAGCTGAATCCAAATTTTGGGGCCTTCCCTAGGGTGGTAGCAACAGCAATTTTGGATACTGCAGGTACATTAATTTTAAACTATACTCACACATGAAATCTGGGTAGATACCTTATAATCTTGGGTGTTATTAAAACTAATACAGTTTTTCTTCACAAACCTTTGTGGGAATGAATACTAGCCTGGAGGAAATTAGTCTCCATATACCCTTACAGCCTCTTACACAGAAAGCAAGTGCTGCTCAGATCTAGAAATGAATCAAATGCAGTGTCCAGAGCCACCAGTCATCTCTAGTTTAAAGCAAGGATGAAGCTACATTGGTCAGTTTCTGGCATTATAGAGAGACTGAAATGAATAAATGAACTCAGTTCACCCTGACAGTGAAAAATTTAGCCATCCCACAACACAGGTCTGAGGTACGGAATCTAACTGAAAGTGTAACATTGCAAATACTTACAGAAAAACTAAATGTATGTAAACTGAGGAAATGGTATTGGTGTACTTTTGTCTAATAGAGTGTGAAATACAGTACTCAAAAAATTAGATATTGTTGGGATACTTGTGTTTTGTCAACAGATCCATACGTAAAACTCAATAAGGTTTCAATGAACAGTGATCCAGTGCACTGTGCAATCATAATTATATGTATGTATGTGTGTATATATATATGGAGCGGTCCCGTGGTGTAAAGGAGAGCACTCTGGACTCCAAATCCCAAGCTCGTGAGTTCGAGTCTCAGTAGGGACCATCCCCTGGCAGTTCAATGCCTCCCTGACATCCCATCCCATCAGATCTCAGATGCTGAGCAGGGTCAGCCCCGGTTAGTACCAGGTGCTGTGACAATCCTGAGGACTTCACTGTCACTGTCCAAGCTCGCTCGGCCATGGCAGATGGACCTTAGGAGTTAAATGGTGGGGCCAGTTCTGCGCATGCTGTGCCACACCTGAAAAATCCACTGCGCAGGCTGGAAGAGCACACTTACGTGGGGAGAGCCCTTCCCAAATCTTCATTCATGCAGTCTGGTCATGCATACATACATATATATATCTAAAAGTTAAGTTATGATCAAATTTGAGAAAGAAATCCTGCAATTCTTCACCTTCCAAGGACCAACTTGTCATCTGATGTATTAAATGGCCACCTCATTCAGTAATAACTGTGTTGGGTGTTCAGACGTCCTGTGTCCTACCAATTATATTTCATACATACTCTGTTACTTAAATCTCTGCTTAACTTGGTTCCTCTTCCAACTGAAAAGGTCATAATTAAATTCGTAATTGATAGATCTCAATCCATGTTAAACAAAGGTGAACAGTATTAAAGAATAGGAAATAATTTAAATCTTGTGCCAGAAAAAGACAAGCTTTCAACATTACTCAGGATACTCTGCTTTGGTCTCTCTGTGGCATACTTTTGTGCCTGACAGAAGACAACACTCCTACTGATGCTTATGGAAAATTGCTAGTAATATAATACTGCTAAACAAGTCAGTAGACATCCATAGCAAAAAGCAACACAGTTTTTAGCTGCTCAACATAGAGAGGATGATTATAATTTCTTAAGATTATTCATGAGTAGTTATGAGCCACTGAAAGGCAGTTTCTTCGGAACAACACATTTGTAAAACAAAATTGTCATTCAGCTTGGCCCTAATGGCTCTTCTTTAGCTACAATTATGTACAGGAAAAATAAGAATAGAATATTTGACAGAATATAAAAATTATGCATCTGCACACAACAAGGAGAATAGCTCAGAAGGTACCTGGTAACATACAATAAGAAATGCTTTCTTACCTGCTTTATACCACGGTAATTTGCTATGCTGTTTACCAGCTCTGACATCACCTGCACTTCATGTGATTTCTTATTATTCATAAACTCATCTGGTTTGATACCTATATCAGATTAAGAAAATAAATACACATTAACAGAACCCATAATAACAGAGACTTGTGATCAGTAAGGAAAACCCACAGCTAATGTATGCTATACTGTTTATATTTTTAGCATAGTATTTTTTAATTAAATATTCACTCAATTATTATAAGGTTAAACTTCTGAATTAGGGCTAGTGAAAAACAGTAAAATTCAACACACTGTAAAACTCAGTGTTTTAAGATGTAGCATATCTAATACCTGACCAGGTATTACACAATAGCTACTACTATAAAACTGCGTAATTTCTCCCTGTTCATTAAAAAAATCTATTTTTGTCTCATTTATTAAATTGACCTTTACACAAATGAAATATAAGGGCAGGGACAATTAATCACACAGTACATCTTGTTCATGCTGCAGATTTGCTCACAATATCAAGTGGGAGATATTGCTAATAAAAGTTACAAGTGAGGCTGGGAAAATTCAAAAAGAGATAATTTTTTTCTTTATTTACCCTGTAGATGGATTACAGAGCTGTTATGCTGGTAGAAAATCTCTCATTTCAGTGTTGCTGAAGAATGTGTTAATTAGTGGAGTTAATATCTGTCACAGGTTTACTGCTTGTGGACAACACCAAGAACCCACTTGAGCCAAAGGAGGAGCTCAGAAGTTACTCCCTTGGGAGAAACCCACACATTTTTCTTAGGGGACCAATGCTACAGTACACTTGGATATTATTAAATTAATGGAAATTTTTGCAAGCCTGAGTGATGGTAGAAGAAACTGGATCATTACTGATGAGAATGCTCTTAGAAAAGAGGACTTTCCTATACAACTAGGCAGATTAATATACTTTCCCATTCTCTGCTTTTTGCACAGTATGTGTTCATCTGTCCAGAAACTGATCATTAGGCAAAAACTATGTTCATTCCTTGATCAGATCATGCTGGGAACAGAGCCAAGTGTGTTACTTCTTTAAAAGACAGTGGGGAATTGAACTTAGCTCATAAGAAACTCAATGTTTTTTCTATTTTTCCCAAACCCCATAAGATCCTTCTATTTCTTAAACATCTGGGGTTTTTACAATAAACTGTTATGACAATATTTAAAATCTAATATAGACTCTATGAACTGACAAAAGAAAAAATAGACTAAAAGATTTCAATAAAACAAATAGCAGAAACAAGTGTTTGTCATTTCACTGAAGGTTTTCCTGAACCTTAAAATTGTGAAGAACTACACAGTGTCCTAAAAAGCTCTTAATTTGTAAGCATATCAAATTAAAGAAAAACAGACAGAAAAAAAAACATTTAAAAGGAAAAAGTCTATCTGTTTAATTTTTGAACATTTTTGTGTCTGGATAGGCTCATCAGAAGAAGCAGAATCGGAACAGGAAGAAACAGACATTTAACTTCTTGACAGAAATAAAAGTTGTTTGACTGGTCTCCAAAGCTGTCACTTTGAAAGATGACCACATATTGCAACTTTACTCTTTTCTATATAATGAACTCAAAGACTGAATGGAGTAATGCTAGGTGAAGTACTATTTCAGAGAGTATTTAATCCCAATTAAGCATTTCAAAAATGGTAGAGATCCAGAAAACATGATCCAACTTACATAAGCTGAGGTTCCAGATGGAAAAAGCATAATTTGTTGATATCCACATATATAGATTATTACCTTAGCTACTAAAGTTTCTTAAACATTGTTTGACTGCTTTTTCTACTTTCTGCAGGAAGAACACAATGTTTATTTATCAGTGCTGGGAAACTGATACTGTTTGCAGAAAATTATAGATTTTTCAATAAATTTTAATGTTGCTGCATTTTCTGCAAAATTCTGATAGATTTTTACATTATTTTGAAAAACAAGCAGACACACTACAAACTAGTACAAAAAATGTATTCGGGGACTGTTTTATATTGCCCAGACAACTGAAAATTTGAATTAAAAAACATATACTACTTTTACACAAACTGTGTGAATTCTTTCTGGTATCATAAAATTACTTCCTTGAAAAAAAATTATTGCACATGTGGATTTCCTTCTTAGGTGCACAACTGATGTAGGCAGAAGAAATGCTATTTTCAAAAACCATTAGAAATTTAGAGAACCATCTCCTTTTGTGATGCAAAAAATAAAGTGGGGTTCAAATACTTTACAGAAGTACCTTGGATATGATAGAGTAATAGAAAGCTTAATGCCACCAGTTTTAATTGGTACTAAAGTGTTGCTCATTTTCATTTTGAACTCCTAGCACCAGTACCTGTTTTACATTTGAAAAACTGCTTCAACTCTATTGTGCCATTTACAGCTATATCTTTAGTTGTGAAACTGAAGAAATTGAGGAGAGACTGTTTTTTATACAGGGCTAATACAGACCTTTTAGAGATTTCCTATGGCAGAGTGCAGGGGTTTTATACCCCAGCTACATGTGGAAATTCAGATACACCAGATTAAAAAAAAGACATTCACAGTCCATACCATACACCACCACCTATACAGGAGCTGTACTACTGTGATTTAATTCCATGAGCCAGAATGAAAAATTGGCATAACCACATATTAAAAAAAAATCCCCATTGAGGCAGAGTAATATTTCACCACACTGGAATTAAAGACAGATTCACTAACAGTCACTGCATGGCATGACTACTGCCTTGGCCAAAAACATACTGCAAAGGCAGAGAGAGTACTCTTAATCCAACCCTCACTTTTTATCAGATATGAACCCTGTAACAAAACATGTTCTCTTTGCTGGCTTCCTCCCACTGGGCTGGGCTCTTCTGGACCCCGTGTGATCAGTGCAAGCCACCTGATGGCGCAGTCAGGACCACAGTGACCTTCATTAGAAAGCAACAGGGAACGCCCCTTGAGTCCACAACATGCTTAGAATGTTCATGCTTACCAATTATTCCAGGAAAGGGCAGCAGCAATATGTCTATACTAAGCAGTCAGAGAACTATGTAAGTATGCAAACTATGGGAGTAGGCTCAAAAGCTTGTTTGTCTTAGAAGAAGAAACCGTATTAAAACCATCTGAAACATAAATGGAATTATCCTGAATATAAGCAAGTCAATCGTAAAGCTGCCAGTTTTCTCAGACTTACTCTTCTCTTGTCTTGCAAGCTTTAGTATGTCAGGAAAAAAGCATTACCTTCTGAAATACAGAATTAAGTCCAAAATATCTAAAATAGCTTAAAGATCACAACTTTCATTTGGCAACATGTATGCTATGAATCCATAACTTGGTATTTTGTTTCTGCCAAATGAGTACCAAGAACTTCAATTATGTTAATTTAACTGATACTTACTGCCAATTCAGCACAAAGGTTTTGAATTATAATTCTACTGTATAAATTTGGAACGTGTTTTATTTTTCCTATGAAGTACAATTTAGAAGTACTGCAAAAGCACAAACTCAGGCCCCAGTTACCCAACCAAGCACCACTCCTGCAAGAGAGAACAAAATATTCAGCAATTGTCTTATTCCTTATGCTCCATTCTGCATGACAAGAAGACGAAAGAATCCTTGAAGCTCTGTCTAAGAAAGTTAATCCAGGTATGAACTCAAGTATGAGTACAAGAAGGCAGAACTAGAGAATTACAGAAAATTAAGAGGAACACCCTAATAAAAATGAAAACAACTAAAAAGCAAGTGGCAAAAAAAAGCAGGATATAGTTGTCAAATAAGAAAAAAGGGCTTGAGATGAACTGAGAGCACAAGGAAAGAAGCCAGAAAGTAAGACAAATGCTCAACAAATCATTAAGACTATCTTAGCAATGGCATTCTAGCACTTCTAAGAAAACCATGGAGCCAACCATGGAAAACAGCAAAATTGGAAAGAGATCACTATAGAAAATGGGAGAGATGCACAACATTTACATAATGGTGCTATTGCATAGGATAAGAAATGTCACTAGTTTTAATGTATTATAAAAGGCAAAGGCAGAGAGCTGCTCAGTCTGTCTCTTAAATTAAAGAGAAATCTTGAAGACAGTGACAAATCTAGAGACTGGGGACTTCATGAATAGCAAGAAAATTACAGCAGTCCAAATAAGGATAAATGCCTGTTTATCATCTGATGCAAAAATATAATCAGGGATAAGACTCCTAGTGTCCAACTTGGTGCCAACTTAAGAGTGTTTTAATTCAATGTGTTTAACTACAGAAAATACAATTACTCTAGTTTTATCACACATAATTGGTATTAGTCTAAAACATACAAAATTAAGAAAATCTTTTTTCTTGTAAGACATCAAGCATTTGCCATACTTTAGGGTGATACTTTTAGAAAAAGCAAGAGTAGCAAGGATGATTCTTGCTGCTCAGGGAGAAGACAAACAAAGAGAATCAACCAGGCATCTCAAATAGTGATGTGCCCACTTCTCTGTCCCATTTCCTTTAAAATGGAATCCCAGGATGGGTCACAGATATTGAATGCTCAAATTTAAGCAAGAGAACCCATTTTCTAAATAAAGGCAATGAAGAAACTATCCAGGAACAAATGAAAATGGAAGCATGTAGAAAAAAAATCCAAACAGCAAACCAGTCTTAAAAAGCAAAATTCCACAGGTGCAACAGTGAATAAATAAACATGTAAATACAAATGTAAATATACCTGTTGCTTCTTGGCTGTTTCCCTTCAGTGCTTCAAGAACATCTTCTAATGGGGTACACACTCCAAGGCTGGACAGAGAATAATACTTGGCAGCCAGGGCAAACAAATGTACATTGATAAGCTTCCCAGAGTTTTCACAAAACACACTGGAAAACATGTCATCGTCTGCACATAAAAGCAAAGGGAACAGTGCTTAACAGCTCTCTAATGGTGATGACAGAGGTAATACCTAGTATCAGTCACAACTGCCATTTAGCTTACTTTTGTCAGTGGGAAAACTCATTACTTTTCTTCATCTTTATTGCCCCTTCAGAACTGAGGTCAAAGTATGCTCTTTGATGAACTAAATGTGTGAATGTGGAAAAAATCTATTGTTTCAGCCGAGCTTCTTTGGTGTAACTGACAAGCTAATTCAGTAGCATTATCACTTCTCTTTTGTTTACAAACTTGCTCATTATATATTTCCTAGTCAGCCCCATCTGCCAATACATGCTATTAGATTTTTTAAAGCAATGCAGCTGTTTAATATATGAAATATTTTGATTTACAATCATTCTATTCATGTACTTTCCAAGCTGCTTTGTAACTGGCAAATCTAGAGGGAGAATTAACTTAATTATTATTTCCAGTCAGATGTGGGTTAGATTCCAATGTGTATTTTGTTAGATTCATGATTAAATACTTCAGTTTGATATTACTTAGTTTCAAAAACATACATTTATTTTTAAGTGAAACATATTAGTATGAATAATTTATTAATTCTGAGACTGTTTTGTATTGTCTAATTCCCCTCTATTTTAACTATTTGTGAATTCTACCTAGTTTTGCTAGTAATTTTGATATATTTGCAATTCTCTTAAATATATAGAAGGTAACCAGTCCAGCAAAAAAACTTTTGTAAAGATTTGGAAATCTCCTGGTTTGCCTTCTGTGTCATGGGATAGAGGTTGGGCAAGTACATACCTAGCACAGTTGCTTTCCTGAATGTGGGATGAGAACGGATACAGCTGTTTGTATTGTCCTCTTAACTGTCTTGCACATATTACAATTTACTGAAAACAGTCCCAACAGTGCCAACATGGTGCTTTTCATGGTATGACACTACAAAGGCATGAGTGCAGCAAACAAATTTTGGATCTAAGGAAGAATAAATACTGTCTAAGCTATGACTAGAATGAGCACAGTTTCAGTGCCTGTGTGGCACTTCTTACTCTCCACTACAAAATCCAAAAAGAAAGCCACCTTCCTTTATAAATGACTTATTTGAATTTCTGAACATCCAGTAAATTTTAGTTAGTGAAGCCTTCATGAAGGATAAAGGTGTAACAGGAGAAATAAAGAGTGGAGTTTTTTTATGGAGAAGGGGCAATTTTGCTTTCTCATCTCTCGTCTCTAAGATATATTACAGAAAGATAAGAAATTAGTTGTGTGCATTTGAAACGACTGAAGAAAAATAAATTTGGTTTCTGGCAATACTTTCAAATCAAGCAAATAATGGAAGAAACTAACATAACGGGATAAAAACCTCACTTAACTAAAATTAAATGCAGCAATACCAATGTTCTATGACTTCCATGAACTTGGTTATCTGATGGAAAAACATAGAATGTAGCAGGATCTCATACAAGATCACTAGTATATCACCTGTAATAACACTCCTACTCAATTTAAATTGTTACCCCAGCTTGCCAGCTAAAAAGTAAAACCCCAGCTGTCTTAAGGAATCTGAAGCCTAACTTCAAACTACAGAATGGCAGTTAATGTTTAATATTTATGATATTAAAAATGTTACTTTTCTTGAAACATTTTTACTCTGGATGCTCACAAGAGGAAATCTAGTATGTCTTTTAACCAGTCAGTCTGTACATCTGCAAACAAAACTTCAGAGGACAGAAACATATGCCCAAAAATTGGAAGTACAGTACAAACAGAAATATACAGTAAAATATGAAAATACTTAAACACAGACTTGTCTGTGCCTGCGTCCAATTTACAGCAATGACGTGATAAACAAAATGCAATATGCCAAATGTCAGCATTTTGAGATACATAAATATAAACCAGTTTTCTGACTCTAAAAAGGGATCTTTAATTTTTCTGCAGGGTACAACTGAAAACAAGGGCTCTGTCCCATATATGGTCATTATGATGAAATAGTATGAGAGTTTGAAAATACTCTTTGAAACTGATTTTCAAAACATATAATTTTCCGCATCCTGATTATCTTCTTGCATATAATACTGTACAACAGAATTGTTATGTCTTGCTTGCTAACTTCTAAAACTACAATTCAGCATATGTTTGTCAAAATCCCCACAGCAACATAAAATATTGTTCAGAATAACAGTTTTGTGCCAATCTGCAGTAATGTTACTTTTTAGTTTGTAGGGTTATGTGAGTATGAACTGACAACTTCATATTTTCAGATTAATTCTGTCAAATGTAGTTGATGTCTTCCTATAATTTAAATTGGGATCCCTATTTAGAACAGATCCTTGAAAACTTTTCGTAATAGTTTGGGGATTGCAAATGTATATATGTAAAACTTCTCAAAATCTTAGGAACAAAGGTTTTACCATGTGAAATAAAAATGTCATTTACACCTATTTTGAGTAAGGTATTTGGGGAAGATGACCACAAAGTCTTCCAAGTATGCAAAATAAATCTAGAGTTACAGCCATACTCCAAAAAACATGGGTCTGTGGATGGTAGCATGTTATGAGGGCCTTTTAATATCCTTTTCAAGGTAAATATAAAAAATTGAAATTTAGATTCCTGATAATTCTGAATATGGAAGAGTAATTTCTGGTTATGTTGGGTTAGGTCTAATGGTTAGTTTCTGATCTCTAATGTTATTGAGTTACATTAATGCACTCAAAGAAACTATGATACTAAATTTCTCAATCTTCATTTTAATACAAGCTAGCAGTGCACTTATTTCAAATACAAGTAATGTTTGCAGGTATCTTCACTGCAAAACTCATAATCTACAATGAAATATTTTCTTCTTAAGACTGGATGGACAGATAACATGTAGTCAAAGGAGTAAGGCATGAACCAACAAATCAGTAAGCATATGTCCATTCCATTGCAGTGCTTTCTGTTAAATAGCATATTATGACTTTAAAAATTGAAAAAAGGAGCAAGTCTCCCTTTTTTTTTTTTTTTTTAATTAGCAGAAATAATCCCTGCAGAAACCAAGGCAGAAATTCTGTATTTTAGCCACAGCATGAACGCTTCGTACCCTTCCTAAAGACGTGCTTCATTTTAGCCATAAATTGCCTCTTTTGTTTCAGTAATTTCTGCAACATCCATTTCGAATATAAGTCATTAGGTTATTTTCTGATTTGAAAATCTACAAAACAATACTCTGCCGTCCTAATTCTCATTCTACTCTACAGGCCGTCACTTCAGTGTTTGAATCATTTCATGGCCTTTCCCAAAGAAACAGATAAGACCAGAGTAATTTTCCATTAGTGGGTTTTTTTGATGATTTCATCAGTAATTAGTTTTGTTCCAGCCTCTATTTACATTCAATTTTATGGCCTGTTGCTCTGAATCAGTTCTGACTCTGACATTACCTGTCAAGAACATTAAGTTTTTCCTGGCAGCTTCCCAACGCTTGCTTGCTGACTAGACCACTGTCCTGTTTCCATATGACTCTTGGAGCTAATTCATAACCCAGTATCTTTTTCATGCACAAATAAACTCTGTGGGTTTTCTTCCCAGACACCTCAACTCTTTTAAAAATGAGGCTTCCACAGTTAATATTTTGAGAGGTCTCTAGATCCAAAAGTGAAATGTTGCAAGTGATGTAGCAATTCACAGTTCTTCAATCTCTTTCCAAGTCCAAATCATTATCTTAGCTTGTCTTCTATGCCAAAAAGTACACAGCTCCACACGCTCCTTTCTGTGGAGCCTCCTATTCCGCTCCACATGCTTTCCTGTCTCACGTGCCATTGAGCGCAGCGTTTCAGCGCTAACGCGATGTGACAGCTTATCTGCACTCCATGGGCTTTGGCACGGCCCAGGTTTTCCTTGGCTAAGTGCTCTGTCAGAGGTTTTACCTTAGTTTTGAAACTGATCTCTTTGCTTGGGCTCAGTACCCCCAAATACCGCAGCTTTCAGGTGCTTTATCTTAATTTCTGTGCTCTGCCTGAGACAGTATTGCTGATATGTTTCCCTTCCACTTGGACTGCCGTAAATTCACTAACAGTTTCATAGCTGGCTTTCTCTTGAGTTACGCAAAAACTACTAAAAATATGAAGTGCCTCCTCAATAGATCTTGTCTGAAGTAAAACAGCTGTCCCCCTCTGCCAGACACTCGCTATTGCAGATACGGAGGAAGGTGGTGTTTAAGACTTTTACAGCTGTTCTCCGTATCTCATGTTTCAACCTCTGACTGTGACACCTTTCCACGCATGGGGAGGTTTCCGTTTGGTTTGGGGTTTCGTGTTCTATTTTGGTTTCGCTTTTTTTCCATTGTACTTCTATTTTCCTGAAACCAGCCAGAGCGAAGGAGTCTGCCCCTTTGGAGTTTCGCTTCTAAACGGACAGGATGAAATTTATGGAATGAGGCAACGTCACAAGTGCCGCTGCCGGGAGACTTCCACGTGCAATTCCGACCCCGGCTCCAGCACCTCTGACGCGTGACTGCTCCGGGCACAGCCCGTTACTTTGGATGGAGACGCTGACCGGCGCCGACGTCCTATCCCCGGCCCCGCCCTATCCCCGCCCCCGCCCCCGCCCCCGCCCCCGCCCCCGCCCCCGCCCCCGCCCCCGCCCCCGCCCCCGCCCCCGCCCCCGCCGGACTCACCGCAGGGGGCGTTGCCGGTGGTGTCCGCCAGGGGGCGCGCGAGGGGCCCCGCGAGGCGCAGCGCGCGGATGACGTCAGCGGGGGGCGGCGCCACGAGGCGCTCCCAGAGCCCGCGCGTGAAGAACTCCACGGTGTGCGCGCGGCACAGCGGCAGCGCGCGTGACACGAACCGCGCCGCGCGCCCCAGCGCTCGCGCCGCCGCCGCCCGCGGCACCTGCGCCGGGAGCGCGCGCGGCCGCCGCGACATGGCCCCGCGCGGATCGGCGGCGCAGCTCGGTGACGTCAGTCGGTGCGCCGCGCCGGGAGCGCGATGGCGGCGGCGCGGCAGGGCGGGCCGGCGGCGGCAGAGGCGGCCAAGCAGGGCGCGGGTGGCCGAGGGCCCGGCCGAAAGCGGCGCTGGAGGCCCGTCCTGCTGCGCAGCGTCGTAGGCAGCGTCCAGGAAGGTGAGTCGGGGCCGCCGGTGAGCCTGAGCTGGCGCCGAAGGAGAGCCGGCTCCTCGAGCCTTAGCTAGGGTTGCGCAGCCGCAGCCCCGCCTCGCCCGCCACCCGTGGGTGGTTGTGGCCACGGGCTCGGGGCTGCTGGGCAGGCTCCGGCCTGCTGGGGTGCCGCCGGGCGGCGAGTGTGAACCGGGGCTCGGCGTGCAGATCCCTCGCCTGTCGGGGCGGCCTCAGCGGGGAGCGACGGCTCCGGTTACGGACTCGCTCTTGAGGTTTTTTTCCATAGAAAGCTGTACGCTTAAACGTTTTTGAAAATAGGGTCGGACTATTGATAGGTTGGTTAAGAAGATATAAAAATGAATCGAAAAAAGAGCATCGGCTTCAGCAGCATTTTTCTGAAGTTGCAACTTTAGAGAAAGAATTAAAAGTGACTAATTTGACTTGCTTTTGAAACTGTTTTGTTAGTGACTATTGTGAAAGCTTTTAGACTAATGCAACAAAAAATAACATACTAGGAAAACCCCCACATTTAGCTTCAGATTTGGTAAGGCTAAATGATTCTGTGATGTAGCACCTTTGAAGGTGTAGTAAAGCTCTTCCTGGACATGTGCAGAGAGAAGGTAGTAGCAATACAATACTATTTAAGTGAAAAGATGTAATGGATTATTAATATAGCATAATACAGTGATTTAGTGACTTTCTTCCCCTGTGTCACAGCAGCTGCAGACTGCTGCTGCTCCTGCCAATATTTTTGTCATTGTCTTCCTGAGACTCCCTTTAGGACCTTGTTTTGGAATTTGACGTAATTTATGAACCTGTCAAAAGTAAGGAATTGAAATGTTAATATTTCTTTTGACTGGATTCACATAGCATTGGAAAAGGTGTATAAAGTTGAGTGTTTGCAATACTCTCTCAGGGGTTTAGGCAATAATTTCAGTAAATCGGTACAAACTTCATTGCTACATTAGAGAACAGATTAATAGGTCGCTTTTTCCTTGAGTTTATGACTGATTCTTATTAAAACTGACAAGCGCAGTGGCTTTTTCTGTTTTGGAAAGAAAACAGATTGAAATTGTCCTGACAGCAGTTGAATAGTTTGGTACTATTTGAGTGGAGGTGTATTTAACTGTCTTACGTTTTCAGGACGAGGATTTGCATTTCGGAGGAAACAAAAGATCGAAAGACAATACAGGAAATTACTGAAAAAGGGAAGAAAGGTCCATTCCCAAAAGGATGATCAATTCACTGATACCTATCCAGAGCACTTGAAGCATCTTTACCTTGCAGAGGAAGAAAGGCTTAAGAAACGGTGCAGGACATCAGGGGATTCAGTGTTACCAGCAGAAAAGCTTAATAAAGCAGTAGAGTAAGTTGTCAAAATGTGTCTTTAAAAACAAGTAATTGTTTCAATCGTTAAAGAGAAAAGTTAGATCTTACACTTTATGGGGACTTTATTGTGGTGATGTGCTTTACTAAAAATGTCATTAGGTCTTAACTATTTTTCCTGATTGTTGGGAAAATAAATAGCAATGCAAGGAGTTTTGTACTTGAGATGATGAGACATCATTGCACAGTGTTGCCACAAGGTGGAGATGAGAATAGAGCAAAATGTTTTGGTTTTCCGCAGAAGAGAGTGGTATTTTTAAATGAAATTATGAGCAAATATGTTCTCTTTGGTTTTGATCATCTGTCTGTATCTCATGATGCTGATGATTACTTCTCAACCTTTTGTAGCGTAAGTGATAGAGTAATCAAAAACTTACCTTGTGAACAACTGCTAAGTATCTAGCAAGGCTTACATTTTTTAAGTGTGAAATGTCTTTGCTACCACACTGTTTATGTAACAGCTTTACTGTAAATCAGAAAAAAATATCCACTCAAAGTAGTGTGAAAGTAAAGGCCAGACAAATGGCACTGGTTTTCTTCTGTTTTCTTTGGTAAAAAACACGTGGGCAGACTTTTATATTGCAACCTGGAAGGAGTGTAATTGTAGTTCTTTATTTTACAACGCTAAGGATAGCAGTGTACCTTTTCAGTACCTAATTTCAGAACATTAATATGCTTTCTCGTTCAAGAAAAGCTTTCAGAAAGGCATTGTTAGTACTGTGCTTTTTCACCCTGCTGTATCAGCCTCACTTCTCTGGCAGGCAGTCTGCCAACAGCTAGCTGTCCTCCTGTCTCTGCAGTTGCCTCATGTTGGAACTGGAAAGAGATAACACAGCTCTAAGTCAGTGCATTCAGTTTCTCTGACTCTTAAAGTGCTTGTATGATGGGGAAAACTCTTTTAGGCACTCTTTGAACTTCATGAAATATCATCTGTGTGAAGCTCCAGCGGATTAGATATATGTGTTACTAAAAGTTGTATGCGGATCAGTCTTTGGTACATTTGGCACTGCAGGAGTTCAGTTGTGCTTTCCTGCTGACCACTCACTGCATGGCTTGGAGTGTGTTGCGTATCGTGTGAGAGCGCTGCAAACAGGTCTGTGTTCAGTGTACAAGGATAGTCTTCTGAAATCAGTATTTGTGATTAACTTCCCTATATGCAAATACAGTGGAAGACTGTGCTGTGATTCTGCAGTGGCTGTGGGATATATGATTATATCTGCTTGATGATAATCAGGCTCTGAAGTACATGTACTTTTTCTTACAGGCCAGTTGTGACTGAAGGGAAGTTTAAGAAGAAAACATCCAATCAGAAGGCAAAAGAAGAGTATGAGAAAATAAAGGCTGAGCGTGCTAGAAAGAAAGAGGTAAATCTTAAACAGAGTTTTTCTTGATCTTAGACAAAGACTAGATTAATAGCCTTTCTACCTGCCAGTCTTCCAGACAGGACTGTAGGAGAAGAATACAGATGTTACTATTCTTTCAGTCTTTTTCAACTTGACAGTAATATTCAGGCATGCAGACATTCAGAGTATCATTCTCCTTGTTCTTACTATTTTTGTCTTGGAGTTGCCACTAGCAGGATTTTATTAGGTCAGTTGGTACATCAAGAAAAGCTTGTAGAAGGAGAAGTAATAACAATACCATCATCTTGTGATGAAAAATAAAATATCCATCCTATTTCTTACAGTGTTATCGTAATGCAGTCTCCATTTTTGTTTCACTGACCAACAGTGAAACAATTAAATGTAATAGTATTTGTGGCCAAAATCTTTAGTAATTCCCCTCATTCTAATTTAAAGGGATGTATTTTTACAGGATGTGTCTTAATATTATCATTGTTGAATAACTCTCTTGAATTATTGATTTGAAAGATCCTTATTTAAATAGTTTTGTTCTCTCCTAGTATAGTGTTTGTTGCACTGTAAAGTGGCACACAGCGTAACATGTACAAGTTGTGTAAATTGCTTCTGACATACTAAATTTCAGTAACTATTGTATAAATATATAGCTGGATAAAAGACACTATTTCTTCAGTTTAGCTGTATTTAGTTTTATGCAAGCTGATCCTTTTGGAATTCTGAGTGAGTTACACAGTTTTTCAGCTGATAGGTGCTTTTTTGAATGTTGACTCTACAGATCATGCCAAAAGAAATGAATTATGACCCGTTTATTTAGAGGAAATGGGAACAAGTAGAACTCCAGCAAGACTTGTAGCAACACACAGACGTTGCCTGATGGGAGATGTTGGCATTTTTAGTCTTGCTCAAGATATTTAGGCAAAACAGTCTGGCTGAGTGCCACAATAACAGTAATTATTTATGTGGAGTACTGGCGTGATGATCACATTACTTTACCTCCAAGTGTGTTAGCAAGTACTGGATTTGCTGTTACTTATCTTGGGAAGAGAAATAAGCTTAAAGATACAATTTTGGCCTCCACAAAGGCCCTTCTTGACCTTAAAAAAAGGTACTATTTAGTAAAGATCAGGAAGAATACAGATGTAAGCAGTAACTGCCTAAGTAAGATGAATGTTCTTGCTTTGAGAAAGCATTTTGTTGGTAGCTTAAATAGACTGCATTTCCAAAACTAAACCTTATAAGAAGAAATCCAAATGAACTCAAGCAGTCCTTCAGGCTGATATGTGATGTCTTGCGTATTTTGGTCCTGTCTGTCCCATGCAGATGTGTCTGGAATCCTAGCACATCTGCACTGTCAAGACATTTATATGTCTTTTGTGTACACAAGAGGAGAAAGTGGGAAATTTTTTGCTGCTTTGTCATTTAAGGAGAATAGTGAAGGAGCACATTTTGCAGAAAGGAAGTAGTTATGCATTGGAGCAACAAACCTTATTATGAGATGTTATACCAAAGAAAACTTGGCTCTTCTCTTGAAGTTTCAGTCTACATAATGTGTTTTGATAGCAGTATGTGCTGAAAGAGCATCCTGATTAAGCTGTTAAGAGTAGTGGAGTTTCCAATGTCAATGCAGTACCTAATTGTCATTATCTACACAAAAATAAATCTTATTGCTTATAGATAGCTTCATGGTCATAGAAGGTACGTAATGGTATTGTAATCATATATGTTTATTTAATTTCAGGAAGCAGAAAAAAGAAAACAACAAAGAGAAGAAGCTCAACGGTTGTACAAACAAAAGAAAATGCAAGCTTATAAAATATTGAGTAAGAAGACGAAAAAAGGACAGCCAAATCTAAACTTACAAGTAGAGTTTCTTCTTCAGAAAATACAGCAAAATAGATAAACCTCTGCATATATTTGAGTTACCTTTGGATATTTTATTAAATTACTTTTAATAAATAATGTCATTTTGCTTCTGTATTTCTTTTGTTATTGGATTGATTTATTTCATCAGTCCAGTAGTGATGTATTAATCCTGAAAATATAAATTCTATGCTGAGGGTGAGAGAGATCTGGTACCTTGAAAATAAATGGTCTGTATTTCTAAACTTAATTTCTGTTAGCTACATAACATCCTGAATTCAAAATCAGTAGGGCCTAGGACCATCTGAACATAAATCTAACCCTTCCTGCAACTGTGACTTCTAAAATTATACTTACTTGAGTGGACTGAAGTGATACATGCAACATACTTGATAACTTGTGAACTGCCAATTCTAGGAGTGTGATTTGTGTACTCTAGTATAGAGTTTGGCACATGAAAACAACATGCACTGTACTTGGTTGACTATTATTTGTTGTTTTCCACAAAGAATAAAACTTAGCAAAGGTCCAAAAATAGTTTGAATGTGAAGATCTTGTGGGCTTGACATATACTTTGTGCTTGGTGATTTTTACTTTGGTGATTTATTTTGTTCATAAGTATGACTTTCTAGCTGTGGTGGATCAGGTGTTGAGGTTTTGGTATGATGAGTGTATCAAGTTTAAATCTTCTTTGGAACATCTTTAGAAAATTCTTTGAAACTTGGATTTGTATATGCAATTAGTATCTTTGATCTAATAAAGTGAAAGCATTCTTCCTAAGTCTGTTTACAATAAAATAAGTTAACTATTTTCCTTAAGTTATACAGGAGAATACTATTATGTATTTTCCTCTATTTCAGTCTACTTTGGCAGCCAAGAAATAATACTGAGGTTTTTTTCCTGCATATAATAAAGATTAGTTAGATATTAAAGGAATATATTGGAGAAAATTCCTTAGAACATGCTTTGTAAGATTTGCAGTACGTTTACAGTATTGCAATATTATTTATAATTTTACATTATTTCATTTAGAAGTTGATGTCAACTGCAAAAAAGTTCTTGTTTAAAATACATACAAAAATAGTTTTGAATTGTATGACAAGTGCTGTTAAATGAGGGATAGCTTAGGAGTTTGAGTGGGCTAAAATGTTACTTATGTCAGTATCCTGAGGCTTCTTCCACCTCATCTTGTAATACTTCTGGCAGGGCTTTGAATCCTCATTCTCCGATGTCATTTGGAAAAACTGAACACAACGCATAATTTACAACAGAAAATGTGGAATGGGCATATCCATTCTATGAGAAGAGGGCAGTGTAAATTTGACATGCTTATTCTGTGTTAAGATTTCTCCCTGGCTGTCTTTGGTCTGTTTTGTTTTGTTTTGTTTTTCTTGATAATTGGTGTAATTGCCAATTTTGAATGGTTCTGAGCTGAAATACTAAAGAGCAGAAATCTGCAAAGTGCCCAGAAAATGGGAAAGGGAAATTTTGGTATAGAGTCTAATTTGATTCTTGTCATTTTAGGCTGTCAACTTTTATTTAAAAAAATGATAACACAGGTATTTGCAGTTACTATTTTTGAGTTTTTTATCAGAAGGGCAGAAGGCTTAAAACTTTAGCTTTGTGTAACTTGTGAATGATATGAAATGTATTCAGTGTAAATTCATGCTTTTTCCATGTTTTGTTCATCTGTGTCTGTTACTCTATATGATCTCTAGATGCCGAAATGTGAAAAAGAGGAGTTTAAGTCCTGTTGCTGTTCGTTCTTGTTTTATAGTCACATGCTCTGCTTTCTTCTTCAGCAGTTTGTGTTGTATTCTCTGAAAGCTTGCAGATCTCAAGTGCTGATGGTTTTCCAGTGTATCATCTAAGTTAGATGAAGTGGAAGGGATAGAGCTGCACAGTTTGAAATTTTATTCTTGTATATGTAAGCTGTATAGTTGATGAATACAAGCAGCTTCCCATGTGTCTTTTTTTTTCTTCCTGTTTCATTATAGTGAATCTGAATCCAAAATAAGGGAGGAAAGCAGGTGCAATACATTTATGTTTTTGTTTTGGTTCTGAGGAGCAGAACTGAAGCTTTCCTTGCTCCTTTCTTAAGTAGCTTCCTGGGAAATCATAATAATAATTTAAATGGATCATCTCATTAGGCTAATTTTGACAGCACAAAGACATTCTTACCCTGTATCCATCTTGAAAGAATTTATTTCCTTGCCACTAATAGGAAAAACAAAAGAAAAACTTTTAAGTTACTACGGCTTTGGTCATGTGAGGCAATGTAGGATTTGGATTTTTTAATCTTTAAAGTCTGGTAAATTATGCCTGCAATAAGAATTAGGTAAGGAACATGAAGTTAAAAATTTGATTCTTAGTGTCTGTTTCTGCTTTCACAAAGTAATGTTTTGAATCATTAATGAAAGAATTTAGAAGCAATTCTAAATGAATTAATGTACAGAAGTGTTGTGAGCATAAGGAAAAAGGAAAGGCACATCACTTAAAATCAGTGAGGACAGGACACACCTCTGAAATACCAATTTCCGTAGAATTTTTCTTAGCTCATGCATGCCTTCTGGAAATTTCTGAGTGGATAGTTAATAATGAACTGGAAGCCGTGCAGCTAGCTTGCTGAGTCCTCTAAAGAAGGACATTTATAGGATGTGAAAAAAGAAAAAAATAGTCTTAAGTAGTTCAGTCTGAACTCTGGTAAAATAATTGTTGGGCCATTCATAAAGCTGCTGTGTAACTGGACCGACCTACAACAAATTGCAAATTGCTCTACCTTTTATGTATAGCATTGTCATGAACTTTTTCTTCTGTATAGCTTTTGATTAACAGCAATTTGGATCATTAAGTCTGGATTTATATATTTTCCCCTAAAGAGATTATCCCTATATTTGTATCTATTTTTTTAGTATCTTACTATCAACACAGCTGAGGAAACACAACATATGTCTATTAAGAAACGATATTTGAGGATCCCACTTAGTGGATTAAAAAGGAAGAGAAGTATAAACGAAGCTAACTGCTTTGCCAATATATTCAATCCACACTTGTGCACTAGAAAGTGTGTGTTGGTTGTGGCTGGAGTAAAGTTAATTTTCACAGAGGCTAGTACAGGACTATGTCTGGGATTTGGGCTGAGCACAATGTTGATAATATAAAGATGGTTTTGTTGTTGCTGAGCAGGGCTTGCACAGAGCCAAGGCCCTTGTACTGCCACGCTGGCGAAGAGACTGGGGATGCCTGGAAGGTTGCAAGGAGACACAGGTGGTGGGACAGGTGACCCCAACTGACCATATAGTGAAAGGTATTCTGAGACACAAAAAGTAGTAAGTAAAAACAACAATCAGGAAATTACTGAAATATTTTTTTTGCAACTGAAGGTAGTTTTGTTCTGGTTTAAGAATAACATCCTAACTCTAGTGTTCTTAACATTTTCTGTAGTCAGTGAGGATGCTGTCAAGTGGCAAATAATCTCATCTGAATGTAAATCGTAGGCATCACTCCTACATACCTATCCATAGGAGTTCATGGTAGCTAGTTCTAACACCTAGACTTCTAGAAATGTCATGGTCAATCTGTCTTGTGTCTTGAAGAAGCCTTTGTAAGTGTCATTTGTAAGCAACATTTAAAGACTGCAATTCACAGTGCAGTTCTGTTAAAATTTAGACAGAATTTATCAGCATCTTCAGGAGCAACAGCTCATACACTTGCAGGTTCAGAAAGTGAAATTACCACAAAATGATGTATAGATAATTGCTTTTAAAATAACATTGACAAGAGTAATCACTACCAGTTGGTCACTTTTTATTTTAAAACTATGTCTGTTGCTCCTGAATCCTTACAGTGTCCTGCTTGGAAGCAGTGAAGATGCTGATAAATTGCCTTTTCACTAAGAGCAATAAAATTCCAAACATTTGTATTAACAAATATTTTCTTTCGGAGCACAGAAAGGGAAGAAAACACAGTCACAATATACATAGGAACACCTTCCACTTCTGCATTGTACTTTGTAGCAGAGCAAGTTATCCTCCTTTCAGCTGCATAAGGACAGGGCAGCTCTTCCAGCCCACCTCCTCACTTCCTATCTCTGTTCAGAAGCAGCACACTTTAGGAATGGGCTTCATCTTCAATCAGTGGGGCTTAAGCACATGCTTGAAGTTAATCATAGAAAGTGAGAGAAATAAAAGGGAAAATAAAACCTACCTTTTCCCTCCTCTCACCTCTTACCCTGTTACATTGGTTTTTCCCTTAAGTTGCAGCCTAAGTCTTAGGATTTTTATTTGTTTTTGAAAGAGTACAGGGTTTTTTGTGGTTGTTTGGGTTTTTTTGTAGTTTTTTTCCTTGCAGGAAGAACCAGAAGAAGATCTAGTAAACTACAGTCTTAACAGTTTGACCCTAATGCCAGAGAAGGTGATGGAGCAGGTCATCCTGAGTACCATTGCACATCAGTTGCAGAAAAACCAGAAGATTAGGCCCAGCCAGCACAGGAGCATGAGAGGCAGGTCCTGCTTGACTAACCTGATTTCACTTTATGTCAAGGTGATGTGCTTAGTGGGTAAGGGAAAAGCCACAGATATTACTTAGCTGGACTTTAGCAAAGCTTTTGACGCTGTCTCCCGCAGCATTCTCCACTTTCCTTGGGTTTGTATTCACAAACCAAAAACATGGATATGGTGATGTTTGGATATCCACTACGTAAGGAAAAACTTGTAACTGAAAAGCAAAAAAAGAGGGAAAAAACAGGAATCAGAAGTGAGCTTGACCTGAAACTGTTATGTGTAGGAAAGACTGTCATAGTTTTCTATTTCCTCAGAATGTCACTTGGCAAATGTGAATTTAAGCTACCTCAGACCTTTAGCAGCTTTAAAAAAACACACCGCTATGTAACAAAACAACAAGAAAAAGAAAACCACCAGAAGGAAGAATAGCTGGAAGTGCCTTTGTCTGTCAGTTTGCATTAGCTGTCTCTCAGAACAATGTAGTCTCCTAAAATCTCTTGAAATTAATGCAGAAATTCTTCAACCTGTGGTATCGAAATGTAAGAAAAGATGATTAGTGCATGACTTGTTTGCAGTCTGAACTATTATCTAATATGTTTGGGTTATTATTCCTACTCCACCAAAATCTAATTTGTTCTGAAGACTGAAGACTTTTGCATCTGTTATCAGTTGCAGATTAATTACAGGCTGAAAAGCTTTTCATTATCCTTTAGTTTCATTGTCTTTTAGTTTCAGTTCTCTGGTAGTATTAGTAAATTGTAAACGGCTCATTGCAGAGAGTAACAGGACTACCATATGGGAAAGAGGTTTATTCTGAAGTGTCTTTAATACTGGATATAAGAAAAGTGCCATCGTTACAGTGGTGGAGGACTAGAAAAGTGTATTATCTACTTCTCTAACAGATGTGGAAGAACATATCTTATTCTTCTTCCTGGCTTGGAACAAAAGCATTTCCCTAAACTGTGTTTTCTTCCTTGTTATATTAAATGTGCACTTCCTCATAGGCTTATATTTTCCAATGAAGTGTGACACATCACAGTGAAGTTGGAGGCCTGACAGAAAAGGAGACAGAAAGTACAGACAATTGGAGAACTGGTAACAACTGTGTGTTTCTTAATGTAAACAATATTCAGCATATATGAACGACTGTTTTTAAAAAATGGTGCATATACATGGGAAAGGTCATGTAATGTTAACAGAGAAGTTCACATCTACAGAACTTATTTTGTTACAAGCTTTTTAGGATATATCTCCGGGATAGTTCTTTCAGTTTAAAGCAGGGTTGCCATTGCAAATAGCTAGATAATCTCAAGTGGAAAAATAAAAAAAGAAGTAGAACATACTTTTCCTTCAATTAAGTATGAAAAATAAATACTACAAAGTAAAGTGTTATTTATTACCAAAATTCAGTGTTGTAATCTTTTATATTTATTTTAAAAATTAAAACTAATTTTAGATTTTTATTTTTAAAAAACACCCAAACCACTCTGAAATTTAAGTTTTTTGCCTGCTGCCAGCTGTATTTGGATGTTTCCCAAGTAAGGTCACAGAGCCACAGAATATTCTGAGCTGGAAGGGACCAAGGGTCATCAAGTCCAACTCTTAAGAGAATGGCCTATACAGGGATTGAACCCATGACTGTGGCATTATTAGCACCATACTCTAATCAACTGAGCTAATCTCAGGGTTTCTATAGCAACAGCAAACATATTATGAAAGTAATACTGAAACATTTTTAAACACCTCATTGTGGTTATCTAGCTGCAGAAATTAATATCAAATACCTGTCTCTGTTTCAGCTAAGCCAGTCCACAAAAAAGATGCAAAGAAATAATTTGCAGCACCCATGTTTCCCTTAGTACTCTGTGTGTGTATGCACTTTTCAGAGGCTCTTCTTGTTCTCGCTTTAAAAAAGCCCACTGGGTGGAGGCATGGAGCTAAATTTCATCAGGAGGCAGCAATTTGTAGATGAATAAATGCCAAAGAGGAAGGGACATTAAGGTCAAAACCTGGTAGCTCTGTTTAATGAAGCCTTTAAGACTTGCTTGTTATTCGAAGTTGTGCACATCTTCTATGAAACCTACTGATTATAATGGAAAACTTTTTGTGAACTGCTCAGATGTATCTCTTATTTTTATACTGTCCAGTTGCAATTTCTGCCATATCCTGTTGATTACACAAATAATACTGCAAGAGTTACATATGCGTTTATCCTTACTAAGCTACATAGGAGGAAACCTGAAGCCTTGCAGTATAGAGTCTACTTCAGTAATTTTTTGACTCTTCTGAGAGCTAATTGCCAGTTTATCAATATTTTTAGCTTAATAGGAGCACCAAAGCTGAGCAAGGCTAACTGTTCTACAAACCACTGTGCATTGCACAACACCTTGTTTTCCACTACATTACACGCTTATCCAATGCTAAATAAGAGCCTTGGCCACAACTCCTCAATTTGTCATCTGAATTTGCTGCATGGCTAATAGACTCAGTGAACAACCCTTCTTGCAACAGAAAGTAATCACAACTCCACAGCTTCCAGGCATGTTCGCGCAGCTCCTGCTGCAGCAGTGCAGGGGTGGGGCTGGGACAGTTCCAGTTCAGGGGGTCCCCCGAGGAGGTGCCCGCCCTGCCTGCGAAGAAACAATGCTGTGCTTCATGAGCTCCTGTGATGACTCACTTGGAGAACAAAAAGCCTCCGGGGAGCACTGGGGAAGACAGGGCGGTGGGGGTGGTGGCAACCCAGCAGGAAGGTGACAATAAGCAGGGAGAGGGCTACAGAACCTTTGTAACTAAAAACCCGGTACAGGTAAAACGCATAATTTTAAAACTTCAACAAGTCACTCATATATGCAGCCTGTCAGGCTCAGGGTGCTTTCCCAGTGCTGTTCTCCTCGGAGATTCATTTTAGCATTTTCCTACATGCCTGCATACACCTACAGTGGTTCAGCTGGAGGAGTTGCTTCAACAGGGCCAGTGACCTTGCAGACAGAACCGGGAGTGAAGGGCTAAAAGCAGAGTATTTGACATCCGTTACATACATATAACAGGGATTTTTAATGGAGCACTTGGAGATGCTGGGGTTTGATAATCTCTGCCTAATCTGCTTTTCTGGGCCTTGAACATGCTTTCAGCACAGGACCTCTCTGTCTGCTGTAATGGTGGTGACATCTGCCAGTTACTGTTCTGTTGGTGTATCTCAAAGCAACTTTGTATAAGGTCTTCTCTGCAGAACTCTGTAGAACTCTGCGAAGAAAAAACAAAGTCAAATGAGACCTAGTTAGACACTTGACAAATATCTTCATAGTCTGCTCTAGTTAAATGGAGGCATAAGTACCATAAGGTCAGACTTTGTAATTTTGTCTATAGGTGCCTATTCTGTGCTCCTTGTTTCAAGGAAATGCTTGTAGAAGGTCTCCAGAGGAATTGCTATTACTAAGTATCTCGGCAAATATTGACCCATCTGTGAGACAAGTCAGTGCCCCGAGGTCAATCCGTGTGACTGCTGTGCTGCTGCAGTGCTATTATGTTCCTTTTTGAGTTGGTTCACTTGGGCATCTTCAGCCAGGCACAAAGGTAGTCTGCAGTCAGGATAAGATGCACTTTTAAAGTACAAAAGCAGGAATTGTTGATTAACATAAAACTGCTAGCTAGAAGTTAACGAGCTGTTAGTCTAAATAACACTGTGCCCACGACCTGCAGTGTGAAGAATCTTTGCTGGGAGGCTGGAATCTGTCAGAAGGAGGAAGAGTTGGACACCACCGCATATCCTCCCTGCTTCACTGTGCTGCCTGCTACCAGCTGCATCAACACTGCCATTTTGACCCAATACTTCACAACTAGTTCCAAACTGAACAGACCAGCCCAAGTAATCTCCCTGCTGTTTTCTCATTAGACTTTAAAACTTTTCTGTGCTGTAATTTCTCTCTTGTATCTTTGGAGTACTCATGATGCTGTCTCAATATTACTATCCCTCAGTATGACTTTTGTCTTTTCTGTCACTTTACAGACCTTCTCACAGCACTTCCATGGCAGTTTGAGCCCAGGTTACTCTCCTGTGTCACATGAGACTTGCATGACCACTGGGAAGAGGCAGGCAGCCTTCGGGTGGGATTACAGAGGGAGGGTTTCAGCCTGTGCACTGACCCACGGAAAGGTGGGCAGGAGTTCCTTCCTCTGGAGAAGTAAATTAATATAACTGGTTCTGGTGCTTTTCACAGCTCGGTGTGAATTACAAACCCCTCAATTTCTTCTTGCTTTAAGTCACTTTGGGTCATGGAAGCAGTGTTTTCATCCAGGTCAGGGCCTTCTATTCAAGTTCAGGAGTGGAGCACATGATGCGGTACCCGGTTCTTCTAACTCAAGTCTAGTACTCCCATTTGTCTTTGCCCCTAACATTCCTATTTGCCCATTGTTCTGGCCTGCCTAGGTCTGAATTGAAGTCCTGCTTTTGAGCATGTGGATTTGTATTCCCAGTTTGATGTCCAGGCCAGTAATAAATATGTCAGACATGACAGGTCCAAAGACAGACTCTTGTGTTACTCCACTTGTCACTGACTCCAAGTAGCACCCCACGACCCTCTGCATGCAGTCATCCAGCAACTTCTTACCAATGTTGTAACCTGTTTAGAAATATTTTAATTTTTTAAATTGTAAATATGTAATGTGTATATCAGTTTGCTTTTTCCCCAAATAGTGAGTAGAAATATTTGTTGAAAATTTCTTTTTTAATACTTTTTTTCTGAAATAGCAATTATAGCTTTCCTTTTGTACTAAATGCAGCTTAAATTAGTTTTGTTTGCCTTACGAGTCAGCTATAGAGCTTTATTTATCCTTTAATTTACTCTATTGATTTTTATGATTTCTTATTGATACTTATATTTATTTCACTATTGTTCTTTGTTTCTGCTCTTTTGAATATAAAAAGGATTTTTTTATTAATCTATACAACACTGTGATATATATATAATAAAAATGAAAATATAGAGGTACTAATTTATGTGCATAAATTCAGCTCATTATTGAAAAAATGAACATCATAAAAGAGGCAATGATACTCCATATAAGAATAGTAATAGCTGTTATACTTGTATACTTGTAATACACCTAACAATCTTGAAATGTGAGGATATTTTCACAAGTATTTCTTCCTGTTTTCTAAAATCCACTATGTTACCCTGGGATCTCTAAATGTATAGCATCTATAGGGAAAAGGAAGCCTTTCCACTGAAGATTTTACACCCAGTGTTGTCAGCGGTACCAAGATTAAACTAAAAATCTTACATAATTACCTTTTTTCAGCTCAATAATATTAGGTCTCATCCTTCATCCTGACAGATGATGAGTTACCTCACAGAATTATAAATCTATGTAGCTCAGTTCCAGTGATCATGTCTTGATTATATTTGTCATTTGCAAATTACATACTGGGGAAAGCAGTAAGCTTATAGTACTTTAAAAAATACAGTACTACCCAGGCATACAATTTATATGCAGGGATCTCTTAATTCTAGCAAAATAATACTAGTTTATTACAATATAAGGTTGTAAAACAGCTAGATTGCTTGTTTATCACATCAGATACTTTTATCTTCTCGATTTATGATAAACTAAACCAATTCAAAAATTTACAAAAGAAAGTGCCCTTGTGTATTCATGCAGATCTTCTCCTGACATTCTCCTGAGACTAAATGTGTAGTTTATATAAGTTGTGGCAACTTACAAATTTGATTTTTCTCATGAGTTTTATGGGTAAATGGATGTTTTCCAAGTGAAGTAATCACTGAGAGCTTGTTTACATAAAATGATTGACAAACACGTCAGTACAATTACTAACAGACTGTGAAAAAAATCCCGGGGAAAAGTATAACTGAAGGGATTACTTTGTTTGCTGTAGCTCTAGCAGTATTCTAACAACAACAGTGTATGTACAACAGGGAATGTTTTATGTAAGAGCAAGTGTTTGTTAAATCTCAGGTTTTGTTCCAAATGGCTTTTGGAAACACAATCTTGGTAGAGCATTGAATTTGAATTCTATGGATTAAGATTTCTTTGATACCCACTCAGGATAATTATGCCTATTTGTGGTTGGAATCTGTAGGCTGTACCCGAGGAAGTAAAGCAGCAATTCATGCAGAGCTGGAGTGAAGCAGGGGAGGAGACCACACTCAGCCTACCAGTGTAATGTTTGTCGTGTGAAGCTTGAAGGGTCATCTCAGTTTGAACAGGGGAGTGGGTAAGGTGGTTACCATCTCAGCTCCTTTCTGTAAAAGCTTCCCCAAAACATGGTACCTACCTGCTAACATTAAGGTGAGAATACAACAGGTAGGAATTATGCTGGCTTGACACCATTCTCTCCTGTGTGGTGTAGATAGTCCTTTCTTCTTTGAACAGTATTCAGCAGAAGCAGTCCATTAGTGGGCAGCAGGAGAGGGTGGGACAATTAAGTGACTCTCCTGTTTTCTCATATACCATTTATTTTTCAATGTTTGCCCAATGCTCTATGGAAGCACAATTCAGCCTGCACATGATGCACATCTTCTTCTGCTTATGATGCATTTGAGTCTGATATGATATGTGTATATTCTGACTGTTTTACCAAAATATTTTAAATACTAGAATGATTGATAAGTAGTAGGTAGCATTGATTTTTACTTCCTTCACGCTGTACCATCATAAAAGGATATTAATATTTTAGCATTATCTGTAACACTCAAACCTGTTCCACAGTCTTTAACACCTCTGCAGTTTTGACCAGAGAGAGACCAAAAAGATGCTGGGTGTATATGCCTGTGTCCACGCTCATGTATGTACATGTGTATGTGCACGCATGTGTATATGTCCATGTTTAAAATGTGAAGATGTTACATACTCAGCACTACTACATGCTTTCCACGGTCTGCTTTTAACCCTGGATCCATAAAACAAATAATTTGTTCTAAGAAATATCAGTTCCAGGGAAGCAGTGACATTCTTTACAACAGATATTAAGAAACCATGGTACAGTTGAAGCCATACCTCTGAAGGACTTGATATTCTTCTTTGTCCATCTATTTTGAAGGCTGTTGCTATATTTCTTGAGCTACTCGATGACAATAATGTTCAGATGTTTTTCCTTTTCCTCTAATAGTACACTGGTTTTGTTGTTTCACTACCTGAAAACTGGAGGTAAGATTTCGTCAGCTGGATTTGTCAAAGCCTGCAACTGTTCCGCTGGAAATCAGGAAACCTGATGTTCAAGTCTCTGACCACCAAATGAGGAACTTTTCTTAGCCTGTTTCAGAGGAAAAGTATCTATCAAATGAAGTCTAGCCATTCAGGAGCATTTTATGGGGTATTTCTGGTAGCTCTTGAGTGAATAGAGTTTACGTTCCAAGTCAATACCTTGATTATGCTTATTTTGGGATTTTAGTGTCTTCCAAAACAAAAGAGAAGGAACATGAATTTTTTTCCCCAATTTTCCTTTTAATAGTCCTTTCCCACAGAGCTTCACAACATTACTTTCCTCAGAGACCCTAAAAACATTGCATCTTTTACAGATTAAACAGATTTCTTCTTGCTTTCTCTTCAAGTCAGCAAAGCTTGCTTTCTTGGCCTCTGCCTTGTTTCAGTGTAGAACAATGTGGAATGAAGTGGACACATTTGAAGTCAATCCCTATTACAATAAGTAGGTTTGCAATGTATTGGTTTTACAACCTGGGCCTTGGGGAAAAACAAACAAAAACCAAACCAACAAAATATCCAAAACCAAGCACAAGACCCCCACAATTCAGTCTCTACTGCCGGATCTGAGAGTTCCTCCTTGTAATTACATGGATCAAGAGAAGAGCCTTTAAGGCGAATCCCAATGTAAGATGAGTCCATTATTCTTAATGGATAGATTTCAAACTGGCTAAAAGTCATGCTAGGTAGCAACACCCTGTGGGTTAGCATCTTGCTTATCACTTTCTATGTTAACATAGCATAGAAATTAAGATATCTCTCAGAAAATAAAGTAACAAAACCTAATTCTATTCAAATAATTCTATTGTTTTTAAACTCACTAGAACTATTATAATGAGAAAATATTGGATATTTTAAAAGTTTCTTTCTCTGAAAGAGAACTAAATTTCTGTCATAGACCTAGTATTAGTAACAGGAACAGTACTAGTAAAAGTATCCAGCTACTTTGATATTTAAAAAGTAGGCATGTCTTTAAGTGTCATGATTAGTCATAAATAAAGCAGCTTGTATTAGTTTCATTTTATTTGATTCTTGTAGTAAAATTTTACTCTATTGAAGGCAATCAGATTTTCACCTTGTGTTTTAAACATGTCCAATATTCTCCCCTCTGTTTTTTTTTGTTAACCTTTTTCACTCCCATTATAGTATTTCATTTCTTGATGTGTCAGTTATTTTTAAGCTGCAAAAGCAAGCTTGCTAGATCTCCAGGTGAACACATTTTATTTCTTTTTGCTGTTGTATGAGGATGGTAACACCAACACAGTGCCACAAGACGTGTCTGTCTCCCTGTTAGGGAACACACAGATTTTTGTGACCTCAAAATAAAATGCAGTGTTGAACCACTGATTTCTCATTACATCCCGCCTTTTAAAATAGCTGCAGCTGGAGACTTCTTTCTCTGCTTGGAAATACCATGTATCAGTACACAGGAAGTATTTCATCCTGTAGCAAGCATAAGTCACCTTCCCTCTGGTGTGGAGAAGCAAATGCATTACCTCAGATGTGCACCCAGGGCCATGTCTTTGAAAGACAAGTCTGTTTGGTGGTGTGACAATGGTTCAGGAAAACATTCTGTAGAATCTGCTGCTTTCATGCAGTGTACAGAGGGCATTTCAAGAAGAATTTAAATTCCAATAACTCCTAGCTTTGATGCCCTCAGTTCCCTTTAGATGAACGAAACTTTCTTGTATCCTCTACAGAAAAAGTGAAGAACAATCTAAGCAGAAATTATATCATTCCAGACTTCCTTTGGGCATCCCAAACAACATTTTTTTGAGAGAAAGCCAAAACATCATTGCAAAACACTATTTACAATTGTGTAGTCTGAAGAAATGCTTGTTTCTCCATTCAACCTCTTAGTCAATAAAACATTTACAAAACTCAGTTCTACAGTGTACTTCTGCAAAGGGAGTTTGGTCCTTATGTAGTTACTAAATTTACTTTTTCATGAATTTAAATTCACCAGTGGATTTCACAGGAGCATGAAATCAAGTGTATGAGTTCCATCAATAATAATAATATGTCTAGTTTATTTATATCTTATAATGTAATCCGTTTTTACTTATCACAATCCTGCTATAGCATACAGTTGCATTATTCTGGGGGTGTGGGATGTGTGTCCTTCTGTCCAGTTGTGGACTACAAGAAATTTTCCAGTGATGGTGTAGAACACTTTAGGAAAAAAAAAAAACACCACACCAAAAAATAGACACACGTATTGCTGCATGACAGTATATGGTCTTGGGATTTCTCAAGTAATATTTTGTTAGTTCACTAGAAGTAGTTCATGGAACCTTGTGAGTGTATGGATCACAAGCCATAAAATCATCTTTACTGTTGTGCAATCCTATTTATAATTGAGGTCTAGATGCTCAAGTAGAGACAGAAACAGATGAGCATTGGAAACTAGCAGCTACAAATGTCATTCAGAAACAAGGGAAAATAAAGAGTTAGAGCAGTATATCAGAGCTTAGCTACATCTTTTGACTAGAAGTCTTTCTTCCAGATGGATCCCTTTTAAATCAGCCTTTTCTTAGTGTCATGGTTTTCTAAACAACATTTTGCCCTAAT
This sequence comes from Pithys albifrons albifrons, assembly GCF_047495875.1. Taxonomy (NCBI): domain Eukaryota; kingdom Metazoa; phylum Chordata; class Aves; order Passeriformes; family Thamnophilidae; genus Pithys; species Pithys albifrons. The sequence goes on from NC_092460.1 coordinate 60,457,647, forward strand.
CCAGTAGGCAGAATTTTTCAGGGAGAGCCATTCTAGTCACCTGGAGTAGAGACAATCACTTCTGGGGAGGAAGATTTATTTATGGACATTCACATGAGGATCACATGAAGATGATAGGGAATAGTCTAAGGAAGCAGAATTGGAATCCTTCACCACATCAGAAAATAATCTGATAAGTTTGGGATTGATTAGAAGTAAAGATCGTGTTATTGTGTTTATTTTTCCTAAAGGGGAAGAATAGGTTCCCTCATCCATAGTGCATTACTTATAGCCCTTCTTCTATTTGTATGCACCATTTTTCTTTACTAAGTTTTGGAGGGGTTTCTGTTTGTTGTTTTGTTTTGCTTTGTTTTGTTTTGGTTGTTTTTGTTGTTTCAAAGGACCTTGCTGAGCCACTCTATGATACTTGAGACAGCTCCCCTGTTTTAGTGAAGCTTTTGATCTCTTTTTCTATTATCTAGTTAAAACTTCTAGTATCCAAGAACCTTGTACTGTATCCAGAAACACAAGTTGTGGGGGAATTCAGATTTAACAGACCTGAACTTCTATACAGCTAATCTGGTTTTATTCTAAACTAGAAAGCACAGGCAGCATTGCAAGCAATATATTTAAACAGTGTCAGGATTTCAGCATTTCTGAAGTTGTCATAATAATGCTATCTTTATGCCATAAAAGGGACTGTTCAGTAATGACATGCTAAAACTGTGAAGAATATAACAGTTTCCTACAAGATCTGATTCCATCAGGACCACTGCTAGTGTGACCTTTTAGACCCCAAGGAAGAATTTGTTTGGAATAAAATCCTGAAATTGGATGTTCATGTATTACAGTATTGTATTTTAAGTGGGTATAATAGCAAAAAAAAACGCTGCCTTTTAAAGGATTTTCTACTTATATTTCGTGATTCAAGTGTTCAATTTGATTTATATTTCCTCTTATCTGCATGTGGAACATTTAGAGAACTAGTGAAAAATATGGAATGCGTGTCATATTCTTCACTACACTAATACTCTTCCTAAAACGGTATCTTTCCAATGATAGAGACAGGTCATTGACAAAGAAACTTTGTTGTGTTTAACCTGATTTGTGCCTTCCTTAGAAAATTCCTTTCCTTTATATGGATTCTCAAATGTGACACCTAAAAATAAACAAATCTTAAAAAATTCTTAGCAAAACTTAGAATCTTGCTTAGTTGCACATTCAAAAGGTATTTCCTAACATAATGACAGTTCATACATGGCTGAGATCAACCTTCAGTCATTTACTGGGGAACTGCAGAGTTCTGGATGCTATGCTTTAGGAAAAAAAGAAAAAGAAAAAAGAAAACAATTTCTCTCTCGCTTTACAAGTAGTTCTTTATTAGTGAGAGTTCAAATAATGTCAGATTTTGTCACTTAAAATCAAGAGAAGAAATATTGGTAATATAAATCAGTATGTTGGGAATGGAGAATGAACCAATATAAGACTCAAGAAATGTTCTTCAGAAAATATACCATGCACCCAAAGAGGGGCTTCACTTTAATTATTTTTCCTTTAGATTTCATCCGTTTAATTACGAATTTCTTACAAGAGACTTTAAAAAAATAGTGTCTCACTTCTCCAGAGAAAACAGCAAACTCTCTCAAATAACAAGCTGCTGGATTTGCGGAATTGCCTCCTTTGTTGTCATGGAAACTAAAGTAAAGAAAAATTGAATGAAAGAAGCTGATGATGCCTCACATAATTTTTCTATAACTCTTGGAGTTGTTAATGTTACTTAACACAGATAATTATTAGTAAATACTTTGGAGCAAAATACAGAACAATATGGAGTTTTACTGAAGACCATCTAAATATTTACACACATAATTGGAGCATGTTAATACCCTACACATGAATGTTAAAAAATCATAATCCCAGTAAGGGTAGTCAGAATTTAGCAGTGGAAGCAGTAGAAACAGAATCTGATCAAACAGATAAGGAATTATTGTTCTACATCCTTGGGAATTTCCACCATGGGGAATCTCTTTCTAATGTATTCTAGGACTACAGTATTCTAGGACTACAGTGGGTTTCAGCTGTTGTTTCAATAATGTTAGTGTACAAGACTCTTAAAAAAAAAGAATGAAAAAAAAGTACTTCCTCCTACAACAAGAATCACCTAAAAAAAAAATCAAGCAATTGTTTTGTTTAAAGGAGCTGTCTTGTGGACTCAACCCAGTAGAAGCCTCTGGGTCAATTGTTTTAGCCAGTTTATATCTATGGTCTTCATTGTATCTAGAACTGGCATCTGAAAAAAATCTCTAAGGTACCCCCAAGTTCATTAACATGGGCATGTGACTTTGGTAATCAACAAGATCAACTTTTATATTAAGGCTTTGATATCTTGAATCATCAGGGAAGTTGCCAAATCAGAGCCACTTTGTACCTGAAATGTTGAGCACCACACCAAATCTTAACTCTCATTTATCTTTCCTTATTGATCGTATAAGTAATTACTGTGTTTTCTTGGCCACAGGAAACTTTGTAAGCAGATATTGGACATTCCAGATCTGTTTCTTTCAACTATCTCTTACAACAAATGCAATGTTACAGATTTTCACTACCTTACAAACCAACACAGTAGAAATCAGTCATGATGAACGCCACATTTTGCAACATACCAACACACCACCTTTTCAATCTAATAAGTTAATGGTTAGAGAACTGGATATGTAATTAACATCTTGGGTTAATCCTTTTCCTTTTAAGGTTCAAATCTAGACTAAGATATATTCTGTGCAATTTATTTAGCACCTTTTTAGAGGATGGGAGGAAAAAACCCCTCCAGCTTTTCTGTTGAATCTGTGCATCCTGCAGTAATAAACTTATTCTTAAGTGAACAGACATCAGGACCAGGAAGAACCATGATGGTTTGGGTGTTCCCATGTGAATGATTAATCAAGCTTTTACCCCTACTACTATGACTGACTACTCTTTTTATTCAAAGAGATTTTGTATATATGGCAGCAGCATTTGTTAAGATCCCGTTCTTTAAAATTATGAGAGGTGCCTCTGCCCAAATTAAGGTGCAAATGAGATCATACGCCAAAGTCAATAGCACAGATTTTGTTGATGTGAGGTAGAGAGTGACCAAAAAAAAAAGGAAAAATAGAGAAAGGGGGAGAGGAGAGAGCAACAGAGAGACAGATTAAGTAAAAAGACTAGTACTACTCTGTGGATTCCAGTGTTTTCCTGATGACCCTCTTCTTGTGGTCTTGGTGGTGAGACTCCCAGTCTTGTTGAAGTAGTGACTGCAGTCTGGATGCATCAAGGGAAGCCCAGGGTGGTGAATGAAGAAGAGTCCATATGGCTCTTGTTATGCTTAGGCTAGATGGGAATGTCCCCAATACCTCCCCTGAGGTGGGGGAGTTTTGCAATGGATGATATAATACTGGATCACGGGACATTTCCTGACACATTTCGTGTATCTTTGACGCCTTCTAAGATGTTACAAATGCTTGTTATGTCAGTGTAGTTGAGTCTATTATGGTCCATGAGCAAAGATGAATACCTTCAGGCTATGTGTGAATTGTCCCTGTGCTTCCCTGAAGGGGAGTTATCACAGCTGAGTCATTTGTTTAAGGAGAAACAAATACTACAGGGTTTGCCTCTCTGCTTATCTTGTCCAACCCAGCTTGTAGATGAGGTGTTGGGTGTGTAGGCCCTCAGCACCTGAGGGGTTACTTCTCACATCTTCAGTTTGCACCCCGATCTGACCCATCAGCATTCCAGTCTCTCACACTTGTGGATACACTCTTCTTCTGGGATAATTGTACCACCTTTATCTTAAGTTCCCATCCCAGTCCAAATTAGAAGGCATATTCAGGGAAGAGCTGGCTTTGGTGAGCAGTTGCTTCCTTGCACAGTTTGCTACAGTGGACAAAAGTCTTTCATTGATTTTAGCAATGTTTAAGCCATTAACCAGTTACAGTCTCACATGAGCCCCAAGGCCTCCCTCTCTTTTCTGGCTGCTGTGTAGCATCTGTGCCTTCTGCCTCCCAGTTTGTTTGGGGAGCTGTTGGGTCACTGTGCTAGCAAGTTTACATCAGTCATCTCAGGTGTCCAACTCATCCCAGCAACTCTTGAAGCAAAGAATCTTTTAATTTATTATCAGACATCAAATAATTATTATTATAGTAATTTATGTCTGTTTAATGTACCTAATGTTTTATTGAATCTGAACCTTACTTTTTTCTGCTTCGTTTTTTCACTAAGTGGTGATATTACTGTGAATTTTCACTGTTATTGTTCACAAAATAATATTAGAAAGAGCCTATAGCTTGTGAGTTGCTCATGTACTAAACTGAGTGCTGTAAAAATGAAGTAGATAAGAATAGATAAACCAATACAATAAAAGGTATAATTTTGATTTCTGAATCATAGAAATAGCTTCTGTAAACTAAAAAAACATTGAAAGGTATTCTCTTGCAGTCCATAAGAATAGTATTTCATATGAAAATACAAATGGTAGTATTAGCTGATCAAATATAGGAACAGTAGTGCAAAAATAAAAAAACCTCAACAATTATTTTTCATAAAAAGATAGGTTATTTATAAATCAATAAAAAGTAAACCAAGGGCAAAAGAAAAATAAATTAATAGGAATGAGAATTTTGTGTCACTTTCAGAAAGATCAGCATTTTGCTTTTTAAGGTTCTTCATCTTCACTTTGCCTTTTTTCACAGTTGTTCATTCTGATTCAAATCATGTTTAAGTTTGTCATTGAAAAGTAAAGCCAGAATTACTTGAAGGACAAGTTTGAGTGCTTTCCCTAAATCATGCCTTTCAAAATCTCCTGGTTTAATCACATTATTTTTCCAGAACCATCTCCTGAATTTCCGTAGATAAGAGTTCCAGATGTAGGTTTTGTCTGTTTGTCTTCTTTATTAAGCATTCTGTCTTTATAGAAGTAGATAAAAACTAGAAACTACAAATTTTAAAGCCCATACAGGCACACATTCTAGAAAACAAATAAAAGTCACCTCAAAGGCTTCTTTTCATAGCTGTTTTTTGGGACCCAGCCTCTTTGAAGTCATATCTTCAGTGATGCAGGATCAAAATCTGAAGATACATGTACCACAAAATGACATTTTTAAAGACAGATATAATTTTGTTTTAGTGAAAGAAAAAAATTCTTCTAGTCTTCATATGAATGTGAGTTTCTGTCCTGGGCTGAGCTGGCAAAGTGCCACCTGTCCAGGACAGAGTGAAAAGGGTTCCTCCTCCCCCCAACAAGCCAAGGGAAAAAGAAGAGGGAGAGAGGGAAAAAAAAACTTCCAAAGCCAGGTCTATGCTGAAACTAACTACATGTATTTATACAGAAAAGAGAAAATTAAGAGGAAACTACAATGTAACACACACTTACACAAGTCATGTATAACAAGAAATAACTTCCCACTTCCCAGTAAACACAAATTCTACCATTTTAACTACAAATCATTCTAGAGAAGTTAGTTCTTCAGAGACAGACTTAAGCAGAGAGAAAAGCTAGGAACAAATATTTTACTTCCCTCAGATAACATGATGTTAAGCCGGTGCTCTGGGCTTGGGCCTCCCCATCCCTCCTGGGACAGCAGAGTGTCTTGCTGGCACCACAGCTGTGAAGCAACTGCCCAAGCCACACCCACACACCAGCTCTTACCCCTTTTGAGATGATGCAATATGGTATGGAATACAATATTATTGGCTAGAAGAAGTCAGCTGTTAGCTAGCTCAGCCCAGCTCAAGTCAGCTGACAATTCCCAGGCCTAGCTGAACTTTAAAACCTAAATTTAGGCCCACCTGGCTAAACCCATAACATATTCCACCCCTTATTCCATACCATATTACATCACTCATATCTTCAATTTATCTATTCCCACGCTTAAACAGTCTTCGTTCTTTCCAGGGCTGTCTTCCACCCCTCCATATTGTAGGCAATAGTCCATTAGGATGGGGTAGGTACTTAAGGCAGGAAAAAACAGTTCATCATTGGACACCAACACCAGTTCAGCTCAGGTCTTCTTCATCTCATGGTTCATGTCCTACAACACAAAACTCAAAATCCAAGTTACCTTTTTCCTCAAGGTTAAATGTCCTTGAGGCACACATTGGGATCACCCCATCCCCTTCTTAGGGGTCACTGTAACCTCATTAGGGTCACCATCCCCACACTGGGGGCACTATCCCCTTTTCAGGGGTCACTATCCCCACACTGGGGTCTCCAATCCCCTTCTCAGGGGTCTCTATCCCCACACTGGGGTCTCCATCCCCTTCTCAGGGGTTTCACAATAGCGGATAACCTGGGAAATAATGTCCATGGTTAAATCCACCCCTCGGCCTCAACCACCTACAGGTGGTCTGAGGCATCATGGGCCCATTGAGCCAGGAACAACTCTCCCTTATGCTAGTCCAGGTGTGATGTTCCTTCATTAGCTCAGCCTTTGGGCACATGAGCATCCACATGATGAATCTTTACAGATTCTACTCAAGCAGCAGTGTCCTGCCACACACCAACAGCCCACATGGGCCTCTCTGTGATTCAATTAATCTTCTTTTATCGGTCCAGCCACCCTCAGAGGGGCACTGGCTGTCATCTACAAGTCAGTGTAGAGGTACAGTCTTGGCTAGTTTTCTGGTTCGGCAATGTCCAGTAGACTTGGTCGTTCTCCTCCTCCTCTCGGCTGGAGGCAGGGCAGCTTAATTGTGGTTCTTGGCTCTGTTCTGGGATCTCTGCTTCAACATGTAGACAGCTTTATACCAGCTTTCTTACGTTTAGATTTCCATACTTGGACTTCAAGCACAGAAGTAGATGCACTGTCCCACCTCCTCATGCCTTTCCCCTGGTCACACAGGCAGGACGACAGTTCACCATGTGACTCACGCTTGGGGTTTGCTCTCTGGTGAGGTGAGGCAGGAGAGAAAGACAGCTTGCTGTGGCTGTAAGGCTTCTCCTTGCAGTGGCTGCATTCACAGCAGCTACGAGTTGAGCTGTCTGAACTCACAAAAACAGTCAGTACAAGGAATAAAACGAGTATCCAGTAGCAAGAGGACATTCTTATCTTAGTTGTTCTAGATGTACCATAACAAAGCAGAAATCAAGGAATGTTTCTACAACAAAGCTCCCGGGAACCCCGCCAACCTTCTGGGACACTTACTAGTGTCCTTCGTTTCCCGGCCAACGCACCATTTATCTGTCCTGGGCTGAGCTGGCAAAGTGCCAACTGTCCAGGACAGAGTGAAAAGGGTTCCTCCTCCCCCCAACAAGCCAAGGGAAAAAGAAGAGGGAGAGAGGGAAAAAAAAACTTCCAAAGCCAGGTCTATGCTGAAACTAACTACATGTATTTATACAGAAAAGAGAAAATTAAGAGGAAACTACAATGTAACACACACTTACACAAGTCATGTATAACAAGAAATAACTTCCCACTTCCCAGTAAACACAAATTCTACCATTTTAACTACAAATCATTCTAGAGAAGTTAGTTCTTCAGAGACAGACTTAAGCAGAGAGAAAAGCTAGGAACAAATATTTTACTTCCCTCAGATAACATGATGTTAAGCCGGTGCTCTGGGCTTGGGCCTCCCCATCCCTCCTGGGACAGCAGAGTGTCTTGCTGGCACCACAGCTGTGAAGCAACTGCCCAAGCCACACCCACACACCAGCTCTTACCCCTTTTGAGATGATGCAATATGGTATGGAATACAATATTATTGGCTAGAAGAAGTCAGCTGTTAGCTAGCTCAGCCCAGCTCAAGTCAGCTGACAATTCCCAGGCCTAGCTGAACTTTAAAACCTAAATTTAGGCCCACCTGGCTAAACCCATAACAGTTTCATCATTGTAAAAGCAAGGAAACAAGATTTTGTTTAACCTTAGGAAGAATGAAGACATGAGAAGTGCTAACTTAGGTTATATCTTTTACATAATTTTTCAGAATTTTTATGAACATAACAAATTTTAAAAGATATTCTTTTACCTTAGGCAATCTGTTTATCCACAAACCAAAGTGTGTTTCATATGTGACCATATATATTTCTTTTTAACACGATAATAATATCACTAGCATTGATAATTCAATGACCAAAAGTTGAATGGCATGGAAATCTTATATTTTTTAGAGTTAAAAGGAATGAGGGCTTTTAAACATTAACATGTTTTTAGGACAATTCTACACACAATATTAAAATGTAATCCTCTCAAGACCAAGCTTCTTTAACTCTCCTCTGTTTCTTCTTTAATTGACATAACCACTTCCACCATTCTGGAATGAAATTAAATTAAACATATATCAATACATTTATACATGAACATAACTTGACAATCTCAGCATATCCCAGATAAGATAAGGAAGCTAAGGTTTAAACACCGAAACATTTTATAAAAGCTCATTCTCCACCACTGTAAGCTTCCAGAAGGATCCCTCAAAGGATTCTTAGCCTCATAACTAATATGTTTTTCAATACCTGCAATTCCAATTAATTGCTAATAAACATTTTGAATTCAAGTTTGTTTTTTCTCCCCCTAAAACATATGCTTTTGTTCCAGCTCTACTATGAGATATGAAGGAAAAAATAATTAAATCCTGTGAACTGTTGCTGCTATTCTGGAAATTGGAGAGAATTAATCTCATCCAACTTTCTATTTAAGTTGAGGCACCTCATCTAACTTGATTTTTCAGGATCCATCTATATCCCATAAAGAAAATTAGTAGTGCTAGAGACAGAGTCCTCCTGCTTTAAGACAGGTGTCTGAGTCAGGACAGACAGTGGGGTAATAGCTCGATGATAAGCATTAAGCAGATGATGCCTAAGTTTTTATTTGTAAAATGAAGGACAATAATTCAGATTCTTTAAGGCATCTCTCTGTGCTGTATCCCAGCACCAGCATCAGCACTTTACCTAGCTTCATAGGGCTGCTCCCACTCCACTTTGCAGCAGCTTGTGGGGTCATCCATTCCCCTGCCAGGTGCCAAGAGAGAAACTCACTGTCTCAAAGGAGCAACCTGCTCTATATGGGGGTGGGATAAAATTCATCTTCTAAGCAGATAAGTGCAGTCCCTAAGGGAAGAGGAGGTATTAGAAAAAGGCCAGAAGAGAACTTGAAGAACAAAAAGACTGAAAGAAAATGAAAAAAAAAAACCAACCAGGAAAAGGTTAGCTATAGCAGAAAAACCAAAATGTAGGACTCATTTGTGTGCACATAAAACCAAGGTGATATATAAAGAACCACAAAGGAAGAGACTGTTGGAACAAAAGAGAAGGCATAATTCAGATTTTATGATGGACCTGAGTCATCTTTAAACAACCCGGCTTATGAATAGTTAAACTGAATCTCTTGAATAACCTATAGAGTGACATTTGTTTCCATAAATTATTCACTGAATATGCACAAATAACAAACATATTTGTTGTAACGGGCTTTCAGGCAAAAAAAGGGTGAATTTTTCAATACATCATTCAAACAGCTGGAGTTCAGATATGTTTTTTTCTATGCCAGCCACAAATACACTGGAGGTGTTATTAAACGGCAAGTGTGATAAACTGGGCATTTCCTTTGCATCAAATGCTATTGATTGTGAGCTCAGAGAGCCATTGTCAGCTGAAAACATGAAGTGTTTGAGCTTTTGCCAGTTTCTTGTTGCTGAGCAACAGCATTTGTCCCTTCCAGTTTCTTGCATGTATACAGCTTGTACATATGGATTAAATGGAATGTGGAATGAAAACTATCTTAACTATTTAATGACTATATAAAATATCTCCTCTGTTTAAAACTGTAAGAGCTGCCTAGTGGTAAATATTTCTGGTTTTCCTATAGAGTTAGGTTAGGGAGAGGACATAGCTGACAGGGAGCAGGGCACACAGGAGTCCCTGTGCCGTATGGGCAGGGACCTGGAGCCAGGGCTCAGCCACACAGCTGAGAAGGGACTGGAGCACACCTAGGGATCTTGGCCAGGTGCAGCCATGGTCCAGACCATGGTGTCAGGGAGGGTCCAAGGTCCAGCCACATCAGACATGGTGTAGACACAGCCTCAGGATGGCTGGACAATGTCATGGATGTGACAATGGGCTGAGGGTAGGCTGGTGAGCCTGGTTGAGTGGGACTCTGTGGCAGGGCAGAGCTTTATGAAGCTGGAGACCAGCTGTGCTGCAGAATCACTGGGGGATGGGTTGATTAGCAATGAGCATGTTCTCCAAAGCTTAGAGTGTCAGCGGCATCTCACCACCATGGAAAATGAGAGCATCTTTGTGAAATCCACACAAAGGTAAAATAGGGATTCACATAACAGTGCTAAAGATTATTTTGACATTTTCATCAGTCAGTCTCAAATGTCAGATATTTTCAACTGACTCCACAGAACACCTTTAGCTCCATTAAGCACCTGCTTTCTATCTGATATTTTAAATTTTAACAATATGTTCAAATAGCTGCATGTTAATTAACACAACAAAAAGTGATTTCTATTGCCCTTGCAAATAGAAAATTTATAGGTAAATTCAAATTCAATTCTTTTTAAGTGTGAAGACATCACTGAACCCGGCTTCCAAATCTTTTAGCTCTTATGAGGTCCACAGTGCCTAATTAGAGCATTTTGGAGACTCGCTAATGAAGGTCAACAGCAACTGTCTTCAGTGTGATAAGAAATAGTAATGCTGTACTGAGTTGTTCATATCTGAAGGAGTTTTGGTCCAACTTTGGCTCTTCCTTTTTTTCTAGCAGTTCTAACTGGAGTCTTACTGCTGTCAGCAATGTAACTTCTGCTTGCCAGCTGAGAAAGTAACTACTAGTAGTACAGTAGTTGCAGTAGTAGGTGCAGATTTTTTTAGAGTATGTCTGATTTGATAACTGAAGTGAAACACTGGCTTAAACTGAAGTTCTGAAGAGCGATTACAGATTTCTAGTAAGAGGCAAGGTCATCACAGAAAATGCTGGCCATCATTTTCTCTCTACTTTCAGTGCTGTCTGCATCAATACCAAACTGGTGTCTGCTGTCTCCTTCAAGAACAGTGCTATGTGTACATGAAAGGTAATGTTACAGGACAACTGTCACAATGAGTAAGAGAAGGTATCTAGTCAGCTGCAAGGTTTTTCTATGAAAATGCCTTTTTTAGGATTGGAACAAGAAATTGCAAAGAATAGGTGAAAAACAGTTTTCAAAGAAATGAAGAACACTTATTTTTTAATTTCATGAAAGCTGTAAGCCTCCTGTTCTTCCATACCTTCTTACTGAGTAAACTTAAAAAAAAAAAAAAGACATGAAAGAGTTTTTCATATGCGGGTCATGCATGAATATTATTTCTGAAGGAAAAGATACAGAAATAACAAATAATTATTAATTATGTACATCTGATTTGCTCACTCCCTCTAGACACAAATATACTTTATTTGAATATATCAGAGCACCCTGACTATTTCAACCGTTTCAGAGTTTCATTACTTATTGTAGAACTTCCTTCCTCCTGTTCTAGCCCAGTGCCAAGATCAGGGAAGATTTAGGTCACATCTGTTATAATTTTCTCCAAGATGAAGAAAGCACAACCAGAGTATTTTCTCAATGAGGCTGGTAACTGAAAGTACAGATTTCAAACTACCCAGTAATGCCTGTGTTTTCCTCCAAGACATTGATCATCCTGTGTGTGGAAAAAAATTTTATGTTACTTTAAGAAACATGATTGTTGTGTTTAAATGCATGCATCTTGAATTCCTAAATTTTAAAGAAACTGGGTATTTTTGGTGAGGAGTATGAAAAGAGATATACTAAAATGATTCTTTAAAAATCCCTATTTGTATTTCCCTGTTTTGCTTTTTGTCCCTCTAACATTGGTGTCATAATGTACGATAAGTGCAGATTAGGAAATTAAGATGTGATATGGGTAGGTTAAAACTCCCTGTAACAATAAGCCAATTGGTTCTTTTACATTTCTGTTATAGAAATGTAACAAATATGCATAGTGAAAGTAAAATATGGATGTAAGGCTGACCCTAAATAATTCAGATTAATGTTGTAAAGAGATTTCTGGCAACAAGGTCTATTGCTGCTAAATTACTAAGAAGATTTCCTAAAATTGTGTGTGGGTCTCGTCCTCTGGTTTTGCCAATGATTTTGTGTGCAGTTATATGCCTGTTGAGTTTCTATCTTCAACACCAACCACTACAGAGCAAGAGAAAGGTCTGGAGAGGTATAGAAGGTAACATGGATACAGATACCATACAAATAATACAGATACTATAATTCAGTATTGATCTCAAATCCTTGTTAAATCCTAAAAGCAGCAGCAACCTTTACCACAGCAGCACCATTGCTACAGCACAAAACTACTAGCTGCATTCAGTTCTGCAATGTAAGTGTACCAGACTTGTCAAAGCCAGCTTCTGTGGAGAGAATGCTGGAGTTTTACCTTAATTGCAGACTTATTCAAGTGTGAATTTACCTATCATATTAGATCAAGCATTCATATAGTGGCATTAGGATTTGCCTAAAAAATTGATGGGATATACATCTTCCCTCCAGTCCCTCATAGTCAGAATTTTGGATCACACTGCATATATTGCTTGGTCATACGGTGTAGGTCTTCTAAAGCACCACAGGACGTGCATGAAAGGTAATGATGAAATCACCAATTATGCAAGGAGAACTGCAATGCTGCGTCTGTAACACAATCCGTACTTGCAACAAAAGTCATTTTGGTTTCCCTCAGCTGCTCCCCAGAATTCGTGTTAAAAAATAGAGTAGGAGAAGTTCAAAGCTGTGTGTTCAGAAATGCGTCCAATTAATGGCCTTATGAAACTGATATTCATATGTCTTTGCTAAGACAACTGGTTTGTGACAGTATGAATGGGAGCAATGATCCGTAGTGAATATTTGGTACAGAGCAGGCAAAATTTTAATTAGGTTTTGGAGGCAGTATAAAAAAAAATTCTCTTCATAAACAGAAGAAACTCCAAGTTTGAAAATCCTGAAGCTGTGTAATTCCAATTACAGCCATGGTAAGGCTATTCCGCAACTCTTGTTGGAGACTACCTAAATTCCAACTGAAATTTATTCATGGACAGTATGTTTCTAATTGTTTTTATGCCAACATCATCCCTTAGATTAAATAGTTCCTATTCTTTTCCTATGTTTATCGCCAGAGTGTTCATAGAGTGACTGTATCCCTCTCAGCTTTTGTTTTGCTAGGATAAACAAGGCAAGCTCTGCTGACAGATGGTTGGCCAGAACCCAGTCAGGCAAAGCTCACACACCAGCTTCAGACAGGCAGGAGCAATCACTCTTTGGAGGGGACCTCCAGATTCTAATGCAAGTCATCAGAGATCTGAGAGCAAATAAACATCCTCTTGGACTGTAGCTGTCTCACTTCTTCCCATTCCCTAATTACTAATACTCTATTAACTAATTTATTTTTTTTCAAATAATAGTTAGAAACTCAAAATTTTCATAGACATGGGAATTGTAATTGTAGCCTGAGTTGACATAATTGGACTACTTTTGATCTAATTAATTCATACACTAAAAGAAATAAAAGATGAGAAGTCTGAAGATGGAGCAACAAAAAGCAATCATAAACCCCGAGTTCTTATTTCACAATTTCAGATATGGTAAAGTTCTTGCTATTAGTGTTCTTGCTTACTCTATTCAAAATGAGCTCTCCTATGTATATGTGTGTAGCAGTCATGCTGGTGGCTGCTGTGTTGTCCTGATCCTGAAAAAAGAGCTCTCTCAATAAACATTGAAAAGCAGAAGAGCACAAATCATTGATAAATCCTGGATATTTTCCCCCTAATTTCTTTAATATGGAGCTGGCAACAACAATTAGTTTCTCATTTCAAGCTGCAAATGTTGTGGCCCAAATTCAGACTAAGGTACCTATGTTCTGCCAATATAGGAAAGGAATTGCTAGTTTCAGATTTAAAATTATTTTCCTCCCCATCTTAAAAAAATATTTTGCAGTCATGAAGTGGCATCTTACCAACAGTGCTGGCTGCTTGTCAATATGAGTGAGGTAATTCCTACATATAGAGCTCAATCTTAGGAACTGGCTAATCTCCAAACTGTAAAAACGAATAGGTTGGGCTGTTGAAATAGGCTTTGAAATCTTGTTTCTGTAAATCTTGCACAGGAAAAATATGGACTTTGTCACCTATGGATAGTTTTATGGCTAAAATATCTGGTCAGGTGTTGTCTCATGTACATATTTCACTTTTAAAGGAAACAAAACTGAAAGGAATATTTATCAGGACCAAGGATCCCTAACTGGCTATCTGTTTCCCTCCCTCTTGTTGGCAGTTCCTCCCATCATTTCTTCCTTACCCTCCTTCCCTCCTTCCCTCCTTCCCTCCTTCCCTCCTTCCCTCCCTCCCTCCTTCCCTCCTTCCCTCCTTCCCTCCTTCCCTCCTTCCCTCCTTCCCTCCTTCCCTCCCTCCCTCCCTCCCTCCCTCCCTCCCTCCCTCCCTTCCTTCCTTCCTTCCTTCCTTCCTTCCTTCCTTCCTTCCTTCCTTCCTTCCTTCCTTCCTTCCTTCCTTCCTTCCTTCCTTCCTTCCTTCCTTCCTTCCTTCCTTCCTTCCTTCCTTCCTTCTGTTCTGCCTGCCTGCCTATCCTCTTTCTATCACTCAGGTTTTTCTATCTTATCAGTCATCATGGGATGATTTCTGCTGCTCAAATGTTTGCATGTTCAGATGAATCAGGGGCATATTTTTAAGTGTGAAAATAAGTCCAGTAGCACATTTTCTTGATTTACTAGGATATATATCATCTGATTACTTTATGCTAAAATTTTCTGAGTTCAGTTTATCAGACTTGTTCTTTTTTCAGCATATTTTCCCTTACTTCCTAATTCTTCCTATATTTCTTAGGGTTTTTTTAATAATCTTGACAATTATGAGAATTGGGCAAATACATTGTATTTGACACTACTGACACTTGTCTTATATGTTATGCTATTTTCCCATACTTCTTCCTTCAGGTGAGTGGGCCCAATTAAATTCTTCAGCAGGACCTGCAGCTTTGTTGTCTGTGGGTGGACTTTTGGGCTTTGAGCGCTATCATAATACAAATATGTATTTGTTAATTACACTACCTTCAGCAGAGAATGCTGCTGCACACTGAAAGTGCTTTTAACTTACACAGGGGCCTGTTAAAGGGGTTTTTGCAGCTGTATGGTGCTCCATTTCAATAAGGATAGCTGCAAGAACTGTACCCAAATACATATTACATATTATATGCAATATATTAGTCAACAATAGAATTCATATTCACAGGTATTCAAAACAGTCTTTGGTTGTGGAGACTTCAATACTTGCAGGTGTAATTTCAAAATAAACTCCAGTTTTATTTTTACAGTGACTGAGTAGGGAAGACCTGGAAAATATCACTTTGAAATATGAAATTCTTTAAAGTAGAACTTTGATGGTATATATTATATATTTCTAGCATTATCACAAGTACAAGACATTCATGAAAACAAGTCTGCTTCAAATGCCTCAAATCTTTAGTGCGCATGTGAGTGTGGGGGTAGAGGCTGGGTAAAAACAGTGCAGGAAAGGTAGCTGCTACCAGTGGAGGGGAAGAGGGAGAGAGCAACAAGAAAAGACGGGACAGGAGAAAAGGATGATAAAATATCCCAGTCAAACCACTTCCCATCAGTTTCTTCAGAGCAATGATAATGAATGGCCTGTGGTGAGCACCACAAGAAACTGGGACTTGACAGAGGTACAAAAAAATCTATATAATGTAAGAGCAGTGCTAACCTACCTGTGTAATAGTTGGCATGGATAGCAAGCAACTCAAAATGATCCATTGCAAACAGGTATTCACAGTGAAACCTTACACTTACTATTCCTTCCTCAGTGTTTCTCTTTGCCTGACTGAATTTCCATATGTTGTACTCTGCCTTACTGCCATATGGTGCAATGAAATGTAATAGCTTCGCATAAAGTTGTAAGCAAAGCATTCCTTAGCAGCTGAAGGATCACAATGCAGTCTTCTCATTGTGAGTAGCCCTGTCAGTTTCTGAATGATCACCTCGTGATTTTTTTCTTCCATTTGCCTTGGTAGCAAACAGTTATTGCATACTGACACTGTTTCTTTCCATTTACATTTTGAGTGGTTCTTTGAAAATATTTAGCTCTCAAAAGAATACTTCTGCTTTGATTTTCATTCTTGGTTGTTGCTGTTGGTGTGTTTTCTTATAGTTACTAGAACTAATTTTTTAATAGTGGTCCTTCACAATGAAAAATTTAAGTGTATACTAAAGTATTTCAGGGCTTAATTTTTTCCAGCAATGAGGTTTCAGAATTTTAGTAACCAACTCTTCATTATTGGTTTTTATGCAGACATGTTATTCATAAAACAAATGGAACTCCGGGAAAATAATGAATAAAGCAGTGGTGAAATGGAACCATTTATATGATAGGTGAGGGTTTGGGGATTTTTTTTGTATTTTTCTTTCTTTAAAACTTGTTCAGAGCTCTGTACGCTTTTACTACACATTTTATCATACATTTATATATGTCTTAGCACTATAACTTCCTCAAACAGGATGATGAGACATGCTGTGACTGGAAGGTACATGCTATAACAGGCAAGGGCAGATTATAGTAATTCTTGAAGTGATAACTACCAGAAGCAGAATTCTTTACAGGGTCTTCCTGAAGGTGATGTCATCTGCTTAACAGTGGGTTAGATGTTTCTTTATTAAAGAAAACAAAGTCCCATTCATTTGTGCTAAACTGATTCTTGAATTTGGCTAAGGACAAAACGGACTCATTGAGAGAAAGACTTCACTTTCAAATCAATTCTATTTTGATAGTTAAAAGCCAATATTGAAACACACAAATCTGCTTTACTTGTCACAGCATGGGAAAAGGAATATGTCTAGAGTAAGGTGCACATTAGCAGATTCCTAGAATGTCTTGAGTTGGAAGAGCCACACAAGGATGATTGAGTCCAACTCCTGGCCATGCACAGGACCATTTCAAAAATCACACCATGTGCCTGAGAGTGTAGCCCAAACACTTCCTGAACACCCCACTTCCCTGGGTAGCCTGTTCCAGTGCCCATCTACCCTCTGGGTGAAGAACCTTTTCCCAATATCCAGCCTAAACTTTCCCTGACACAACTTCATGCCATTCCCTTATATGCTACCATTGGTCACCATGGAGAAGAGATCAGTGCCTGCCCCTCCTCATCCTTTCGTGAGGAACCTGTAGACTGTGGTCTTCCCTCAGTCTCCTCCAGGCTGAACAGACCAAGTGACCTCAACTACTCCTCACATGGCTTCCCCTCAAGGCCCTTCACCATCTTCATTGCTCTCCTTTGGACACTCTCTAATAACATGTATTTCTTATATCACAGTGGCCAAACCTTCACAAAATACTCAAGGTGAGGCTGCCCCAGCGCAGAGCAGAGCAGGACAATCCCCTTCCTTGACTGGCTGGTGATGCTGTGCCTGATGCCCCCCAGGACACGGTTGGCCCTCCTGGCTGACAGGGCACTGCTGACTCATGCCATTGTCCAGGACCCCCCAGGTCCCTTTCTGCAGTGCTGCTCTCCAGCTTCTCGTAGCCCAGTCGGTAGGAACATACAGGGTTGTCCCATCTCAGGTGCAGAATCCAGCACTTACCTTTTTCAAACTTTTTAAGGTAAGTGATTGCCCAGCCTGCTAATTTGTCAAGGTGTCTCTGCAAGACCTCTCTACATTTGAGGGAGTCAACAGTTCTTCATAATTTATAAACACATCACATGGTGGGTGAGCAATTGGCTCACGGGTTGAGCACAGAGGGTAATAGTGAATGGGGCGACATCAGACTGGTGACCTGCCACTAGTACTTCGTACCAAGTAATTTATGAAGACATTGAAGAGCACAAGACAGAGCCCTGTGGAAACCTACTAGTGACAGGTCACCAGTCTGATGTCACCCCATTCACTATTACCCTCTGTGCTCAACCCGTGAGCCAATTGCTCACCCACCACATGATGTGTTTACCCAGCTGTGCTGGACATTTTGTCCAGAAGGATCCCGTGAGAGACAGTATAGAAAGCTTTACTGAAATCCGAAAAGATTATAGCTGGCTTCCATTGACCTACTAGGTGGGTTCCCTTGTTGTAGAAGGAAATTAAATTTGACAAGCAGGACTTTCCTCTCATGAACCTAGGCTGACTGTGATCAATGATTGCATTGTCCTTCAGGTGTTTTTCAGTAACTCTCAGGATAATCTTCTCCATAATTTTATCAGTCACTGACGTGAGACTGATAGACTTGTGATTACCTGTGTCATGCTTCTTGCCCTTCTTGAAAACTGAGAGAGTCGCCAGCTTCCAGTCCACTGGGACATCTCTATATTCCCAAGAATCATTCAAAAATCCTGAAAGAGGTCTTGTGATGACATCATCCAGCTCTTTGATGAAACCCATCAGGTCCCATAGACTTACCATGATCCAGTTGGAGCAACAAATCCTACACAGGTTTGGGTTGCCTGTGAGTTTGTCATTCTCATAGTCATGGTCCTCCAACTCAGACATCATCACTGAAGCAGAGAAAGCAGTAAGCATCTATGTCCTTGTTTGTGTGGGAAACTTCCTCACCAGCTAAAGGGTCCACGTTATTTCTGGACTGTCTTTTGTTATTAACATGTTTTTAAAAGTACTTTTTACTGTCCCCCATGGTATTGGCCAGGCTTAGCTCAAGCTGTACTTTGACTGCATGAATTTCCTTTCTATGGAGTCAAACAGCATCTCTTTAGAAAGTTTCTATGCTGTAGATACATAGTCCTAAATTACTAAGCTTTATGCAGCCTTGAAAAGTGTTACTGCTATTAGTGGAGGTGAAAAAGGTAAAATGACACAGTTTTCAGACATTCTTGTTTTTATTTTGCATTTATTATGTCTCAATTATACATAACCATTGTGTACAGTGTAGAAAAATAAAAATTATTCCAACCATTCTAGAGAGGACAGAGAGTGTTTTGTTCCATCAGAAATGAAAATTTTTCAACTCTTTAATGTTTTGAACCAACAGTTATAAATAGTAATGGATTTATTGTAATTGATTTTGATTTTCTATGGTACTGGATTTTGCCTACATCTCCCATTGTAAATTGGTTTGCTGTACCTCTATCTGTATTGGCTCTGTATTAATATTTGAGCTTGTCTCTTTTACAAAATATGCTCTTGTTGTATTAGGACTGCATGTTTAGTTTTACCGATTTGTTATCCTTTTATTACTAGTTTTTCAGATTTTGTGGATAGCATTTACAAGATGTTTATATTGCAAAGGCTGTCTTGCTGTGTTTGAAAAGCTTTCTCAAGGAAGAATTTGTAGCTTTTTCTTCATAGCTTGCAACTTTTCATTTGAAAGGGTCTCCCTTTACTAAATAATAGAAACTCAGGACATCACACATCACATCTATTGAGAGATGACTGGGCTATGATCAAATAAGACAGAGCTCAATGCTGTATTACAGACATAAGCCAAAACAGATAACATATTCTTAGGAAATAAATAGTTATAGTTCTTTGAGTGTTAACAGTTATTTTTCATTAATTCCCAGTTTATGAGGTGTTAATGTGCTAAATAACTGCCAAATATTGCCGGATTTGAGAATATTGTAGCTCAGGGCTTTTTTCTTGCCCTAATACCCATAGAGAAAGTGGATGTGCTGAAAAACAATGCATATGTACAGTCATTAGCATATTAATTAAAGTAGTAGATATGGCAGTAAAACAATTAGCTCTCTTATGTTGCATGCAAGTTCATTTAACCACTTTAATAACTCTGTAAATGACTGAAATTTTCAAAAATTCACAAGCATTTCTTGTAAATGCCAAACGCACACTAATGGTTGTTTTTCCTGTCTACGATGAATTCTCAGTGTGCAGAGAGAAGTTTTATTTGAAATTCAAAAATAATAACAAACAGGTCTGTGTTGTAATAGCAAGCAGGCTGAAATCAGAATCCTCTTTACTTCAATAAAGGTGTATATACAACAAAAAACTCCCTTGAAGACACTGGAATTAAACAACTGGTGCACAGGAGAAAGAGAATGAGTTCTGAGGAGTAATTCTATACTGAACATCGTAGGAATGAGTTACCAGCTACCTTTAAGGAAGATGAAATGGTGACTTTCACTACCGTGACTGTGTTGAGGGCTGCTTGATATGCAGAAAAACGCCAAACAATTCAAGGAACCAGATTAGTTTAATTCCATTCTTAGGAGATTTATTTGTTTGCTGTTTTGTTTTTAAATCTTGATGTCAGTATTTTACAAGTTAATGATATTTTTTAGGTGCTAAAGACTTTCCACTAATTTGTTAATACTTTGACCTTCAATGTTGCATTTAGCAGTACCAGAACTTTAAAGAAGTGTACTTTAAGGTTCTTCCTGCCAAAATATGTACTTGCAAATAAAAGACAAGTTCTATTCAGTGCTGTATCCATTTCTATTATATTACTTAGGGTATTGTACAAAATGCCTGCCATTTGCCTGTTTGTGACATGATATTTTCAAATGTTTATTCTGAGTGTAACTGTGATTGTGAAGATATTGGACGCATTTCCCAGAAGTGGACAAATCTATCTCCAGGAAGAGAGGAAAAAGATGAAGACAGATTTGCAGCATATTCCTTAGCAGATGTTGCTGTGTGATAGTCATTGGTCCACAGGGAAAGCCACAGAAATTTGTGCACTTCAACAATGTTTTATGAGAGACAGAAATGTGCTGCTGAGCGATAGATACAATCCAAATTATATGGTCTGTGTGGAAAACTGGATCTCACAGATAAATATATAATTAACAAGAAATAAAAGGTTGTGCTGAAGCCTTAACTTGAGAATACATTGCTCCAGAAATCAAAAATTAACATTTTCTCTAAGAGACAAAGCCTTGGTTACATCGCTACTAAGCATCTGTTCTCTGAAAGTAGCTGGCTGTTCTATTGATTACATCTGGCATTTGTTTTAAAGCCTTTTATTCTTTTTGAATTATGTAGTTCTTTAAGTACACACACTGGCTCTTACAAGTTATAATAACAAAGAGGGAAGCTGATGAGCTACTTGAAGCACAAAGCTCTGTTTTGCTAAAGCATCCTAACTGGGGAACTTGAAGTAAAAATAATATAGTAAATCAGTGAAAGGTGCAAAAAAGCAAGAAAGGATTTAGGTTATTTTGCTTAAGTTTTCAAAAAGGCAATGCATCCAAGCTACAACATGTCTCAGAATTCACAAATAATTTTGAAAGTAATGCTTTCAATGAAATCTCACAAAGCAAGTACATTAAACACCTAGTATTTGTTGCATTATGATTTTGTATCACTAGTTCTTTGCTACCCATAATCTTCCATAGCAGTCCAGAACAATTTATTTAAGTTAATATTCCTTTAGATTAGTAGTGAAAGAACCAGAAATTCCTAGGATGTTTTGCTGAGCACTGTCATGTACACAATAGCAACATTTAACAGAACTTCCTGTGGAAGTACCTTTACAGAAGCAGAGACCCAGTCTTGAGAGCTTTGGGTATTATTTTTCTAAACTCAGAAGGCATAAAATTAGCTGTGCACTTATTTATATGTAAGCTGAAGAAATTGCAAAGATACATTTTCATAAATCGAACATTCAAAATCATAAGCTTGAGATTGAAGATTAATGTTTGTTATAATTCTTTAAATTTAGAGCAACAGCTCAAATGAAAATTGGCTTTTCAATAGGATTTATATTCTGTTCAATAGGTACTTTTTAGATAGCATCTAATATTCTTTTCAATTTTTTCCTTTCCTTATTACTGTAAAATGTCTATTACTGTGAATATTACCTACAGCTAATAGATGTGGCTCCTTCTGGCTTTGATTGCTGAGCACAGATCTCAATTGATGCCTTATGTTTTCACATCTGATTTAGCCCTTGAAACCTGATTTTGGTAGTCCCTTATCACTAATCTGCCTGGGATCATTCTAGCCAGTTCCACCTCTCTAAAGAGAGGTCAGATTGCTTTCTTCTTACTAATGTATTGTGCTAAGTAAACCACTGAGACCATTACATTGGAACATAGTCCTACCAATTTGTATCCTCAGTACTTAGAGATCTGTTTTACAGGAAAAAAGTTATTTACAACTGCTGAAGAACAGCTTCAATGTGTTACTTTCATTCTGCTTGGATGCATTCAATTCCCTGATTTAGTGATTTTAGAGTTCTGTTTACTTTCTACTGTCTACTGCTCAGACACTTAATGCTATTAATTAGCAATAATGCATGTAATTGTGCACATTAAAGCCAGATAAATGTCTCCATCCATTTTAATGATCTTGAAAGAGACACCAAGAAAAGACAGACCTTTTTATTTAACAGCTGAAACAGAAAAC
Source organism: Pithys albifrons albifrons (assembly GCF_047495875.1). Lineage (NCBI taxonomy): Eukaryota > Metazoa > Chordata > Aves > Passeriformes > Thamnophilidae > Pithys > Pithys albifrons. The sequence continues at coordinate 60,479,995 of NC_092460.1, forward strand.
ATTTGTCTGATGGCCACACATAACTTTTGTATCTTGATAATAATACCAAATATAGTGTGCCTCACCTAAAAAAAAATCTGCTGCACAGGCTCAAAGGACACACCCACATGGGTAGAGTCCTTCCCAAAGTCTTCGTTCATGAAGCTGAGCCATACATACATACATAGTTAAAATAGGCTGTCAAACCCAAATGTATGTAATGAGATTTTTCTTTTGCACTAAAAATGCAATGAAATATTTTTATTTATTTTGGTTTAGTTCATTAGCCACAAATAGTTTTCTTTTAATAAGGAGCAAATTCAATTTTTCTTAAGTACTTTGCTTTACAATGTTCCTATTGTAATAATGCCTTAAGATTTTTATATATTTTTTGATTTTAATATAGCTATATAGTTTCTCACACTTGAGGTAGCAGCTGACAGTTTCTAAACCCCTTTCTCACAGTTAGTGCCACATTCTTGAAATTCTGTTTAACCTTCTTTTCAAGGAAAATACTATAGCCAGGACATCTTGTTTTGGACACCTGCACCTGGACCAAAATAATAAGATACATTGTAGTCAAAACAAGAGAGAGGGTCCAGATCTATTGGAGGGGCTCCAGTGGGGCAGTTCTGAGGATGGTAACAAGGGCAAATGGTTTTCAGGTTGGATGCACCCACTAGATATGGAAATTAAAGCTATAAAATTGTGAGAATTCTATATTGGGATGTGCACTTATGTATTGTGGCACCTGAAAGCAATTACATTAAAGACCAGCTCTCTATTTTATCTATATTAATATCATCTTTTCACTCATTTTAGGCAACTATAATAAAAGGAGAAACATCTAGATAACTCATTTCTTTGGCAAATCTCTCATATCTAGACAGAATATGGTCTATTTATCTCATCATTAATTCCCAGTTTCCCAGGTTTAAACTAATGACTTTCACTATGGGTTTGTTAAATTCCGTAATATGGCACCTGTCAGAGTAAAACTCAACACTAATTCAACTAGGGATTTTGCTTAAAATAACCCTTTGATTCTGGATGGTATATGAGCTATATATATTTTAGGTCTTATTTTAAGCATTGCTAGTAAATATAAACAGTATATCAACTGCCTTTTGATTTTTTTCTGCCTGAATTTGTGCCAGAGCTTGTTTGCATTCCACTGCTTAAGGATAATCTCAGGGGAAGAAGAGGACCGAAAGGTGAAGAAGATTTGTGACACATACTAAACACATACTTAACCATATCTGAGCAGGGCAAGTGGAGCTGTGACTAAGCTGATTGCTGTCTGTCTTTGAGGCACTGTCATGTTATTGGTGTTTGAGGCACAGAAAGCATCAACTCTTTGGAACAGAATGATTTTTTGGGAGGCTGAACTTAGACAGCTCTTGTACACTGTGGAGATATCACTTAAAATGCACTACTTCCAGGAACTGAGTAAACCTAGATCATGCTCAGTAAGAGTTCAAGTCTCTGATACCACAAACCTGATGGTAGTCACGCTTGCACCACCAAGTCATGGCATCATTTATATGAGATGGAAACGTAGCAAAGAATGAGCATGCTTCTAAGTTTGAAGGTGCTAGTGTAGTTTTATTGCTTACAACTCCACAACTAAGCTGCTTAATAAATAGAAAATTAATACAAGCTAAGCAAAAGCTATTGCTTTTGTTACAACCCATATGCACTTATTAGGGCTGTTTTTCAACCCAGGATTCTTTTCAAAGGTCAAAACTAGTTTTTGCACAACCTCTGAAATTGAAATAATTTCTGTTTCAGCAAGTGCTGGAGCAAGGAAAGAGGGACGAATAGCTGGCAGGAGAATGGAAGGTGTAATGCATAGCTAGCAGAGCACAAGCATACCAATAATCCTGGGGTAACCAGAAGGCAGGCTTGCTCAACAGAGAAAAGTATGGCTTGTGCCAGCAGACAGTGGAGTGGGGACCCCCATCTCTGGAACAACTCATGGAGCTCAGAATGGCCTGAGTGTCCACCCCAGAAGTGGCTGAAAAAGAGTGAGAGGACCAAAGCAAACCATGGCCAAGGCAGCCAAGGAAGGTGAGGAATCACTGCAGAAGTGGCAGAGAGAGCACAAGCTGGTACAAAGCCCAGTGCTGGAAGAGCTATCTGTGCAAGGGGCAGCCAGCCAAGCAAGGAGCTAGGCAGAACCATTCTCTGCACCTTATCCCTTCAAGTGCTGCCAGGCTGTGTTTCCCTGCAAAACTTAATGATTACTTAACTACAGAAACCAGCAGACATAGTAGATGCTTTCCTCAGAGAGGAGCATATATTATAGCTACTTTTCAGGAGTTGTAACTCTGCTTATCTATCTTGTTGAAAGTGTTATCCCTGCAATAAAAAGATGAACATGCATAGGTTATTCTATATTGTAGAATAATAGAATCATAGAATATGCCAAGTTGTCAGGGGCTCATCTGCATCATCGAGTGTAACTCCTGACCCTGTGCAAGACCATCCCCAGGAATTATACCATGTGTCTGAGAGTACTGCCCAAATGTTTCTTGAACTCTGTCAGGCTTGCTGCTGTGGCCACTTCCCTGAGGAACCTGTTCCTGTATTCGACTAGTCTTTAGTGAAAAAACTTTTCCTGATCTCTAACGTAAACCACCCCCGACTCAGCCTCATCCTGGTAACTGCCTCTCAGCTTCCCCTGATGAGTATGCTGAAGACCACAATGAGGTCTTCCCTCAGCCTCCTCTTTTCCAGGCTAAACAAACCAAGTGACCTCAGCCACTTGTCATAAGGCTTCCCCTCCAGACCCTTCACTGTCCTCATGTCCTTCCTTTGGATGCTTTCTAGTAATTTAACATCTTTTTCATATTGTGGTGACCAAAATTGCACACAATATTCCAGGTGAGGCCACAGCAGTGCAGAGCAGAGCGGGACAATCTCCTCCTTCCACTGGCTGGTGATGCTGTGCCTGATGCCCCCCAGGACACAGTTGGCCCTCCTGGCTGCCAGGGCACTGCTGACTCATGGTCAACTTGCCATTGACCAGGCCCCCAATAAAGATCTTTATGGGTGGTAGGCAGTCACAAAAAGTAGCCATTTTTAAAAATAGGATTTCACTGTGATGTGTTCATTCTGAAGCTCTGCCTGCAAACTACAGTTCAGCTTTTACTTCATATGCATACTCATAGAACTTTATGCTGTTGTATGTTATTTATGGCGCTGTCTAAATATAGGTCACATCTAAATATAGATAATGTTTACTTTTCATAAAATATTGTGGATTCAGTTCTGCCATAGAACATTGCCATTAAGTTGCCTGTGAGCAAAAATGGGTCTAGATAATGCAGAAATAAAGAATAATCAGGAAAATGGTAAGCAGACACCTGTCATTTCCTTAAGCATTTCTCAGCTGTGGGATTTTACCTCCTGAATTTGGCTTGTTTGCTACTAAGTGCTTTGTCCCAGGGTATTTAATGAACTTTTACAGAGGACAGACCTCTAACAACAAAGGAAACTTTTGGAAGGCCACTGGTACTATTAGAGGGAGAAAATGCTTGTTGAAAAACAGGGAAGTTACCAGCTTCAGAATCACTTACTGTCAACTGACTTACAGATATGAAAGGGTAAAGCAGTAATATTGTGAAAAGTGTTCAGTACTGAATAGGAACAAGGATTTACAACCTAAAAAACAAAAGGTTAAAAAAATTACATAAACCCCAATTTGTGATTTTGAGATATAATTATTTTTCAGTTTAATTATTTTCATTTAAAAAAAATTAACTTGGAAATAAAAACACCCCAAGTCTGAATACAGAAATGCTGTATAGTGGGTTGATCCTACATGGACACTAGGTGCCCACCAAGCTATTCTAACACTTCTCTCTTCAGCTGAATTTGGGGAGAAAAATACAACTACTGTGTCATGGGTCAAGATAAGGACAGGGTTACAACACTCACCCACCACTGTCACAGACAAAACAGACTTGACTTGGGGAAAGTAGCTTAATTTATTACCAATCAATTTAGAGTATGATAATGAGAAATAAAACAAAATTTTAAAAACACTTTCCACTCACCACCCTAGGGAAATGAGCCTTGGGATGAGGTTGATCCTTCATTCCAGGCTCAACTTCACTCCTGATTTACCTTACCTTCTCCCTGGCAGTGACACTGGGGGACAGGGAATGGGGACTCTGTCTAGTTCATCACACGCTGTCTCTTCTGTGCCTCCTCCCCTACTCTGGTGAGGGGTCCCTCCCATGGGAGACAGTCTTCCACAGACTTCTCCAATGTGAGTCCTTCCCATGGGCTGCAGTTCTTCGTGAACTGCCCCAACATGGGTCCCTCCCACAGGATTCAGTCTTCAGGAACAGGCTGCTCCAGCACGGTCACAGAGGTCCTGCCAACAAACTCAGTCCAGCATGGGCTCCTCTCTCCACAGGGTCACAGGTCCTGCCAGGAGCCTGCTCCAGCACAGGCTTCCCATGGGGTCACAGGCTCCTCTAGACATCCATCTGCTCTGACGTGTGGCCCTCCACAGGCTGCAGGTGGATCTCTGCTCCACGGTGAACCTCCATGGACTACAGGGGCACAGCTGCCTCACCATGGGCTGCAGAGAAATCTCTGCTTCAGTGCCTGTACCAGCTGTTCCTGCTCTTTCTGCACTGACCTTGGTGTTTGCATGGCTGTTCCCCTCACATATTCTCACTCCTCTCTTCAGCTGCTGTTGTACAGCAGTATTTTCCCCTTCTTAAATCTTATTTCAGAGATGCTACCACCATTGCTGACAGCCTCAGCCTTGGCCAGTGATGGGTCAGTCTTGGAGCCAGCTGGCATTGGCTCTGTCAGACATGGAAGAAGGTTCTGGAAGCTTCTTACAGAAGCCACATCAGTTGTCCTCATGCTACCAAAATCTTGCCACAAAAATCAAATACATGCTCAAAAATATGATGTAGTATGCAAATGAAATTCTGCATTTTTTAAACTAGATACTATTTTTTAGGCATGTTTTTCTAAATATTTATTTTTTAATGTAAGCAATGGCTACCAAAATTTTCTGTAAAAAATAAAGGCTCAGCTATGGTTAAATAAACTGACCCAATTTGATGCATGAATTGACATGTGATGTTTAATATGCTGGGTTACAGAGGCTGTCAGAATAACAAATTCATAGACTGATGTTTTCATGTCTGATTCTCTTTTTGCATTCACCAAGTGGCTATTATCAGCACAGCCAATCATTGCAACAGATTAGGCAAAATCAGGCTATAAAATATGCTAGACAATAATTTTAATCATAGTCTATTGTTAAAAGCTAAACAAAACAATTCACTTTAAAAAGTTATTTATGCTTACTTTGAAAGTACTCTTTGTACCATTACAACCAGATGAAAACTACACCTTATAGTTAGTCATTTTATTAGTCCTTACTTGTTCATGAATGGATAAAAAGATTTGCAGTGGTAACATTATTTTACTGAGCAGTCTACTAGTTTCAGAGGAATAACTCAATTCTGTAAGCACTGGGAATTTGTGATTCTCTTATAAATCAACAGTATTTTTCGATATAGAAAAGCTGCTGCTGTCAGCTGCCAAAAATTGCTATAACCCAACAAAGTCAGTGGAAATATGGTCATACACACTAGCTGACAGCAGGATCAGAAGATTCAGCTTCAGAACCATTTGAGAGAATCAGAACTGCTTGCATGAAATAGCTATTGAAATAGAGTACAATGTAAACAGTACTTTGAAAGGAGAAGTAACAACTTCAGAAAAAACCTCCAAAATGTAGAGATTTGTGGATATAATTAGAATAATTTGAAAAATACCAGAAAATACAGTAAAAACAGAGTAAGAACCAGAATGTAATGGCAGAAGGAATTTCTCGGTTAATATAATACCTACCAAACAGCAAATGAGACAAGCAGCAAATAGGTCTGCACCATGAACACTCTGACATTGAGAACAGTGACTATGACGTGAGAGCCTCCTTCTGTTCGCATAGTCACCAGATAATTTGCTCTGATACATGTCTTAACCATGTTCATCATTACTCCCTATGTACTGGTTTCCAAGAAACTAAATTAATAACTCTTTTTTTTTAAACATATTTTCTAATTCTAATTTCTTAACCTACTCGATATATTACTTGTAATAGTAATTTTTATTTATGTTCTTCAGTCCTCATGCACTTTCTCTTGCAGGCTTTGCTGGAAACTGAAAATCAACTAATTTTTTCCACAGTTTTCCATTACCCATGGAATTGCACTTTTGTATAATAGATATTCAATATTAATCTCTTTAAAATAACTTCTGTTATGCTTGCATAATTGTAAACTGAAGGAAACTTTGTCTTCTGATTTTTATATATAACAAATCAATTTAATTAATTTTACTTTTGTGATGGGAGGAGAAGGACATGTTAATTAATTGAGAGATTGCATTAATTCCAGCTGAGTTAATGAATCCAGTGTGCCAGCTAGCAGAAAATTACTACTAATTACTAAGGGTCAACCTCTGAATAAAAAAAAAAAAAAAGTGAATATATACAATGAAAATCACTTCAGAGCCAGAATGGTGTGAAATTCAGTTTGCAGTACTAATAAACCACCATTAAATTCAGAAACAGGTATCCAAAACGTCACTGGTTTCATATTTTGACAGATCAAAAGTCTGCATCAAGTCCACTGAATCCATAAATATAAAATATTACTTGATCCGATGTCATTTAAATCTGAAGCATTGCAGACTTAAATGACATTGGATCAAGTAATTCCTTTTTCGATGGGTTCCTGAGCCTGTGCTGAAGTTTATGGAGTGACTGTCTAGCATTTTTCTAATCCCCTGCTGTGTAGGTACTTTTCACAGCTGCAAGTGCATTAGCTTCGGTACACTTTGGATTTATATCTTGCATCAGAAATGAGAGGACTGCATTTAATTTCAGCCATCTAAAACTTGGGGTTTCAGCCCAAGTTGCCTATCTACATTTTTTGAATTTCGTGAAAAACTGTCACCTGCCACCATCTGACAATTTTAAGGAAGATGTCTTAGGGTCTGTGAATCTTGAGAATAAAATTGGTTTCCTCAGATAAGATTTTTGTTTGTTTGTTTGTTTGTTTTTCTAATGTGATAAATGCTCTTCCCTGTAGAGATGTTATATACTGTCACAGTAGACTCCACCCACATGACAGACATAACTATTGCTAGACCAGAAAAAGCCGAATTCTCTCCTCTTCAAAGATAAAGAGTATCTGAAATATATTTAGTTGCAAGTGAAGAAGAGTAAGGTAATATTTGATAATTGATAAATTAGACTTCAGATCTTCCTAGGTAAAAAGAAACATGGAAAAACCTGTCTCTGTGAAGGAAGGTTCTTCATCCAGGGGTGGCTCGGTGCTGCAAAAGGCTCTCCTGGGAAATGATAACAGCACCAAACCTGAAGCACTGAAGAAGCATTCAGACAATGCTCCAGGCACGTGATGTGATTGTTGGGGCTGTCCTGTGCAGAGTCAGGAGCTGGACTTTGATGATCCTTGTGGGTGTCTTTCTACTTAAGATATTCTATTCTATTCTATTCTATTCTATTCTATTCTATTCTATTCTATTCTATTCTATTCTATTCTATTCTATTCTATTTATGCACTTTCTAGACATGAAGGCTACAGAAAAATGGTGACAAATACCCTGAATGTCTCCTCAACAAAGAACAATGGAGAAGAAAGCACCAAAGGTAAGAAAGATTTTCAGACTAACCTGTCTGAAATGCTAATAAAACTTACACAGATATTCAAAGAACTACCTTTACTTCCAGTTAATTCTGATTTTATTTCCTTTTTGACTTTAAAAGAACTACAGGAGTGTTGCAAAATACACAACAGATAAAGAAGGAGTCTATTGAGTTAAAAAGGGTAGTGTTATCAATTATACTGATTGAGAAGAGGAAACAGAATGAGAGGAAGTCTGCATTGATTGAATACTACAAAGACACGCTGCTGGCTCCAGCTAATGCAGTTACTTAGAAAACTTTGTGTTCTAGTCCCAAAAGTAAATTCTCATAATTAATTTATTGTATTGTATTGCTTCTGCAACCCATTAAGCAAGAACATAGTGACATGGAAATCTACAGTGTTGTCTCTTAAATGATGACTACAATGCTATTGCTTGCCACAAAGGAGTTTATTTGGATCTTGTGCAAGATAGGAACTAGGATAAATATAAACCAATATTGTATCAGCAATTTTATGAAAAATGCCATTGAAAAGCTTTTTTGTCTCTTTGACCAAACAAGACATAAAAGTTTTTAGGTCCCATCATGGAAATTATTTATATCCATACATGACTGAATGTTCTAAGCTAGACATGTAAAGAAGTTTGTACATATATTATACACTGCCACATATAACTACTGTATAGCAGGTTACATGCTAAGCCAATCTGTGAAGCTGGAGAAAAGTATATTCATTCAAGCACAAGGAACATTCAAAGATTCAGAAATAATTGTTTTAAAATAATCTTTTTATTCCAAGTGCTCTAGTATATTCTGCAAATTCTGCTAAGTCAGAATTTCTCTAGGCAGTCGAATAAACCATTTTTCTTTAAACATCTCAGAGTCTAGAACTCAAAATTTCAAGAACTGTAGCTGGATCCTCACAACATTTGAAATTAATTTGTAGATAACTATGTGGATTAAGAGTTCTGAAAGAGCTCCAAACTCATAAACTTCCTAAGTTCAGAAATCACTTGAAGCACAGCCTTACAGAATATTATGAAGATGATTTTTAATAGAACTGCATAAAGTATAACACATAATTCACTCTGTTTAGTGTAACGCTATGAACAGAAATAGCTTCCAATGTAATACCAGTAGATAATTAATACAGTATTTATCTGTGGATGCTGATGAATGTGATCTTAATTTCCTTAAGCAGAGAAACTAAGTAATTCAAAGTTGTCAAATAAAAGAAGCAATTGTTTAACTTCAGGCATTCATTTTTGACATCAGTAATGGATGACCACACAGAAATACATTTCATGATTAAACATTCCTGTCTAAACAAAGCAGCCAGAATATTTTTTCCTGACTAACAGTAAAATGCCTTTTTGTTGTCATTCCATTACTTATGTCACTCGTCTGATAACATGCTTTCTTTCACACAGATTTATATTCTTTCACAAAGATTGGCCATATCTTATGGCTGTGATTATGTCAGACTCCTTCCTTTCAACACTGCAGCACTTTGCAACCCATTGTGGTCCAAGAAGGCCCTGTCTGTCTCATGACTTCTGGAAGAATGCTGGGATCTCCAGTGCTACAGGAACCATGCCTACTTATGAGGAGCAGATAAGAAGATGGACACTTCACTGAGTTTTGTCACAGTGTGCTTTTGACACTATGGCTTATGACTCCTACTTCAGTCCAGTCACTGGGGAAGACATGAAACAACCCACACTGGACCTCATCAAAGGCTCAGAGAGGTCGTAGGGTAGATGGATACAGTCCCTGCTCACCACAAAGAAATGAGGATGTCACCCATGTCTCTACTTTGTGACTTAGAGGTTGACATCCTTCATAATGACAGAGCAGCTGATGGAGAGTGATGGCCAGAATCACCAGCCCAGTAGTGTCTTGACAAGCTGGACACCAGGTGAATGTCAACAGGGCCACACGGGCCACATAACATAAACCAATGGAGCAGGTTTTCCAGACAAGCTGCCCTCCCAGAAACACGTTACGTGAGTGGCTAAAATGAGTTCTGTAGGTACAGGATTATTAGACTGTTCCCCAGTGTAACCTGCAAGGTGGGGATGACAACCAAAATGGCTGATCAGTGTACATGGAGAAATGCATGTCAAACACATGACACAAGGCACTTTTTTCCAGCAAATCATTGTGTCATTCTGTAAATCAGTATAGTCAACACAATTTTCACTTAAGCTTGGAAATATGTACTTTTATAACATTAGGACTGAGTAAGATTTACAAAAAAACATTGCAAAATCTAGCATGGATGCAATAATCCATCACCAAGGAGAGATAATCAGCTTAACCTATTACCACTACTGCTAAGTAGGTAATTCAACAGAAATTGTTTTCTTGCTATTTAGGAACAGAAATTTTGAATACAGCAAACTTAAATGATTTAAAAAACTCTTTTTGTTTCTTGCAACCTCTTCTGTTTACATCCATAAGAAATAAGGGTGATATCTGCACTGGTTTTGTATTTAGACTTTCCAGACTCACTAGTCATTGTCCTGATAATTCTGCCTGGTCATGTCTGTCAGTTCGTGCAGGGCCATAACAGAGTGTGTGTCGTGCATTACTCAGAGCTACAATGTCAGACTTAAGAGAATAAAAAATAACTTGTAGCCTGAGCGGCTCTCAAAGACCTGATTTCAGATGAACCACACTCTGAAAAGAAAATTAAAATAAAAAAATTTAGGGCATGTGATGAATCTGGTTTATCCTTAGTGTACAATGGAGAGGACAGGGTAATATTTTTTTCAGCTACAGCCTGTACCACATTTAAGAAAGCATGTGTAGCAATAGCAACGTGTCAGATTCCAATCATTCTTACATCTTTTGATGTGCAAGGAAACTGGTGTGTGCTTGGAATGAAGATATAGGTTGATACCTTATACAGGAATTTAGGATTTGAAGGTGACCCATGAAAAAGGTCATTGAGCTCCTTTGCTTTTAGATAGTCTCAGTTTAAATCAATGCAATCCCCAGCTCAGACACTTTAAACAAGTTATCCTGCATAATTGTAAGCACATAATTTTGCCCCCTAAGCTGGATAGTCAAAATAACGTAATGTGAAGATCCCCTAAATTTTTAGATTTATGTTGCATTGATTTATAAAAACTTCATGTAAGGGTAAACTATAGTATTTTAAAAGTGATTTCCAATTATTAAAAAGAGAAATTTTGTCAGTCATTTTATGTAAATATTGACCCCTCTGTAGTAGTAACTTAGACTCATGCTAGTGAACTAGGTTGGGCTGTGGCACAGGCATGGGCATTGTCCTGTTGTCACCTGTGTGGCTTAGCGCTGCTGTGCCTGGTGCAGCCCAGGCTGCTCCTAGCCCTGCTGGCCATACATGGTTTTATTTGGATGATAGCTCAGACTAACATATTTTGGGGGGAAAGATATATATACCCCAAAGAAAGATATATATACCCCAAATATACCTGTATTGACACAAATAGTGCCACACAACTTGTTCACAGTGCCAGAAAGCTAGAGAGCTAGAGCCTTCTTTTTTTCCTCTTTCTCTTTCCCTCTCTCTCTTTTTTTATTTAACTCATGTAGTACTAAGAGGTATCCTTATCTCCTGCCAACTTTCGTCCTCCTCCTCCTCCTTTCAAACTCAACCGCTAATCAAGAATAATTCCTCCATTTGTCTTTGTTGGAGTACAGTGATGTTGCGCCATTTAACTACTGGAACTTCATACGTACTTTTGTATACTTAATAATGCAGTTTCATTAATAAAGCCTTTATGTACTAGTATAGTGGTTTAGACAAGGCATTAAACAAAGTAATTATTTCATTGTAAGTGGGTTTGTTGCTGTGATGAAATCAAAGAGGTCTGTATTTCTTTGTGTTGTTAAAGCAATCCAAGGTACACTGTTTATATTACACTGAAATACAATGAGTAGGCTGGGTGGTAAGGGTTGGAAGAAATAGAGAATAATATAAACACAATTGTTGGCAAATAGATGATGCTACCTCCTCCCCATACCTTAGACAGTAAGTCTTGGTCTACTTGAATGCATATTTGTAACCTCACTCCTATGTTCTATTTACTTTCGAGCACCAGACATAGTGGTTTTATCATCAGACTGGACATACTCATCCTTCACACTTCATCAGAAGCTCACAAAATAGTCAATAAATGTACTGTTTCCTTAGTAGCTTTACAGCTCAAACATTATTACTATGCTATCAATAAAATTTGTATGCAATTTCACTGAATTAATATATATCTGAAGGGTTATCTTTGGCATATTTTTAGCTGGATACATATCTTGCTGCATAAATATTGTAAAGCCTAAGATGCAGAAAATTTAGGAAGTGATTTTCAAAAGAAAACAACTTTGTAACTGTGTAGAAATTCTCTTGGGGAAAAAAAAAAGTAGTCATGAAATAGTTATCTACCTATATTTTATAGAACCTGAAAACAGCTTTCCATTATAATATTAGATACATTTTCTCATCCATCTCATGTGTCAGAATTCCATAAATTATTCACATAAGAACAAATACATATCCTGGGAAAAACATCGTGAACTTAGGCATTTCACAGGACACAAAATCCACTAGGAGGCTGTGAAGGACCATCATGGAGAGCAGAAGATGGTAAAAGTAGTGTGGCAGAGATCTTGTAATTCTCCAGTCTTCATTGCAAAGTTTAATTGTTTTCAGAGACGACTTTCCTGTCCCATGGCAGACACTTGCAGGTCACTTGGCTGTCACAATGTGTGGTTTAGGGTAGCCTCCTACTAGCTTCACTGTCTACGCTTTGTTGTACTTCTCTCTAACTTCAGGCTCTTAGCAGGATTTCCAAGTTTAGAAAATGGTGAACATTTAGATCCCGCAGTGATTCATTTGAGTTTTCCCTTAAAATGCTTTGCACGTATTTGCTACTTGTAGATATTAAACTCCCAAGGTATACAACTTCATTTACATGTGTTTCAGACACGTATGCATGCACACATGTACTGTGTTATGTGTAAGAGTGCACCCATGTAAGCTTGACATGCCTCCAAACTTAGAGGGGAGGGATGACGTAAATCATAGAGAGAATTCAAGCTCAGAAACATATATAGAGATATACATTTGTAATTCCTTGTACTAATGATGGTATTTTTATTCTTCAAACATGTTAAGTTAAAAGGTTGTTTTAAACCTTTTAATAATACAAGTTTTCTTTTCATGTCAATAGTAAATACATTATGGCATACTTCAGAAATAAATGTGCAACATAACTTTCCAGTGTGAATGACATGTTTCTTCATCAATAAATTTTGGTCTTACTGGTGCTTGTACATACTTACAATAATTTACTTAACAGGCTTACTGTTTTGCTATACACAATGTCTAAAAATAGAAATAAGGAATCTATTACTTAAAAAAGACTGTCGTTATTCCTTATAATAGGATATTACTGGGTTTATGTGTTGATAAGTATTATAACAAAAAACAATAATTATTTTGGGTTTTGTGACCAAAAAGACTATTCCATGTGTAAGAAAACAACATTAAATGAATGATCTTAAACACATTTAATTTTATGTGAACATTTTCAAAAACATAAATAAAATAATCTAAATCAAAGTAGATAAAACATTTATGAAATGAACAATATATGTTACTGAAGATAGACAAGGGGATGGATTTTACACAGAAATATGTAATTTTGTTAAATTGATGTAATAAAGATTTTCCATTTAAGTGCAATAAGATCAGAAAATTGGATCATTTTGAAAAAGGATTGTAATATCTGTCTTTGGGAACCAATTGTCTTGAATATATCAATAGCATTCCTCTTCATCTGTAAGTCTTTAACATTGGACAACTGCAATTACTAAAACATTAATTCTATCCATCAGGGTCTTGAGGTTTCCACTTCTCAGTGGTGCTGTCAAACTTCCCACTTTCTTAATTTTCTAGTACCTCTACTATGAAGCTACCCAGGGTCTACCTGAAAATTCTGAGAATAGTAAAGAACCCTACTCTGTCTGTGACAATTTTAACCCTAACCAAAAAAATTACTTCCTGATTCCTCAAATGTTTAATGATTTATTTTCCATGCAGGAATCATATTTCAGAATAACACTTCCTTTATTTTACTGAACATGCTTAATATGAAATTAATAATTAAACTAAAATTACATGTCAAATTTTATAGCCTTTACATAAATGCATCCTCCGTGTACAGTATACAAATTGTATAACCTGTATTGATAAAAATGAATAATTAAATTTTTTAAGAAGTTAAATAAAAAAAAAATTAATGTGATTGTGCCAGGAATGCAACTCCATATTACTCTGACTACTGTGTCATTACTTACTGGAGTGTTGTTGGGTTAATACAAAGAAAGAATGGCTGGAACCGGTTAATTGTGATAAGGTTTTATCTGTGTATGTCTTCTAGTTTGCTGTATTACCCTTTCAGATAATATTCTTCTGACACATTACTAAAGTCCTGAGTAAATCACCAGTGTTAATTAAAACTAAACCTTTACCTGAAATTGTCAATGGCTACTGAACTCACACATAAATTGCTTCAGATTTTTAAAGATGAGAGAAATTAATAATTTCCATCAGTATTCATTTCAGCTATGTTGGAGTGGTCCCTTCAGCTGATTCTGCAGGCATTATAAGAAAATTTTGTCATGCATAGGACTAAAACTGTGTTGAAATGAAATAACAGCTATCTCAGAAGCTGTTAGATATGGTTTTAGTTTTTGTCACAGTTTCTGGGATAGTTTAATCATATAGGATTAAAATAAATGCTCATCACTGCTGTCATTTTTATTGGAACATGAGAAAAGAATTCATGGAAATGATTTTTTCTTTTTTCTTTTTTCTTTTTTTTTTTTTTTTTTGTATCTTGCCATAGGCTATGGAAAAAGTTTTACTTTGTGTGTAGACAAATATAGCCAAGTCAGAATTCATGGACTGCAATCCATGAATTGCAGTCTGAGGCTCAGGGGGAAAAACTAAGAAAAAAAAAGGAAAAAATTCCACACGTACATAGGCACAAGTATACCTCTTCACACCACTGACAGGGTTTCTGCTGTATTGTTTAAAGGACTGTAGGGACAAAATATATGTTAGAAATACTATTTCAGTTACTAATGCTACAATTCCTGTATTTTTAGACCTTGTCCTTGATCTGTAAAGAAAGTAAATTTCCAGTCATTTAACATTAGATAAGTTATCCTGTCAGCAGAAGACTATTTGCATTACTGACTCTTCCACCTTCACTCCATGTGCCCATAGGCAATTAGGTTCCTGAATTACGATTAGTTAAATGCATTCTCCATTGGACCATCTTCATTAGTGTGATGAATCTTTCATATTGTACAATAATGTGACATACAGCAAAATGCAACAATTTCAAGAATAAGCTTCTGTGACATAACCTCAAAGATATCACCAATGGATCTTTCAAGATTATTTGAAATTTCATTGCATTTAATAAAAACAATAGGTATACTATTATTAAAACAGAATTTCAAAACATGTGGTAGGATGTTCATGCTTCACCAAGCCAAAACTGATTCCAATTAGTTTTTCAGTAGTTTGAAAAATAGGAAAAAATTGTCACAGTGAAGCAGAAAAACATAGGGTAATGTTTTACATATCTTAGGACAGAATGAATTGCCCTTCAAAAGTGCCTGGTCCTCTCAGTTTACTATGTATGAGACTAGAAAATCTGGCTATACTGTGTTTTCAAAAATAATTATATATTCAGATCATTATCATTAGGGAAGATGAATCTCATTTTAGCATGTTATAAAGGAATTTATAAATCCATTAAAGTTAGGTGGGAACAAATTTCTTCCAAAGTTCAATATTTGCTCAGAAAGTTATGACATTAAGTTATTGTAAATATTTATTTTGCATTTTGTTCTGTATCTGCAGTATTTGTATTAGGGTACAGGATTGACATAAAACACTGCCAGCATTTGTTTTAAGTGACTGGATAGCTTTTGCTTGGTTTTCCTATGACATGTATTTTAAAAATTCTAAAAAAACCCCAAACAAACCAAAACAAAAAAACCCCAAACCAACAAAACCCAAACAACTGTACCATTAGTCTCACTCTTTCAATCACCAGACAAAAATGAAGAGATCTTAGACTTCACCCTAGGAAACTCAGCAATAGAGGCTTTTTTCTCCCAGGGCTTAGAGAATGCTGGTTTTAGGCAGATTTGCTGACAGGCTGCTAAATGAGCAGATACATCAAATTGCAACAGCTCAGGACACTATAAGAGACTTGTATAGCAGACATACTTCTACAGGTCTACATTGTGTCTGACCAAAATACTTTGCTCATCTCTTGTCACAATGTCTTCAAAACTGGCAAGTGACACAATTTAGGAAAAGTCGTCATGAGCAATTCGTTAAAAATACTGAGTTTACAATCCTGTGCTGAGCCCTTCGTGAAAAAACAGTGGCTCTTCTGAGGTACAATTGATATTTTAAATTAAGATCCTGAAAGCATCTTCATGAAACAGAAATACATTATCCGTCAATACAGCAAAATATATTTGCGCAAAGGGTCTCATTATTTTTGCCTCCAGACTGAAAACTTATAAAGTAGTATCTTATTTAACCATAACTATTCTGGTCTCAGTCTTTGCCTCATTGTGTTTGATTAACCCTTATTTATTTAAAAAATACTTGAAACTACCAGCAGCTCTAAGAAAGACTAACAGATTGATTAATCATTCATTTGAATCAGTATCTTTTCACTTTACACCTCAGTTTGAGAAGCAAAACTACAAATTTGGTTTCAAATGATTTCTAAGACAAGAATTTTTTCTCTTTTCTTTCCAGTATGGGAGATGGGCTACTTTTCAAATATTTCTTATTAACATAATGAGCAATTAGTAAGCAAAATCAGAAGTTGCTCCATGTTTACATTAAATCTATTTCTATGATTTGCAAAAAGTACAAGCAAAGCTTTGGATAATTGCTCAGTATGGTTCACAGGGATTAAGCACATCAGCTTCTCACATTAAAAGATCACAGAAGTGAACATATCATAGGATTAATTTTTTGAGTCACTTTTAGATATTTAAAAATATTTAACTAATATGTGGCAATATTATATTCACACTTCAAAGAAATTTTTAAATTAGTTACCCAGCCAGGACTAATCCAGTTAACAAGAGAAATGGAGCAAAGTAAAGCTTTGTTAACATCAAGCTAATAGTGACGTGAAATTTTTATTAGCATCAAGAGTCCATGTTTTCATGGACTTCCTTTCAGGAAGGAATAATGCAAGTTGAAAAATTTGTAAATAGGGGATAAATGATTAAATGCTCCAGTGCCTGCTCTTCTTTTAGTAATAATAATTAAAAAAATCAGCTTGAAGTAATAACATTTCATCTTAAAACATTCTTAACAGAAAACCTGGAGTTGAACCAATTTGCTTTAGAAAAGAATTTGAAAGGGAATCTAGATAAACCTAAAACAGGTAAGCAGAATGCAGATGCAGCACAACTAGGCAGAAAATGAAAGGCCTGTTTATTCCTGTGTGATGCTCTTTGTTTGACAGATTGCTTGCACTTGGCACAGCATTTGTGTAAGGCTGATGCTGGAATACATTCAGAAGTACAGAGCTTTGACAAGAAACATGTTGAATTTAGCATTTTCTGCATGATAACAATAAATATTGACCTTGTCAAAAGCATAGTGAGATATTTTTAAGCTCTCAGCTGCACTTCAGTGCAATGAATTGTTCTTTGTTAAGTTTTTCCAATCATGTTTACATGTATAAGATAAAAGTGGTCCTAGCTGTTGTAAAAAACCTATTCTTTACTCTGACAAAACCTAAAGGTTTGTCAAATTCAAGGAATATCTATAGGGTAACTCTTGTAGGTAAATGAAAAGCATTAGTCTTCATGCTGCTTGCCTACATTCTCTCATATTTTTAGAGTACTGTAGAAATGTCTCGTGATGCAGATTTTGTAGCTAGAATGCCTTTCAGGGCTGTAGCCATTTCAAATACTCTGTGATGTGAAATTCTGTCAAAAATGGGTCAACCATGAACTAAAGGTTCATTCAACGGAAGACAAAGAATGTTATCATACAGAAGATGAGTGATTCCTTTCATGTTGTGGTTCTTTCACCGCAGTGATGGTTTTCACCCTCTTCCACAGAGGATGTGCTGGTGTTTTTCCTGTTAAAGGGTTCTGCATAGTTAAATGCAAGAATGTTCCATAATAACAGTTTTTTATAACACTTAAAACCACCAGTTCAGGTTCTGGAAAGACAGTAATTGTTTTGCATGCATAGAACATCAGCATTATAACTCACATAAAGTGAGAACGGATGCATATACATGTATACATAACTATATATATATATATATACACACACATACATATATATATGTATATATATAAATATTTGTGCATCAACATAATTTTGATACTTGTGTTCATATTAATTTCTATGAGATATAATTCCTATTCCACTCTATTTTCTGCCTTTTGCCTGCATATATCAAATCCTCTAATCAGTTGTTTGAATGTTTAAGATTTGTAGGGACTCACCTTGAAGTTTACTCATTTCTCCGAGACCTACAATCTTGATAACTATATGAAAATTACTATGAAATGTATAGAATGCATAAATAGTCCAAGACAAATTTATGAAGGGAGCCTGATGACAGGTGCACATAAGCACTTTTTAAAAGAAAGCTATCATCTAGGTGCTTAATTTAGAAATCTAGCTGCATTAATATGAGTGCTAAGGATATCCATGAGTGCTCCTGACATTAACAAGCATATAGCCTGTGCCTATACCTGCATGTGTGCAGAAGGCTTAAAATATTGAATTATACCATATATATATGTATATGAGACCCTCTGGGTAAGACTCAAGGGGCAAATAAATAAGGTGGGTGTCATCATGAGAGTCTGCTATACACCGTTCTACAAGGACAATGACACCAACATATTTTTCTTTGAGGAACTCAGGGACACTTTCAAGTCATCTGCCATTGTCCTTATGGGGGGCTTCAACTTTCCAGAAATTAACTGGGAGCATCACAAAGCTGGTACAACTGAGGCCAGAAGATTCCTAAAAAACCTGGATGACAACTTTATGGAACAAGTCTTAAGGGAGACAACTTGGAAAGATGCTCTGCTGTTTATCAATGGAGTGGATCTTGTGAGTGAAGTGGAGATTGGTGACCATCTTGGTTACAGTGACCATGAAGTGATTGAGTTTAAAATCTCTGTTGATAGGAGGAAAAGTGTCAGCAAAACCACAACTCTGACATGATGAGAGCCGACTTCAGACTGCTCAGGGAATTAGTAAATAAAGTCACCTGGGAAAATGTTTTTGCAGGTTCTGGGGTCCATCAGTGCTGGTCACTTTTCAAACATCACCTCCTAAGGGCACAAGAACAGGCAATTCCCAAATGTTGGAAGTCAAGCAGTGAGGCAGAAGGCTGGTTTGGCTGAACAGGAATCTTCTCTTGCAAATAAGGCTAAAAAGGGAGTTGTATGCCCAGTGGAAGCAAGGTCAAGTGACATGGTACAGATACAGGGATTCTACTTCCCACTGTAGGGAGAAAATTTGTGTGGCCAAATATGAAGTGGAGTTGAAATTGGCCAGAACTGTGGTGGACAATCAAAAGAGTTTTTTCAAATACATTAATATGGCAATATAAAAATATCAATGGCCCATTACAGGATGAAGATGGTCACCTCACAAACGGGGGCAGAAATAAGGTAGAGGTGTTTAATGCTTTCTTTGCCTCTGCCTTCAACATGGATGACAGACCAAGGGAGTCTCAGTGCCCTGAGCTGGAGGACCATGACTGTGAGAATGATGAACTCCCAGCTGACCCTGAAGCTGTGTGGGATCTGCTGCTCCAGCTGGATGCCTACAGATCTATTGGGTCTGATGGGATTCATCCCAGAATCCTCAGAGAGTGGACAGATGTCATCACAAAGCCTCTCTCGAGGATTTTTGAATAGTCTTGGAAATGTGTAGAGGTCCCAGTGGACTGAAAGCCGGTGAACATTGTCCCCATTTTCAAGAAGAGCAAGAAGAAGGACCCTGGAAACTACAGGTCTCTCAGTCTCACTTCAGTGCCTGGTAAAATTATGGAGAAGATTATGCTGGAAGGTATGGGAAAACACTTGAAAGACAAGGCAGTCATTGGTCACAGCCATCATGGCTTCATGAGAGGAAAGTCCTGCCTGATTTCCTGTTATGACAAGATAACCCACCTAGCTGACCAAGGGAAGCCAGTTGATGTCATCTTCTTGGATTTCAGTAAAGCTTTCAATACTGTCTCTCACAGGATCCTTCTAGACAAAATGTCCAGCACACAGTTGGATAAACACATCATTTTGTGGGTGAGCAGCTGGCTCACAGGTTGAGCACAGAGGGTAATAGTGAATGGGGGGATATCTGACTGGTGACCTGTCACTAGTGGGTCTCCATAGGTCTCCATCCTGGGCCCTGTGCTCTTCAATGTCTTCATAAATTACTTGGATGCAGGACTGGAAGGGATACTAAACAAGTTTGCAGACAATACAAAACTTTGAGGAACTGTTGACTCCCGCAAAGCCAGGGAGGCCCTGCAGAGAGACCTTGACAAATCAGAGAACTAGACAATCACCAACCATATGAAGTTCGACAAGGGAAAGTGCTGGATTCTGCAGCTGGGTTGGGGCAACCCTGGATGTTTATACCAACTGGGGAATGAGATGCTGGAAAGCAGTGCCATGGAAAGGGACATGGAGGTCCTGGGTGATGGCAAGTTGAACATGAGTCAGCAGTGCCCTGGCAGACAGGAGAGTGAACATTCTCCTGGGGGGCATCAGGCACAGCATCTCCAGCAAGTCAAGGGAGGAGACTGTCCTACTCTGCTTTGCACTGGGGTAGCCTCATCTGAAATATTGTGTGCAGGTTTGGGAGCCACAGCATAAGAATTAAGTATTAAGCCATTAGAGAGTGTCCAAAGGAGGGCAACAAAGATGGTGAAGGGTCTAGAGGGGAAACTCTATGAGAAGCAGCTGAGGTCACTTGATATGTTCAGCCTGGAGGAGGTTGAGAGGAGACCTCATTGTAGTTACAAGTTCCTTGTGAGGGAAAGAGAAGGGACAGGCACTGATCTCTTCTCTGTGGTGACCAGTGACAGAACGCAAGGGAATGGCATGAAGTTCTGTCAAAGGAGGTTTAGGTTGGATATTAAAAAAAGGTTTTTCACCCACAGGGTGCTTGGGCTCTGGAAGAGGCTCCCCAGGGAAGTGGTCAGAGCACCAAGACTGACAGAGTTCAAGAAGTGTTTTGATGATACTCTCAGGCACATGGTGTGACTCTTGGTCCTGCG
Source organism: Pithys albifrons albifrons (assembly GCF_047495875.1). Taxonomy (NCBI): domain Eukaryota; kingdom Metazoa; phylum Chordata; class Aves; order Passeriformes; family Thamnophilidae; genus Pithys; species Pithys albifrons. The sequence goes on from NC_092460.1 coordinate 60,501,049, forward strand.
CAGGGCTAAGTTCTGGACTCGGTGATCCTTGAGGATCCCTTTCAACTTATGATATTCTGTAATTCTGTGATAATTATCAATTTACTTCTCTCCCTAAAAGACTGTATTCTTGAATTACTGGAAAATGGTTTGTAACCAATATGATGCCTATTTACATTTAAGATAACAGACTGGGAACCCACAATTTATAATGTTATACACTTTATGGTACTGAAAAACAGGATGTGTATGTATTAATAGACTTTTTCACAATTTTTTTTTAATACTTAATGCTGCAAATATTGTTATACAAGTCTTCACTCGTGTAGTGTTTGAAACATAGCATGGACTTTCTGAGTAAGTGGAAAACAGTAAGGAAGGCATACATGTGGCCTTTGGAAGGTATATATAGAATATCCTGCTTTGGAGCGGCCTTACAAGGAGCAAGGTTCAGAACTGAGGTTTTATCTCAAGACTTTTACCTAAAATTATGTATGTGACATTTTATTCACATTTCTTTCCCAAAACTGAGTAGCTTAATCTTTGTCATTTTTCAAACCAGGACACTAGGTTTGATGCTTCTGAAAAATTTCCCATGGCCGAGGAGATGTGTCTCTCCCCAGATTCAACACAAGAAATCACAAGTATAGCAACACAGCTGTGGGTGCAAAAATATCCTGATATTAATGGACTGGGAGGGAGAAGGGTGCTGAGCTTGCTTTCCTCTCTTTCCTTCCCTCTCCAGTTCCTGCTGGGCACATAGCTGGAGACTGCTTTTTTGGTAGGGGGAAGGGGGGCACTTCTCCTGGTGGAGGTCGTCTGTGCCCTTTCCATGCCCCTGCCACACTTTGGCCCCATTTACATCTCCAAAGCCCCTGTGCTGCATTTCTCTGGCTCTCTTAATCTGGTGAATAAAGCCTGGGAGTCAGAGTAAAACTGCAGCATTTGCAAATATGAGTAACATACAAGTCTTGTGGGAGGGACTATCAAATGGGCTCATCTAATTATTTTTACTCCTTGTCTATAATTACTGTGCTGTAGAGGCTGCAGCAACATCCAATAGTAGGAAGTTTAGATTTTATGAACTATAAGCTTCAGAAATTTGAATCCATATTTTCCACTTCTGATGAAGTGCCATAACCAGCAAGTGAACAGGCAGGGTGGGGTGGTTTGAACATCCTTGTGCAAAGTCTTGTATCAAAGGAATAAAGCTTTGTTAAGCCAGAAGAAGAAGAAAAAGCATGACTCCTTCAACCCAAATGAGAGGAAAGTGCATTTGGCTCCCAGAGCTGCACACCCTTTTTACATTAATGAGCTGCTGGCCATGAGTCCCTACAGAGCACTGGGTGAAGGGTAGATAAACTCATGCTTGATGACTTAAAGCTGATTGTATAGAGCAGATTATAAAATTCATATCAAAAATAAACTTTAAAAGGAAATAATGAGTCAGACTCACCAATATTTATATTATTATTCTACATAATATTTTTAGTTAAAGGTGCCATTTTTCTCTTTGAGGGCAGATGAGGATCTTGTCAGTCATACTGGTATATGGAAATAAAAAAAATTGTTTCAGTGTCCACTGTACTGAACTGAGAATTTTGCCCTTTAGGTTTTTAATTCAATATTTAAGCATCAGTCAGTTAAAGGTCAAAACATACAGGTACACTTTAAATAAAAAGCCACATTTATCCAACAGTTTCAAATACTTGTATCTCAAGACAGCTTTCCAGCTGTAGATGATCAGGAAATTCTCTTTTGTTTGTTAGCTTCCAAGTGAAATTATCATATTAGTAAGATGTAGACAGAGAATAAGAAATTATAACACAGTGAGTTTTTAAATTAAATTTATTTATTCTAATTTAAAAATAAATTTTAATCACTTAGATGGTTGATGGTACACAGGAATTATGTTCCTGTTTATTTGATACATCTTTATTTTATTTTTCTTCAGGATCCCTCTTTATGGGTTGCCATATTTGTAAAGGCTGATGGAATGATTCTGAAAAAATTAATTTCATCATGTTTTCTACTTTTACTTATTTGATGGTTGAGACATTTTCTAGCAGATAGTGATACCTTCTTCACTGGAGTTTGTCAACTTACTTCATCTGCTGCATTTTCCATTGTATACCACACCCATTCTACTAATTTGATTTTCACAGTTTAGGATATTCTTAAGTTTTTCATGAAGAACCCCCACATATTCTTTCATCTAAGGCTTAGTCAAGCCCAGGACCATTTTCATTCTGAAGATGAAATGTTATTGGCTTGATTCTTCCATGATTTATCCCATATGAAAAACAACTTTTGCATATTCTGCTAAAGATTTGTAGCCAAATGACTGAATGTTAAGATGGCGTTTGGCTCTCAGTAGTTTGGTACTTTGCATGTCTTTAGATTGTAGCAAAGACTGAAATTAATCAACAGTCAGGTAATATGGGTAATTCAGGTATACCAGCTGTTGTGCAGCCACAGGAAGAGCATAGAGGTTTTGGAAGGATGCCACCTTAGAGTTCATAGGACTAAAATACTGGGTTTATCCTTGTTGCTTGCTGTGTTGTGTCCTAAATTAACAGTGCAAGGACATGTAACCAGAACATTCCAATGTCACCAATATCAAACTCTATCATACAATTACTTTTAATGCTTATAAGACACTACTTACATAAATAGCAGTACAAGATATTAAAGTAATCTGAAGGAAAGGAGCATCTGCACAGCTTATCTGGGTTTGTTGCTGTGTTGTACCCCAGCTAGGAGCAGCTTCACCTGCTGATGAGTGGTCAACATTGATAATTCCTCAAGTGATTAAGTTATGTGATTCTGATACAAAGTTAATTAGCTTTTCCCATAGAAATTTTCTGTTTAATTTGATAACACATTCTGAGGACTATCCATGATTCTGTGTTTGTTTATATACTATCTTCACTTTCTTCAATCTTTTTTTCTCAGATAATTGTGTCAGCTGTGGACCTCCCATCAGAGTATGCTTTTGTGAAATGCATATTGATATTCTTTGAAGATGTTGTATTTTATTTATGGTTTTATCTGGTTCAAGATAACCTTATTATATTCTTACATATTCTTATAATGTTATTATAATTTAATCTATCTATCTATCTATCTATCTATCTATCTAATCTATCTATTTATTTTCTTACTTGAAAGGTCTCAGATTTCATTAGGATCCTTGGAAAGTAAATTTACATAGTCATAGTATAGGAGAATATACATATTTCTGCAAATATATTATGCACACATATTATACATGCAAAGATACATACATACCTACTTGCCATATTTTTGATTTCAGTGATTATTATTTCTTAGTTACAATGACTAGAAGTGAACTGAATCACAAGTAACCACTCTGTTTTGTTTTGTTTTGTTTTCTTTAATGAAGCCAAGGAATTGCTATTTTGTGTGTGATTTCACAGAATCACAGATTTGCGGACTGGTTAAGGTTGGGGGAAACCTCTGGAGGGCATCTGGTCCAACCCCCAGTCTCCTTGATCAATCAGTGCCATGTAGGACTCACTCTCCATGACCATGTTCAGATTTGTTTTGCCTATCTCCATGGATGGAGACTCCACAACCTCTCTGGGCAGCCTGTGCCAGTCCTCAGTCATCCTCACAGAAAGAAATATTTCCTGACATTCAGAGGGAACCTCTTAGGTTTCAATTTGTGCCCACAGCCTCTGGTTTTGCCACTGGAAATTACTCTCCATGGTCTGCCTTCTGTTGAAAGTTCTTAATGTATTCATAGGTACAGTGTAGATCTCAAAACAAAATTTATGCAAGGAAGAAATTCATTATATCAATGTTTGATGAAGCATCTGAGTTCCTTAAATCTTCCATGTAATGACAACATATATATTTAATCAATTATTTACATCTGTTGTAGATATGAGATAGATTAAATTAATTTAGTGAAACAATGGAGTTTAGGAACATTTTTCCCTTGATGATGTTAATCTGTGTCAGAGTAAGTAACAACTGTGCACTTAAGAGTAATTTCACTTCTGAGGTCTGGGATTTTCTAATGCTACTTTTCACATAATTACAACATACCTGTCATATTCTTTAGCCTAAGAATTACAAAAATATGCTTTCAATCTTAATTTAGTTTTAACATAGAGTATTCCTTTGTGTTATACTGCATAGTTTTTGTTTAGTCTTCAGTAAACATTAGGTTACAAACCCAAAAAATGTTCTTAGAGGAGATGCAGACTCCAGTTTAAAGTTTTTAGGTCTATGGAGAAAAGATTTGCTTTTCTTTTAGCTATCATTTTATAAACTGCATTGTAGAAAGTACTAAAAGTTTGGCTGCCAGAAGTCCTTTGTTTTTTAGGAGCTCAGTGGAGCAATGCTGCAGGGTGAGAACCCAGTGCAGATGTCTATGTAAAGTCTTTAAAGAGCAGTCAGTGATAGAAGCAAGGACTTCATGCTTTAACATCGCATTCTTCTGCAACCCTACAGAGCTGTTGCTGTACAGTAGTACTAAACTGCTAAGATGAATTCCTGCTGATGAGTGTAACTATTACACATGGAACCCTATCCTAAAAGGCTAGTAAGAGTAGAGAATAAACACTCAAAGGTTATGAAATGACAAGAGACATTTCGCAATAGGGCAAAGCAATACCTTTAATTAGCTCGAGCAACTGGAATAAGCAGACAAGGTTTTATGCACACAAACCAGTGACTGAAAGAGTAGCAGGCAACTTAAAAATAAATAAAGAATCTTTGCAAGAATGAAGGATTAGCATTATGTCAGGGTGAAAACAAATGAGGATGTACCACAAAATTTTTATGTCCCCTGAATTCATGGAGTTACATGAGCTTTGGCTTCCAGCCTTACCTTTTAAAAAAAGTTTAGTAAAACTGAACATTTTTTGATTGAATATTATGTCCTGTTGTGTGGACTTGTTTTTAAGTCTGCTTCATAACTTATGTAGAAGTAAAATGTAAAAGAAAACAAAGAAATTTCATGGTCTGTTTAAACATGAAGATAGATATGGTTTTCTCAAAAAGACTACATAATAAGAAAGTCTTAGCTCATATAAAGGCATGGAAGTAAACATAATCAGCATGGAATGGAATTTAGTAAATTAGACATATGGAGCTCCAAAGTAGTGATTTTTTTAATCCTCTCAGTTCTCAAGCCACACTGTTGTATTCAATAACTTGTCTACTTTTTCACTTGACTATATGAAAAAAGCTTCAGGACTTTGTATGTGTTTTGTTTAATGGAGGTTTTACAAACTTGACCTAAATCTCACCAGAGTACTTATTTTAAAAAAACATACTTTTATCTGAGGTTTGCCTTACTATTTCTGCTGGAGGAGAAATACTTTTGGTGTTAACAAAATGCCTTTCTTCTCACTGAATTTTGTTTTCCATTTTATCTCGTTTGCCTCAAGCCTATGCTTTTCTCAGCTGTCAGGAAGCAAGAATTTTCCTTGTTCCTAATCCATCCTTTTCATTTGTCTGGTTACCTTTTACTTTCCATTTTGTGTGTTTGGAGCAATGTCATACAAGCCAGCAGTTTATCCTACAGTCGATTTCTTGGAGCTTGCATCTCTTTCCAATGTTACTGGCCTGACAGATGACAATCTATACCTCATACAACCATCTCGGCTTTTTCCACACTCTGCTGTGGAAATTTTCTGATTTCACATATGTTACTTTTATGTTTTCAGCCATACAGGCATCCATCCCTGCTTCCCACTCCCCTTAATATTACACACTAAAAGAATTGTGACAATGCAGCATATTTCCCACATAGCATATCAGCTTCAGTAAAGTCTTGCCTGCATATTAATGAGATGGAAGTCCTGCCTGGGGTATTGAATACTGGTCCTGAGCCTGCTACTGTTGTCTCTCTTCATTTTACTGTTTTATGGATCTCTCTTTTGTCTGCATCAGGTCGTAATAATCAGTGATGAATTCACTCTACCATGGAATTACAGTAGGGAAGAGACAGAGCTCATTTTTTACTTATTTGTGTGCACATCTTGATTTAAGCAATGTTTATTCTATTAAAGCAGACTAGTAACAGTCTGAGGTCCCTTCAGCAAGACCAGCTGTACTCTTTTGCATATGTCTGTAATAATGCCAGACAGCTGTGTAATTTTGTAGAAGACTATCATAATCCTAGAATTGTTTCCCTTGGGAGGAGGCACATTTACCCCATTACAGACCCAAAGAAGCTGGTTTTGGAAATCATGATGGCAGTTTACACTACTCCCTCACCAAACTGAAGGTGAAAAAAAAGACATCTCTTTTTTTAACAGCAAATCACAGGCATGGTAAATCTAGGGAAAGGTCTAAAAGATGTCACTCTTTGTTTACTGTGCTTGGTTCCTGTTTTACAGAATTTGGGGTTTATATTCTTAATTTTTCTTTAAAAAAAAAGAAATTTCAGCATCTGAGTATTTCTTGAGCTTCAAATACTGATGTGTTCTTTACAATTTTGCATAGTTACTTATAGACAGGCTTCCAATTCTGTGGAAAAACAGGAAAATTCTGCAATTTCTTTTTAGGACAGATTGAGATAGTGATACATTTATCTCTACATTTAACTCTTAGCTATATCTTTTTTGCAGTTTATATATTTACAGGAAAAATAGCTTTAAGATTAAACACCTTGCCTGGAGTGAAAATTTTTTGCTCCCACTCTCCAATTCTGTCCTCTGAATGTGGTAACTGGAACTCCTTCTGCTAGACAGGCTGGAGATGCAGCATAATTTTCCTCACCAATATGCCTTTTGCAAACCCCATATTAAGCAACATGCCATAATTCAGAAAATTCTTACTAAAGGAACTGCATCACTACATGTGAGACACCTGTCCCTCACTGGATGGCCTCTCAGTGCTGTTCTATAATAAATCCCTGGCTCTTGTCTTAGGAATGGATCATGCCAAAACAGTCAGGGGCTAAGGGCATAACTGAAAATTGGCATAAATCTTCCTCATTCTTGACAGTGTTTTGTGATGTGTCACTACACAGGGCAATGCGGGGCTCTACCTTGGCCTTGCTGCTGGGATGTGGGCGATCTGTATGGCTGATTGTCCATCCTTCCACGAGTGTAGTGGAAAAGCAATTGACACAGCTCTGACTGACTGACAAATCTCTAACTGATTTTTCTTGATTTATGTCTATTGAATGATGTCTTTAGTGAATATATGCAATTTCTCAACTTTTGATAAATTGTGGACAATTTATGACTCTTGCAAGAAACTTACCTTCTTTGTGTGGCTGTGGTGTTGGTGGATATAATTTAGTGGTGGACATGGCAGTGGTGGGTTAATGATTGGATCAGATAATCTTAGATGTCTTTTATAATGTTAATGATTCTATGACTCTATGACTCCAAGCTCAATATGAAATTCTGACAGCTTGCAAACAATTTTTTCCCATCTCAGAACTTTTCCAGAAGTCTTGTCTCTATCAGTGCAAATGTTGGTATATACATACACACAAATATATAAACATGGTGACAACATGTCTGTGTAGAGTTGTATCTTATAACTAGTGGGGGAAAAATTCTGCAGGAATCCTCAGTGACTGTATGTTTAAATACATCTGTCTCAGATATGATATGACAGATGTTCAGAACACGCTTATTTGATCAACATTTTAAAACAATGAAACAGAATTTTGTTTAGATTATAATACATTAAATTAGACATGGAGTTTACAAACTGCCCTAATTTTCAGTTTTAAACAGAAATTCAGATCAAAAATCTTCATGTTTTCAAAATACTAATGACTTTTTTGATCCTATTTCTATTTTTTCTTGAGCTAATATATAAAATATTAGAAAAAGTGTGAAATTATTTTCAGTGGGATTGAGGCAACAAAGTAGATATTGGCATAATTTTTGTTTTATTCCTGGCATGCATATACGTAAATATTTTGTGTAGTAGTTTTGAGACTGTTTCTCTGAAACAATTACTTTGAATCATAGAACAGTTTGGTTTGGAAGAGACCTTAAAGATCACCTAGTTACAATATGCCCTTCCATGGGCAGGGATGCCACCCACAAGATCAGATTACTCAGGATGCCATTCAGCATATCCTTGGACACCTCCAGAGATGGGGCATCCACAACTCTGTACAATCTGTTCCAAAGTCTCACCACTCCCACAGGAAAATCACTATCCCTCATCCTATCACTACAGTTCCTGATAAAGGGTCCTTCTTCATCTTTTCTGTAGGCCCTATTTAGGCACTGAAAGGTACTCTAAACTCTCCCTAACCCTTTTCTTCTCCACGCTGAACAATCATAATACTCTCATCCTGTTCTCTTAGGGCAGATGCTTCAGCTTTCTAATCATCTTTGTGGCCATCCCCAGGACCCACTCCAATAAGTTTCTATCTTTCAATCCTGCAGCCCTCAGCTCTGGACACTGTACTCCAGGTGGAATCTCACAAGAACAGAGTATAAGAGGAGAATCACCTTCTTTGACCTACTGGTCACATTTCCTTTGATGCAGTGCTTGAATGTACTTTTATTCTCTTGAAATCATAGAGTAATTTATGTTGTAAGGACTCAATGTAGGTTGTCTAGTTCAATCCTCTCAAAGTCAGGCCAGGTTTCCCAGTGCTTTGTCCAGCCAAATTTGAGTAAGTCCAATATATACCATTTCCACAATCTCCCTGAGCAACCTGATCTGTGCCTGACCACTGTCATAGTAAAATAAGTTTTCTTTGTATTTAAAAGTACTTCACATGGTGCACCTTCTGTGTTTTGCCTCTTATCTTACCACTGTGAGAACTCTGAGAACAATTTCACTCTGTCTTTTCTTAATTCTTCTATTAAGCAGCAGAAGACAGAAGTAAAGTCTTCCTTTATCCTTCTCTTGCCGAGTTTGAAATGACCCAGTTCTCTCAGCATCAAATTGTACTTCATGTGCTCCAGTCTATCATCATCCTGGTAGCCCTTCACTGGACATATTCCAGTCTGCCAGTGTCCTTTTTGTACTAGGGAGCTCCAAACAGTATACAGCAGTCTGGATGGGTGTCACAAGTGCCAAATAAAAAAGGATAGGTCTCCTCAGACTCCTGTCTGCAGCCCTGCTCATGCAGTCCCAGGGCAGGTTCTTTGCTTCCATGGCACAAGACTAGCTTGGTTTACAACCATTTTAATAATAAAATCTTGGTAAATCTTCTAAAAAATTGTACAGCTTACAGTAAAATATTAAAAAAAACCCTCATGCAAAATCACAGCTGCGTATGTCACAGAAGTGGCACGCAGCACCAGGGAATCGGGAAACACCTTTGGCCCCAGTTCCACTTGTGAGCATCTGTGTGCAGAATGTGTCCAGGTCAGGGATGAGCCTGGGCTGGCAGCACTGGAGCATATAATGCATGCAGTCAATCTGTTTCAGTGGTTACCCTTTTGCAGGGTTGCAGTGTTCCCTGGTGCTCCTGCTAGAAATGGGCATCCTGTCCCACATAACCTGCTGCCTGACAAGAACCACCTTGTTATTTGTATACTTCATCTTTTGCTAAATGCCCAATGTAGATTTCAGAAATATATGTGAAATTAGTGATATCTATAAAGATTACTCTCTGTAGTAGGAGGACACTTATACACAATTTATAAATGGCTCCTAAATTATCAATACTAGCTGTATGAGCATAACTTGGGTTGAGCTACCAAGCTCTGGTTTCTTGAGCCACACTCCAGACATCTGTCGTGGGCCCAGCCTAGTTACTTAAACTGAAATTTGGTTCATGGTCACTAGGTACTCAAAAGCTGTTATAGATCAAATAGCAACTGTATGAGCCATAGAAATCATTCCCTAGAGGGCCAACAAAGCCCAGGTGAATCTTTAATTTTTGTCAAATCTTTCACATGGGATTACTCAAAGTCAGTCAGTGAATGAGTTAGAGATCTTTACACACTGATCTTCAAAGGCCTATAATATACCTGTAATAAGGTTATTTTAATCTATAGTGTTCTAAGCTACTTAGAAGTAAACACTATTACAATTGAAAAAAATTAAATATTCATCATTTAATAACCTTTTGTAAAAGGGATGTATTTATAAATTTACACTTTTTGCTTTACTTGTACTCAGTTTTTGCTTTACTTGTTTTCTTCAAGAAGGTTTTGCTTATATCTGCAATAATTTCAACTGAGTACTGCTGGCAAGCTGGCTGCAGCTTCTTTTAGCATCTATTGAAGATGTTTTTGAACCTATTTGACTAAACTGGTGAAAACACAGCTACACAGATGAAAACAGCGGACTCTGTCTAATATCCATAAAAGTTAAAAATAAATTTATTAATTGATGTAAAAACCCCAGTCTATATAGCCTTATTTAAATAGCAGGTGCCTTTAAATAAAACTAACTCCATTACTATTTTAAATTGATATTACAAGATCTTTAGAAACTGAAAAGATTTTTCACATCCACTCTTACAATTAACTTTATCTCTTGTTCTTTAAAAGAACATCCCAAGTTATATCCATTCTGGAAGTTATTGACTGGAAATAATGAATGAATCTTTTACACTCGACAGACGACTGAAAATGCATTTACATTTTGATATCATAAAGAAAGACCTGTTATCTGTATACATGCATATAGTAAAAAAATCTAAATAAGGAAAATTAATAAATAATAGTACTCCCTCATATTGAAAGAGTAGTCTAACTTTCTTGTGAAATTATCACAAGAGTCAGGGTATGAAAGCTGAATTAAGCTTTAATTGTTTGAGCAACTATTTGTAATCATTAACCACTGAAGCAAAGTACTGGAGGAGTGATGACTCCTTTTCTTTTTATGTCTTTGAAAAACATATGATAAGTCTATACATACATACTCTATAGCGTAGCCAAACATAAATGTTAGAGTCAATATAGGATAAATGAGAGAAGTGTATTGGTTTGTACATTGAGTCCAAAATATGTTATTTTCACTCTTTAGTGGCATTTATGGAAGCTCAACAAATCTTGAGCACAGACCAGATTTGTGTAAATCATCTAATAGTCCTCTCAGGCCTCTCTAAATGTATATGAAAATCCTTACAGATTTGAAATCATAGATATACACTCAGTCTTTTCAGAAACTGAAACTGAGCAGGGCATCTCATTTACCAGCTGGCTTTCCAGTGCTAAAAGGAAGTACCAGCTATGGCTGGCACAGACTGTGACAGAAGAATCAATAGCCAAAGTGGATGTCATCATTCTAGCTACTCCAACACCCAGATTGTAATGCCTGGATCCATGTGTCTCCAGACCCTGTTCACAGCAACTATGAAATAATAGCAGAAGAAAGGGAATAAATAATAGTTATGAGAATCAGCATACCTAAATCAAGAGATTATATTACTGCCATACTTCAGCTAAAGTAAAGGAAATAAATAAAAGAGCAAAGGGAAATGGAAACTTGGTAATTGAATAGATGTAAGGCAGTTACAAGGAAGGTGTGAAGGAAGGCAAACAAGATCTTAATTATCTCAGAGCAGGGAGAAGACTGTGTCGCTTTCATGAAACATACTCCTATCCAGAATGCCAGGCCAAAAAGCCAAAGTGTGGGATGAAAGGTCATGCCAAGGGAGACAATGTAGACAAGAGAGAAAAAAAGACTGACACAAGAGATACAAAGAATTAACTAGTACACGAAAAGATGCAAAACAAAGAAAGAATGAAATGAGAGAGAGATGAACACAAGAAATGAAAGAAGAAAAAATGATGTAGCCAAAGAAGATGGGGAATGGAACAGAAGGTCTGAAATAGCTGTTTACTTCCAAAGCAACTAATTTCTCTGTTTGCACTCAGTTACTTGTAGATGACACAGGAAATATAAAAATAAGTAAATATCAAGATGAGCAATATCACAAAAAAGAATTTAAACAAGTTTTAAAAAGTGGATAGTAAAACTGGAAATAATTACTTAAGGGAGCATTCTGTTATCAACATAGGGATTAGACTCAGTGCCTATGTACTCACACAGGGTCTGTGATAGGGAGTGGCTTGCAAACTGCCTATTGAGAGTGATGCTTGTCCCATTCCAGCAGCTGAGCTGGAGAACACTGGTTTTGGCTGAATTCCTGCCTAAGAGTACTCTAGTTACTATTATATTTAATTGTGGTCAAGTGGGAAGCAATGTTTCCAAGATTAATTGACTTTACTAGAAAAAAAGTGAGTCCAAGATAATATATAAACAGCAAGAGAAGTGGAGGTGCACCTCAACCATAGGAGTAAATCCAGCCACAGAGAAATGGCAACAGTCTCAAGATGATGTTTGATGGAGAGATGCAAGGGATGAAAGGCAATCAAACACAAATACAGGCCTCCTACTGTAATTGTAGACATGAGTGACAATGAAACTGGTGATGAATTATCAAAGGAAGCAATAAAGATTGGATTAAACATCAAGATATCAGCTTTAGCACAGTGGAGTCTGAAGTTTCAGTACTCGTCCATCAGCAGAATTCCTGCATGCAGTACCGCATGTGGTTTAATAGGTGGTAAGAAAATCTGCTACCAAAAATTAGACCATCTTATTAAAAGTTAGACACTACTTTTGAAAACTGAACTTTTGGCATGTTTTAAAAGATTCCATACCTCTCTGCAGTATTCATCTTTTCACCAGCTTTTGTCTTTCAGTGCCTGAAGACCTTTAAGACATCTATTGCTTCTAATACAAACAGAAGTTGATTCCAGTCAGCAGCAAAATGAACAGGGGCCTTCACTTAATATTCTGTGGGCATATTCTTAAAACGTCAGTGAATATTTTAGACACTTCACTGCACTTCTGCGCATCACTTCATGTTTTTGGTTTCTGTTCTGAAGTGCAAATTTATGAGGCACCACTGAAAACCCTTCAACTGCCATTGTACTGCCTCTGCAGTTTCTTTTGATTCATCATAATAGCTCATCATGGGAACTGTTTCTCTGTACCCTTACATGTATACTGCTCAGTGAAGGTTGTTTGGCAAGAGGCATATATCCCCTCAAGGGAAAGAAAAATTTTTTTCAACTTTCGGCCCACAAGCTCTACATGGGGAACTGAATCTGTGTTTTCACAGCTGATTACTCCAAAGTTGTTATTCCAAAGAATAACATGCTACCTGTCCTGGTTGATTTCATAAATTGAATTTTTTAAAAAATTACACATTTCAGAATATTTATTTTCCATTTAAAATCATTAAAAGTCAACAGAAATGTTTTTGGAAAAAAAAAGAATTGAATAATACTGATTTAAAATGATGAGTCCTTCCAACACAAGTGCAGTTTTTAGATGACAATTAAATACTTCAGTACAATTTATGTGAAATAGAAAGTATATTCAACACTCTGTGATTTTTTTAAAATCAAAAGTACCAAACATAATATTGAAAAAACAACTTCCTTCAGTGCCTTGAGGTACATGAGATTCTGGAGGACAAACACTGAACCTTGAACCAAGATCCTGTAAGACAGATATGTTTCTTTTTTCAGAGACAAAGTTTTATTTTCTTGAATTACAAGTGAATATTGATAGCAATAGTAGCTCAGGCATGTAATTTGGGAGGCTAAGTTAGACCAGAGGCATATACATTTTTTTCCAGGATATGTGTTTATCATTCTGTAACAAAATGCTATATTTTCTCCCGCAATATATATTCTATTTACGGAATTTTCTGATCAGTTACATATGAAACAGTGTTTACACTTCAGATTTTCTTAAGCCTCTCTGGAATAAAGAAAAAGATTTGCTTATTTTTATTTGGTGCCTTCCTTTTTGGTATACTGAAATACAGAATAAATTTGTGAATTATACATATTACTTACAGCCTGGGCATGCCATTCATTTATTTTATGGTAAATGCACATTTTGGATGCAACTTTAGAGCTATTGTAGCCTATTTAGCCTTTAATTTTGGTGGAAATGTACATTTTCTAATCTCTTTGTGGGTGGCAACATGGACCAGAAGATCAGGATTGGGACTGCAAGCAAGATTTCTGGGTGTTATTTTTGGTTCAGTCAGTGGCTTGCCATATGACTACAGGCATTTGCTCTTGGCCTCAGTTTCCTTACAGATAAAGTAGAAGTGACAACACTACATTTCCTTTGCAAACTGCCTTGAAAGCTAGGAAAGGAAAACAAAGGGGAAGGTTAATGAAAGATGTCCCATTGTAAATATAAAAAAAATTATATATAATTAGGGAGTTGATGAACACCAGTAAGTGCAGGTACAGAAATAGTAATGCTTCTACAGTACAGAGCTCAGCACGAATTGCAAAGCCAGCCCAGGACCTGAGTAAATATTCTGTTGGGTAACTTGCACAGTATGTGCGGTTAGCACATCAGTACCAAGAAGCATGTTTAAAGATGCTTCTGCTTGCCTGGAGTGACCTGCAGCTCCACTTCCAAATGTAGAAGATAATTTCCATCAGTAAGTTAACTATACAAGACTTGATAGAAAGGTATTAATGAAGAGTTGTCAGTATAAAACATTTCACTACTCTTAGGAGTGAAATCCTGAAAACCAGATAAATCCTGAAATATTCAGAACAAATGTGGATGCAAGTCTTTCTGATCTCTCAGCCTGCACATGGGATATCCACACCAGCTGCTTTGCTGTGCTTATATGTATGTTCTACATCAAGATCTTCTAAATTCAAAACACAGCGCCCATCTCCTGTTCTCTCCTTCGACACGAAGTATTGCTGCTTTCCTTACCTGCCAACCACTTGGCAACCAGCTTGCCATGGTGTAATGGAGAGAAAAACAGTTGTACCACTGCCCTGCCATGAAGTGATGGGTTTTCTACCAGTTTATATTCCAGGAGAGCATACATGCAGCTGCAGTGCAGCATCCTGTCTTGCCCCCATTTTATGACTCTATCAGAGTTCAGAAACATGTGAGGTTTCTTACACAGTAAAAAAACAGAGACTTGTTCAATAAAGTGTGCTCAGAACTGAAGCTTTAAAGACAGGGTGTTTTTAACATTACTTGATAGGTCGTTAAATAAATAGGAGGGAACATAAGTCTAGGGAAAGGGGCTTGGCCTAATTTTCAAACAACTGAATACAGGATTCAGACACAGCTACTCATATGTAAAACACACAGTATAAAGGAGCTTAAAATTGTCAAGTAGTTCATGCATAAATAAGTGTCTGTGCATGAAGTGATTGGAAATGGATGATATTAGCATATTATCTTTGCCAATGTATAGCACTGAATACATAGTTATTACTAGAGCTCCTTAGTATCAATTCAGACATGATTTCTCTACAAAATTTCTACTTCGCTTTGTGCTATGGCAACTTGTGGTCAACCAACAAAAAAGGAATTATGTAATCAAGAGAAAATTAAAATCTAAATAGAAATATCTGTGGTTTATGATGATGTATGTCATTACAAAACATGAGTACAAGTAAAGCAAACAGAAATGATGCAGAACAGATTACATTGCAAAACTTTGTGCAACTTCATGTAGCTTTTTTTCAGCTTCCAAGGGGCACAGATTCCGATGTGAACATAGGCAGTCAGCTGACTGTCTGAAAAGCATGATATCTGTCGCATTGCAAAAGCTCTTTCTAGGTATATATATATATATCTTCTGTGTAATGCAAATATACTGCATAAAGCATTTCTCTGTATCTCTGCCGCATCAACTCAATTTTCAAATTTCAGATGAAAAAATTATCTCCTCTCTGCTGCCTACTCATCCACCCAAATTCTTTCTTCTCTATGCTTATATTTTTTTGCTTTTCCCCTGTTATTTAGTTCTAGAAAACACTTAGAAACCTGAAAGATGTTATATAAAATTAAACTGTAGTCACTAAGACCCATCCAGCAAAAAAAAATATAAAATAACAAATGCCTAAGCCTACACTATATTAAAACTGCTTTCACACATATTTGGATTAGTATAGCAAACTAACATTGATGTTCTTTTTCAAAACCTCTTCAGACACCTTTCAATATTTTGTCCTTTTTTCATTTCTCTGCTGTTCTGATGTCCCTGGTTGTCAGGAGGGGACAGCCACGGTAGGAGCTTCACACTAAGGGGAAATCAGCTGTATGGGGAGAAGTAGCAGCAGTGGTCTGGGGAAGGCAGTGGCAGAGTTGATGTGGGATCCCTGCAGCACACAGTTCGGTGGCAGCAGCCAGGCCAGCAGATTTCAGTAGGGCAAGGCCTGATGCTCAGTGCCCTCGTTGCCCAGCTGGGGCTGAAAAGGAATGAAAGAGAGGAAACTAGAGATACTGCCCTAGAGCTGAAAAAAAACATTAGCTCTCTTTTGTAACACAGAATTATATGTTGAAAACCTTCCTGGGAACAATCACATTTGATCTCTTTTTTGTTTTTTTTTTTTTTGAGATTACTCTCTCCAGGTTTTTGGTTTCTTTTTATAGGCAACAAGTCTTCATTGAAACTAAAGAATGATCATGTTTTCCCTTTGCTCTTATCTGCCATGTTTCTTACTGGGTTAAACATTTTCTGCTGCACTCTATCAGAACCAATATTTTCCAGAAATCCCCAGCCCATACCTGCCTCCCTGAGGCATAGGACACTCCTTCAGCAAAGCCCCTGATAAGACCTCTGCTGATGTGGAGACTGGCTAAGTCTCCTTGTGTGCTCAAAAGTCCAGCTTTGCCCAGTGGAGGACTTTTCAGTGGCAGAGGAAATGAGAGTTGAAATAGTTCCTAGAGGGTAAATTCAAATCCTGGTGATGTTAGTATTCATTCCAATTTAATTGACTGTTGGCCTTAACTATTATTATTGTATCTACCTCCAATTCCCAGTTCCCAATGGCAGTGATAGAGATGCCCTTTGCCTGGAGCACTTTGAAACCACACCTGAGCATTACTTACAACCTAGCCCAGGGTTGCATTTCCTATTGCAGACTCCCTGATCATCTGTCTCTATTTCTTCCTGAAGCCACTGATGTTATCTAAAAATTCCACGCTTCACATCCGGATATGACATTTGTCTAGTCTGTCCGATATTAATTAAAGTCTCTCGTTACAGTTGTATTTCCTGCTTCTGTATCCCTTTCAGCAGATTGCAGTCAGTGTTGCTCTCTTAGTTGAGAGTCACTGGTAACATAGATCCAATACTATATTCTTATTCTTAGAACTGAAACACCAATTTAACCTTCTCTATGGGTTGCTTTCCCGGGATTTTATCTTGCATAGAGAGAAGTAGGATATACACAATTCTTGGGAAAGCCATTACTTACTAGGTATAGCACACAATAAGGAAACAAAGACTAATGAGATGCTAAGCTAAGCATTAATATGCTCACCCCCATTTCACTAAAGCAGCAGTAGAGCCTTTCCTCACCAGACTATTGTCAGCAGACGTAAAAGGACTATCCATGGTTGCTGCTTGGGCTGCACCTCTGCACTGTCCTATTGCCTTCTACAGAGTCTCTGTTTCCTAATACCCTCCGTGCTTTACCTTTTTTTGTCTTACATGGTTTAGTTCATGTATTTTCTTTTACCTTCATAAGAGTTTCCTGAGTAGGAGAGAACCAAACTAGAGCTGTGTTTTACCAGTTCAGGCACTGGTTTATAGATAGCTGAGCCCTAGGGTTGGGAGCTGTTCACAGAGGCTTCTGTAGCTCACTGAGATGTTTGGTTCATTCACTTCATTTAGGGTCTTAGTATGAGAGCCTTCAATATGACCAGTGGAATTTATTCTACCTTTCTTGTTTGTTTAGTTCTTAGTATTGCAACAGCACACCAAGCATTTAAAAAAGCTAGCAAAATAATGTCTGGATAATGTTCTTGTTTTGTCACCTTACTCTTTAGTTTGTTGGCACTGGAGAAGAAGCAAATGCTGCTGCCCTGGCCTACTTTTGTGACTTCCAGTCTGAATGGCACTGTAGGTGTTTGATTACCTGTGTGACAATATACCAAAACCCCAAGTCTTCAAAATTGAAAAATTTGTATTTCTTTGACCACACTGAATTTAAACCTGAAAAAAAATCATTTAAAACATCTAATTTAAGTGTCTTTGCACATGAAATATGCTTAGGTTTTTTTGCACAATACTAACAATTCTGTGAGGGGTTGCATGACTGCTGGTACTGGAGAGCAGCTGGGAGGCTGCACAGCCATGTAGGAGCAGAGAAGGATGCTGGGAAGAGCTGGCACAACTCCCATTAAGGCCACTGCCCTGACATCACCCTGGACACCCTGCTTGCCAAACCCTGCAGAACTGCCCCCAACAGGCAGGGACCCATCACCGGTTTACTTGCATGTAGTCCCTGAACACATAGGGAAAGAACCCCTGCCACAGCATTCCACAACCTCATTTTCCTTCAGCCTGGTCCACGATCAAACTACAGCAAAGCTGAACATGATCACAGGCAGTCAAACCTTCAAGGAGTGGTGAGTAAAGCTGCAGAGACTGTTAGTGCAACCAGATCCCTAACAGTCATTACAATTTAAATTTTATTTTCATTTCTGTCTTTCTTCACAGTCTTTTCTGGTGAACTTGCATTCTCAGTCATGTTCAATTTAAGCTCATGAAGCGTTATATTTCCATCTGCCTTTCCAACATCTTTCCTTGATTTGTTTTTTATCACTCCAACCATCTCAGTTGTGTATCTTGTTTATTGATATGTCTGGGAGGAAGAACATCCATCTCTTGTTTGCTACATATTTGCTCAAGTGCATTTGTCTTATTATGGAAAATCAGCCTGCTCCTCAGTTCTTTTCCCCTCTGTGTTTCATTTCTAATCTTCTGTATCTCTCCCTCAAAACATACCGTTTTCTCACTGTCTCCACCACTAGCCAAGGGACCACATGCTAGTTACTGTTTGAACAGGAAATATGTCTTTTGAATCATAGAATTGATTGGGTTGGAAAGACCTCCGAGATCATCAAATCCAACCCTTGGTCCACTCCAATCTGTTTACTAGATCATGGCACTCAGTGCCACGTCCAATCAGTTTAAAAATCTCCAGGGATGGTGAATCCACCACCTCTCTGGGCAGGCCATTCCAATGCCTGATTACTCTCTCTGCAAAGAATTTTTTCTGATATCCAACTTAAATTTTCCCTGGCAGAGCTTGAGCCCGTGCCCCCTTGTCCTATTGCTGAGTGCCTGGGAGAAGAGACCAACCTGCACCAGGCTAGAACTTCCCTTCAGGTAGTTATAGACAGTGATGAGGTCACCTCTAATCCCCCCTGGGGTGACCTGCTCCACCCTCACCACACCCCATTTATCCCAAGTTGTCACTTTGACAACCATCTTCTGTAATAAATTCATGGATTTCATTCTTCATTTCCATAGAACTACAAAATAAGCCCTGCTTCCAAATCAACCTTCTTTTTTTTTTTTTTTTTAATTTTCCTCTTCATCTGCTTTTGCAGCTGGCTTCTTTTCACTTCTGTCTTTTTCATTGCACCTCTTCTGGGCTTCTCCATTTTTCCTCTTTATGAGTGACTCCAGACACCATGCATGGCGGGCTGGGGTACCAAATACCTTGTTCTGCAGCAATTTACTGCTGCAACCAGTGCCCAGACACAGTCTGTTGCCAGCATCAGTTTCTCCATGCATCTGCAGCTCCCAACAGCTGACAGCTGGTAGTTCACTCTCACTCTGCTCATCTGGTTTTAACTTGGCTGCTCTGACATCTGACATGACTAACCAAGCCCAGCCCATGCCGGCTGCCACACTAACTCTGCTAGAGACCTGAAGAAATCTCTCCATCCTTAGCTTTTGCGTCTTTGAAAACGTCAGTTTCATTGGTTTTTATTAGACTAGGACAGTGCAATCAACTTTTTAATAAGACTTTTTAAAATAAAACCACTTCTGATACATATATACATGTCAACACACACACACACACACACATATATATATATACAGACACAAAACAGAGAGTTGTGTGTTTACCACCCTTTATACATGGAGACCCTGCAAAAGAAGTTAGGGATTAATATCAGAAGCAGTTGTCACTCAATTCCTGTGAGATTGCTCAAGCAGTGAGCTATTACAGCATAAGGGTGTAAAGAATTACAGCTACAGAAAAGCAATGTCTTATATTTTAATTTCAGTGATTTGTACTAAGTATATTTTTTCTTTTGTGTGACTGGAATAGACCAAGTCTTTTATTGGCCATGTGTTAGCAACCATCCTTATGTCCTTGTCAAATTTTGTTATGAATTCTCCTCGGTTCAGCACTCGGGTTTGAGTAATGGGAAGTCTGCCAAGTTTTGGAATTTTATTTAAAGCTTTTAGCTAATTGTACTTCTTTTCTATTAGCTTCTTTTCACAAATTTGTTGCCTTGAAACTGCAGTTTATGACCTTGTTTTTCTTCTAAACAAGAACAAATTGCTATAAAAATTTCACAGTAGGGAAACAATTTTAGCAGCAAAGTTTTCACGCCTCAAAATATTAAACCGGGTTCCCTTTTTCTAGGTAAAAAACGCAGTCCATTTTGAAAACTAAACAAACAGAAACTGTTGAAATTGTGCCCATATTTCTATTGATATTTAATTTCACAGGAACCTTGTCACCAGAGTTTTTTGGAAGTTTTTATGGTTCTAGGGAATAATGTAATTCAGCACATAACGATATCAGCAAATCTCTGCTTGAACCAATTATCTTTCTTGATTAATGCTTGCTGATCAATGACTTAATTCAAAATAATACTCCACAGTTGAAAAGGTGATGTTAAAGATGAGGAATCAGGGGAAAGTATGAGTAGAATCATAGCATCATAGAATGAACTGAGTTGGAAGAGACTTCTGAGATCATCGAGTCCATCCTTGATCTAACACCACTGTAACTACTAGATCATGGCACTGACAATCTTGTCTTAAATACCTCCAGAGACGGAGAATCCACCACCTCTCAGGACAGGCCATTCCAATGTCTGATTACTCTCTCTGTAAAAAATTTCTATTATCCAACCTAAAACTCCCACGGCAGAGCTTAAGCCCGTGCCCTCTTGTTCTACTGCTGGTTGTCTGGGAAAAGACTGACCCCACATGGCTACAACTCCCTTTCAGGCAGTTGTAGACAGTGATGAGGTCACCTCTAAGCCTCCTCCAGACTAAACAACCCTAGGTCCCTCAGCCTCTCCCCATAGGATTTGTGCTCAAGTCCTTTCACCAGCCTCGTTGGTCTTCTCTGGACCCGCTTCAGCACCTCAATATCTTTCCTGAACTGAGGGGCCCAGAACTGAACACAATACTCAAGGTGTGGCCTCACCAATGCTGAGTACAGGGGAAGGATCACTTCCCTGTTCCTTCTGACCACACTATTCTTGATACTGGCAGGATGTCATTGGCCTTCTTGGCCACCTGAGCACACTGCTGGCTCATGTTCAGTGTCCTGTCAATCCAAATCCCCAGGTTCCTTTCTGCCTGGCTGCTCTCCAGCCTCTCTGTGCCCAGCCTGTAGCACTGCATGAGGTTGTCGTGGCTAAAGTGCAGGACCCGGCACTTACCCTTGTTGAACTTGATCTGGTTGGAATCAGCCCATCTCTCAAGCCTATCAAGATCCCTCTGCAGAGCCCTCCTACCTTCCAGCAGGTTGACACTCGCTCCCAACTTGGTGTCATCTGCAAATTTGCTAATGATATGCAGGTATGTGTCAGCTTATCCTTTTGGAAACTCCTGCAACTATCATGCAAAATTTTGCCAAGATGCAGAGGACTCTATACTGCACATCAAGTGAGTGTGATATTATAGGAGATGTGATGGAGATTTCTTTCTGCACCCAAGGAAACTGCAGTGTGATGGGAAGGTTGCCACTGGTGTAGATTAAGCTGGCCCTTACAGTTGATGCTTAAAGGCTTCTCTGAGCCAAGTCTTTACTACTGCTGAGTAGTATCTGATTAGGTACAACACTCTGTAGACTTCCTATTTCATCCTGTCATCATATTAGCCTCAGCTTCTGACAGCTATGATGATTACCTAAATTTAGGTGAACTTTGCTCATTTTCTGATTAGTATATCCCCAAATACTTACTTGGTAATTATTATTCAACTTCTCACTTAAAACACTTTTTGAATAAAAATAAATTGAACTTAAATTTATTAGTTTCCCTGGGAAATGTTTATAAGTAAAGGTAACTAAATGCTAAATAATCCATTAATTTGTGACATAATGCACACTAGTTAATTTTTCTTTCAGTGACAGAGAATGGATTTTTTTTTTGCCTGAGTCTTAGGGTTAAAAGTTAAAGAGCAGCTAGCTACCCATATAAGTTTTCAAATGAAAGATCAGAAATGGTAGTTTTATTAATTTAATTACTGGAATTCATAAAAGAGAATGTGCAAAGACCTCCTTTTCCAATGATTTTCACAGCTAAGGGGCAAAAAAACAAAAAGAAAAAAAGAGGAATTTATTTTCCAACAAAAATGTTGAATGACAAATTGAATCCCAAAGATAAGTTTGTTCTACAGTTGCCTAATATCACTTGTTGTAGTGCAGAAATGGGCTGTGCAACCTAATGCACAACAAACTTGTGCCAATACTTCCATCACTTACTTCAATTAGCATCATGTTTTCACATATTCAGCTTTTAATGTCTGCCCTGAAATTAGATAATTGGTTTTAGCACACCTCTTTATGCTTTCTGCTTACTAGTTTTTTAAACAAGTGACTAAAATGTTAAACACTACCTATTGTAATCATCACACATAGCACCACATTCAACGGCTTCTCTGTCAGGTTTCTGACTTCTTGCTCTCAGTCCCATGTTTACAAACTATCCCCATCAGACAGAAACCATACCAGAGACACGCAGCACAAAAAGATGGGCTTATCTTATAGAAATATGATTTAGGGACAATAATAAACTCTCTCAACTGTAACATTTCTTTACCTGTTGAAAACAAATGTAACTGCCCTCTCATCAATTACTTCCTTGCATATGTGAGATATATGAAATATGCTCAGATTCAGATGGGCTAAACATGTTTGAAAAAACGTAACTTGCACCTTTTCTGGTCCTTCTTCAGAAATTGCCCTGTTAGGTTTCATTTGTATATTGCTGAAATATGCAGGTACTCATGCAATTGATTTGATCTCCTTTAGACTTTTTTTTTGTCTTTATTATACTAATTATAAGTTTTAGCTGACTAAATACTTAAATCAGTCAGTTCTATGGAATACAAATGATCAAATAGGAACTTAAATAATTTACATCAGCAAGCAGCAATTGGGAAGAAAATGTGTGCCTTTGGTAAGAAAGAAAGAACCATGAAAGACTGGACTGGGAGCAGGACAACATTATTTGTTCTTGTTTCTAGCAAAGATTTAGTTTGAGGTGTTTGGTATTCTTCAGCAACACCACATATGAGTTAAAATCCCTAAAGACGTCATGGTCAAAAATTATGATTTAAGTGAGACTTAACAGTTTTAATCACTTCATAAATAGAGAGCACTCAGATTAGGAGAAACAGTTGTCTAATTTATTCAAGGGGAGAAAACACCATTAAAAGCCATTCTAATCCAGCTGGTTTTACTGCTGCCCACTTTGGCATGTTTTTAGGCATACACATGTTTGCTTTTAGTAATTCCTTTGGCTCAAAGTGTATTTGCTCCCTAATGTAAAACAAGCTGTATTAAGACACTCCAGGAGTCAAAAAATGAGAACAATTCTGGTGTAGTATTAAAATTTAATGCACAGTTATTAGGCTGTTTTCATATAAGTATTAGCAGTCTAAAAGTTAAGAATAACTGGTGTTTATTTATATTTGACTGTTTCATTCAAGATTTGGTATAACTTCTCAAGTGATGGAAATGGTGCTGGAGTTTATTAAAAGGGAGAGGTTAAAGGTCCTCTATCTTCAAGTGCTTCACTTTTGTCAGGTGTCAGTGTGAAACTGGACATTGTGACAGCAGACAGTTACCAATTTGTGTGCTCATATCATGTCTGATTTAGATGTCTGATAGATACAGGCCAGTGCAACACTCCTCTCTCAGAGCCAGAGAGAAAGTGAGAGATTTTGACTTTGAAGGTGGAAAGAAGGAATTGTTTACAACAGTTACAGTTATCAGCCAAGATGGGAAGCAGGCACTGAAAAGAAATTAAATCCTGGCTATTCTTGTTGGAAGAAAAAGGAAAGTTAGATGAATGAGAGGAAAAAAAGATCATTCTAATATATACCAAAAGTCAATTCAAGACAATGAATAATGATGATGATGTGAATATATGCATCTATCTTCATCTCTGCCCTTTCTATATATCTGTAGTAATGTAGCATGTTTTTAAAGCTAAAAATATCTTGAAGTTTTATTTTTCTAGCTTTCCTTAAGTAATTTTAAGTAATGGCATTACCTCAAAATATTATTTATTCAAGATATGGTAAGTTTGCCTTGGAGAAATCCTCAGTTATATGATTGGGTACATTAGTTCTGTCAGAAAAAATACTCAAACATTTCATTCCAAAAGAAAGTAGTTTTAAAGTCTAGATTTATATCACAAAGTACATTTAGACTCAAACAGTTTTCCTGTTTATAAAATATTTTCCTTTTGCTAAATTTGAGCCACTTCTACTTGAAAAATCTTTAAAAGAGTGGAACTTTGATTGTCTATGTGAAATTCCTTTGTTTAAACATCAGCATCAAAAATTAGTGGCACTAACTTGCTGAGTGTTCAATGCAGAAATCAGCAGTTACCTCTCTTCTCCTTCTGAAGAGAAAACAAATAACCCCTTCATATTTAACAATATTAACGGGTTTTTTGTACATGTGTCTCATTTAATTATATTGTTCAGGAAAAATAGTATTTTAATCCCAGAGAGCATGTGTATCATCATAGTTTGGGACGAACTCACTCTCACACCAGTTTTGATCTTGAACTGCTCATCAAGCAACAGCTGAAGGAGGTGTCACTATTCTTCTCTATATATTGGTGTATTTAGAATTTGGCTTTGAAACAACCCCAGAACTTCACTGCTGGGGAGTCATCTTAAATTTGTAGGATCTGAATCAGATCAGATTAAGATATGCACCCAGAACAAGATGTATGTTATACAGCAACACATTAGTTTTCAGGTTTGAAAAGCTAGACTACTAGTAAAGAACTAAAGATGTGGTGGTCATGCTCATGGTGCTGTTAATGTTGCATATAATCTAAAAAATGTAAACTTCAAACCAGTGTGATCTGAATTTTTAAAAGTATTGATAACCTATGGATTTGATAGAGATGAATGGAAGCAGCCTCATATGAGCTGTACATTTCAAAGCCTGCAGGAGAAACACTTATCATTCAAGCACACTTCAGCAGTAAACAACCTGCAAATGCAGTCTCTGATGCAAAAGAGATCTTAATGCTGTTACCTAAGATTTAAGTAGATATAGGAATGGACAGCACTGAAATAAATAGTCAGAAAGAAAGTAGGAGCTTGGGATACTCTTGCTTCCATGGTGATGCTTCCTTTAACATGGTAAAGTTTCAACCTCTCACAGCAGATCCTAAATAAAACAGTAATATAAGCAATAGCAAGGCATTATATCTTGAACAAATGACAATAATCTTTTCTATCCACTAACAGCTTTTTTCAAAAGGATTAGGTTCAAAGCTCCCAGGATAATGATATTTTGAAAACACTGAATGTATGACATTGCATGTCAGAAATACTCTCTGAAATTATTTACTTTTAATTACCGTACTATTCAGAGGTGATTTTAAGACAAAGCAAACTGATGATGGATTCATAATTTTTTAAAATTAAAAAATACCTACAGTCCTTTTTTCTTTGCACTCACAATTTTCACTGGGAAAGTACATTGCCTCTACTGCGCTTCACTCAGTCAATTACCTGATTATAATCACATTTTTTGTGGAGCACTGGTATGATTCAATCACTTTCAAGAGGAAAATGTAAGCATCTTGAATGGCTATAGCATTACCAGAAACAACTCTGTTATTTTCTAATATAAAGATCTTTTTGCTTGGTTCTTCTGGGCAGGACTTTGGCTACTTTAGCTGTTACCTTGGCAACTCTTTGGTCATTTATGTTGCAAACACTGTTTGTAAGCTGGAAAGAGATTTTTGAGGAAAGGAAAGATTAAAGAATAAAAATTCTTTTTCTCTTTAGCCTTTATTTCTGCAGTATAT
This sequence comes from Pithys albifrons albifrons, assembly GCF_047495875.1. Taxonomy (NCBI): domain Eukaryota; kingdom Metazoa; phylum Chordata; class Aves; order Passeriformes; family Thamnophilidae; genus Pithys; species Pithys albifrons. The sequence continues at coordinate 60,527,077 of NC_092460.1, forward strand.
CATTACTTCATGAAAGTCAGCCTTGGGGACCCTACCACTGCTTGATTTTCTGGTAGGTGGAAAGGAAGATGAGAGGTAGGAGGGGGTCAGAGCAGAATTGTCTGTGCAGATGTATTTGTGTGGCACAAACTAGTTATGAAATAAAAATAATCTATGCATGCAACTTTGAAGCCCTTATAACAAAGGAACATCAGCATTTGAAGAATCTCTTATGCCTAAAAAATAAATAAATTAAAATGAATACATAATAAAACAATGACTGAAAAACAGTATTAGAGAAAAGAAAACTAAAATGGGTATTGTGTACTGTAGTGTGATCTGGAAATACCATGCTTTTCCATCTACTGAAATGTCATATTTCTCCACTGGCGGTTCTGCTTTTTTTTAAGCAAGTTCACAGAGCCAGTGCTGATCCCTCAACTACTATAAGTAGACAATTTCCGAAATCTCCCTCATTTAAAGCCAACAGGAGTCTCTCAACCCATGTTGCTCTCAGCAATGGAGATATAACCACAGGCTATGGATCAAATAACATTAAAAAAACCCAAACAAACAAGATCTCCATTAATGTGCATTTGCAAAATAAAAGACTACTCCAATCAAAATCATAATTACTTATGGACACCAGATAGGAGATATTTGCTGTTTGACAGATGCTTAGGAATGCATGATTTCTGTGGTCTTTTCCCTCCTAGTGTAGCAGTGAAAGAAACAGTAACTTCTGTTTCTTATCAGGACACAACCAGTAGACCAATATTTCTACACAGAGATATCTCAAATAATTTGGAAATCTTCAAAACATCCTGAAAAAAGAAAAGGACATTTATGGCCAGCCCTGAGGAATGTGCATATCCATTCCATAAAGTACAGAAGACCTGACATTTGAATTAGCACAAATTGTATGTGGTTAAACTGAAGATCAGTTATAAAAAAAACACCAGAAAAACAAAGACAATTGACAGAAAAAAAAGCTTATCTATAAAGAGTAACCATTTTTAGGCTAATTGAAGAATGCATAAAACTTGTTTTCAACATAAAAGATCAATATTAAACTGACAAAGTCTCTTCAGCACAATAGCATCACAGATGCTGCGATAAGAGCAGCTGATTATCAGACAAGTGCACTGTGTAGGTGAATAAACATAGAATTACAGGAAAAAAACAAAATGGAAAAAATGGAAATAGGAAGAAAACAAAATGAAATGGATAACAGCAGTAAAGAATCTGAAGAAAATGCTGAAAGTAATCATAGTGAAATACTGCTTCAATTCCCATTTCAAAGTTCTGTGTTTACAACAATAATAGTGTCTAAGAAGAATAAACAAAGAAAAAGACCTGATTAGAGTGATGAGAGAAAGAAGTAAGAATATAAAAAAAAAATTCCCAAGAGCAATTTGCAGATTAGCATCAAAGAATCTATTAAGGTATAATGGGAATTAAACATTCACTATTACAGATACACTTGCACTACAAAGAAATGATACATGAAGGCAAGAGACTGAAGTCAAGCAAATTTGTTGGTAAATCTAAGCCAGTGGGAAATTTGTGGTGATGAACTCACCCTAAAATACTGAATGTTTTTGATGAAATATGGGACTAATAAAAGCCCTCAAATAGACCATTGTGGACTAAAAATCAAAGGGTGATAACAAGTTTGCCATAGCACCACATGAACCAGTAGAAAGACAGCAAGTGGTTAAAGGGAAGAAGATGGGATTTCGGCCTGAAAGGTCACACATTCATGATATTTTCAGTATTAGTATAGTTGTAGGAAAGGACAATAGTTTAAAAAAAAAGCCACTAAAATACCTTTGATATGCAACTTTTATATTTTAATGAAGTATTTGACATTCCATTCCATAATTTACTTTGGAATATCTTGAAGTTTAAGGTCTATCAAAAGAAATAATTAGCTTTGAAAAGGTTTCACTTTACAGTTAAGGTCAAACTGCACAAGTCTATAACAACAGAAAATCATGGCAGTGAGATTTTTTTCTCTTACAACTGCCTGCCTTGTCCTTGATTCAGTATGTCAAAAAGTGGAGAGTCATAACACACAGAAAAGGCTTGATTTAAATCCATTTTCTAGTCAGATTTTCTAAATTACACTATTCTTTGATGAAGTGAAATTTAAATCTATAAGAGGAAATTACATGAGTTTGTTTATAAAGAGTGACAGAAAAACAGGCCAGCAGAGAGTATATCTTTCAGAATTGCACAAACAGAGTTAATAATTAATTGTATAAACCAAAGCAGTTCTCAGTTCAGGTATTATGATAGAAGGCAAAAGGATACATAGCATTGGACCATTCATTTTCTTCACAGGTATTGTGAATTCTGATAATAACCAAAGGTCTGAATTGCCAAAGCAGCTGTTTCAGTTGATCACCCAAAATCTACAACTTTTTTTAAAAAAAGAGT